>NC_135345.1:41062702-41775578 GCF_023851605.1 Tamandua tetradactyla | reverse complement strand
ATATGGGTCCGCTTTCATTCTTTTGCATAGATCTTCTTTCATTCTTTTGCATATGGATATCCAGTTCTCCAGGCACCATTTATTGAATAGGCTGCTCTGTTCCAAGTGGGTTGGCTCTGCTGCCTTATCAAAGATCAGTTGTCTGTAGATGAGAGGGCCTATATGTGACCACTCTGTTCAATGCCATTGGTCAGTGTATCTAACTTTACGCCAGTACCACACAGTTTGACCATTGTAGTGTTGTAATATGCTTTAAAAGTCAGGTAATGTGAGGCCTCCAACTTCATTTTTCTTTCTCAAGATATTTTTAGCTATTCAGGGCACTCTTCCCTTCCAAATAAATTTGATTATTGGTTTTTCTATTTCTGCAAATTAAGTTGTTGGGATTTTAATTGGTATTGCATTGAATCAATAAACCAATTTCGATAGAATTGACGTCTTAACTATATTTAGTCTTCCAATTTATGAATACAGTGTGCCCTTCCATTTGTTTAGGTCTTCCATGACTTCTTTGAGCAATTTCTTGTAGTTTTCTTTGTATAGGTCTTTTGTATCCTTAGTTAAATTCCTAAGTATTTTATTCTTTTGGTTGCTATTGTAAATGTAATTGTTTGCTTGATTTCCTTCTCAGGTTGCTCATTATTAGTGTATAGAAACACTGCTAATTTTGGGGTGTGGATCTTGTACCCTGCTACTTTGCTGTACTCATTTATTAGCTCCAGTAACTTTGCTGTAGACTTTTTGGGATTTTCAACATACAGTGTCATATCATCTGCAGACAGTGAGAGTTTAACTTCTTCCTTTCCAATTTGGATGCATTTTGTTTCTTTTTCTTGTCTGTTTCCTCTGGCTAGAACTCCAACACAATGTTGGATAACAGTAGTGACACTGGGCATCCTTGTCTTGCTCCTGATATTAGAGGGAAAACTTTCAGTCTTTCCCCATTGAGGACGATGTTAGCTGTGGGTTTTTCATATATTGCCTTTATCATGTTGAGAAAGTTCCCGTCTCTTCCTAGCCTTTGAAGTGTTTTCATCCAGAAAGGATGTTGAATTTTGTCAGATGCCTTTTCTGAATCAGTCAAGATCATGAGGTGTTTTTTATATTTTCATTTGTTGATATAGTATATTCCATTACTTAAGAAATGTTGATATAGTATTCCATTTTCTTATGTTGAACCATCCTTGCATTCCTGGAATAAATCCCACTTGGTCATGGTGTATAATTCTTTTAATGTGCTGCTGAATTCGATTTGTAAGTATTTTGTTGAGGATTTTTGCATCTGTATTCATTAGAGAGATTGGTCTTTAATTTTCATTTCTTGTAGTATCTTTGGCTTTGGTATTAGGGTGATGTTGGCTTCATAGAATGAGTTAGGTAGCTTTCCCTCCTCTTCAAATTTTTTTGAAGGGTTTGAACAGGATGAGTACTAATTCTTTCTTAGCAGCCCTGCCTTTGCTGCACCCCATAAATTTTAATGTGTTGTGTTTTCATTTTCATTTGCTTCATTCTTCCTGCTTAGTAGAATTCACATGTGAAGCCATCTGGACCTGGACTTTTCTTTTGGGGGAGCTTCTTGATGATTGGTTCCATCTCTTTGTTCGTGATTGGTTTTTTGAAGCCATTTATTTCTTCTCACTTCAGTGTTGATTGTTCATGCCTTTCTAGCAAGTTGTCCATTTCATCTACATTGTCTGATCTATTAGCATACACTTCCTCATGGTATCTTTTCATTATCTCCTTTATTTCTGTGGGGTCAGTGGTTATGTCTCTGCCATTTCTGATTTTATTTACATGCATATTCTCTCGTTTTTTGTCAACCTAGCTAAGGGCTCATCAGTTTCATTGATTTTCTCAAAGAACCAACTTCTGGTTTTGTTGATTTTTCTCAATTGTTTTCATGTTCTCAATTTCATTTATTTCTGCTATAATCTTCATTATTTCTTTCCTTTTCTTGCTTTGGGGATAGTTTGCTGTTCTTTCTCTAGTTCTTTCAAGTGAAAGTTAGATTTTTGCCCTTCCTTCTTTTTTAATATAGGCATTTAAGGCAATAAATTTCCCTCTTAGCAGCCCTGCCTTTGCTGCATCCCAGGAATTTTGATATGTTGTGTTTTAATTTTCATTTGCTTTCAGATATTTGCGATTTTCTCTTGTAATTTCTTCCTTGACCCACCAGTTGCTTAAGGATGTGTTGTTTAACCTCCATGTATATATGGATTTTCTGGCCCTCTTTCTGTTATTGATTTCAATCTTCATTCCATTATGATCTGAGTAAGTATTGTCTATAATTTCAATATTTTAAAATTTATTGAGACTTGCTTTGTGACCCAGCATATGGTCTATCCTTGAGAATGACCCATGAGCCGTTGAGAAAAAATGTGTATCCTGCTGTTTTGGGGTGTAATGTTCTGTAAATGTCTCTTGTCTGGCTCATTTATTGTATTATTCAAATTCTGTTTCTTTATTGATCCTCTGACTAGATGTTCTATCCATTAATGAGAGCAAGGATTTGAAGCCTCCAACTATTATGGTAAAGGTGTCTATTTCTCCCTCAGTGTTGTCAGTGTTTGCCTTAGGAACTTTGGAGCGCTCTGGCTCAGTGCATAAATATTTATTGTTGTTACATCTTCTTGTTGAATTATTCCTTCTATGAACACATAGTATCCTTCTTTGCCTCTTTTAATTGTTTTACATTGAAGTCTAATTTATCAGACATTAATATAGCTACTCCTGATCTTTTCTGATTGTTTGCATGAAATATCTTTTCCCAATCTTTTACTTTCAACCTGTTTTTGTCCTTAGGTCTAAAATGAGTCTCCTGTAGATAGCATATACAGAGATCCTCTTTTTAAATTTTTCTGCCAGTCTGTGTCTTTTGATTGGGGAGTTTAATCAATAACATTTAGTGTTATTACTGTAAAAGTAGTACTTCTACCATTTTGCCTTTTGGATTTTGTATGTCATATTTATTTATTTTTTTCTCTTTTTATCTTTACTGATGGTCTTTGTTTTAGAACTCTTTTCCAGACCTTTCTCTCCTGCCTTTTCCTATCTGGTTGTAGTGCTCCTTTTAATTAATTCTGCAGTTGGAGCTTGGCTGAGCTAAACCCTTGCTGCTAGTGAAGTCTATTTCCTTCCCCCACCCCCCACCCCAGGAACCACCCTGCCGTGCCTATGGGGGAGGTGCACCAGCCTCTGTGGCTTGGGTGACTTATAGTTCTTTGTGGGGTCAGAGCTTGTCCACCCAGTCCAGGATGGTATACTCTGTGTGTCCAGTCACTGATGTAGCTCTAGCAGTTCTGTATTGTTCCTGGCTGTTTAAAAACTGCTCTGGAGGACGAACTAAATTCAACACCTCACTAAGCTGCCATCTTGCTCCACCTTCCTTTAGATTTTTTGTGATTTAAGCAGTGTGGTTGTCATTGAAATTACTTTACTATGGAGTATAAGTTTTGCATATAAGTCCTGTTTCGCCTTTTAGTTATAGTGTGTTATTTAAGAAACATAACAAAGTTTGCTACTTTCCCAAGCATTCAGTGTTCAAAAAAGAATATTAAGGGTAGATCTCATTTAGACAAATTTCAGTCTCAATCCTAAGTTCAAAAATTACAATAAAACATTATCACTAAGCCATCAAACCGCAGTATTTTAGAACAAAACCGGGTATTCCAGTTTCTGTTTCTGCAAAAATACATGAAACCTAATGATGATTAAATCCACAAGAAGCGAATGATCACCTTTTGCATGAAAGAATAAAATCTCTTCTGCAAAATACCTGCTCTTGAATAACACAATAAGTAACCACAGGTCTTGAACAGCTTACATTTCCTCAGTCATTATACATTTGTCTAACCAATCCTTTTTCTGTTCCATATATGTATTTAATGCAATTTTATTGATACATTCACATAGCATACGAACGAAAACGTACACTCTTTGGCTCACAGCATCATCACATGGTTGTGCACACATTACCATGATCACTTTTAGAATATTTTCATTATTTCAGGAAAGAAATGAAAAAAGAAAACCCAATCCTTCCATATCCCATATCACCCCCCCCCCCCATTATTGACCCATACTGTTGGTTTGGTGCATTTGTTATTGTTGATGAAAGGATACTATGATATTATTGTTAACTAGAATTCGTAGTATGCAGTAGGTACATCCCCCCCCCCCATATTTCCCTCTGTATTAGTTAGGATTCTCTAGAGAAACAGAATCAACAGGAAATATTCATAAATACAAAATTTACGAAAGTGCCTCACATAACCGTGGGAATGTAGAGTCCAGAATCTGTAGGGCAGACTGTGAAGCTGACAATTCCAGTGGAGGGTCTAGGAGAATTCCACACATGTCACATGAACCTAACCATGACAACCTCCGTTATTAACTCCTTGTGATAATATTGTATATTTGTTCTAGGTCACTGTATTAGTTAGGGTTCTCTAGAGAAACAGAATCAACAGGGAACACTCGCAAATATAAAATTTATAAAAGTGTCTCATGTGACCGTGGGAATGCAGAGTCCAAATTCTATGGGGCAGGCTGTGAAGCCGACAATTCTGATGGAGTGTCTGGATGAACTGCACAGGAGAGGCTTGCCAGCCAAAACAGGAAGGGCCTGTCTCTTTTGAATCTTCCTTAAGAGGCTTCCAGTGATCAGATTAAACATTACTCATTGCAGAAGACACTCCCCTTGGCTGATTACAAATGGAATCAGCTGTGATGCAGCTGACTGATCATGATTTTATTCTATGAAATGTCCTCATCACAACAGACAGGCCAGCACTTGCCCAACCAAACAAACAAGTACCATCACTTGGCAAGTTGACACATGAACCTGACATGACAGTCACAAAAGAACTTTTTCTATATTTGTGCAGATAATCAGTCATTGTCCATCAGAAGATTCACCATGCTATACATTCCCATGTTTTAACCTCCAGTGTGGTTTCTGGTTTCACAAGATTCGAAAATTCCTTTTTCCCTCTCATTACACACAATCCAGTACCGTTAATTATTCTCACAATAATGTGCTATCATCACCTGTATCCATTTCCAAGCATTTAAGTTCAAGTTCGGTAAACATTCTGCTCATACTAAACAAAGACTCCCCATTTTTTAGCCTCATTTTATATCCTGGTAACCTATATTCTATATTTTCATCCATAAGTTTACATTTTTTAATGAGTTAATATTAGAGAGATTCTACAATTTTTGCCCTTCTGTGTCTGATGTACTTCACTTAACATAATGTCCTCAGGGTTCACCCATGGCATGCATCAGGACTCCTTTCCTTTTTATGGTTGAATAATATGGCATCATAGTGGTGTCTTTATCCAGCTTTGTATAAGGGTGGTGTTGACTTCACAGAATGAGTTATGTAGTATTCCATTTTCAATTTTTTTTGGAAGAGTTTGGGCAGGAATGGTTTTCATTCTTCTTGGAATGCATTGTAAAATTTTTCTGTGAAGCCATCTGGTCCTGGGCCTTTGTAGGGGTTTTTGATGACTGATTCAGTCTCTTCACTTGTGATTGGGTTGTTGAGGTCTTCTGTTTCTTCTCAAGTCAGTGTAGACTGTTCACATGTTTCTAGGAAGTGGTCCATTTCATCTCTAATTTATTGTAACACAAATTTTGCTCATATCTCTTATGATCGTTTTTACATCTGTGGGGTCAGAAACAATCTAATGTCCCCCATCTCATTTCTGATTTAGTTTACTTACATCTTCTGACTTTTTGTCTTTGCAAGTCTAGCTAAGTGTTTCTTGATTTTATCAAAGAACCAACTTTTGGCTTTATTGATTTTTTTTTTCTAATTCATTTTTTTTTATTGTTTTAAACATAACAACATACAAACATGAACATTCTTACCATATGATCATTCCATTCTTGGTATATAATTAAAAACTCACAGTATCATCGCCATGATCATTTCTTACAACATTTGCATCAATTCAGAAAAAGAATAGGGGAAACAAAGGCTAATTCATTTATTTTTGCGTAATCTTGGTAGTTCTTTCCTTCTGCTTTCTGTGGATTAGTTTACTGTTTTTCTTTCTTCAGTTGTTCAGTTTGGTTGTTGATTTAGCTCTTTCTTCCTTTTTAATTGTGGGCGTTTGTGGCTATACTTTTTTCTGGGAAGGGGGGGGGGGGGGGGCACTATCTTTGCTGCATCCCATAAGTTTTGATATTTAGTCTTCTCATTTTCATTCATCTTGAGATACTTACTGATTTCTCTTGCAGCTTCTTCACTGATTAAGAACTTATTGTTTAACCTCGCTTGTGAATTTTCTGATTCTTCACTTGTTTTTGATTTCCATCTTCATTCCAACATGGTCAGAGAAAGTACTTCTATAATATTAATCTTTTAAAATTTATTAAGACCTGTTTTGTGTCCCAGCATGTGGTCTACCCTGGAGACTGTTCCTGAGCACTTGGGAAGAATGTCTATCTTGTAGTTTTGCGGTACGGTGTTCTCCACATATAGTCTGTTAGGTCTAGTTCTTTTATCATATTATTTAGGTTCTCTGTTTCCTTATTGATCTTCTATTTAGGTGTTCGATCTGTTGGAGACAGTGGTGTGTTGAAGTGTCTCCTACTGTTATTGTAGAGACGTCCATTACTCCTTTCAGTTTTGCCTGTTTACCTCATGTACTTTGGGGCACCTTCGTTAGATGCATAAATGTTTATGATTGTTAATTCTTTTTGGTGAATTGTCCCCTTGAATATGTGTGTGTATATATATATATAGTGTCCTTTATCTCTTATAACATTTTTGCATTTAAAGTCTGTTTTGTCTGATATTAAGTGTAGCTACTTCAGCTTTTTTTGTTTGTTTCTGCTTTCGTGGAATATCTTTTTCCATCCTTTCACTTACAACCTATTTGTATCTTTGAGTTTAAAACAAGTCTCTTTTAAACAGCATATAGATGGATCATATTTTTTAATCCATTCTTCCGAACTATGCCTTTTGATTCATCAGATCTGTTTTTTCCTCTCTTTTTACTCTTGTAGTTACCCTTAGTCAGACTCTATCTTTCTGTACCCTCCCCCATGTCTTTCTCTCTCTCTCTCTCACCTGTCTTTTCAGTCAGCAGAATCTTCTTTAGTTTTTTTGTAGGTCCAGTGTCTTGCTAATGCTTCTGTTTATCTGTGAATACTTTAAACTCCCCCTCATTTTTGAAGGATGTTTTGCTGGATAGAGAATTTTGGGCTGGCAATTTTTCTCTTTCAGAATCTTTATCATATCACTACCTTCTTGCCTCATAAGTAATCTGATGTGAGATCAGCAATCACCACTAGTGTTATTTGGCTTTCCTTGTATGAGGTGAATCACTTTTCTCTTCTGCTTTTTACAGTATGATTACTGTGCCTTGGAGTGGGTTTATTAAGATTTATTTTGTTTGGAATATGTTGGGCTTCTTGGATTTGCAAATTTTACAAAATTTTGGAAATTTTCAACTGTTATTTTCTTATTTATTCTTCCTGGCACTTTTCCATTTTCTTCTCCTTCTGGGACATCCATGATTCTTACGTTTGTGTGCTTTGTGTTGTTATTCATTTCCCTGGAACATTTTTCCATATTTTTCTCCATTTGTAATTTTGTCTGTTTGAATTCCGTTGCTGTGTCTTCTAGCTCACTGATATTTTATTCTGCCTCTTTAGATCTGCTGTTGTATGTTTCTAGTATATTACTGATTTCATCTATAGTGTCTTTCATTTCTATGTCTATTATTTTTCTACATGCTCTTTCAAATTCTTCTTTATGCTCTCTTAGATGTTTTTTAATATCCTTTATTTTTTCATGCTTGTTTTTCTTTGTTTCTTTGAATTTATTCAGTAGATTTGTTTGAACATCTTTGATTAGTTCTTCCAGATTCTGTACAGCCTCTGATTTTGTTATTTGATCTTTTGTGCCATTTCTCCCTGGATTTTTGTATGCCTTGTGATTTTTTTTTCCCTGATATCTGGCCATCTGCTTATCTTTTTTATTTTATTCTTATGGTTGGTTTCTCTCATCTGTGATTTAGGTGTTGCCTGGGTTTGTTTCAGGGCACTCTTTTGACAACTGTATCATCACAATTTCCCAGCCAAAACGGGATGTAGACCAACTCTGATGAGCCTGTGATAGGGTCTGGAGGATCTCAGAAAAATCCGGCCTGCCCAGCAGAAGGCATTCTTTGATTACTTTTTCATTGTCAAAAGTTGTTTGACTCCTGGAGTCCAGCAGTGTCTGACTGGGTGGAGCTGAATCTGTGGGGTTCCTTTGCTCTTACCTTATCGGCCAATATCTAGCTCAGTATTGGGCTCTGTCTCCCTTTGAACTTAGGGCAGAGGACTTCCATTGCTGCCCCCATCTGTAGTCATACCCCAGAAAGATCAGGCTTCCTACTGTTGCTTCCCTCAAGAGTGGGTGATGGACGCTATCAGCATTGGCCAGAATTACTGTCTCTCTCCTCATTTGCTCAGTCCCTTCTACCTGCACCGACCTGGGTTTTGAATTGACCTCACCTGTCCCCTGGACCTCAGAAAATTGTTTCAGACAGTTTCTGCCTGGCTGCTTGCTGCTTTTGGGAAAGGAGATTTTCCCATTCCTTCCTTAATCCTCCATTTTGGAAACTTCTCTTTAGTGCACTTTTTTATTCTGTCCTACCCAATGGCTTGAGTCCTTCTGTGGGTCTCTGTCTGGATATAGATGGGGATCTGTCCCAAAACTGTGACAGATTTTACAGTCTGTGTTCTTGGTGAAAGTTGGGAGGGATCCTAGCCTCTATCTCTGGATACTTCCCATGTGGCATGGGACCAAGAGAGGGGGAGGAGAGAGGACCAGCCGATTAGGGACAGCAGTTTCCTATCTGATATTTTTCTTTCTTCGATTCATAACTTGTAGATCTTTCTCCTGTCCTTACCTTCCTCCAGAGTTCTGAGAAAGTGAGATTTGTCTTTTCTTCACTGAATCTCTGGGAAGGGTTTTCAGTAGATGTCTTATATCACCATGTTGATGATGTCACACTTACCTTGATTTTTAATTGACTATTGATGTTGTCCCTGGTGTTCTCAACTCTTTGAATAACAATTCTCATCAAAAGGCTAACAGTCTTAACCAAGTTTATTTTTCCTTTATTCACATTTCTTTTTAGCTTCTGCAGTCAACCATGATTTGATTAACTCAAAATTGCTAAATGGTTTTCCTTGCTTGGCTAACAGATGAACCACTCAGAAATTTACTTTGGTTGCAGCCTCATTTTTATTTTTCATTTTTGCAAAGAGATTCTGTTGTGATGAGAAAATCTGTTTTCAGTTTTCTTGTTTTCCTGACCATTGCGTTCCTGTAAATTGGGAATGTTGTGATGAATACTTATTCTGGTAATTTTGGTGTGTATTATAATATTATAGCACAGCTATAGTGCCATTGCATAATAAACAGTGTTTTGCTATTGATTACAAAATAGTTGGTCTTCCACTTGGCCTAGTAGTGCAATTTTAGAGTCCATTTTTTGCCTTGTCTTGATATGATGGCTATGCACTGGTATAAAAGCAAAATAAAATGTCTTAATACAAAGAGGTACATGTGGCACTTGAAATGCTGCTCTAACTGAATCATTTAGATTTGTAGTATGCCAAGTAACAATGTGAAGCAATAACTAACAATGATGCTTGGGGCTCTGTAGGAACCCTCAGGTGTGAAGTCAAGTCTTGTCCACTAAAAAGTTGAATTATCTCTTTTTCCTACTGATTTATAATTCTATATATATTCTTCATATGAGTCTTTTGTTAGGTGTATTTCTCCCATTATGGGTTGCTTTTCACTCATTTAATGATGTCTTTTACACTACCAGATATCTAGATTTTAATAAGCTGCCATAATTAAGGTAGTGTTTTAGGTGCAAGGACAGACATACGGATATACAAATCAGAATAGAGAGCCCAGAAATATACCCACATATAGTCATCTGGTTTATGACAAAAGAGTCATTACAGTTCACTTGGGAAAGGATGGTCTTTTCAACAAATAAGTGCTGAGTCGATTGGATATCCACCTATGAAAAAAGCTCATCTTGACATGAATTAATTCAAGGTAAACTGTACCTAACTGTTTTTCTGTAAATTGTAGGATTTGCTTGCTATTTACATGGTGTCACATTGGTATCATACAATTGTCCAGTTCCTATCAACCATTTACTTACTAATTGTAGTATCAGCTGATAACCCTTGTCTGAATCATTAATTTCATTAGTGATTGCAAAATAATGTGTTTTATAATTCTGTCACTTCTGCCAGAATAGTAGCTGGTATGCTCTGTTAAGCAGTTTTTCCTTACCAGCTAAAGCTTTCTGGTCTCCCTGTGTGCCAGTTTGAAAGTATTATGTACCCAAGAAAAGCCATGTTTTAATCCTAATGCAATCTTGTGGGAGCAGCCATTTCTTTTAATCCAAATTCAGTGCTATAGGTCAGAAAACTTTGATTAATTATCTCCGTGGAGATGTGCATGCCTAATTTTGGGTGTGACATTTGATTAGATGGAGATGTGACTCCACCCATTCCAGGTGGGTCTTGATTAGTTTACTTGAATCTTTTAAAAGAAGAAACATTTTTGAGAAACCTCAGAAATGACAGAGCCGACAGAAACTTCACAGCAGAGCTAACAGAGATGCAGACACTTGGAGAACACAGACACAGATGTTTAGAAATGCTTGGAGCCCCCCAGATGTTTCCATGAGCTGTTAAGCAAGCCAGAACTGGAAGAGAGCCAAGAGATGAAAGCCAGCCCAGAGAAGCAAGTGAGGAATCCCCATAGAAACAGCGGCTGAAAGCAATGGAGTCAAGAAGCAGATGCCAGTCACCTGACCTCCCAACTGACAGAGGTGTTCCTGACCCATCTGCCTTTCTTGAGTAAAGGTAACCTCTCATTGGTGCCTTGATTTGGACACTTTCACTTCCTTAGAACTGTAAACTTGTAACTTACTAAATTACCCCTTTTCAAAAGCTATTGCAGCTCTGGTATTTCACATTCTGGCAGCTTGCAAATGAACACACTCTGACATTAAGAATTAACTAGTTTTCAGAATTGGTTTCACATTTGCTTTGATAATTGCCTCAAATACATGACAAATGAGTCTGATTTTCACTTTGAGTATCATTAAGTGGAATTTCTTGAATTCAATGAGTTTTACTAAATAAGTCGTTCTTAATATTTACATTTTCAGAGAAACAGGAAGGTTTTACTTTTTGTTGAGATTAGGCGTTTTCTTTACTGATAGTTGATTTTCTTACTAAAAATCACTAGAAAGCTTTTTATTACTCGAGTGAACAGAGAAAAATCATGAAATTTGTCTTTAGGTTTCCTTCTGGGAGGCCGAGAAAAACCAGCCTCAGTATGGGTTTGGATGGAGGGAGTCTGGAGAGGGGATAAAGTTGTTTTCTGATAATATCTGTAAGTTCAGCTTGTTCAGTGTCATAACTTGATTATTATTAGTATTCATATTTAAAGTCTTTTTTTTAAAAAAAAACTTTATATTTTGGAAAGCTTTCCAGGCCAGTTTATGAGTAGATCTATCTTACTCTTATTTTAGTATAACTAATATTCCATAATATAACAGTGTAACTTATTTAAGCATTCCCTCAATTACGTATTTATTTAAAGGTTTTTGCTACTACAGTGATGCCATGAACATTCTTATACATGTATTTTTGTGCCTTTATGTGGATATTTCTACAAAAAGATTTTCTGTATTGGAATTGTTGACTTGAAATGTATGTACAGATATTGGTGTCATTTTCCACCCAAAGTTTGTTCCATTCAATGTTCCTGCTAACAGCTTGTGTGACATCATATTTCCCTGTTCCTTACCAATAGAAGAAAATATACTTAAATGTTTTTCTGATATGCTGAGTCAAAACTGTTTAAATTAAGTATCTTTTCATATGCTTTTTGATTGCTTTTTTCTGTGCATTGCCTGTTAATATCTTTTGCCTATTTTCTTTTTCTTGTTTAATTTTTAGGACCACGTTATATATTCTGGATTTTAATTCTTTGTTACATATATTGAAAATATTTTTTTCCAGTTTTGGCTTTTTGGGGGGGGGGGGCGGTGCATGGTCCGGGAATTGAACCCAGGTCTCCCACATGAAAGGCGGGCATTCTAACTACTGAACTACCCATGCACCACCACCACCCCCCCCCCCCCAAGTCTTTGCTGGGGTTTTTTTGCATGGACAGGCACTGGGAATTGAACCTGGGTCTTTGGCACGGCTGGCAAGAACTCTGCCTGCTGAGCCACCATGACCCACCCCTTTGCTTATTTTTTAACTGTATTTAATTTGGTCATTTTTTTCTGCTTCTGTCCACCCAACTTCTGCAGTGCCTCGTTTGAATACTTGAACAGGAAGAAAGCAAAAATTTAGTCATCCTGTGAATAACTAAATGATTAACCAGGACTGGATTATCAGAGACATACACAATCAGGCAGGCATTTGTCTGGGTGCTAGTCTGTAAGGTGTGTTAAAAATGTCTCTGAGGCACTGAAATATTATTATAAATAAAGGAAGGAGAGTGTATATTTATCGAATTCCATGTGAGGTGGAGTGGGTGAAGCTCTTAAGGATCATCTTGAAGAAAAAATTAGATAGTTCTAAACTTTAGGCCTTGTAAATAAAGGGCTAGATCAAATTAACTGCAGGATTTCTTGTTTTTGTGAATGGGCTTTAAAGCCCAAGCTAAAAACTGATAGGATGAAAAAAGAAAGTTCTAAACACTGTCTGCAGATGTCTTCCTCTGTCATTCCATACAGCCCTTAGTCTCTCCTCTTTCCTAAATAAATGTTTAAATATTCCAGTTTAAATGGTCATCAGATTATTAGCATATCCTAGAAACTCATGTGTCCTGTATCTGTATCTCCAAATCAGAAGGGACACTGGACAAAGCTTTGTCGAAGTTTGAAAGCAAAGGGGCAAAAAAAAAGCCAACAAAACAGAAAATTGAATAGTTCCCCAAGGCAAACTTGGTCCCGTTTGAAATTTTGCTTGAGAAACAAGGAGTTCGTAGGGAGAACCTGAAATTGGCTGTGGTTCTAAAAATTAAGATGTCGGAATTCACACTCATTAACGAGGGAGTTTGGCAATGGTAGCCTGCCTTTGTGCCATAGAACATTATTCCTTATGATTATCTGGAGTTTTTAAGTCATAGGCTATTGTTTACCTAACCAAAAAGGACTTCTTTATGTCAGAAATTATGGAGGACACCAAAGCACTTTGGTTTATGTGGGTTTTTTCTATAGGGATTTACCTTATTGGAAATTAAAACAAAAATTTTAAATATGTGCTAATTCATTTAAAATAATAATAAATGTAAACAATGTTGCATGTTAACAAAAATGGCACATTTTTATGAAAAATAACCTTTTTCAAAGCAAATTAAATAGAGGCATTTTCCATTTTTTGCAAGTCTCTATTGTCTTTGTTAATAAATTTGCTACATTTATTCTATAGCAATATGCTAGTTTCATGAAGAATGTCTGGTCTGACAGAATAGTTTGGAGAAGGAGGTTTATTTTAGTAGCCTTTTCAAGTAATTGTAGATATTCTTCTTTGTATCACATCAAAACATAGTATGTGGTAATTCCTTAAAAGTCACCTGCAATATGGAATCTGAAAGCATATTACTTAACTTTTCATATTTTGTTATATTAAAATTCATTGATCTATTTTGTACTTTGTATCATTTACCCATGCATGATGTAAAGCGCCATGTATTAATCATTTGAAAAATATTGTTTTGTTGAAATATGCAAACCTTCCAAATATTGGCACATTTTATTATACTATATTTTAAAAGTCACATTTGTCAATATCACAAAGAATCTCATCAGAAAAATCTTTAAGTATTGGGAGGCTATTATGCTCACAACCTGGATACAAGTTTTCCAAAGTTCATAGCTTTGCTTGAAAACTCCAATTTTATTATTGGCAAAGAATACTATCAAGTGAGGGTGTTCAGTGCTGAAAGAAGCTAGAGAGTACTTCTGAGCAACAAAAGAGACTTTCTGGAAAGAAGTAACTTGTAGGCATAACTATAGGTAGGCTTAGTTTTTCCACTACAAAAATAAGCTTCACAAAAGTAAGCCTCAAGATGAAGGGCTTGTTGTCTTGGGAGTCCCTAATATTTAAGACAGTATCAAGTGTTTCCCCGGTGGTATAAAGCTTAATAGTTCCATATTTTTTCTCCCATCCCTCAAGAGACTTTGCCAATACTTTTTTTTAAATTAAATCTTTTTTAATTTAATTTATTCTGTATTCTCAAACCCAAACAACATACAAACATGAACACTCTTAACATGCAATCATTCCATATATGGTATACAATCAGTGGCCCACAAGATTACCACACAGCAGTATACTCATCACCATAATCACCTTCCAGAACATTTGCATCACTCCAGAAAAAGAAACAAAAAGAGAAAACTCACACATACCATACCCCTCACCCCTCCTTCCCAATGACCACCAAGCACTTCCATACATTCAGTAGACTTTAACCTTTGTTCCCCTCATTCTTCTTCTTAAGAATGAATGAATTCTAAAGAAGAATGTTACCCCCTACCAGTCCTTTTCATTGTTCACTAGCATTTCAATCCATTCCAACATTTTCCCCCCTATTATCTATCCACTTTTAATCCACATTTTTTACTCATCTATCAACACCATAGAGAAAAGGAACATCAGGCAACAAGGCTTTCACAATCACATAGTCACGTTGTAAAAGCTACACCACTACACACTCACCTTCAAGAAACACAGCTCCACAGCCTCAGGCAGCTCCCTCCAGCCTCTCCAGTACACCTCAAACCAAAAAAGGGGCATCCACAAAATGTGCAAGAACAATCCCCAGGACAACTTCCTGACTCTCCCTGAAATCTCCCAGTCACTGACACTCCACCTTATCTCCTCTCTCTCCTCCCCCTTTCAGTCAAGAAGATCTTCCCAATACCCGGATGCCAAGTCCCACCCCACCCCAGGTTCCCTGCTCCACATTGCCAGGAAGGCCCACAGCCCCAGGAGTCACGCCCCACACAGAGAGTAGGAGGGCAGTGAGCCTGCCTGCTGTGCCAGACCCGAAAGAGAGATAGGCCACATCCAAGCAACAAAAGAGGCTCCGCAGGGATGACTTTTAGGCCTAACTTTTTTTTTTCCTTTTTACGTGGATAGACTAGGACTCTGCCTGCTGAGCTACCATGGCCCACCCTTAGGCCTAATTTTAAGTAGGCTTAGTCTGTCCTTTGCAGGAATAAGTTTCATATGAACAAACCCCAAATTGAGGGCTTGGCCTATTGATTTGGTTGTCCCCACTGCTTTCGAGAATATCAGGGATTCTCTAAATGGGGTGGTTGAATTTTCCCCCTTTCTGACCCTTCCCCGAAGGGGACTTTGCACGTACTTTTTTATTCACTGTTTAAATCACTCTGGGATTTATCAGGGTCTCACTCTGGAGAAACCTACAAAATTTCATGCCCTTTTCAAGGTTCCATGTACTTACGATGTAAAATTAACCTGTTCATATAAATTACATTAGAAAATACAGATTTTGTGCCAAATAAGCATTTTTTGCTTTAGTCTTACACATGTTAAAGTTTTAAAATATGAATGACCATCTATTTCAACACCCAGCAATATTGACATTCTTTTGTTCTTCCTCATGCAAAAACATTTTTTGATTTGTACATTTAGTCACTATCATTGTATACTCTAGGCATTCCTAGATTATACCATCTCAGTCTTTATCATCTATCTTTCCTTCTGGTTTCATTTGTGCCCCCAGCCCTTCTCCCTCTATCATTCTCACATTCAGCTTCTTTTTTCATAAATCTTAACATACACACATTTTTACATGGTACAAAAGGTGGGTCACAATATCATCACATAGTTATGCATTCATCACCACTTTTCAGAATATTTGCATCACTCCAGAAAAAGAAAAACTCATTCATAACCATACACCTTACTCCTCCTTTTCATTGACCACTAGTATTTCGATTTACCCAATTCATTTTAACTTTTGTTCCCCCTATCATTTTTTCATTCTCCATCAATATTTTTTAATCATCTATCCATACCCTAGAGAAAAGTAGCATCAAACACAAGGTTTTCACAGTCAAATAGTCACATTGTAACAGCCATATTGTTACACAAGTGTCTTCAAGAGTCAAGGCTACTGGAATATACCTCTAACAGTTTCAAGTACTTTCCTCTAGCCATTCTAATACACTAATATCCAAAAAGGGATATCTATATAATGTGTAAGAATAACTTCCAGGATAACCTCTTGACTCTGTTTGAAATCTCAGCCACTGATGCTTTATTTTTCTCATTTCTCTCTTCCACCTTTTGGTCAAGAAGGCTCTCTCAATCCTTGTTGCCAGATCCCAGCTTATCCTGGGATTTCTGTCCCACGTTGCCAGGGAGATTTACCCCCCTGGAAGTCAGTCAGGTTCCATGATGGGGTAGGGTGGGGAGGGCAGTGAACTTACCTGCCAAGTTGACTAGAGAGAGAGGCCACATCTGAGCAACAAAAGAGGTTCTTTGGGGATGACTCTTAGGCCCAATTTTAACTAGGTCTAGCCTGTCCTTTGCAGGAATAAGTCCCACAAGAGTGAACCCCAAGATCCAGGGCTTGACCTATTGACTCGTTTGTCTCCACTGCTTGTGAGAATATCAGAAATTCTCCAGATGGAGAAGTTGAACACTTAATTCTTTCTCCCCAGTGCCCCAAGGAAATCTTGCAAATAACTTCTTTATTCACTGCCTACATTGCTCTGGGATATATTGGGGCATCATACTAACGTAGAGAAACCAACGAAGTTTCATGCCCTATTCAAGATTCCATGTACTTGTGGTTTTTGACTAAACTAAACATACAAGTTAAAGAAGGAAATGCACTACCCAAAATATAAATTTCGCACCAAATAAACATCTCTCCCTTTGGTCTCATACAGAAGTTGAAGTTTTAAAATGTCTGCCAAGTACTTTTTGATTGATGGCCCAACATACTCTGGGATGTATCTGAGTATAAGAAATGTTTTATTGGAAAGCAACAATGCTCATTCATGTATATATTGTCTGTGGCTGCTTGCTTTCAGCTACCATTGTAAAGTTAAGTAATTATGACAAAGATTATATGGTCTGCACAGCCTAAAA
Organism: Tamandua tetradactyla; assembly: GCF_023851605.1. Classification (NCBI taxonomy): domain Eukaryota; kingdom Metazoa; phylum Chordata; class Mammalia; order Pilosa; family Myrmecophagidae; genus Tamandua; species Tamandua tetradactyla. Next base: position 41,758,382 of record NC_135345.1, on the reverse strand, counting down.
TATTTACTTTTTGTTTTGTTCTTTTTTAACAGAAAACTTTTGCCCACCCCTGCTCTCACCTAAATTACAGTTAACAATCATTGATAATCTTTATCTAAGGTAATTAGGGGTAAAGAATGGGGCATAAGTTAATACACCAGCACTTATATTAATAAGCAGGGACAACAAAATTGAATAACTTCTATAGTCCTCATTTTTGTAATGGTCATTGGGCCTTAAAGTTCTTCTACAACACATTCTGATTCCATTGCCTTCACCCAGTATCTTCCCTACCTGGGAAAGACCTGATATACTTGCAGTCATTGGTGACTGCCAATTTTATGGGTCAAGACCTCGATCTTGGGGCTTGCCCTTAAAAAGCTCATTCCTGCAAAGAGACCTTAACGTTTAAAATAATTTTTAAAATGTTATGAAGTTTTTTATTTGTTTTTATTCTGAGTTTTCTTCTCTCCAGATTGTTTAAAGGGAGTTATTTACCTTTCCATTGTAGAAATATCCAAGTTCTCACTACAAATTAAGATAATTATGTTTTCATGGAGTTCTTTTATTTTCACAGAGTTCATGTATTATGCATTAGAGAGTCTCGTGAAACAAAATAATTTAGATGAATTAAAAGAAAACTAGTAAGTAGTAAAGCAAAACCAAATCTTTGCTATAAAAGATTATTCTTTTCCACCCAGTGCATTGATTTTATTATGGTCTCAGGCTTTTCAAACTTCAAAAATAAGATTTTATGTTCATAATTTTCATTCAAGCCTGTGCGTTGAACCTTTCTTAAGTAGGCAGTCTTGTACAACAAACAGTTTCACATTATAGCAAATAACTTACATTTTATTTTTTTCTATACTTTGACAACTTAGGTGCTTTTCTTAAAATGCAAAGGATTATTTGGATGTTTAAGTGATAAGTATTTTGGGAGGTTAATGACCTGAATTCCCCCTCCCACAATAAAAAAATCCTATAGTCTTTTCCATTTTGCTACGGTATAAATGATCTACACAGGTATGTTTAATTAAAGAGTGACATTTAAGGACATGGACTAGAGAAAGCATTTCTGTATAGCTAATGTTATAGAATATAGTGTTATGGAAGTCATTTGTAGGGTGGGTTGTTTATTTAAAAAATTTTTTTAACTTTTTTTATTGTGTAGTATAACATATATACAAAGCAAAGAAATAAAAAAAAGCAATAGTTTTCAAACACTCTTCAAAAAGTGGTTACAGGATATATCTCAGAGTTTGTCATGGGCTATCGTATAATCCTCTCATATTTTTCCCTCTAGCTGCCCCAGAATATAGGAGGCTAGAGAGCTTAAATAAAAAAGTATTTATCACAGTTGATTTTTTTTCCTTCTTTTTTTGTGAACAATAACATATATACAAAAAAAAGCTATAAATTTCAAAGCACAGCAGCTCAATTAGTTGTAGAACATATTTCAGACTTTGACATGGGTTACAATTTCACAATTTTAAGGTTTTTACTTCTAGCTGCTCTAAAATACTACAGGTTAAAAGAGATAGCAATTTAATGATTCAGCATTCAGAATTCATTTGTTAAGTTCTATCTTCTATATATAATTCCACCATCACCTTTGATCTTTCCATACATCTCTTTGGGGTTGTTTGGGATATGGCAATTCTAAATTTTTGCTATTGGAAAGATCTGTCATTAATATGGGGTAGGGAGATGAAAATATCTGCTGTTTTGGAGAGGCTGGGCTAGGTTTCAGGACATATCTGGACCAGGTTTCAGGACATATCTGGACCAGGGGCCCATCTGGAGGTTGTAGGTGAAAGGTACTCTAGTGTCTGGAACCCTTGTGGAATCTTATATATTGCCCTGAGTATTCTTTAGGATTGGCTGGAATGGTACTGGTTCGGGGTTGGCAGGTTAGGATAGTTAGCAAAGTCTACCTGAAGCTTGCGTAAGAATAGCCTCCAGAGTAGCCTCTCGACTGTATTTGAACTCTTTCTGTCACTGATACTGTATTAATTATGCTTCTTTTACCCCTTTTGGTCAGAATGGAATGGTTAATCCCACGGTGCCAGGTTTGGATTCATCCCTGGGAGTCCTTTCCCACGTTGCCAGGGAGACTTTCACCCCTGGATGTCATGTCCCACATAGGGGGGAGGGTTATCTTCATAAGCTTCACAAGTTAGTAAGTCTCATGATCAAGGGCATGGCCTGTGGATTTGGGTGTACCTTAACTTTGACACAGTATCAGGTGATACCGTGATGGTAAGATTTAATAGTTCCGTAGTCTTTCTCCCCTCCCTCAGGAGACTTCGCCAGTACTTTTTGATTTTCTGGTTAATATATTCTAGGATGTTTCCAGGCATTGCAATAATCTATACAGAATTAAAGGACCTCTTTCTTATTCTCAGCTTCCAGTGTTTCAGTTGTTCAAATGAGCTATACAGATAGGTTGAATTAGATTATGCACTACAGAAAATGTCAGTTCCTGATCAAATAAATGTTTCTTCCATTGGTCTCAGAGAGTATATGTGGTTCTAAAATATAGACATTGTCTTCCTTACTCCTATGTTCTGAATTACTTTAACTCCAATCTGTTAGGTTTCATTCTTATCTCTAAATATCAGGTTATATGTATGAAGCAGCCTTTCAAAATCCAGAAATGATAATCACCACTCTGGAATTCATGTGTGTCTGCTCTAAAAGCTTACAGTCTAGGCCCCTGTTTTCTTATAAGCATTTTCTCAAGGTGACCATACCATTGTTGTTTTTTTGTTTCTGGCTTATTTTGTCTCCCCAAATGTCCCACATGTTCATTCACATCCTTTCATGCCTCACAACACTGTTCCTTTTTGTAGCAGCACAACTTTCATTCATAAGTATATACTATTGTTCACCATTCTACTTCTCCGTCTGTGTATCCTTCAGCTACCTGCATTCATTGGGCATCATGTAGAGGGTCCAAAGTCCACAGTCCATCAACATTCTCAATTTTAGATAATTTTATTGTTCCCAACAGACAGAAAACCAATAAACACACCCTCACCAAATAGGAAATCTAAACCTCCTCTTAACTCTAGTCCCTCACCCCATTATTACCTCTGCTGTTGCTGTGGTAGTGCTGATGGTTTCCTTTTGAACATATAGCTCATAGCATAGAATAGCAGTTTTCCCCCATACCTTGGACTTAAACACTCTTTATACAAAAATCATATCTTTGAAGCAATTCTTAAGAGGTCTATATTTCTAATGTGAGTCACTGGGACACGTAGGTCTATACAGTCCCTTTCAATCTTATTCATCTTCAATATGTTAATATTATAGACCCACTAGAAAATCACCTTCGCTCTTATCTATTTCTCTTACATTGGAGTTCAGCCTTATTAACTAACAGTTCACCTATCTCTAGCTTCTATATATCTCTAAGTCTCTTATATTCTGTATTATAAGCCTCTGATTACACCTTTATGCTGGTTATAAAAGTGGACTCATATAATATCTGTCCTTTTGTGTCTGGCTAAATTCACTCAGTATTATGTCCTCAAGGCTTATCCATCTTGTCAGGTGCTTCAGGATTTTCTTTTGTCTTACTGCTGCATAATATTCCGTTGTATATATATATATACCACATTTTGTTGATCCACTTGTCTGTTGATGGGCATTTGGTTTGTTTCCATCTTTTGATGATTGCAAATAACGCTGCTGTGAACATCAGTGTGCTAATGTCTGTTTTTGTCATTGCCTTCAGCTCTTCTGGGTAAATACCAAGTCATACTTTTGCTGGGTCATAGGGTAACTCCATATTTTGTTTCCTTTGGAACCACCAAACAGTCTTCCATAGTGGCTGCACCGTTATACATTCCCACTGGCAGTGCATAAGTGTCCCAGTTTCTCCATATCCTCTCCAACCTTTATAGTTTCCTGTTTGTTTAATAGCAGCCATTCTTATAGGTTTGAGGTGGTATCTCATTGTAGTCTTGATCTGCATTTACCTTATAGCCAGTGAAAATGAGCATCTCTTCATGTGCTTTTTTTTTTAATATAATAATGTACAAACATGAACATTCTTACCATGTGATCATTCCATTCTTGGTATTTAGTTAATAACTCACATATCATATATCACTGTATATTCATCACCATGATCATTTTTTAGAACATTTGCATTAATTCTGAAAAAGAAAAAGAAAACTCATACACACCATACCCCTTACCCCTCCCTCTCATTGATTGCTAGTATTTCTGTCTCCTCAATATATTTTAGTCTTTGTTTCCCCTATTTTTTTCTATACCCCTTATCACTCCCTTTCATTGATCACTAGCATTTCAGTCCGCTAAATTTATTTTAATATTTGTTCCCCCATTATTTATTTATTTATTATTTATTTTTTTATTTTCAATTTTTTTATTAATTTAAAATTTTTTAAAATATATAACAACAAGCAAACACATTCTTACCATATGATCATTCCATTCTACATATATAATCAGTAATTCACAATATCATCACATAGTTGTATATTCATCATCATTATCATTTCTTAGAACATTTGTATCAATTCAGAAAAAGAAATAAAAAGAAAATAGAAAAAAATTCATACACACCGTACCCCTTATCCCTCCCTTTCACTGATCACTAGCATTTCAATCTACTAAATTTATTTTAGCATCTGTTCCCCCTATTATTCATCTTTATTCCATATGTTTTACTCATCTGTTGATAAGGTTGATAAAAGGAGCATCAGACACAAGGTTTTCACAATCACACAGTCACATTGTGGCCTGTTATTTATTTTTAATCCATATGTGTTCTAGTTTGCTCTCCTGGCCCGAGGCTTCTTGACTTCAGTCCCTCAGCTTCCATGACTTTCCCTCTGAAGTTATTTTTCCTGCAATGTGTCCCTTCTCTGTTCCTCCCATTTCCAACTGGCAGTGATTCTCTTTACACAGATCCTGCAATACTCTAGTTGGCTTTCTATACAGTAGCCTCGGATTGTGCCCATCAGACATAAGGAGTTTCCACAAATCCTTCCTGGATAACTCCATATCCAATCCTGGCCTTCTCTGAAATGGCTGGCTCATTCCACATTTGATCACATCCTCACGTGGGGCACTATTCTCTGCGGTCTCCCTTCCTGGAAGCCCAGAATTTTCCAGAACATCAGTTTCTAGTTTCTTGGTACCCAAGAGTTCAGTTCTCAGCTTATCTCTTTCCTGTTGCATTTCACTATAAGCTGTGAGGAGAAACCAGGCTGTGCTTTCCACATTTAATTTGGAGATCGCTTCTGCTAAATATCCAAGTCCATGGCTTTTAAAATCTGCCAGCCAAAGCCACTAGTCAATTTTGCCAGATTATCTGCTATTTTAAAACAAGGTTCACCTTTCTTCCAGTTTGCAATAATACATGCCTCATTTCTAGCTAAGTCCTTATCAGAAGTATCTTTAGAGTCCACATTTCTACCAACAGTCTCTTCAAAGCATTTTAGGCCTTCTCCGACAAGCTCCTTGCAACTCCAAAATGTTCCCTTCATCCGTTTGAAAAGCCGTTCCAACATATTTGGTATTTGCAAACCACACCAGCACCCCACTCCTCAGGTACCAAAATCTGTTGTAGTTTGCAAGCTGCTGGAATGCAATATAGCAGAGACAGAATGGCTTTTTAAAAAGGGAATTTAATATGTTGCAAGTTTACAGTTCTAAGTCTGAGAAAGTTGTCCCAATTAAAACAAGTCTGTAGAAATGCCCAATCTAAGGCATCCAGGGAAAGATACCTTAGTTCAGGAAGTCCAATGAAGTTCAGGGTTCCTCTCTCAAGTGGAAGGGCACATGGTAAACATAGTTAGGGAGTCTGTTTCATCTTGAAAGGCACATGGTGAACACAGCATCATCTGCTAGTTTTCTCTCCTGGCTTTCCATTTCATGAAGCTCCCCAGGAGTCCTTTTCCGAGGCCTTTTCCTTCATCTCCAAAGGTCACTGGCTGGTGAACTCTCTGCTTCTCGTGGCTATGTCATTCTCTGCTCTCAGAATCTCTAGCTTTCTCCCAAATGTTTCCACTTTTATAAGATTCCAGTAAACTAATCAAGACCCACCCAAATGGGTATCTCCATCTAATCCACTTTATCAACCATTCTTGATTGAGTCACATCTCCAGGGAGACGATCTAATTACAGATTCAAACATACAGTACTGAATAAGGATTAGAAGAAATGGCTGGATTTTTAAAACAGGATTAGGATTAAAACGTGGTTTTTCTAGGGTACATATATACTTTCAAACTGGCACAGTATGTTTTACTCATCTGTCCATACCGTAGATAAAAGGAGCATTAGACACAAGGTTTTCACAGTCACACAGTCGCATTGCAAAAGCTATATTATTATACAATCATCTTCAAGAAACATAGCTACTGGAACACAGCTATACCTTTTCAGGCACTTCCCTCCAGCCTCTCCAATATACCTCAACTAAAAAGGTGATATCTATGTAGTACGCCTCTCCAATATACCTTAACTAAAAAGGTGATATCTATGTAGTACGTAAGAATAACCTCCAGGATAACCTCTCTGTTCTGTTTTAAATCTCTCAGCCATTGACACTTTATTTTGTCTCATTTCTCTCTTCCCCCTTTTGGTCGAGAAGGTTTTCTCAATCCCTTGATGCTTAGTCCTAGCTCATTCTAGGATTTCTGTCTCACATTGCCAGGAAGGTTTACACCCCCTGGGAGTCATGTCCCACATAGAGAGAGGGAGGGTGGTGAGTTTACTTGTCGTGTTGGTTGAGAGAGAGATTGCACGTCTGAGACACAAAAAGAGGTTCTCTGGGGGTGACTCTTAGGCCTGATTTTAAGTAGGCTTAGCCTTTCCTTTGTGGGGATAAGTTTCATAAGAAGAAACCCCAAGATTGAGGGCTCGGTCTGTTGCTTTGGTTGTCCCCACTGCTTGTGAGAATATCAGGAATTCTCTGAATGGGAAAGTTGATTTTTCCCCCTTTCTCACCATTTCCCCAAGGGGGCTTTGCAAATACTTTCTTATTCACTGTTCAAATCACTCTGGGATTTATCAAGGCATCACTCTGGACAATCCTACAAAATTTCATGCCCTACTCAAAGTTCCATGTACTTATGGTGTTCAGTTAAACTGCCCACATAAGTTATATTAGGAAATGCACTGTCAAGATATAAATTTTGTACCAAATAAACATTATTAGCTTTATTTATTTTAAAGAATTTGTTGGATTCAAGTTGAAACGCTTATTAAGGATTAATTCTTAGAATATAGATACAGCTTGATAAAACAATATGCGGTAGCATTGGAATTTTATTTCTGTATAGCTGTTATTAAAGAATGTGTTGAGTTATAAACAGTTGACTTATAATTATTTTCCTATACATATTAAGGACTGATTTCCTTTTAATATCCAGTCTCTAGTCCTCTTCAGCTTTCCTCTCTAGCCTTTATGAAACATTCAAATTCCTCTTCCTGGTAATGTTTTCTGGCATCTGATAGAGGAAGCCTTTGCCTAGTGCTGCTTAACTGCCACTGTGTACTCTTCTCTAATGCCCCCCTTTTCATGTTTCCCCTAAGGCATTTCCTGGTACTTAACTGCTGCTTTTCCTCTGGCTGGTACCATAATTAATTCCATCTCTCTCTCTCTCTCTCTCTCTCTCTCTCTCTCACTCACCATAATTAATTCCATCAGTCTTTCTCTCTCTCTCTCACACACGCACACGCACTTTTCTGCTAAACCTCATATGTCCTTTCCTTCTTTCTTTTAACTCTTAAGACCATTAACCTTAGAAGAAGATAGCTACTTTTTATGTTTTTTCAATTTAAATGTTTTGTTTTGAAATATTTTCAGGCTCACTAGATAGTTAAAAAAAATAATAGAAATCCCTTACAGAGAACTGCAACATACCTCTACCCCTGAGATACCCAGATACATCAATTTTAAGTTTGCCACATTATCTGTATCATTCTATCTATTCATCAGTAGAACTATATGTTAACTAAATGAATCCCATTTTATTGAAAGCCAGTCTGTCTCTGGTGTGTTGCATTCCGGCAGCTAGCAAACTAGAACAGATTTGCTATCAGAGAAGTGGGTTGCTGCTACAGTTGCAAACACCAGACATGTTGGACCAGGTTTTTGGATGGATAAGGGAAAGATTTTGGAGGAAATGTGAAGAAAATGATGGAGAAGTCCTGGAGTGCCTGAAGGGACTGTTGGTGTAAATGAAACCACTGCCAATCTCTAGAAAGGGGGAACAAATGGGACAAATGGGAGTTTGCAGAGTGAGAACCATGGAAGCTCGTCTCTGCAGCCTAGAAACTTCGGCCAGGAGAATGCACCCACCCATATACTTGGAGAGGGTGAGTTTACCCTGAAGGCAGAGGATGAGTCTCCTGCCTCATTGTAGTGGAAGAGCTGTGCTGTCTCAGGCCTTGGAAAAGATACAGCATGCTCCTTGGATACTGGGGAGAGCCTGGCTGCCACCACATGGAGGGATTGAGTGTGTGCCCTGGAAATGGCAGAGAACCCAGGTGTGGCCGTGATGCCTGGAGAGGGTTGAGCCAAGAAAAAGGTGGTCTCCTCAGTGTCTCCTGAGGTTGACTGGGAATGAGGTGGGCCACTGCATAGGCCCTTGGAAAGGGTGAGACTGCCAATTTCTAAAATTGAAGGATAAATGACTTACAGACTTTGAAATCCAATGGGGTTTGCCCTGAAGGTTTTCAGAACTATTTGGGTCTTGTGACATCTGTGTTCCTTCCAATTTCTCCCTATGGAAATGAAAACATGTATTCTGTGACTGTCCCTCCTTTGCATATTGTCACCAGATAACTTGTTTTGAGATTCATAGGTCCACAACCAGAAGAGAATTTTTGTCACTTTAATATCATTTAAGATGATGTTTATAGTTGCCAAGTTGACAAGGCGTGGGCATGTAGTAGTTAGGTTCAGGTGTCAGATTGGCCAGGTGAAGGTGCCTAGTTCTATTGCTGTGGACCTGAGCCAATGTTTGGTGAACCTCATCTGTTGCAGATTACATCTATAGCTGGCTAGGAGGCATGCCTGCTGCAATGAATGATGTATAATTGGCTGGAAGCTTAAGTGAGAGAGCTCAATGTAGCATAGCCCAGGCAGCTCAGCATACCTCATTTTAGCACTCACAACTCAGCCCAGGCCTTTGGTGATGTAGAAAGGAATCACTCCAGGGAAAGTTGTTGGAACCTAGTGGCCTGAAGAAAAGGACAGCAGAGATCACCCTCTGCCTTCCCATGTAATAAAGAGCCTCAATTGAAAGTTAGGTGCCGTTCCTCTGAAGGACTGTATGTTAACTAAATGAATCTCCTTTTATTGAAAGTCAACCCATCTCTGATGTGTTGCATTCCAGCAACTAGCAAATTAGAACAGTACTGCTATGTACATTTCTTATGAAGATATTCACTTACATATATACATAAAGGTTACAGTTATGAAATCCAAGAAAGTTAGCATCAATATAAATAAGTAGTTTATATGCCAGTTTTCTTCATATGTCCCAATAATGACCTTTCATTCTTCCCTCCTCACTTGTTTCAGTTTGCTAAAGCTGCATGAATGCAATGTACCGGAAATGAATTGGCTTTTACAAAGGGAATTTATTAGGTTTCAAATTTTCAATTCTCAGTCCATGAAAATGTCCAAATTAAGGCATCAAGAGGGAGATACCATCACTGAGGAAAGGCCATTGGCATCTGGGGCTCCTGTGTCACATACAAATGCAAATGGTGCCATCTGCTACTCCTTCTCACCTGATTCTGATTTCAGTGGCTGTCTCCAAATATCTGGGAGCCATTTTTTATCTCTTAGCTTCTCCCACGGCATTTTCGTCTTTCCGTGCCCTTCACTTGGTTTCATCTCCCTGCTCTGTGTCTCTTTGTATTTCTTGCCTTTATTCACTTCATTATGGACTCCAGTAAAAGCGTGAAGACCATCTTGGAATTGGGTGGGTCACATCTTCATGGAAACATCCTTATCAATCAAAAGGCCCACCCACAATGGGTCTGTCCCAACAGGGATGGATTAAGAGAGCATAGGCTTTTCTGGGGAACATAATAGATTCATCCTAGCACAGACCTCATCTAAGATTGCACATTGCCTTTAATTTCATTGTCTCTTTAGTTCTTTTTTATTACAGGAACATATATACAAGACATACATTCCCATGTCAGCTACTCCCAACTATTACTGTTCAGCGGAATTAATCATGATCACTGTGTTGCAGTATCCATACCACCTTCCATTTCTAAAAGTTTCCCATCTCCCCAAACAGAAATCCTACATCCATTTGACATTAATTCCCCATTTCCCCTGCAGTCCATCCCTAGCAACTTGTACTCTAATTTCTGCCTCTGAGCTTGCTATTTTTTTAACATGCTAAATCTGTAAGCTTTTCATTTGCATTTATGCCAGCTTAATTTCAATAGTGTGTACAAACTATGTTTCTGTGCCCCTCTGTCCCCCACCTTTATATAGATCTTGTCACAAATTACATACTTATACAGAATAAGTACAGAATTACTGATTTATCATTATAGTTTATGTATTTATCTTTTAGATTCTGTAGGAACTTAAAAGTTGAGTTATAAACCAAAAATACAATAGTACTGGCATTTATATTCACCCCTCTTGTTACCCTTACTGGAGATAGTTATTTCTTCATGCAGTTTCCATTTATTGCCTAGTATCCTCTCCTTTCAACCTGCAAAATCTTTCATTAACATCTCTTGTAGGGCTGATCTAGTGCTCTTTTATCTATGAATGTCTTAATCTCTCCCTCATTTTTGAAAGACAATTTTGCCATCTAAAGAACTCTTGTTAGGTAGATTTTTGCTTTCAGCATTTGAAATATGTCAGCGCATTCTCTTCTTGACTCCATGGTATCTGTTGAGAAATTGACACTTATTCTTATTGAAGCTCCCTTGTATGAGACATGTTACTTACTCCTTTCAGAATTCTTTATCTTTTTTTAAAATTTATTTTGTATTATCAAACCAAAACAACATGTAAACACTAGCATTCTTAACATACAAACATTGCATATATGCTGTACAATCAGTGGCTCTCAGTATCGTCACATAGTAGTGTACTCATCACCATGATTATTTTTTAGAATATTTGCATCACTCGGGAAAAAGAAATAAAAACAAAAACTCACGCATACCCTTCTCAGCCCACCTTCTCATTGACCACTAGTATTTGTATCTACTTAATAGACGTTAACCTTTGTTCCCCCTATTTTTTTCCTATACTCCTTATAACTCCCTTTCATTGTTCACTAGTATTTAAATCTACTCAATTTATTATTATTTTTTTAATTTCTTTTTTCTTTAATTAATAAAAAAAAAAAAGGTAAAAGAGAACCCCAAACATCTCAAACATATTATCCCTCCCTCTTACTGACCTCTAGTATTGCAATCTATACAATTTTAAGACTTACAATTGAGGTAGGTTAACTAAGACAGTGTAGTATTGACAGATTATAATAAGAGAGTCAGTGGAACAAAATAAAACATTCTGAAGTTGATCCATACAAACACAGACAACTATTTCTTTGCAATATACTTATCAATCATTTTCAGAGATCAGAGCTACTGGATTTCAGTTCCACAACTTCAGGTACTTCCTTCTGGTTATTCTAAAACATCGTAATTTCCAGGGTGAAAATTCTGTTGTTGATTAAAAGATGATAAATCATTGAGGGCTTTTCCAAATAGATTGCTGAAGTAGGACTTCATTCCTTTGTGATTTAATACATGTTGAATCACTCTGGAATTCTAAGTACAATCTTCTGGCAATTTATGACATATAATACCATTCTTTCAAGTATGAGAATTCTGCTTCTGAATTCTGGTTTTGCAAAAATCTAATTCCTTCTTTACACAGTTCCTCCCCTTGAACCAACTTTGAACCTACATCTGATTTACGGACCTGATATCCTTTGTTCAAGAAAGGCCAATGGGTCAGAAACACCTGTCAGCTGGGTGGGCATATGGCTGGCATCTGCTGGTCACTTGCTTCTGGGCTCAATGGTTTTCAGCCTCTGTTCCCACTGAGAGTAGATGACTGATATTCTCCAGCATCACATCTCTGAACAGTCTTCTCTGGGATGAATCCAGCATGACCCACTTTGCCTGAGTAAATTTTATAACTACATCTTTCAATTTCACTAACTCTGATGATGCTTTCATCAAATTCCACACTCAGAGGTTCTTTATCAGTCTAGAAAAGGTAACATTTTCATGGAGGACTCTCCTTTAATGCAGCTGAAACTGTGATCAGTCTCAGTTTCAGGCATGTACAAGAAGTAATTTACTCCCATGCACGTGGGCCAAGTACACCACAAACTATGGGCGCCTCCTCCGTGGGTCCCACAGGAAGAAATTGCTTGTCCTTCCTCTACTCAATTTATTTTAACATTTATTCCCTCTATTATTTTTTAAATTTTTTAATTAATTAAAAAATATATATTACCAGAAAGAAACACAAACATTCTTAACATATGCTCATTCTGTTGTACATATATAATCAGCAGTTCACAATATCATCACACAGTTGCATATTCATCATCATGGTCATTTCTTAGAACATATGCATCAATTCAGAAAAAGAAATAAAGACAACAGAAAAATAAAACAAAAACAGAAAAAAATATATATATATATACCATACCCCATACTCCTCCCTTTCATTAATCACTAGCATTTCAAACTAAATTTATTTTAACATTTGTTCTCCCTATCATTTATTTTTATCCCAAATGTTCTACTCATCTGTTGACAAGGTAGATAAAAGGAGCATCAGACAAAAGGTTTTCACAATCACACAGTCACATTGTGAAAGCTACATCATTATGTATAATCATCTTCAAGAAACATGGCTACTGGAACACAGCTCTACATTTTCATGCAGTTTCCTCCAGCCTCTCCATTACATCTTGGATAACAAGGTGATATCTACTTAATGCGTAAGAATAACCTCCAGGATAACCCCTTGACTCTGTTTGGAATATCTCAGCCATTGACACTTTGTCATTTCACTCTTGCCCCCTTTTGGTTGAGAATGTTTTCTCAATCCCTTGATGCCGGGTCTCAGCTCATTCTAGAGTTTTTCCTCAATCCCTTGATGCCGAGTCTCAGCTCATCCCAGAATTTCCGCCCCATGCCACCAGGAAGGTCCACACTTCCGGGAGTCGTGTCCCATGCAGACAGGGGTAGGGTGGCGAGTTTGTTTTTTGCGTTGGCTGGAGAGAGAGGCCACATCTTAGCAACAAAAGAGGTTCTCCTGGGGGTGACTCCTAGGCCTAATTTTAAGTAGGCTTGACCTATCCTTTGTGGGGTTAAGTTTCATATGAACAAACCCCAAGACTGGGGGCACAGCCTATAGCTTTGGTTGTCCATACTGCTTGTGAGAATATCAAGAATTCAACTTGGGGAAGTTGAATTTCCCCCAGTTCTCATCATTCTTTTTTTGCAAAAGACTTTGCAAATACTTTTTCGCTCACTGATCAAATCACTCTGGGATTCATCGGGGCATACTCTGGACAAACCAACAAAATCTCATCTCCTACCCAAGGTTCCATGTACTTATGGTGTTCAGTTAAGCTGTCTACATAGGTTATATTAGGAAACACACTAGTCGAAATGTGAGTTTTGTACCAAATAAACATTTTTTGGTTTAGTCTCACACGTAAGTTGAAATTTTAAAATATTAATTACCATCTATTTTCAGCACCCTGCAGTAATGACATTTCTTTGTTCTTCCTCATGTAAAAACATTTTTTAAATTTGTATATTTAGTCATTATCATTATACACTCTCGGCATTCCTGGATTATACCATCTCAATCTTTATCATCTATTTTTGTGATTTCATTTATGCTCCCAGCCCTCCTCCCTCTATCATTCTCACATTCAGCTTCATTCAGTGTTTTAACATAATTATATTGCAGTTAGTTAGTATTGTGCTGTCCATTTCTGAGTTTTTATATTCAGTCCTGTTGCACAATCTGTATCCCTTCAGCTCCAATTACCCAATATCTTACCCTTTTTCTGTCTCCTGATGGTCTCTGTTACCAATGAATGAAATATTCCAAGTTTATTCACTAATGTCAGTTCATATCAGTGAGACCATACAGTATTTGTCCTTTTGTTTTTGGCTAATCTCACTCAGCATAATGTCCTTAAGGTCCATCCATGTTGTTACATACTTCATAACTTTATTCGGTTTTACACCTGCAAAATATTCCATTGTATGTATATGCAGAGTTTGTCTAGCCACCCGTCTGTTGATGGACATTTTGGCTGTTTCCATTTGCTGGTAATTGTAAATAATGCTGCTATAAACATTGGTGTGCAAATGTCCGTTTATGTCCTTGTCCTCATGTCCTGTGAGTAGAGACAGCATATAGATGGGTCCTGTTTTTTTAATCCATTCTGCCAGGCTATGTCTTTTGATTGGGGAATTTAATCCATTAACATTCAGTGTTATTACTGCATGGGTAGTACTTTCTTCTACTATTTTGCCTTCTGGATTTTATATATCATATCTAATTTTTCTTCTTTTTACCTTTACTCATAGTCTTCCTTTCCACACTCTTCTCCACACCTCTCTCTTCTGTCTTTTCGTATCTGTCTCTAGTACTCCCTTTAGTATTTCTTGCAGAGCTGGTCTCTTGGTCACAGATTCTCTCAGTGATTTTTTTTGTCTGAAAATGTTTTAATTTCTCCCTCATTTTTGAAGGACAATTTTGCTGGATGTAGAATTCTTGGTTGGCAGTTTTTCTCTTTTACTAATTTAAATATATCATCCCACTGTCTTCTCGCCTCCCTGGTTTCTGCTGAGAAATCTACGCATAGTCTTATTGGGCTTCCCTTGTATGTGATGGATTGCTTTCCTCTTGCTGCTTTCAAAATTCTCTCTTCCTCTTTGACCTCTGACATTCTGACTAGTAAATGTCTTGGCGTACATCTGTTGGCTCCAATAGACGTATTTGGATCTGTTCTCTTTGGGGTATGCTGCACTTCTTGGATCTGTAATTTTAAGTCTTTCATAAGAGTTGGGAAATTTTCAGTGATAATTTCCTCCATTAGTTTTTCTCCTCCTTTTCCCTTCTCTTCTCCTTCTGGGACACCCACAACACGTATATTCATGCGCTTCTATTGTCATTCAATTCCCTGAGTCCCTGCTCATATTTTTCCATTTTTTTCCCTATATTTTCTTTTGCTTGTCAGATTTCAGATGTTCCGCCCTCCAGTTCACTAATCCTATGTTCTGTCTCTCGAAATCTACCATTGTAGGTTTCCATTGTTTTTTTCATCTCTTCTACCATTCCTTTCATTCCCATAAGTTCTGTGAATTGTTTTTTCAGACTTCAATTTCTTCTTTTTGTTCATTCCGTACCTTCTTTATATCCTCCCTCAATTCATTGATTTGGTTTTTGATGGGGTTTTCCATGTCTGTTCGTATATTCTGAATTAATTGTTTCAGCTCCTGTATCTCATTTGAATTGTTCGTTTGTTCCTTTGACTGGGCCATATTTTCAGTTTTCATAGTGTGATTTGTTATTTTTTGCTGGCGTCTAGGCATTTAATTACCTTAAGTAATTTATTCTGGGGATTGCTTTCACTTCTTTTACCTAGTGTTTTCTTGCTGGGTGAATTTGTTGTCTATCTGTTCTTTGACATTCAGCTCTGCTTTATCTGGACCTCTGCTTAGACTTTGTTTAACATAGGAGAATTTTTCAGTTCCTGTTTTCTTGTTTCTTGCCCTGCTTGTATGGTGCCTTTTTCCCCCCCATACTTTGGAGGGTCAACTTAGTTATTATAGACGGCAGCCGGATTTTCCCAGACCAAACTGACCTCCTATCAGGAGGAAAGTGTCACCTGCGTTGGTTTTCCCTGCGGGTGAAACCCAGCAGGTTGAAAGACTTTCCTGTGAAGTATCTGGGCTCTGTTTTTCTTATCCTGCCCAGTATGTGGTGCTTGTCTGCCTGCAGGTCCCTCCAGCATAAGATGGTATGATACCTTTAACTTTGGCAGACTCTCCCTGCTGGGGGCATGGTGGAGCCAGAGGAGAAGTTGTAGGCTGGTTTATGCCTTCAAATTATCAAGCCCTGGTGTCTGAATTCCTTGATGGAGGGATTCCACCTGGGTGGGGCTTCACCCCTCCCCTGGGGAAGCCACAGGCTCCAGACAAGGCCTCAAATGAGCTTCTTTCTGCCTATGCTTGGGGCAGTTGTAGCCTCAGCACCCTGCTGTTTTATCCAAAGGCAGTCAAGCCTTTGTAGAAACACAGTCACAAAAACCAATTTCCTTTTTTTCTTTTTCTGTCAACCCTGCCCCCTAGGTACCAGGGCAAAAATGAGCAACCTCAGCTTTGACCAGGTTCACCTGAGCTGGGGACCTATTTTTAGTAGTCAGAATTTGTTAATTAATTCCACAATTGGCATTTGGTTGGACTCAGCCCTGCTGCTGGTAAAGTCTCTTTCCTTTCCCCTATGGGAAGCAGCCTGTGGGGGAGGGACGCTGGCTGCCGCAGCTTGGGGAACTCAACGGTTCTGGGGGTTCTTGCAGCCAGTCCAGCTGGTCCAGACTGGGGTATGCTGTGTGTCCGGTCACTGACATTGCCCCAGGAGCTGTTCTGTACTGTTTCTGGTTTATTTAGTAGTTGTTCTGGAGGACGAACTAAAATGTGTGCATTGTTAAGCTGCCATCTTGGCTCAGAAATCTATTTATTTCTTTTTAATCCTTTTTTTTTACTCATCTGTCAATATCGTAGTTAAAAGGAGCATCAGACACAAGGTTTTCATAATCACATATTAAGATTGTAAAAGGTATATCATTATACATTCATCTTTAAGAAACGTGGCTACTGGAAAACTGCAGTTTCCGGCGCTTCCCTCTAGCCTTTCTAATACACCTTAATCTAAAAGGGTGATATCTATAAAATGCATAAAAATAGCCTCCAGGATAACCTCTCAACTCTGAAGTCTCTGAGCCACTGACACTTTATTTTGTCTCATTTCTGCCTTCCCCCTTTTGTTCAAGAAGATTTTCTCAGTTCCTTGATGCTGAGTTCCAGCTCATTCTAGGATTTCTGTCCCACGTTGCTAGGAAGGTTTACACTCCCTGGGAGTCATGTCCCACATAGAGAGAGGGAGGGCAATGAGTTTGCTTACCGTGTTGGCTGAGAGAGAGATAGGCCACATCTGAACAACAAAAGAGGTACTTTGGGGGTGTCTCTTAGGCCTTATCCTAAGTAGGTTTAGTCTGTCCTTTGCGGGGAGAAGCTTCATATGAAGAAACCCCAAGATTGAGGGTTCGGCCTATTTCTTTGGTTGTCCCCACTGCTTGAGAGAATATCAGGAATTCTCTAAATGGGCAAGTTAAATTTTCCCCCTTTCTGACCATTCCTCCAAGTGGACTTTGCAAATATTTTTTAAAACTTTTAAAAAACTATATAACAACAAACAAAAACATTCTTAACATATGATGATTCCGTTCTACGTATATAGTTAGTAATTCATGATATCATCACATAGTTGCATATTCATCATACGATCATTTCTTAGAACATCTGTATCAGTTCAGAAAAAGCAATGAAAAGAAGACAGAAAAAAAGTCATACCTACCATCCCCCTTACCCCTCCCCTTCACCGATCACAAGAAGCAGTAGAGATTTTTGAGTGCTGTTCTTATAACCTGTGACTTTGCTGTACTCATTAATTAGCTCTAGTATGTTTTGCTACAGATTTTTCAGGGTTTCCAACATATGATATCATATCATCTGCACACAGTGCAAGTTTTACTTCTTCCTTTCCAATTTTGATTTTATTTTTCTTGTCTAATTGCTCTGGTTAGAACTTCCAACACATTGTTGAATAACAGTGGTGGTAGCGGACATCTTGTCTCGTTCCTAATCTTTCGGGGAAAGTTTTCAATTTTTCCCCATTAAGGATGGTGTTAATTGTGGGTTTTCATTTAGTCCCTTTATCATGTGGAGGAAGTTCCCTTCTGTTCCTATCCTTTGAAGTGTTTTCACCAAGAAAGGATGTTGAATTTTGTCAGATGCCTTTTCTGCATCATTTGAAATGAAATGATCATGTGGTTTTATTGCTTTGATTTGTTGATATGGTGAATTACATTAATTGATTTTCTTATGTTGTACTGTCCTTGCATACCTGGGATGGATGCTACTTGGTTATAGTGTATAATTCTTTTAATGTGCTGCTGGATTCGACTTGCAAGAATTTTGTTGAAATTTTTGCATATGCATTCATTAGAGAGATTGGTCTGTAATTTTTTTGTAGTATCTTTGTCTGGCTTTGGTATGAAGGTGATGTTGGCTTCATAAAATGAGTTAGGTCGCCTTCACACCTGTTCAATTTTTTTGAAGTGTTTCGACAGGATTGGTACCAGTTCTTTATTGAAAGTTTCGTAGAATTCACATGTGAAGCCATCTGGTCCTGGACTTTTTCTTTTTGGGAAGAAACTTTTTTGGGAATTAGTCTTAATGACTAATTCAGTTTCTTTACTTGTGAGGTCATCTGTTTCTTCTCAAGTCAGTGTTGGTTGTTCATGCCTTTCTAGGAAGTTGTCCATTTCATCTGCATTGTCTAGTCTATTAGCATACAGTTGCTCAGAGTATCTTGTGTCTCCTCTTCCATTTCTGATTTTATTTGCATACTCTCTCTTCTTTTTGTCAACCTTGCTAAGGGTCCATCAATCTTAATTGATTTTCTCATAGAACCAACTTCTGCTTTTGTTGATTTTCTTGATTGATTTAATGTTTTCAATTTCATTTATTTCTGCTCTAATCTTCACTATTTCTTTCCTTTTGCTTGCTTTGGGGCTAATTTGCTGTTCTTTCTCTAGTTCTTCCAATTGGACAGTTAATTCCTCAATTTTTACCCTTTCTTCTTTTTTTGATATAGGTATTTAGGACAATCAGTTTCCCTCTTAGCACTGCCTTTGCTGCATCATAAATTTTGATATGTCATGTTTTCATTTTCATTTACCTTGAGATAATTAACTGATTTCTCTTGTAATTTCTTCCTTGACACTCTGGTGGTATAAGAGTGTGTTGTTGAGCCTCATATATTTGTGCATTTTCTGTCCCTCTGCCTATTATTGATTTCCAATTTCATTCCTTTATGATCTGAGAGAGTGTTTCATATGCTGTTTTTTTAATTTATTGAGACTTTCTTTGTGACTTAGCATATGGCCTAACCTGGAGAATGATCCATGATCACTTGAGAAAAGGATGTATCCTGCTGTTGTGGGGTGTAATGTTCTATAAATGTCTGTTATGTCTGTTTCATTTACTATATTATTCAAATTCTTGGTTTCTTTATTGATCCTCTGTCTAGATGTTCTGTCCATTAATGAGAGTGGGGAATTGAAGTCTCCAGCTATTATAATAGATGTGTCTATTTCTGTTTTCAGAGTTTGCCTCAAGTATTTTGGAGCACTCTGGTTTGGTGCATAAATATTTATCATTGTTATTTCTTCTTGTTGAATTGTTCCTATTATCAATACATAGTCTCTTTTTATTGTTTTACATTTGAATTCTAATTTGTTGGATATTGGTATAGCTACTCCTGTTCTTTTCTGATTGTTGTTTGCATGACATATCTTTTCTCAACCTTTCACTTTCAACATATGTTTATTCTTGGGTCTAAGATATGTGTCCTGTAAACAGCATATAGTTGGGTCCCATTTTTAAATCCATTTTGCCAGTCTATGTCTTTTGATTGAGAAATTTAATCCATTAATCCATTTAGTGTTATTACTGTAAGGGCAGTACTTTCTTCCACCATTTTGCCTTTTGGATTTTATATGTCACATCTAATTTTTCTTCTTTTTACCTTTACTGATAGTCCTCATTTCTACACTCTTCTCCACATCTCACCTGTGTTTTCCTGTCTATCTCTAGTGCTCCCTTTAGCATTTCTTGAAGAACTGTTCTCTTGGTCACAAATTCTCTCAGTGAATTTTAGCATGAAAATGTTTTAATTTCCCCATTATTCTTGAAGAACAATTTTGCTGGATATAGAATTCTTGGTTGGCGGTTTTTCTCTTTTAGTATCTTAAAATATATTATCCCACTGTGTTCTTTCCTCCATGGTTTCTGTTGAGGAATCTACATGTAGTCTTATTGGGTTTCCCTTGTATGATTCTTGCTGCTTTCAAAATTCTTTCTTTCTCTTTGACATCTGAAATTCAGTTTTGTAAATGTCTTGGAGTACGTCTTTTTGGATCTATTCTGTTTGGGGTATGCAGCGTTTCTTGGATCTGTAAGTTTTAGTCTTTCATAAGAGTTGGGAAATTTTCAGTGATCATTTTCTGCATTACTTTTTCTCCTCCTTTTTCCTTCTCTTGTCCTCTGCAACATCCACAATACATATATTCATACACTTCATGTTGTCATTCAATTCCCTAAGTCCCTGCTCAATTTTTCCATTCTTTTCCCTATGTTTTCTTTTACTTGCAGCATTTCACGTGCCATGTCCTCCAGTTCACTAATCCTGACTTCTGCTTTTTGAAGTGTAGCATTGTAAGTTTCCATTGTTTTTTTCACCTCTTCTGGTGTGCCTTTCATTCCCATATGTTCTGTGATTTGGTTTTTCAGACTTCTGATTTCTTCTTTTTGTTTGCCCTTTGCCTTCTTTATATCCTCCCTGAATTCACTGATGTGATTTTTTTATGAGATTTTCCATGCCTGTTCGAATATCCTGAATTAATTGTTTAATTATTAAATGTCTAGACATTTAATTTCCTTAATTAGTTTTTTCTCAAGATTGTTTTTACTTTTTTATCTAGAATTTTCTTGTTGGATGACTTTGTTGTCTGTTCTTTCGTATTCAGTTCAGTTTATTCTAGATCTCTAGCTTAGGTTTTGTTTAACACATCAGAATTTTTCAGTTCTTATTTTCTTGTTTCTTGCCCTGCCTGTATGGTGTCTTTTTTGTTTTTCCTTAGGGGGGTCTACTTAGGTATTATAGACCCCAGTCAGATTTTCCCAGACCAGACTGGCTTCCTCTCTGGAGGGAATAGTCGTCCACATCAATTTTCCCTGAGGATGAGACCCAGCAGGTTGAAAGACTTTCCTGTGAATCCTCTAGACTCTGTGTTTTTCCTATCCTGCAGGGTATGTGGTGTTTGTCTGCCTACGGGTGCCCCCAAGCATAAAGTGATGCGGTACTTTTAACAGCAGCAGACTCTGTGAGATGTAGTCAGACAGACAATAAGTTGTAGTCTGGCTTTGATTGCTTCAGCTTTCCAGACCCTGGGGTCTGAGTTCCTTGAGGGAGGGATTCCACCTGAGCTGGGCCCCACCCCTCTCCTTGAGAAGGCACAGCCTCCAGGGAAATACTTCCTTTCATCTGACCAGCCTCTTTGCTTCTCTGACAAGCTTAATTCCGCCCTTGGCCGGGGCAGTTGGAGCCTGAGAAGCCTTGCAGTTGTATGCAAAGAGCAGTCAATCCATAGAAATACATCCACAAGAAAGAAAAGAAAAAAATCCTTTTCATAGCAAGATGCCCTTTCCTCCTGTTTGCCAATCAAGAGCTTAAGCTGGTAAGTTGTTCTGTGTATCTCCAGGTCCAGTGTGCTCCCCTTTTCTTCAGAGCCCAGATGTTTTCAAGTATTTTTTGCTGTCCAATCCAAAAAAGCCTCTGGTTTTTTGTTTGTTTATTTGTTTATCTGTCAGCCTGCCCCTTCTGTACTGGGGCAAAAACCAGCAACCTCAGATTTTACTCGAGGTTCAGCTGAGCTGGGCATCTATTTTTAGTAATCAAAATTTGTTAATTCCACAACTGGAGATTGGTTGAGATCAGCCCCTTGCTGTTAGTACAGCCTCTTTCCTTTCCCCTCACAGAAGCAGCCTGTGGGGGAAGGGTGCCAGCCTCCATGGCTTGGGGGACTCATTGTTTTGGGTGGGATCACAGCTGGTCCAGCTTGTCCAGACTGGTGTATGCTGTGTGTCCATTCACTGATGTGGTTCTGTACTGTTCCTGGCTATTTACTAGCTTCTCTGGAGGATGAACTGAATTCCACACCTCACTTAGCTGCCATTTTGGGCTAATCCGTTTTTTATCTTTGGCATTTGCCAATTGGATGGTAATATGTTGCATTGTGGGTATATTGGGTTTATCCTTCTGGAATTCATCAACTATCTTGGTTTTGTATATTCATATCTTAGTTAAATTCAGGAAGTTTTCAGCCATTCTTCCTTTAAATATCCTCTCTCTGCCTTTTGTTTCTCCTTCTGGGACTCCCAAAATGCGTATATTCATTGTTTATTCATGGTGTCTTCATTTTCCTTTATTGTTTCTGCCCCCTAACCTAGATTATTTCAGTTGTCCTATCTTCAAGTGCACTGATTCTTGTCAGCTCCAATCTGCTGTTGAAATCCACTGGGGAATTTTAAATTTCTGTTATTGTGGTCTTTAGCTCTGTTTCATTTCTTTTAGTAATTAGTACTAGTAATTAGTATTGATGGTATCTTTGTGTTCATCTCTCATAATCCTGGTTTCCTTTAGCTCTTTTTGTTTGTTTTTTTTTTAGAATAGTTGTATTTACAGAACAGTCAGTCATACATAATATAGAGAATTGCCATATACCATTCCACCACCATGTGCTGTTGAAAATTTGTTGTAATTGACAATACTTTTTGTAATTCTGGTTTTTCTAACAGTGGTCGTATTTGTTGAGGAATGATTTTTAAACTAGCACTATAATTATTGTCCATAGTTTATGTAGAATTTTTTTTTCCATTTGTGTCTTTATTTTAGTACTCATTCACCCATACATTGGATGAAGGGAGTGTCAGTCACACCGTTTTTACAATCACATGGTCACATGATAAAAGCTATTTATTTATACAGTCATTATCAAAGATCAAGGCTACTGGATTGCAGTTCAGTGATTTCAGGTATTTCCTTTTGGTTATTCTGATACCAGAAACTAAAAAGGAATATCTGTATAATGTAAATAACAGTAGTCACAATCAGTTGTTAAATCCTAATTTCTCAGTTACAACTCCTCCCTCTCGTTTGATCATTCTCTAAATCTTGAGGGATATCTGAGCAGTGGCTATTTTAGCTTTTTTGTGCTGAAATACTTTTGGCTGGGGCTTGACATACTGTGGCAACTCACATCATGTGGCTGAAGCTTGCATAAGAATAACCTTCAGAATGACCTCTTGCCTGTTTTTGAAATCTCTTAGTCACTGAAACTTTGTTTCATTTCTTTTCCCCCTTTTGATCAAGGAGGCATTGTCAATCCCATGATGCCAGGGCCAGGCTCATCCCTGGGAATCATGTCTCATGTTGCAAGGGTGACTGAAAACCCTGGGAATCATATGCTGCATAGAGGGGAGGGTAGTGAATTTATTTGCAGAGTTGGCTTAAAGAGAGAGGCCACATCAGAGCAACAAAAGAGGTTCTCTCGGGGGTGACTCTTAGGCATAATTATACGTAGGCTTAGCTTCGCTATTGCAGAAATAAGTTTCACGTGGGAAAGCCTCAAGATTGAGGACTCAGCTTATTAAATTAGGAGTCCCCAAAGCTTGAGAGAGTATCAGGAATTTCCCTGGTGGGGAAGTTTAATAGTTCTACATTTTTTCTCCAATCCCTCAAGGGGACTTTGCAAATACTTTTGTATTTTCTGCCTAAAGTACTTAAGAACATATCAGAGTATTAGTTTAACTTGTACAGAGTAACAAGATCTCATTCTGTATTCTAGGTTCCATGTAATTAGGCTGTTTAAATACACTGGTCAGAGAGGTTAAATTAGATAATGTGCTACAAAAAATTTAAATTTTGGACAGAATAAGCATCTCTTCCTTGGGTTTCACGCAAATTGGAGTTTTAAAATGCAGACAGTATCATCATTTACTCTGTATTCTGATTAACCTTAGTGCTTAATAGATGTACTTCATATCTCTAATTGGGATCTGCTCTTTTTTTCAGCTTCTTTATCAGTTGCTATATGGAGTAATGCTGACTTTCAGAGCTGCAGAAATCTAACTCTGAGTCTCATGTGTCATGCAGATACCTTAAGTTCCAGACAACTACCAGATGATACAAAAAGCACAACATCTCAGTCTTTAGAAATAACAGTTAAAACTCAGGAATAAATATGCCTTGCTGTAAGAGTTTACAGTCTAGGAACCTTTACAGTGAGCCTTATTGAACATTCTATACTCCTTAACCATCTGTTGCCCAAACCCTGTCCACTTTCATTCTCCCGATTTCACTTCTTGGAGTTTGCTCATTATAATTAGTTTATATTATCATATAATTGTCCTTTCACTTCTGGCTTATTTCACTCAACATTTATATCTCAAGGTTCATTCACGTAGTTGCATACCTTATGACTTCAGCCCTTTCTGCAGCCACATACTGTTCCGTTGTATGTATACACCACAGTTTGCCCTTACGTTCATCCATTGGCAGTCATGAATTATGCTACCATAAATACCAGTATGCGGATGTCTGTGTCCCTGCTTTCACTTCTTCCAAGCGTATACCTAATAACAGTGTCTCTGGATCATATGGCAACCCTATTATACTTTCCTGTGGAACCATCACACTGCCCTCCAGAGGGTCTGCACCATTCTAACTGTATAATCCTAAGTGTAAAATCAATGGCTCCTAGTGTAATCAGTATGTAATCATACTTATACATTCACCACCACAATCTGTATGTGAACATTTCCATTTCTTCCTCTAAGAAAGAGAGGGTGACGAGGAAGAGAAACAACAAAAATCCCATACCACTCTTATATCCCCCACTTATTCACATTTAGCTTAGATATATTGCCTTTGTTACACTTAATGAAAGAATATGAAAATGCTACTGTTAACTATAGACTCTGCTTTGGATTAATTGTATGGTTTCCATATACCATTCCATTTTAACATCTTGCATGGTAACATTCATTTGCTCCCCCTCATTTAAAAACTTTCTTATATTTGTACATGTGATCGGCATCATTTTTCACTCTAGGTTTTGCTAAATTATACAATCCCAGTTTTTATCCTGTATTTTTCCTTCTGGTGTCATACATGTCCCCAGCCTTCCTCTTTCAACCATACTCACACTCACCTTTGTTCATTATGCTTAAAATATTGTGCTCCCATCATATAATATTGTGCTATGTATCTCTGAATCTTTACACCTCTACCCTTTTTCTGTCTTCTGATAGCCTGTGTTCTCAACTTTAACTCTCAGTGTTTGCTCATTATACTTAGTTCATACTAGTGAGACCATACAATTATTTGTTGTTTTCTTTGTGGCTAATTTCACTCGACATAATGTCCTCAAGGTTCATCCACAATTGTTCCATGTGTGATGACTTTATTCTGTCTTACAGCTGTAATATTCCATCGTATGTTTATCTTACAGTTTGTTTTATCCATTTGTCCATTGGTAAATATTTGTGCTGCTTCCATCTCTTAGCTATCATGAATAATGCCACTAGAAATGTCAGTGTGTAAATGTCCGTTTGTGTCTGTGCTTTCAGTTCTTCCCAGTATATACCTATAGTAATGGATTTGATGGGTTATACAGCAGTTCTATACTTAGCTTTCTCAGGAACGTCCAAACTGCCTTCCAGAGCGGCTGCACCATTCTGTATTCCCACGAACAGTGAATAAGTGTACCTACTTCTCCACATCCCCTCCACTACTTGTAGTTTTCAGGGTTTTTTGTTTGTTTGTTTGTTCTTTATAATGGCTGTTCTAGCAGTGTGAGAGGATATTTCATTGTGGTATTGACTTGCATTTACCTAATAGTAAAGTTGAGCATCTTTTCATATGCTTTTGAGCCATTTCTGTTTCCTCTTTGAAAAAGTGTCTATCCATGTCTTTTGCCTATTTTTTAATTGAGTTGCTTGTCTTTTTGTTGTTGAATCATAGGATCTCTTTATATATTCTGAATATTAAACACTTATCCGATATGTGCTTTCCTAATACTCTCTCCCATTGTGTAAGCTGTCTTTTTACTTACCTGATGTAGTCCTTTGACACACAAAAAGTATTCAATTTTGAGGAGATGCATTTATGTATTTCTTATTTCATTGCTCATGCTTTGGGTATAAGGTCTAGGAAACCAACTCTGACCATAAAATTTTTTTTTTAATTAATAAAACCAATCAACATACAATATGAACATTCTTTTTTTCATCACATTAGTTGTATATTCATCATCTTGAACATTTCATAGAACATTTGCTCAATTCAGAAAAAGAAATAAAGAAAAAACAAAAAAACTCATAATACCATACCCCTTACTCCTCCCTTTCATTGATCACTAGCATTTCGGTCTACTAAATTTATTTTAACATTTGTTCCCCCTATTATTTATTTATTTTTAATCTATATGTTTTACTCATCTGTCCATAAGGTAGAAAAAAGAAGCATCAGACACAAGGTTTTCATAATCACACAGCCACATTGCAAAATCTGTATCATTATACAATCATCTTCAAGAAGCATGGCTACTGAAACTGCTCTTCATTTTCAGGCAGTTCCCTCCAGCTTCTCTGTTAACGCCTTAACTGAAAAGGTGATTTCTATTTAATGCATAAGAATAACTTCCAGGATAACATCTCGATTCTGTTTGGAATCTCTCAGCCATTGACACTTTATTTCATTTCAGTTCTCTCTTCCCCCTTTCTGACCAGAAGATTTTAAGGATATTTTCTTATATTTTCTTCTGCAAGCTTTATGGTCTTAATTCTAATATTTAGGTCTTTGGTCCATTTTTGTAGTTGTTTCACCCCCAGGAAAACCTCTCTCTTCCCTCTTCCTCCTTGGGGAATGATAATCTACTGTTTGCTTATTTATTTGTTTGTTTGTTTTATTATTTTCCAATAATAATCTAGATTTTTTTTTTTTTAGAACTCATGTTTGAATGTTTAAACAAGTCACTATGCAGGATGAGGGAAGGAAGATAGAGCACTGAAAATACTTCCCCTCAGCCCCAGGAGTTAAACAGCATTCAGACAAGGCTCCTGCTCCAGCCCCATCCCCTGTACTGAAATCCTCATCTTAAAGATCACATCATTTTGGCAAAACTGGGTCTCTGACAGTTTCCCAACCTATTTCCAGTGACTGTATGGCTTCATCCAGTCTATTCATCACTGTGGCTGAGAGGATAGCCCTGGACTGAGCATCCCCTGTTCCAGGCAACTTCATGGTTTCCAAGTTGGGCATCATTGTATCTCTCCCTCAGCATCAGTCTCTCCCACATGTAGCTGGTCTTGGAGCTTCCACTTGAACCCTGGGAGGAGGACTGTGCTTGAGCCTGTGGAGAAACGAGAGTTCTTAAAGGATTAGGCTTGATAGATCAGTGCTCTGGAAGGCTGGGGGCAGGAGGAGGATGGGGTTAACTGGGATCTTGAGGGGGCCCTGGGAGAGCATGGTGGGGAAGGGTGGTAAAGACTCCAGCACACCAATATGCTCTTTATTTTGCTTTGTTTTATATTGTTTTGTTTTAGCCTCTTTTTTTTTTTTACTGCAAAACAAAACATACAAACATGAACATTCTTAACATGTGAACATTCCGTATTTGGTGTACAATCAGTGGCTCACAATATCATCACATTGTTGTATTTTCATCACCATGATCATTTCTTAGAACATTTTTATTCCTCCAGAAAAAGAAAAAGAAAAAACTCACACATACCATATCCATTACCGCTCCCTCTCATTGACCACTAGTATTTCCATCTACCCAGTATGTTTTAACCTTTGTTTCCCCCCTTTTTTTCTATACCCCTTAGCACTCCCTTTCATTGATCACTAGTATTTCAATTTATTTTAACATTTGTTCCCCCTATTATTTATTTTTAATCTATATTTTTTACTCAGCTGTCCAAACCATAGATAAAAGGAGCATCCGGCACAAGATTTTCACTATCACACTGTTGCATTACAAAAGCAATGTATAAAATCATTATACAGTCCTCTCCAAGAAACATGGCTACTGGAACACAGCTCTACAGTTTCAGACACTTTCCTCTAGCCTCTCTAATACACCTTAAACTAGAAAGGGAATATCTATGTAATGTGTAAAAATAACCTCCAGAATAACCTCTCCACTCTGTTTGAAATCTCTCAGCCACTGACAACTTTATTTTGTCTCATTTCTCTCTTCCCCCTTTTGGTCAAGAAGGTTTTCTCAATCTCTTGATGCTGAGTCTCAGCTCATCTAGGATTTCTGTCCCACATTGTCAGGGAGGTTTACATCCCTGGGAGTCATGTCCCATGTAGGGTGGGGGGAGGGCAGTGAGTTTGTTTGCCATGTTGTCTGAGAAAGAGAGAGGCTACATCTGAGCAACAAAAGAGGTTTGCTGGGGGTGACTCTTAGGTCTAATTTTAAGTAGGCTTAGCCTATCCTTTGCAGGGATAGGTTTCATAGGAACAGACCCCAAAATTGAGGGCTTGGCCTATTGATTTGGTTGTCCCCACCACTTGCAAGAATATCAGAAATTCAAATACATCCCTCTAAATGGGAAGGTTGAATTTTCCCCTTCTCACCTTGTAGGTGCTTCTTTATTCATTGTTCACATCACTCTGGGATGTATCGGGCATCACCTGGACAAACCTACAAAATCTCATGCCCTATTCAAGCTTCCATGTACTTATGGTGTACAATTAAACCGTTCAGATAGACTTTTAATGTTTGTAGTTATATGTTCTATTAGCTGTGTCTCTTTCTCACCTCCTTCCCAATTTTCTCCTTAAATGTATATTAGATAAAATAGGAAAGGAAACCCTGAAGGAATATATATTGGCGAATACCTTAGTGCTCATATTGTCTGACAATCCATGTATGTATTTAGTGAGTAAACCACCATATAATGGAAAAATTGTAAAGCTTGCTTAATTCCAGAACTCACATGTTTTCACACCTGGAGGATATTTCTCCCCACTCTCCCACCACCCAAGATTAGTATAATATATAAAGATACTCCAATTCAGTGGTTTCATTCATAATTTATTAGATATCAACTGTTTTTATCAGGCACATTTTTTAAAGATTGGGGACTGCAGAAGTAAAGATTTTTTTTTAAAGCTTGCCTTTGCAGAATTTACAAATCTAGTGCAGAAAGGAGAGACCAAGCAGTTGTAATATGAGGAAAAAAAAAAGGTCAAAAGTAAAAGCTAAGACTTCCCGGTCAAGATGGTGGCTTAATAACGTGCGCATTTTAGTTCGTCCTCCAGAAACGGTACAGAACAGCTCCCGGAGCCACGATAGTGACCGGACACACAGCATACCCCAGTCTGGACCAGCTGGACTGGCTGCGAGCCCCCTCAGAACCGTGAGTTCCCAAAGCTGCGGCGGCCAGCGCCCCTCCCCCACAGGCATTCCTAGAAAGAAAAGGAAAGGACTTTACCAGCAGCAGAGACTGGGCACAATCAAACACCAATTGTGGAATTAATTAACAAATTCTGACTATTAAAAATAGGCCCCCAGCTTAGGTGAACCTGATCAAAGCGGAGGTTGCTTATTTTTGCCCCGGCGCCAAGGGGGCAGGACTGACAGAAAAAGGGGGAAAAAAAAAGAAGGAAACAGAGGTTTTTGTGGCTATGTATCTACAAAGGCTTGACTGCCTCTGGATACAGTGGCAGGACTTTTCAGGCTGCAACTGCCCCAGGCATAGGCAGAAGTGAGCACTTTTGGGGGCTTATCTGGAGCCTGTGCCTTCCCCAGGGGAGGGGTGAAGCCCCACCCAGGTGGAATCCCTCCATAAAGGAATTCAGACACCAGGGCTTGGTAATCTGAAGCCATTAAAACCAGCCTACAACCTCTCCTCTGTCTTCACCACGCCCCTAGCAGGGAGAGTCTGCCAAAGTTAAAGGTACTGCATCATTTTATACTGGTGGGACCTGCAGTCAGACAAGAGCCACATACTGGGTAGGATAAGAAAAACAGAGTCCAGAGCTTCACAGGAAAATCTTTCAACCTGCTGGATCTCACCCTCAGGGAAAACCGACGCAGGTGACTCTTTCCTCCTGATAGGAGGCCAGTTTGGTCTGGAAAAATCTGACTGGGGTCTTTAATATCTAAGTAGATCCTCCTAAATGTGTGTGGGGGGGGAAGGCACCACACAAGCAGGGCAAGAAACAAGAAAACAAGAACTGGAAAATTCTCCTCTGTTAAACAAAACTTAAGCTAAAGGTTCAAATAAAGCTGAACTGAATGTCAAAGAACAGATAGACAACAAATTCATCCAGCAAGAAAACCCTAGATAAAAGAAGTGAAAGCAATCTCCAGAATAAACTAATTAAGGTAATTAAATGCCTAGATGCCAGCAAAAAATAACAAATCACACTAGGAAAATTGAAGATATGGCCCAGTCAAAGGAACAAACCAACAATTCAAATGACATACAGGAGCTGAAACAATTAATTCAGAATGTATAAGCAGACATGGAAAACCTCATCAAAAACCAAATCAATGAATTGAGGGAGGATATAAAGAAGGCAAGGAAAGAACAAAAAGAAGAAACTGAAAGTCTGAAAAAACAAATCACAGAACTTATGGGAATGAAAGACACAGTAGAAGAGATGAAAAAAACGATGGAAACCTACAATGGTAGATTTCGAGAGACAGAACATAGGATTTCTGAACTGGAGGCCGAAACATCTGAAATCCAACAAGAAACAGAAACTATAGGGAAAAAACTGGAAAAATATGACCAGGGACTCAGGGAATTGAAAGACAATAGAAGCGCATGAATATACGTGTTGTGGGTGTCCCAGAAGGAGAAGAGAAGGGAAAAGGAGGAGAAAAACTAATGGAGGAAATTATCACTGAAAATTTCTCAACTCTTATGAAAGACTTAAAATTACAGATCCAAGAAGTGCAGCATACCCCAAAGAGAATAGATCCAAATAGACATACTCCAAGACATTTTTTTTTTTTTTTTTTAAACATGGGCAGGCACCGGGAATCAAACCCGGGTCCTCTGGCATGGCAGACGAGCATTCTTGCCTGCTGAGCCACCGTGGCCCGCCCCAAGACATTTAATAATCAGAATGTCAGAGGTCAAAGAGAAAGAGAGGATCTTGAAAGCAGCAAGAGAAAAGCAATCCATCAATACAAGGGAAGCCCAATAAGACTATGCACAGATCTCTCAGCAGAAACCAGGGAGGCGAGAAGACAGTGGGATAATATATTTAAATTATTAAAAGAGAAAAACTGCCAACCAAGAATTCTATATCCAGCAAAATTGTCCTTCAAAAATGAGGGACAAATTAAAGCATTTTCAGACAAAAAATCACTGACAGAATTTGTGACCAAGAGACCAGCTCTGCAAGAAATACTAAAGGGAGCACTAGAGACAGATACGTAGACAGAAGATAGGGGTGTGGAAAAGAGTGTAGAAAGGAAGACAATGAGTAAAGGTAAAAAGAAGGAAAATTAGATATGACATATAAAATCCAGAAGGCAAAATAGTAGAAGTACTACTCATGCAGTAATAACATTGAATGTTGATGGATTAAACTCTCCAATCAAAAGTCATAGTCTGGCAGAATAGATTAAAAAACAGGACCCATCTATATGCTGTCTCTACTCAAAGGTCATGAGGGCAGGGATACAAATGGATATTTGCATACCAATGTTTATAACAGCATTATTTACAATTACCAAGAGATGGAAACAGCCAAAATGTCCATCAACAGATGAGTGGCTAAACAAACTGTGGCATATACATACAATGGAATATTATGCAGCTGTAAGACAGAATAAAGTTATGAAGTATGTAACAACATGGATGGACCTTAAGGACATTGTGCTGAGTGAGATTAGCCAGAAACAAAAGGACAAATACTGTATGGTCTCACTGATATGAACTGACATTAGTGAATAAACTTGGAATATTTCGTTGGTAACAGAGACCATAAGGAAGTAGAAATAGGGTAAGATATTGGGTAATTGTAGCTGATGGGATACAGATTGTGCAACAGGACTGAATATAAAAACTCAGAAATGGACAGCACAATATTACCTAACTGTAATACAATTATGTTAAAACACTGAATGAAGCTGCATATGAAAATGATAGAGGGAGGAGGGCTGGGGAATAACTGAAATCTGAAAGAAAGATAGACTAAAAATAAGATTGAGATGGTGTAATCTAGGAATGCCTAGAGTGTATAATGATAGTGACTATACAAATTTTAAAAATGTTTTTGCATGAGGAAGAACAAAAGAATGTCATTACTGCAGTGTGCTGAAAATAGATGGTACTTATATTTTAAAATTTCAACCAGTGTGTAAGACTAAAGCAAAAAATGTGTATTTGGTACAAATCTATACTTTGACTAATGTATCTCCTAATATAACTTATGTAGATAGTTGATTGAACACCTTAAGTACATGGAACTTTGTACAGGACATGAGATTTTGTTGGTTTGTCCAGGTGATGCCTTGATGAATCCCAGAGTGATTTGATCAGTGAGTGGAAAAGTATTTACAAAGTCCCCTTCAGGGAATGGTGAGAACGGGGGAAAACTCAACTTCCCCAAGTTGAATTCTTGATGTTCTCACAAGCAGTGTGGACAACCAAAGCTATAGGCTGTGCCCCCAGTCTTGAAGTTTGTTCATATGAAAGTTAATCCCACAGGGGATAGGTCAGGCCTACTTAAAATTAATCCTAAGAGTCACCCCCAAGAGAACCTCTTTTGTTGCTCAGATGTGGCCTCTCTCTCTAGCCAACACAGCAAGCAGACTCACCACCCTCCCCCTGTCTACGTGGGACATGACTACCAGGGGTGTGGATCTTCCTGGCAGCATGGGACAGAAATCCCAGAATGAGCTGAGATTCAGCATCAACGGATTGAGAAAAACTCTATAATGAGCTGAGACCCAGCATCAACGGATTGAGAAAACCTTCTGGACCAAAAGGGGAAAGAGTGAAATGAGACAATGTGTCAATGGCTAAGAGATTCCAAACAGAATTGAGAGGTTATCCTGGAGGTTATTCTTATGCATTAATTAGATAGCACCTTGTTATCCAAGCTGTAATGGAGAGGCTGGAGGGAACTGCCTGAAAATGTAGAGCTGTGTTCCAGTAGCCATGTTTCTTGATGATGATTGTATAATGATACAGCTTTCACAATGTGACTGTGTGATTGTGAAAACCTTGTGTCTGATGCTCCTTTTATCTACCTTGTCAACAGATGAGAGGAACATATGAAATAAAAATAAATAATAGGGGGAACAAATGTTAAAATAGATTTAGTTTGAAATGCTGGTGATCAATGAAAGTGATCAGTAAGGGGTATGGCCTGTAAAATTTTTTTTTTTTTCTGTTTGTTATATTTTTCTGTTGTCTTTTTATTTCTTTTTCTGAATTGATGCAAATGTTCTAAGAAATGATCATGATGATGAATATGCAACTATGTGATGATATCGTGAATTGCTGAGTGTATGTGTTGGGAATGTTTGTTTCTTGTAATTTTTTTTAATTAATAAAAAAATTTTTTTTAAAGTGAAAAAAAAAAGTAAAAGCTAATTAGAGGGCCAGGAAGTGTTGGTAGTGGAAGTTGTAGTTTAAATTAGTAGTTTGGGTTACATTGTTACTTGATCACAGATATATGAGGCCACACATCACACTTAGGTAGCTTCGTTTCATACTTAAGTAACTACCTTTCTGATTACGGTTTGGAAAAGCATGACCAGTAATTTAAAGAATCAGTTCATTATATTCTTTTCTTGTTTGACAGTTTTATAGATAGGAGGCATAGGTTGATATTGAGTTGAAATGAGAGAGTGGGTATCATTAAGTTCACACAGTCTTAAAGGAGTTAAGAATGCCTAAAAAAAAGAAATAAGCACATTGAGGTGCTGAGAGTTAAACTGTTATCCTGGGAAGTATTTAGATTTGGTAATCCTGAGAAATGGGTTTTATTTGTAGTCCTACCATTAGCTTATTATAGTTTTTTAGTTAATATCTGCAGGCCACAGTTTATTTCTCTCTTCTTTTAATGAAGTAGTTGAAATTTTTTAACTTGTTGCTTGATCTAAAAAGTGATTAAATTAGATTAGTTACTTTAAAGGGAGTTTGAGATTCTTGTTTTTTATGTAATACATTTTATTTTTTCGTCTTTTCACATTTTGTTATGAAACAATTCAAAAAAACATACATAGATAAAATAGTACAGTGAATCCATGAAGCGAATCTCAGACATTTTATTTCGCTTTGTTTATTTATAACTTTTTTATTGTGTAATGTAACATATATACAAAGCAAAGAAATAAAAAAGCAATAGTTTTCAAAGCACTCTTCAACAAGTAGTTATAGGACAGATCCCAGAGTTTGTCATGGGCTACCATATGATCCTCCCAGATTTTTCCTAACAGGTAGCTTTAAAGTTTGGTATGGGTTACAGTTCCGTGATTTTTCATTTTTTCTTCTAGCTGCACCAAGACACTGGAGACCAAAAGATGCTGTTTTGTTTTTTATTTTGTTTTTTGTTTTGCCTCTTTCTGTGCTATCTATGCATAATATATGATCATAAAAGTTTTCTCCTATGTTTCCTTCTTGGGAACTTTAAAATTTAGTCTTGTATTCATGTCTTGTGATCCATGTCCAGGTTATTCATTTTGTATGGTTTGGGTTAAGGGGTTGGTTCATTTTTTTCCTTATAGATATTCAGTTTTTCCAGAACCAGTTGCTTAAAAGACTATCCTTTCCCCCAATCAGTTACCTTGTCACCTTTACCAGATATACATGAGTCTGTGTCTGAACCTTTGTGCTGTATGTCTATTCATTTGCTAGTAATGTATTGTTTAGATTACTCGTGCTTTGAAGTAAATTTTGAAATCAGGTAATATATATACTTCAGTTTCATGCTTCCTTTTAAATTATTTTAGCTCTTCAAGGCCTTTAGCATTTCCATTAAAATTTAAAGTCAGATTGCATTTTTTAAGAGTCATTTTGCTTCTCAGTGTATTAATTACCTAGTTATTGACAAGTGAATTTGTATGGCCATATAATTCTCTCAAAACCTACGAAATACTACATATTCGTATTTTTACTGTCAAAAAAGTAATTTTAAAAAGTGAGTAGTCTAAGCTAGTTATTATATAGATGTGAAAGCTATAGAAAATAAAGGTTAAAATGTTTAAGTATTAGGCAAGGGTGTTTGACTTCTACATCATTCCAAAAAGGATATAAGGCATTGGTAAGTAACAAATATAACATAGTATCTCATGGTAGCTTTCAAACATTTTGACCACATGTTTTGCAGTGGCAGTGGCAAGACATACATTTTACATTGCTACTCAGTTCAAATAGCCATGTATGTGATATTTATGTAAAACCAAAGTTCAACTAAAAAAAAAATACCCTTACCACATGTTATCCACTCAACTATTTTCTCTTCTATTTTACTCCCTCTCTTCCAATTCTGCCACTGTGACCTTAGACAAGTAACCTACTAATGTATAACCATCCTTATTCATAAACTTGATTAATAATATCAAGTTGTAGTGTTGCAATGGGAAAAAAAGATTATGCAATGTTATCATCTGGTTCGGCTTACCAAATGTTAATATCACATTTTGGTTAAGAATGTGTACTTTGGGAAGAGACTATCTGGATTTGAATATTGAGCATGCCACTTACCTGGTAATATGACTTTGAATAAAGTTTGGTATTCTGTTCCTCCGTGATAAAGTTGGGAATGATAATAGTACTTACCTCTTAGAAATTTTGTCATGACTATAGGAAATAATCCATCTGAAGTGCTGGTATATGATAAGTACTCAGCAAGTATTCATTATTATTAGTAGTATTGGTAGTATAATTCCCCTGCTCTCCCAAAATTACATGCATCCAACTCTGTATAATAAACTTATTTGATTTTCCTTGCCCATTGCTGCAAAGGAGAGGAAGAGATACTAAGACCGGTATATATAGATCAATATGTAGAAGACATTAAAAAACAATTCACAAGAAGAAAATTTCAGCAAGCATTTCTAGAGCTTTTTTATTCTTACGAGTAAACAAGATGGGTAAGAATAATAGGATTTGCAAAGACCCTAATGACACAGGGGATTCTGGCATATTTAATGGTCTGAATGAAGCCAGAATGACAGAGTATATCTTAAACACATCAATCAGAAGTCATTTGTCAGAATTAGTAGTTATATCTACTCTTTTAAGCAGACAGGGATTTAATACCAAGAATTTGGTGCTTACAGAATAATGTTGGAAGGGCTGAAAGAGAAGATTCTAATCCATGTTTCCAGAAATGGATTCCTGGGACACATCATATAGTTGGCCCATTAGGTGAGTTGCAGCCTGTGCTTTAATCAGAAAAGTAGGTAGATCTAGAAGCCACCTTTAAGAACACACTATAGTAACTGTTATCCAGTGATTTGGAAATCACCGTTGCCACAGCAATTTGCCCTAGAGACTCAGACACCTGATAGATCAGTACCAGCACTAAATAGATGCCTCTTCCATGTCTGTCCTCACAAAGCTAATAACTAATCAGTGGAAAGCTACTCCGCTTCTGCCCTTCCTAGAATACACACAGTACCTCCACACCATACCTGTCAGCCAAAACCAGCAGAAACAACAGCAACCAACTTCTATGCTTCTACTTCACAAAATTAAAACCATGAACTTATTGCAAGAGAATCTAGAGAATGTAGTTTTTGCAGTACAGAAATGCATATTGAAAAAGAAATGCTGGAATAGATGCAATTTCAATTAACTGTTGCTATGTATCAAAACAAAACAGCTCCTGTAAGTTGTTCTTCTGTTCCATGTAGTGTTAACTCATTTCACTCTTTGCAGCTAAATTTAGCTGGGAGTTCAACTAGAATACCTCAAACTCTCCTTCATATCGTATCTCATTTGTCATATTTCTACATGACCTCTCTTTCTAAGATGGGCTGGGGCATCTTAACAGTGTGATGGTTTCTTGGACTCCAATAAGAAGCATTCCAGCCTCAATATGCAATAACTTATCAGCCCTCTCTTTGTATCATGCTTGCTAATATCCCATTGGTAAAAAAAAAAAAAACAAAAAAAAAACAAACCAAAAACATAGCCAAACCCAGTGACATTGTGGGAGAGGACTACAGAAAGAATAACTGTTAGGAGGCATGGTGTGGTAGTCAGCCTTCAAGATTGCCCCAAATACCCTCATTTCCTTATATTCGCTTACTTGAGTAGTATGCTCCTACACTGAGTAGGGTAATCTACATTGAGTAGCAAGTATAGGCTTTTGTGGAAGTAACAATATGTAATTTTCGGGGTTAGGTCATAAAAGATATTGTCACTTATGATTTGCTGTCTTGGATCATTCCCTGTGGGGACCCAGCTGTCATTCCATGAGGATACTCAAGTACTTTCTAAAGAAGTCCATGCAGGGAGAAGCAGAGGCCTTTGCCAATAGCCAGCACCAAATGAGGGAGCCACCTTTGAAGTGGATCCTTCAGGTCCAGTAAAACTTCCATATGACTGCAAACCTGACATACTACAACCTCAGGAGACAGTCCATGCCAAAACTACCCAATTAAGCCATTCTCTAGTTTCTTGACCCACAGGAACACTGTGTGGTAAATGTTAATGTTTTAAGTTGCTGAGTTTGGGGGTAATTCATTATATAGGAATAAATGACAAATACACATCTTTTCTCAAAAATTTTTTGATGATTGTCAATTCCTATATAATAAAATCTAAAAACTCTTCGATGTGGTATTTAGGAGTACAGTTTGCCCTTTTTAGTTCATCTCTCACTTCCCACTAAACTCATTCTACCTATCCTAGAGCACTTGGAAAACTTCCTCTAATGACTTAGAAGTTCGGCTGAGTTAGAGTTGATGAATCCATCAACCTGTGAGTGAGGTATTCCTTTATTGGTTAGTTCTTAACTTGAGCTATTTTTGTGAAATACAAATCTGATCATATGCTGTTCCTTAAAAGAATTTAGTGGCTTTTTCTTGCCTTCAAGATAAAGGCCAAATACCTCCATGATTTGCATGCTTTGTCTTTTACTTTTGTCAAGTTGCATGAATACTAAACTCTGATCCTTGGTTTACTCAACTGTAAATATGATTTTTGTTTATTTTGTTGGTTGAGGGCAGATGGATTATGTCTATATAGAAGGGATGTTTATAAGATGACTGGAAGTGTCCTGGCTAGTCCTACCAAAGTGATTGTTACAATTACCTTTGATCCCTGTTTGGTGCTCCTTACTTTAAATTTACTTTAGAATTCCTAAACTCTCAGGCAGTATCTTCCGAATCATTTTTACTTCTAACTAAAAAAATAGTTTCTACTAAAATGTTAATGGATAAGTAAGATATGAAGATTTATAAGAATTAACTGCCAAGAGGATGGTAATAATTTTAGAGCAGACTCTCACTGACCACGATTCATATCAGAATCAAAATATGCAGCTGTAATAGCACACTGACAGGGAGGGACTTGATATTTGAGCAGAGTAGCTAGTACTATACATAATAGTGTGGTTTGCAATTTTTCACCCAAGAAGCCATTTGTATTGGAGATTTCTTTGTGGGAAGGTTTTTTTTTTTTTTTTTTTTTTAAAGAGAGAGGGAGGAAGGGAAGGAAAGACAGAGAGAAGGAAGGAAGGATGGAAGGAAGGAAAGGAGGAAGAAAGGGAAACATCTTTAAACATTTTCTTGTTTTATTGTATTTTGTTTGTTTGTTTGTTTTTTACATGGGCTGGGGCCGGGAATCGAACCGAGGTCCTCCGGCATGGCAGGCAAGCACTTTGCCCGCTGAGCCACCGCGGCCCCCCCAGTGGGAAGGTTTTTAATTTCCAATTCAGTTTCGTTTCATTAAAAAAAGGGGTGGGGGCAAAACAGAAAAAGCAGGCTTGTTCAGGTGTTCCATTTCACATAACAGGATTTTTTTTTTTTTTTTTTCGTGTATAGGCACCGGGCCTCAAACCCCCAGGCGAGAAACTCTGCCTGCTGAGCCACCGCGGTCTGCCTTCATGGCAGAATTTTAATTTTTTTATCTCTCATATATTATTGGGATATATAGAGTCTATTTTATTTCTGATATTGGTAATTTGTGGCTTCTCTTTTCTTGATTTGTTCTTGCTAGAAGTCAAACATTTTATTAGTCTTTTCCTCAGTCAGCTTTTGGCATTACTGACTTCCTCTCTGTATGATTGCTTTCTAACAGTAACCTGCTCTTACCTTGATTTTTCTTTTCCTTCTATTTTTTTTGGATTTACTTTGATATTTTTCTTAACATCTTGAGATGAAAACATTAGACCACTGAGTTTTCATTCCACTTCTAAAGCTATAAATTTCCCTTAAGCACAGCTTTTACTGCATTCCATAACTATTATTAATAGTTTATATTTTCATTACCATTCAGTTCAAAATACGTTCTGATTTCCATTAAGATTCCTTCTTTTTACAATTGAACATCACTTGATATGTAAAGTAGAAATAAAACCAGTCATACCAAAAACTTTATATATAGAATAGAAAAAAAGAGGGAACACTTCCTAATTCATTTCAGTCCAGTATAATCTCAATATTAAAGCCTGACAAGAATATCCTAAGAAAATTACAGGTCATTTTTTTGTGTGAATATAAATGGCATAAAGTTCAAAATGCAATAATGTATAAAAGTATTATGACCAAGTAGGCTTTACTTTAGTAATGCAAACTTGGATTAAAACTGTATTTTAGGAATGCAAACTTTGTATTAAAATTAGGAAACCAGTAGGTAGAATTTACCACCTTAATAGAATTAGGGAGAAAATATGGTCTTCTCAGTAGGTTTAATAAAAGCTTCTTTTATTTGATATCATTCCAGAAGAAGCCATCCCTCCAGGGGAATTGGATGGGTAAATGAGTTCTCTTATTTCTTCCCCACCTTCCTAAGCTGTGATAAACATGAAAGAGGAGCAGCTGCTGGGGAATTTCTTCCCAAGAACCCTATTCCTAACACAGTCAAGGGAGTGTGCCAGGGTTTCTTTCTAGGAGGCCCATAAAAGCTGCAACCTAATCAGAGGACTTTAGACAGAGTAGGAATTCCTCAACTAAATTGAACTTTCTGGCTTAATCCCCATGCTCTTCCTCCACCACTTGCACTACATTTCTGGCTTCATCTCCAATCAATTCCTGGTAATGGAAGAAACTTCAAGTCCTTCAGGTGGAATAAAGTCACATCAAAACAAGCAAAACTATATATTTTTTCAGTTTTTTTGCCTTATTTCTTTTTTTCCAAGAAAACTATTAAATTAAATAATTTTTTAAAAGTCAAAAGCATTTGATAAAATTCAATGCTTATTCATATGAAAAAACAGTTAAACAGAAGTACATCATCAATATTTGACAATGGGAATTGGTACGATTTATCAGAAGAATTTTTATGAGGAACTGTTAGTGATTTGACAAAAGCCTAAAGAATTATAATATAGTTATTTGCTTTTTACAGAGAAAACGGACCACCTAAAATACACAAAAATTAAATAGTGATTATTTGGGGGGTTGAGAAATTATGGATGGTTTTTTAAAAACACTTCTTTGCAATTTATTGTGATTCTAAAATAGGTATTCATTAATTTTATATCCATAAATAACAATAAGTTTACTATATAATACTTTTAGTCAGAAGTACTACTGCATAAAAATATTTAAAAATGGCTTTTTATTGTCAAACAAAACTTATTAAAGTGTGAAATGAAGTAGCAGTTATAAGGAGCCTTTAATCAAGGCAGTTTTGATAGTAAAATATAAATAAAACC
The DNA here is from genome assembly GCF_023851605.1 of Tamandua tetradactyla. Lineage (NCBI taxonomy): Eukaryota > Metazoa > Chordata > Mammalia > Pilosa > Myrmecophagidae > Tamandua > Tamandua tetradactyla. The sequence goes on along the minus strand of NC_135345.1, from coordinate 41,717,593 downwards.
TAATTGATGATGTTGCCAAATGCCAAATGTACTTGGTTATTCATATGGGACCAAACACTTTTCTTGGACTAAATATAAAAATGAATGAGTCTTAAGTTCTTGATAAATCTGCTAAAGTAGGTAACATGTCTATAGGTACTCCAAAAGTTGTTAGCTATTTATAGGCTTCTTCCCAAATTTTTAAATGAAGATCTAATAAAAATTTCACTGTAAACCCTCTGATAGAAACTTATTTGCTAGTTTGTGTTATAATAGAAATGATTTTTTTTAAAACATATTCTCCACTGGTTTCTAAATATCAGGATTTGATTATATTTTTCTTTTATAAATTATTACAGATGGTAGTGAAAACTTTTATGGATATGGATCAGGATTCAGAAGACGAAAAACAGCAGTATCTCCCATTAGCTTTGCATCTTGCATCTGAATTCTTTCTCAGGAATCCCAATAAAGATGTGCGTCTTCTTGTAGCATGTTGTTTGGCTGACATCTTCCGAATCTATGCCCCAGAAGCTCCATATACTTCCCATGATAAACTTAAGGTAAATAAAATCTTTACAAAATCGTTTTGTTTTGTTTTTATTTTTAAAGTTTAACTCACCCTTTTGAATATGCATTTCAAATTTGTCACAATTGCCATCTTAAAAGTTTATATTTGTAAATGGCAAAACATATTATTCATTCAGTTAATATTCATCGAGAATCAGTTGTATTTTTATAAGGCATTGAGGTGCAGGTCTAAACTGATCCTTGTCTGGTCATATCTGACTTTTAGGATAACTGATCACAAAGCTCAGATGGCTAAGTTCAAGAGATAAATAGCAAATTCATGACATTGTAAACCAGAGTTTACACATTCAAATGACTGTTTTCCCATGAAGATTATTCAGCATGGAAAATTATAAGCTCACGTTGGTGGTTGTGTCTTTGTTTAAAATGTTCAAGAAAGTTGTCTTCTGAATTGATTTCTTGAGCTGATTTCATATTTTAAAGAAATTTATTCTTGGCAAATTTTAACCTTTTGAATTGTTTTATTTTAAGCAGTTTAAAAATCATTTTGTCCTATATTGATAATATTGATAGTATTTGTAAATAAAGATTAATAAGAAATGGGGCACTGTTATCAGAAAAGACACCTCTCTGGGACCAGGCCTTTGTTCTACGCAACTTTGTAGCCACGAGTCAAATTCAATACTAGGTGATGTAGATTACTATTTAGATGTAGGAAATAATAATGGAGAGACTGACATTCAACTCCTTAAAATGAAGATAATTGTTTACCAAGGTGCAAGGGTAAAGATGATGAGTAAAGTGAACGTGTCATTGTAGAAAAAAAGAATAAGACTTAGAGCCTTCTATGTACCTCTCAGAATGAGAAAGACTAAAGATTTGTGGAAATAACTGTATTTTTGCTTCAGAAGTATATTATTTTATGTGATTTTATCTTTTCCAGTTATTTTTGAATAGGGGGATAGCCCAGTTCCAAGGCATTCCGATAAGGGAGTTTTCTTTTATTGTAATTTGTAATGGGTAATATATATGCAGACTATTAGTGTTGTGAATGATAATATCTGTTTCTAAATTAATATATTTTATCATTTTTTTTAACAGGATATATTTTTGTTTATTACCAGACAATTAAAAGGTTTGGAAGATACAAAGAGTCCACAATTTAATAGATACTTTTATTTATTAGAGGTAAAAAAAAAAAAACTTTAATAAATATCACATTATTTATTTCACATAGTAGAAAATTCTTTGTAGTAACTTTATAATAGAAAATTAATCTCTTTGTTTTACAAAACCCGCTTAATGAAATGTCTTTTACATTTCATAAGAGAAATTCTATCTTTTTATTGTTCCTCATATAAAAAGATAAAATATATTTCACTGGAAAAACTGTTGTATATTTGGAACTGTAGCTTTTATCTTTCTGCTTTTTTCCCCTAATCTAAAAGGGGATTGAGTTAATTTCACTGCTCCTTGTATTCAGTATGTATATGTGTCTACCAGCCTAACAGTTTAGTATTTTCTAGTTGAGAAGGTTAATGACAAGAGGTCTTTTTAAAATTCAGAGTACATAACTAATTTATATATTGGACCTTTATAGTCTTTAAAGTAGTTTTCTAATTTAAGAAAATAGATTTCACTAATGAGTTTTCTTTAGTGTAACTATTCTCTGTGTATAATTAAATAATTATTTTTATTTATTTATTTAAAGAATTTAGCTTGGGTTAAATCATATAACATCTGCTTTGAATTGGAAGATTGCAATGAAATTTTTATTCAGCTTTTTAGGACTCTCTTCTCAGTGATCAAGTAAGTTATTTTATAGCACTTCTGTTTAAGTGCCTCTTTTTCTTGCTGTGTATATTTAAGTGTCATGTTTCATTAAGATCTTTTAATATTTTAAGAAATTATTTTCCTTAAAAAACTTCACATGAAGATGGGGAAAAAAAATTCTCTTGTCTCAAAACTGTCTTTGTCCTTAAACTACATTTTAAATGATGATATCTAAATTAGTTTGTTCCTGTGTACCCGAGTCTGTGCTAGCAGCTGTGGAATAATAAAGAAATAAAAAAGCAAAGCTCTTGTTTTTAAGAAATTTATAACTTTATAGAGGCTATAAACAAAAATTGTAAAGCAGGTGATATGAGATGTTATACAATAAAGTATTAAGTTATAAGGTGAAAGCTAAAAGTTTTGTGTGTACCCTTAATGCTGAGGGGCAGAATTGCTCAGTGGTTAAGCATACTGGCTTTGATATGTTCTTACTTTAGAGCTAGAAGAAAAACTTAAACATTGCCTAAACCTGCTCTTTCTTTATAGAAATAGAGAGACTTGGTTTACAGAGAGGGTGTAGTGGCTTGCCCAAGGACAAATTGCTGGAAATTCTGGCTTACAGTCCAATTTTTTTGGTACACTAATCTAATCATTGTTAAGAGATGTTTTAGAGCAGTGTATTATATGGAATATATAACATGTCACATAAGTTTAAAATTTTCTGGTAGCTACATTAAGAAAAGTAAAAAGAAACAGTTGAAATTAATTTTAGTAAAATGTTTTATTTAACCTGCTGTAGTCAAAACTATTATCCTTTCAACATGCTACTCTATTCGTATTTTAAGTTCTGCAGCCTCATGTGGCTAATGGCTTGCATTATTGGACAGCACATTTCTAGAGATTCTTGTAGGTTTTTAGGGGTATTTAGATTAATAGAGAGACTGCATGACAAAAAGCTTCCTATGACAGTTGACACTAAGACTCTTAAATAAAATGATAGCATATATAAACTTTACCTTTTGTGATAGTTAGCTTTTGCTGTATAACCAAACAGCCGAAAACTTGCTGGCTTAGAACAACTATCATTTTATTTATCTCATGATTCTGATTGGCAGTTCTTTTTGTCTTGGCTGGACTCAGTTATGTGGGTGCTGTTACTTGGCAGAGCATCTGGCATTTGGCCATGGTGGTGGTGTCACCAGCTCACATGTTCCAGATCAATCAGCAGGGTAGCCCAGGCATCTTCACTTGCTATCTGGCTTCCAAAAGTAGCAAGAAAGGGACGCCCCAACCTGTGAGCACTTTTCAGGCATCTGTTTACTTCACGTTTACTTATGTTTCATCGGCCAAAGCAAGACATAGGGGCAAGCACGGCTTCAAGGGATTCAAGGTTGGTAGATTCCATGTTTTGATGGGAGGAATAGCAGGGACACATTTTAAGGGATGTGCATGCAAGGATGAGACGAATTTATGGCCATTGTTTGCATTCTACCACATCTTTGTAATTTTTTCTTTTAAAATTGTAGTTAATAGGGTACACAGGTAGTTCAGTGGTAGAATGCTAGCCTTACATGCGGAGGATCCAGGTTTGATTCCTGACCCATGCACCCCCCCCCCCCCCCAAAATTATTATCAATAACAAAATACAAAACCAAACTCCTGAAACTGTAATCATTCTGTTCCTTATGTGACTTAACCATCCACTTAAAATCCACCTTCCCACATTGCTTTTTTTTATTTTGAGTGGGCAGGCTCTGAGAATTCTGCCACTGAGCCACCATTGCACCACCCAGCAGCCCACACCCCACACCCCATATTACTTTTATACCTCTTTCTTCTCAAAACCATTTACCTACCCATGGACATCTTTCTTTGATGCTATTTAAATTTTCATTCCCTGGATCCTAAAGATCTGAGTTTATTGCTAACCTAATTATCTGATGAAAATAATTCACAAGTATTAGTAATCAAAAAACTTGCCTTTTAAGAGAGATCAGCTTATTAATTTATACCCCACATTTATCATTTGTGGTGGATTTCATTCCTTTGTGTAAATACAAATTTCAGTTTGATGTTCACTTCACCCTAAAGAACTTTCTTTAACATTTCCTTTGGTTCAAGTGGCTGGTGATGGGATTCTTTCAACTTTCATATGTCTGAAAAATTCTTCATTTCTCCTTCACAGGGTTTTTTTGGCGGGGTGGGGGGGAATGTTGGTTGTTTGCTTTTTCTTTTCAGTACTTTTAAAAGTGTTGCATCACTCTTTTCTGGCTTATATCGTTTCTGATGAGTAGGTTTTGTTATTTTTAATCATTGTTCCTCTGTACAAAATTTATCTTTTTTTCCCCCTGTAGCTCTTTTTAAGATTGTATCACTGGTTATAAGCAATTTGATTATGTTTTGCGATGGTATTTTTTTTGTCCTTGGGGTTCATTGAGCTTCTTGGATCTGTTGGTTTATAGCTTTGATTAAATTTGGAGAATTTTTAGTCATTATTTTTGCAGATAGGAAATACGAAGAAATTTTTTCTGTTCTGCTCTCTCCTTTCAGATACTCCCATTACACTTATATTAGGCCATTTAATATTACTCCACAGCTCCATGTTTTTTTTTTTTGTTTTTTTTTTCTTTTTTGCTCAATGGGTAGTCTTTTCTCCATATTCTTGAATATACAGGATATAGTTATCCTACCAATTTTAATGTCCTGTTAACTAATCCTGTCATCCTTGTCATTTCTGGGTCTATTTCAGTTGATTTTTCTCCTCATTCTAGGTTGTATTTTCCTCTTTCTTTCCATGCCTGGTAATTTTTGTTTGTATGCCAGATGTAAATTTTACCTTGAATGCTGACTGTTTTCATGTTACTGTATATATTTTTGAGCTTTGTTCCCGAAAACAAAGTTCTTTCATGCTTTTAGGACCTGTATTTAAGCATTTTAAAGGGAAACCAGAGCAGTCTTTACACTGTGGCTGATTTTACACAAATGGGCCAAATCTGATTGCTCTACCTTCTGATTATTCTACCAGGTGTCCTGTGAATAATAAGGTTTTCAGCTCTGGTTTGCAAGAATATGTACTGTTCTCAGACCTCTGTGAGCTCTAAGGATTATTCCCCCTACTCCTTTTAGGTGGTTCTTTTCTCAAGCTTGAGTAATTTTCTCACCCATGTGTGCTGATCATTAAGCAGTTGAAGACTCAAAGGGTACTTTCAACAGATCCCCAAAACTTGCTCTCTGAGTAGCCCTCTTTTAAAGTTTTCTGCCCTGCCTGCAAACCGTAGCCTCCAGAGACTTACAGGAACATCCAGGATTTGTCAGGTTTCCCCTCCCTATACTGTGGCCTGGAAACTCTGACCAGGCAGTAACCTGAAAAATTGGTGTTCACCTTATTTTGTTTTTCCCTTTCTCAGCAACATCTGTGTGATAGACAATATCTAAAGACTGCTGGTTTATAAATTTTGTCCATTTTTAAATTTGTTTCCAATAGGAGGGTAAATTCTGTCCCTATTATTCCTTCTTGCCTAGAAGTAGAAGTCTTGGAGAGCTTATTTGAATTGGTGAGATCTATAGAAATAATTTTTATCTCTCTTCTCTCCACTCCTTTTCTACTCTAAAAGTATATATGGATCTGACTATCAAATACATTTCAGTCAGTTTTTTTTTTAATTGCATCAAGCTGAATATTATTCTCTGTTATTCACCATCCCTGCTGTAAAAATACACACAACTACATAAATGGCCCTGCACATTCTTGGTCTTTTAGTAAACAAGATATGCAAGAAAGATCTTTCAAGAGGGATAGCTACTAAAGTTGTAAAAAAAAATGATTCATCTATAAATGTAAATTTTCTTTTGTTTTACCATTAAGTGCCCAACATGTTTATTATTCATTATTTCAGGTAACTTTTTTTACAGAGTTAGAGGAAAGAAACTCCCCTGTATATCTACAGCGGTACAACTAAATAGGTCTTTTTCTGTATTTTGTCTCTGCACGTATGTTCTGATATACATGCACATGTGTCAGTCATGTCTTTAGTTAAACACTTGGAATATGAGAAACAGGTATTCTTCCAACTGTTATAGCTTGGTAATAGTCTTTTTAAGTCAGTTCATATTAGCAGTAGTTATATTCATTGAGAAGGCCTATAGTTGACTCTTCGTTGACTAGGGAAGTAGCTAAAACTGATTCATTGCCTTTATCTTTTATATCTTCTTGATTTTTCATTTGTTTGTTTGAAATTCTTTGAGAAATACCAAAATGGCATTTTCAGAACCCTCTAGCCATAAGTTCTGGTGAGCATTTTATATCAAGCCACTAAGTGGCCTTAGATAAAACAAAAATTATTTTTGGTGTTGTCCAAGGCTTTTTTTCTGTATCTGAATGTGGTTTTGTCTTATTTTTGGAATTCTTTAAGATCTAAAAGGAACTATAGTTTGAAAAACTAACTTCTTCATCTTGAATATTTTTTGCTTCCTAAGTTTAAATCTTAGCAACTTTAAAATTTGAGACATAAGCATGAGTATCTTTTTTTCCTCCTTCTTCCTTTTGGACATTTTTGTTTGGCTGAATCTAACACATTGTTAGAATCCTAATTGTTTAGGGATATAATTCATTTTATAGGTCTTTGTTTTGGGAAAATAGGACAACGCTCTAATAGTATTAGATGCTCTAATAATAACGAGGGAGAAAGTAAGCAAAGCAACCAAAGTTTGCCCTTTTGGCATGGTTTCTTCAAATGAAAATCCTTCCCTTATATCTCAGGTTATTGTTTGAAAATGGGAAGTTTAATTTTCTTTTTGTAAATCTTTGAATTTTTTTTTCTCTTTTTTATTTTTTAGCAATAGCCACAATAAGAAGGTACAAATGCACATGCTGGACTTGATGAGTTCCATTATCATGGAAGGTGATGGAGTTACTCAAGAATTATTGGACTCCATTCTTATTAACCTCATTCCTGCACATAAGGTCTGTAGAGAATAAGGATATCAAAGAGTAATATTTAATGGTACTACTAAGCATATTAATGAATTTTTTTTTTCACCATTTTCCATCTCATGTAATTGTCCCCAGCCCCAAATAAAATATAACACACATTGGGCGGGCCACTGTGGCTCAGCAGGTAAGAGTGCCTGCCTGTCATGCCCGAGGACCTGGGTTCGATTCCCGGTGCCTGCCCATGTTAAAAAAAAATATATATATATATAACACACATTAGTCTTGTAGCTATTGTTCTTTATAGGAGATATGTTAACATTTATTGAGACAGATTTTCATTCAATTTAGTGCTTCCTGTTTTATAGAAAACTAAAAATGCTTCATATTCACCAGTCCTATCTAATCCGGGAGTTTGAGTAATGATTTTTTGATTGTTTTTGTTTGGAAAAGAAATCCTCCTGTGTACATAGATGCAGACCATAAGAATTCAGAGTTCTTGTCAGAACCCATATTTTATCTCTTAGTCATTTTCAGAAAAAAATTTGGCAGAAGCGGTATGGTTAATGTGTAAGAGGAAAGGATGGTTCAGAGCCGTGCCATTCCTCCCTATTTCCTTTTTGTTCCTCGTCCCCCAGCTTCTGAGAAACTGAAGGACTTGACTTCCAATAAGCTCCACCACTGGGCTGTACTCTGGCCTATCCCATTTTCCATATTTACCCTGCTGCTCTTTTCCACTAATGGTTCAGTGACCTATAATCAGATATTGGATGAACAATGTGCCTAATTAAACTTATTCAGAACAAGATGTTATTAAATTCTTCTCTCAACTCTAAACATTATTATATTCTGTTAACTCAAATGGAACTAGTTGGTAATAATTTTGACAGTTTGGTAAAAAGAGTATATCTTAGGCAGTTTAAGAGAAAACTCTGAAAGGAGTAAGACTGCAGGTTTAGGGGTCACATTCTAGCTAGAGTGTATTTTTATGAGGAAACACATGCTCTTTTTGGAAATAGAAAGGTTGCCTTAATTTTGAGCTATCTTATCCTTTTGCCAATGGAATAAAAGCCTAGCACAGGAATCAGGAAACTAGCTTTCTGTCTAACTCAGCACATTGTATATATAAACAAAGTTTTATTGGAATTCAGCTTTCTTTCTATGGATGCTTTTACTTTACAACAGCAGAGTTGAGTAGCAGAGATCATATAGTCCACAAAGCCTAAAATACATCCATCAGGCCTTTTACAGAAGAAGTTTGCTGACCATTGACTTAGAGGATACAGTTTCTTAGCCTTTTTTTGTAAGATGCAAGATGATGGTAAAGGCATCTAGTTTGGCCCAGAACTTCAAAGTGTTGTTAATAGGTATTTTTCAAAACAAGAATTCCTTTTACAGTAAGTTTTTAAAAATTGAATAGTATCCTTCCTACTGTCCTTGTCAAACCCTTTAATGTTACAGTGCATTGGAAATCTCAGAGGAGTGAGAATCATAGTGTTCAGCATTTCAAAGTTAAAATTGATCAAGGACTCTTTTTACTTCGGACACTTCTCAGATCCACTGTCACTGAGAACACACATCAGTAGACTATGAAATATTGAGTGTGGTGTGCATGAATTTAAGATACAGTGCTGTAATTTCAAGTTCAAATTGGTTAACAGTTGTACAAAATCAAAAAGCCTTAGGTCCATTTTCAGTTTTGTAAAAGGATATTGAGTTGCATTTGGTTTTGAGTTATCTACTGAATTTTTGTTTTTAATTCATCATTGTGTTCAGTTTGAAACTGCATTTAATACTGGTCAACTGGAAAACATTGGGTAAAACGGGTAAAACCTTGAATTGGGACTTATTTATTTTTTGCTTCAAATTTAGTAGATTGGAAAGATTGCTGTGTTCTAATGGTGCTGTCTCATAAATTCACTAATTCATTTGCAACTTTGCTTGTCTTCATTCTGTTTTTCAGAACTTAAATAAGCAGTCTTTTGACCTGGCAAAAGTTCTACTGAAAAGGACAGTCCAGACTATCGAGGCATGCATTGCCAATGTATGTATTTCTGCCTGCATTTATGGCTTAATTGTATTATTCTTAATAAAATAGGTTTATTTGGCCTGTATTGCATCTATTCAGAGTAAATGTAGAAGACTGATATCTCCAAATAGGATGAAAGTCAGAAATGCAGCATAATTTTAAAAGTCTATTGACATTGTTTCTAAAATGATGCAAGATGAAGGGTGTTATTTTATGAAAACTTGTTGGCAACTCCCACAGCCTCTTATATACTGCTTTGTATTTACAAATTTGTATTTTTTGTATCAGAAAAGTATTTTGTTGATATATAGTATGTATTCATATACCATTAACATCCAAATGTACAATCAGTGATTCACAGTATCATATAGCTGTGCGTTTATCATCACAATCAACTTTTTTTTTCTTTTTTTTCTTTTGTGAAAAATAACATATATACAAAAACGAATTTCAAAGCACATCACAACAGTTATAGAACAGATTTCAGAGTTTGGTATGGATTACAATTCCACCATTTTAGGTTTTTACTCCTAGCTTTAGGGGTATTGGGGCTATGCCCATTTTAACTTTTTCATGTTGGAAGGGCTCTCAATAATATGGGATAGGTGGATGGAACTAGTTGATATTCTGGAGAGGCTGGCCCCTCTGCATTTCAGGACTTATTTGGTCCAGGGACCGATCTGGAGGTTGTATGTTTCTGGAAAATTTCTGTAGTGCATGGAACCTTTGTACATAAAAGACTGGGACTAAAGTCAGAGAAATGCAGCATAGTTTTTGTTTGTTTTTATTTTTAACTTTTTTATTGTATTGTATAACATGTATACAAAGCAAAGAAATAAAAAAGCAATAGTTTTCAAAGCATTCTTCAACGAGTAGTTACAGGACAGATCCCAAAGTTTGTCATGGGCTACCATACAGTCCTCTCATATTTTTCCTTCTAGCTCCTCCAGAATATAGGAGGCTAGAGGGCTTAAATATTTTATCATCACAATTGACTTTTTTTCCTTTTTTTTTGGTGGCAAAATAACATATATACAAAAAAGCTATAAATTTCAAAGCACAGCACCACGATTAGTTGAAGATCATATTTCAGACTTTGACATGAGTTCCAATTTCACAATTTTAGGGTTTTACTTCTAGCTTCTCTAGAATACTATAAATGATATCAATTTAATGATTCAGCATTCATATTCATTTATTAAATCCTGTCTTCTCTGTATAACTCCACCATCACCTTTGATCTTTCCATCCCTCTTTTTAGGGGTGTTTGGGCTATGGCAATTGGGGTAGGGAGATGGAACTATCTGATGTTCTGGAGAAGTTGGGCTAGGTTTCAGGACTTATCTGGACTAGAGACTCTTCTGGAGGTTGTAGGTTTCTGGAAAGTTACTCTAGTGCATGGATCCCTTGTGGAATCTTATATATTGCCCCAGGTGTTCTTTAAGATTGGCTCGAATGGTCCAGGTTGGGGGTTGGCAGGTTATGATAGGCAGCAAGGTCTGCGTGAAGCTTGCGTAAGAGCAACCTCCAGAGTAGCCTATTTGAACTCTCTCTGCCACTGATATTTTACTAATTACACTTCTTTTCCCCCTTTTGTCAGGATGTAATTGTTGATCCCATGGTGCCAGGTCTAGATTCATCTTGGGAGTCATCTCCCACATCACTGGGGAACTTTCACCCTTGGATGTCATCTCCCACATAGCGGGGAGGACAATGGTTTCACTTGCAGAGTTGGGTTTAGAGAGACTGAGGCCACATCTGAGCAACAAAAAAGGTCCTCCAGAAGTAACTCTTAAGCATGCCTATAGGTAGTCTAAGCTTCTGTGTTACCTACATAAGTTTCACAAGAGTAAGCCTCATGATCAAGGGCATGGCCTATTGATTTGGATGTCCCTAAAGTTTGATACAGGATCAGGGATTCCCTGATGGTAAGGATTAATAGTTCCATATTCTTTCTCCCATCCCTCAGGAGACTTTGCCAACACTTTTTGATTATCTACTTAATATACTCTAGGGTATATCGAGGCATTACACTAATCTATACGATATTAAAAGTAAAGGACCTCTGTGCTTCCTGTGTTTCAGTTGTTCCAATGAGCTATACAGTTAAATTAGATTATACAGTGCAGAAAATTTCAATTCCAGACTAAATAAACCTTTCTTCCATTGTTCTAAAAGAGTATGTGCTGTTCTGAAATATAGACACTGTCTTCCTTACCCCTACGTTATGAATTACTTTAACCCCCACCTGTTCAGCTTCATTCTTATCTCTAAATATCAGGTTATATACATAAAACATCCTCTCAGAATCCAAAGGTAATAATCATCACTCCGGACTTAATGTGTCTGCTCTAAAAGCTTAAGTCTATGTTCCTGCTTTCTTATAAGCATTTTCTAAAGGTGACCATGCCACAGTTGTTTTTTTTGTTTCTGGCTTATTTTGTCTCACCAAATGTCCTACATATTTACATCACTGCATGCCTCATGACTTTGTCCCTTTTTATAGCAGCACAACCTTCATTCATAATTACACCATCGTTCGCCAGTGTTTTTCTCCATTAGTGCATCCTTAAGCCATCTGCATTTATCAGGTATGATGTAGTGGATTCAAAGTCCACAGTCCATCGACATTCTCAATTTTATATAATTTCATTGTTGCCAAGAGAAAACCAATAAACACACTCTTGCCAAATAGGAAACCTAAACCTTCTCTTAACTCTTGTCCCTCACCCCATTATTTACCTCTGCTGTTGCTGTGGTACTGCTAATGGCTTCCTTTTGAACCTAGCTCATAGCATGCAATAGCAGTTTTCCCCCTGTACCCTGGACTTAAACACTCTTTGTACAAGAATCATATCTTTGAAGTAATTCTCACGAGAACTAATATTTCTAGTAGTAATCAGTGAGACATGTAGGTCTGTACAAACCCTTTCAATCCTGTTTATCTTCGATATGGTAATATTCCTTATAGACCCACTAGAGAACCACCTTCACTTCTGTCTATTCCCTTACGTCGGAGTTCAACCTCATTAGTTAACAGTTCACCCATCTCTAGCTTCTAAGTATCTCTAAGTCCCTTATCTTCTGTATTATAAGCCTCTAATTATACCTTTATGCTGGTCATAAAAGTGAAATCATACAGTATCCTTTTAAGCCTGGCTAATTTTGCTCAACATTATGTCCTCAAGGCTCATCCATCTTGTCATGTGCTTCAGGGCATCATTTTTTCTTAATGCTGTATAATATTCCGTCGTATGTATATACCACATTTTGTTGATCCACTCGTCTGTTGATGGGCATTTGGTTTGTTTCCATTTTTTGGCGATTGTAAATAATGTTCTGCATAGTATTAAAAGTTTTGTTGACGTTTTTAAGATGACGCAAAGTAAAGGGTGCTATTTTACAAAAACTTACTGACAATTCCCACACCCCCTTATATACTGCTTTGTATTTATGCGTAACTTTTTATCACCTGGAAAGTGCCGATTTCTTTCACTTAATTCCTTCAACTTTATGTTTGGGTCTGTGTGTCTCTTTATATTTTTTCATCTCATGTTTTCTAGGCCATTCTGTAGCCCTCCTGTTCCTCCTTCTTGAGTAGTTCTTTTACAGTAACAAAAAATGTTATGTTTTGTTTTACTTTATTGAGTAGAAATTTGTTCTTATTTTTTTTTTAATGAAAAATCAGTAAAATAATTCTGGACATCCCCCCAAAAATTTGTAATTCCATTACCATAATATAGTAGTTAATTTTCTTTGGTACTCTCTTGTTCATCTTCATACCTATTTTTTCACATACTCTTTATGAAATTTTGTATTCTTTTATGTGTATTTCTATATTTTGAATATGAATGGCTATAAATATCCTTTGAATTGATATGTAACCATATTTTGTCTAGCCATTTTTCTGTTCTCTTTACATTTAGATTCCTTTCAATAATAGTCTTTGTGAATGTGGCTTTTACATTTTGTCGAATTTTTCACAAATAAAAACCCAAGCATGACTTTATTAATTTAAATGATATGAATTATTATACTTATACATGGCAAAACATTTTTTCAAAGACGACAAAATAATATACAGTAAACAATGTATGTCTTAAACTCCAAATACCCCAATCTCAATTCCAAGAAGTATCACCAATAAGTTTTTATATATCCTTCCAGAATTGTTAACTTCCTAATCTGCAAATATATATATTGCGTAATTTTATAAAAAACTAATGGGAGTGTTTTATATGCAGATTGTTTAACAAGAGCTTCTTGATTTAACACATCAATGTATGTATGTTGCTTTTCAAAAGAAATGCACCATTTTACAATACTACTAGAAATGTATGCTTGTGCCATTTGCAGGCAACTGCCTCTGTAGTATTTTCAATTTACTGTTGTGTGTGTGTGTCTTTAATTTGTGTTTTTGATAGGATACGTATTCTTATTTCACCTTGGCATTTTAAAAAATAAATCAACCATCTGTTTATCTTTGTCCTCTGTGCCAAAATATATTTCACGTTCTCTTAAAATTTTTAAAGATTGCAACATTTAAAAATTTTTGTGCTACAAGGACAGTTCTCTATAATTAACTGCATAAACTGTCTAAATTGTTTTAATGAAAGTTAAATACCTAGAAATTTCATCCTAACTTGAAACAAAGATAAGAACTCACTTTCTTAATTTTCCTAAGTTATTTGGAGGTTTATTTCTTCTGCTGTTTAGATGACTGTTCCATTATATGTATGTTAGTACTTGAAATACACCTATCCTACATCGTCTTCTTTAGTTGTATTTGTAGTACCTGATTATTTAGTACTTTAAAATAAAAAATGTAGAACTATGCCTTTTTTTAATGAAATGGATATTTTATTTTTGCTTTTAATGTCTCTTACAGTTTTTCAATCAAGTTCTGGTGCTGGGAAGGTCGTCAGTAAGTGATTTGTCGGAACATGTATTTGATCTGATTCAGGAACTTTTTGCTATAGATCCTCACTTACTGTTGTCTGTCATGCCACAGCTTGAATTCAAACTGAAGGTAAGGTTAACAATGTTTTAAGCCCTTTAAACTTTAAGCACTTTAGCACAGTTTCTCTGTGTAATAGAATGAACATGTGAGTTCAATTTATTTTATGTTTAGTTAAGGTATATATTTTTTAATCATTTGAATTAAATCAGTATCTCTTACCTGGGAGATATGGGAATTTATATTGCAAAATTGTGTTAATAGCCCCTATTGTTAAATACTTGCTGAGAAGCACAGTGATATAAATAACAGATATCCTAAAAGGGTATTATCCTAAAAAGTTATAATACATGTTGATATCAAATGTTATTATTAGGTAGATCGGTGTTAGAAAATGAAAAGATGCTAAACTGAGCATTCAAATGGTCTGGCTTACAAAGGCCCTTACATGGTATAGATAAAATAAATTTTACTATACAGTGAAATTTATATGTTTATATAACCAAGCAAGGAATGTATATATTCTCAAACAATTTATAAAACCTGACATTATCTCCCCCACTCCAGTTGAACCCACAGGAGGTAAGACCTTACATTTGTTTAACACTCTGTACTTTCTGAAAGATTTTTTATATCTGTTGGATCCTTAAATTGATTTGTGATATAATGAGGACTACCGTTAGAATTTTGATTTTTGAGATTAAAAATCTCAAGATAAAGTGTGTTGCCCCAACACATAATTAAAACAGATTTGGTATTAGAATTAAGACTTTCAGATTCTAAGAATAGATATAGATCATTAAGCATTTTCTTTATTGTCTTTATTGCAGTCATTTGTTCATAATATAAATGACACTGTACCAAGTTTCTATGTAACTCCAATTGCAAAGAAAATGCTATATAGAAAGCAAGTTTGTAGGTTTTTGATATGTTTTTTATTCATAAGGATATATTTTAATGATAACCTAAAGTTGTCTCTATACTATATTATTCCTAGCTATAAGCCCATATATTCATAGAGCCTGAACATGTAATGTCAGGTCTATTAATTTTTTAAAATGTTTTTTATTGTGAAATATAACATGTCAAAGAAAAAGCAGTAATTTTCAAAATACACAAGAAGTTATAGAGCAGGTTTCAGAATTTCTTTTGGGTTACCATTCCTCTGTTTTGGATTTTTTCTTTTAGCTGCTCCAAAACTCTGGAGGCTAGAAGAAATAATAGTATGATGATTCAGGGGTTATACTCATTTGTTAAATCCTATTTTACCTGTTATAAGTCTTCCTTCTCCTTTATTGCTTCTTCTAATCTATACGGATCTTTAGACATTTCCCATTCTGACTTTTTCACATTGAAAAGGGGTGTCAACACTAAAAGATACAGTGATGTAATTAGTTGATAACCCTGGAATGACCGGTCTCTCTGGGTTTCAGGATTTATCTGGCCCAGAAACCCTCTAGAAATTATAGGTTCTAGGAAAGCAAACTTAGTACATGAAATTTTTAGAGTCTTAGTTCGAGCCCTAGGTGTTCTTTTGAAGAAAAAAAAAATTATTGACACAAATCTTCACACATGTACAGTGCAGACGTGGTGTACAATCGGTGGCTCACAATATCATCACATAGTTGTGCATTCATCACCATGATCATTTTTAGAATGTTTGCATCCCTCCAGAAAAAGAAATAAAAAGAAAAAACTCAAATGTGCAAATGTTGTAGGTGTTCTTAAGAGTCAACGAGGAGTGATGGTGGTTGGGGTTTAGCACACCATGGCAGTTACCACTATCTAACTGAAGCTTGATTAAGAGTAGCCTCTGGAATAGGCTCTTGACTCTATTTGTTCTCTCTCAGTCACTGATGCCTTATTTTATACACTTCTATTCCCCTTTATGTCAGGTAGGCATTGTCTGGCCGAGGCCAAACTCATTCCCTGGAGTCATGACTCATGTTGTCAGGGAGACTTTGACCGCTCAATGTGATGTCCTATGTTGGTGGAAGGATAATGATTTTCCTTGTAGAGTTGGGCTTAGAAAGAGGCCACATCTGAGCAACAAAAGAGGTTTTCGGGAAGGAACTCTTGGGCCTCATTATAGGTAATCTTTAGCTTCTCCTCCTATAGAAATAAATTTCAATAGAGTGAGCCTAAAAATCAAAGAGTTGGCCTGTTTTTGGGGGGAGTCCCCAGTTGTTGAGAGGGTACCCGGAGTTTCCCAGAAGGGAAACTTAAGTAGTTCCATATTTTTTATTATTTTACTTCAGACCCTCACGGGACTCTACCAGTACTTTTCAGTTATCAGCCCACCATAGGCTAAGATGCATCCTAGTATTATACTAGCTATACAGAATTACAAGTCTTGTTCCATTCTGGACTCTAGAAGTTTGGGTTGTTTAAATGAGCTATCCAGACATTTTATTTAGATTGTGTGTTACAGAAAATTTAGGTTGTAGACATGCTAAACCTTTCTGCCTTTGGTCTCATATATTAGGTGAAGGTCTGGAACACATACACTATCACCCAGCCAGATTGGCTTCATTTTTTATCTCTAACTGGGTCTGATCTCTTCATCAGTTATTTAGCTGTTGTTGTATACAGTTTGGTTTTGCTTTGAAGTTTCCCTTTTGCACTGGCATGTCAGTAATTCCCCACCAAACCATGGCCCAGATCTCATGTTGGGGTACTGTTCTACTTGAGGGTCTATTAAGCTAGGCAGGTATACACGGGTAGGGTAGTTCAGTGGCAGAATGTCTGCCTGCCACGCAGGAGACCCAGACTTGAATCCTGGCTTAAGATAGTGAATTTGTCAGACTGCACTTACCACTTCTTTCGAGCAGGTGGTGTTCCTGAGATACCTCTTCCCCTCAGTCCTGCCCCTTGCCACTCCAGTGGTGAGTGTGACCGGGGAGTTGGGTAGGGGCCTCCTCCCTATGGGTGTCAGTGGAGCTCATTTCAGTGCCTAGGGGAGCAGCTGATTAGCAGCACCATTTACTGCATCCAAGGGACAGCTATTTTCAGTGCCTACGGGTGCGGCTTAGTTTGCCTCTGCTGGCCATGGAACTGCTTGGGGAGGCCTCCCCAGGCAGCAGCTGGGGCAGATTGGAGTAGAGGGACAGTCAGTCAGTTCCCTCAGATCTGTACCTCCCTGTGTACCACCACCTGTCCCTGGTAGGAGTGACAACTGATCAGTCCCACCCTGTTCTCTTCATCTTAATCTCCTTGCCTCTCTCCTCCCTATGTAATATTGGAATCACTCAACCCCCCATCGCTTGTCTTGTCCCACGGAGCAGGGGTGAGCAGGACTGCCATGATAGATAGGATGATGTGAAAAAATATGGGAATTAGACTTAGATCTCCTTTTTGTTGGATTACTGTAAATTAAGGGAAGCTAAACTATAGTGGGAGTTCATACCTCAGTTTTCTGCTATAGGTTTATTCATCTAAAACAAAGATTGGTATCAAGCTGCATCCAATATAGGTTTTGCTTTATTTTTCCAAAGATTTTTCTGTCTTTAGTTGCTAACGTTAAATGAATGGTTATATTTAAAAACAAGCTGGTTTTGGTTAAAAATCCAGGTATCTACATGTTTGTTTTAATTGGAAGATCTGGCAACATGGACCATCATTTCTACCTGTAACATAATGGCTGGTAAGGAGTAGTAGTAAGTCCTTCTTTAATGGGTTGTGAGCTTTTCAGTGTACTTCAGCCCTCATGACTGCTTTATCTCATAACTTACTATTCTTCATTGTTGTAATTTGATTTCATAGCCCCTGCTTTAAAGGCAAATGAGCCAGAATTTTTTTTCATTGGTTTCATTTCATTTTTTTATTTCCTAAACTTATACTTTAATCAGTAAGTCCTTTACTGACTGTGTTGTGGCTTCTACTACAATATAGTGATATATTATAATGTAATATTGATTTTTAAGTTTTTCTGTGTTCTTTGATAAATTTACTTTTTTTAACCCTGTAATGAACTAGTATCATGCCTAAATAATGGTTATTCTCAGATGTTGTTTATTGTCTTGCAATATAGAAGTAGCGTAACCCATGTTCTTATTTGCTTCTGATGACAACCCTGGTCTATAGAGGTATTTAGTTTTCTCCTCATCAAGATATACCCAACAGATAGCCTAGGAAGCTTTTATGGCTGTGGTGATTTTCTGTAGTCATATTTCTAAGTTACATGACCACAGCTTTTTACAGTTCGGAGTCCTTAGTTACAGTCCTTTGAGAATAGTAAAAATGAAAAAGTCCTTCAAAACAGTAATTTCTTTGTTTCTATTCTATACTAAGCCATTGCATAAAGCCATCGTATACACTACCACAATTCCATTGGATTCCATTGTTATTTTTGTAAGCAGGTTCCCCAGAGTTGTCCTCTCAACATTAACAGCCTTGGCTATACTTACCAGATAATTTGCCACGTTTTACGTTTGAGATGTTTTTTTTCTCCCCAGGAACAGAGTAGGATAGAGATAGTGAATTGCATTTATTCCCAAAATTTAAAAACATAAAGCAGTCATATTTGTCTTGTTTTGGTTGGAGTGAAAATTAAGTTTCACAGAAATTTGTTCTGAATCAATTACTCTGTAATTAAAAACAGTAGTAGAGTTAATTCCTTTTTATGGCTAGAATTTGAGAGAAATAAGAACTAATTTGGCTTTGAATTGTTTCACAAAAGTCACTGACTGGTAAAAATAATGCAGTAAAAATATTCTCCCATTTTCACCTGGGTATTGTATAAAATCTCTGAAATGATGCTCACTTTGTGATGAATTAATACTGTAGCTATACATAAGTGATACTAAATGATTGTTGCAGAAGGAAAACACTACTACCATCACTACAGTCATTCCAACCTTACTCAAGGAATATATTTTAAATTTTAAAAAGGGAAAGGGTCCCCCTATGTGGGAAATGATTTCCAAGGATGAGTCTGGCCCTGGCATCAAGGGATCAACAATGCCATCCTGACCAAGAGGGGGAAAAGAAGTGTAAGAACTTTCTACTTGATATTTTGAGAACATTTACAGTTTTGACAGCTAATCAAATGGTATCTAAGTTAGTGTTTAATACTTAGAATTTAAGAACTTTGCTATGTGAATATGCAGATTTTTTCCCTTGTTACATTGTTGCCATTTTCTGTAATCTAGTGGATAAACCTGAAGCTTCCTTTATTCTTTCCTCTTTTCTCTTCCTAGAGCAATGATGGAGAAGAGCGTTTAGCTGTTGTTCGACTTTTAGCTAAATTGTTTGGTTCTAAAGATTCTGATTTAGCAACACAGAATCGTCCTCTTTGGCAGTGTTTTCTTGGACGGTAAGAGAACCTACAAATCCTTGAATACTAACTTAAATTTTGGCGACCAATCATTAGGCTCCACTTGATTAAACCACACATATTAAAACCTTAATTGACAGTTGGTTCTTTGGCATCTGTATTGTTGCCTTTCTTGGAGAATAAATTGTAGGATAATTTTTTTTAACAAAGAAAGATTATTTACCTAGATAACATTTTTAAACTTTTTTTTTTAAGACTAAACAAATAGGATATTTCTGAGGATGTTCTGTCTTCAGATTTTCAAATAAATGATGAAACTGAAGACATACAGAGTCAATGTTAATAATACGTGGCATTTATCAGTCTAGCAACTTAATTTACTAGTACTTATCTTTTGGGTGTGCAGCTTATCTAATTGCATGATACTTTTTTTAAATTGTGAAATACAAAAAAGCAGTAAGTTTCCAAGTACATTTTAACAGGTAGTTGTAGAACAGATTTTAAAGTTTGTTATAAGTTACAGTTCCACGATTTTTCTTTTTTTCTTCTAGCTGCTCCAAAACACTGGAGACCAAAAGATATACCAATATAACGCTTCAGCCATCATACTCATTTTTTAAATCCTACCTTCTCTGCAGTACTCCTTCTCTTTTTTTTTCTTTTTTGTGATGAATAACATATACAAAAAAGCAATAAATTTCAAAATAAATAGCAACAGTTTGTTGTAGGACAAAGTTCAGAGTTTAGTATGAGTTACAGTTCCACAATTTTATGGTATTATTTCTAGCTGCTCTAAGGTATTGGAAATGATGTGTTTTTAACTAAATTCATCTTTAATTTTTAAATTGAAAATATTGCCCTTAACTCAAATATTTTTAAACATTTCTCAAGAACTCAGAAAGATATTTTTTCAACTTGATTGTGAAGTTGAACAACCTTTGAAATTTATTTCATTTACATGATTTATTTACTTCAGAAATTTATTGGGAAAAATTTATTGAAAAGTAGGTTTTCACAATTAATATTCTCTAGAACATTTGAAATTGACTGTGGTTTAATTCAGCTGCTTCAGAACATCATCTCAGAAATTCTCTTAAAGTAAATTTACTTTGTCTTTATAATAAAAATAAGGCCAAATATTAAAACATGACAAACAAATCTAAAAAGCCTCTTACTTGATGTAATGACATCTTAGCATTTTGTTCAGAACAGGCCATTTTCAAGAGGAGTAAATGCTAGATATTTGGTTAAATATTTTTTGTAAGAATTTATTATAGAGGGAATGAAGCAACTGTACTTGTCAAGATAAAGAGAAGGAATTTCCTGTCCCTGTGTTGATGTCAGTATTTATAGCCAAACATTTAAGAAAAAATGCAAGGCTCAATTTTTCACCTTGGTTACTTGTAAAACTAAGTCAGCCATAATAAGCTTCATCATTTTGCATTCACTGCTCACTGTATTGATGTGTCTCTGGTTGATAGAAATAAGCTAGTATGATGAAGCTGTTCTGCTATATTATCTTTTCATTAAGTGAAACATTGTTTCAATATTTTATATTGTTATTGATCATAAATAATAACACTTATGTTCCCCCTCCCCACCAACCGTTACAGAATTATAAATACCAAATAAACAATTTTAAAATATGATGACTCACTCTGGATAAAATTGTGGTAGTCCATAGGCATTAAAGAATTTATGTCTTTAATTACATTAAGAATTTTAAAAAATAACTATTTTTTGAGGTGATTTCAAAAATAAAATATTTCGTACTATATAAAATCACATTATTCATAACTTATAAATGTATTTTTAGGACATCGCCCAGTAAATTAATTTTAAATTTGAGAGTTGCTTTATTATATATGCTATTTTGAATTTACATTTGGAGTTTCTTATTTATTGAATTCTTAAAATATATAGTAGGCCTTTGAAAGCATTTTAATATAAGTTTATCCTGACCACTTGAAACCTCTATATTGTACAGCAGTATGACAACACACACTTTATGAATTAATATTTGGTCTTCTGACTCCTCCTCTTATATATGACTTTGCTTCTCTCTATCACCTTCCAGTATTTTTTCCCCATAAGCTTGTTTTTTGAAGCAGATTTTGTGTATTTTGAATATTTAATGTTTGTTTTATAGCATAATTTTATAAATCAGGTAGTTTGGGTTAGGTGATGTGTTTGTACTTTTTTTTTTAACTGATTAATTACAGTTTCCTTTTTTTTTTCACATGGGCAGGCATCGGGAATCGAACCCAGGTCTCTCACATTGCAGGCGAGAACTCTGTCTGCTGAGCCACCATGGCCCGCCTACAATTTCCATTTTAACCTTTCTTAAAAATGTGCCATTCGATGGCATTAATTGTACTTTACAATCTTGTGCTACCATCACCACCAACCAATTACCAAAACTTTGATTTTATCACCCCAAGCAGATACTCTGTACAAAATAAGCAATAATTCCTTCTTCCACTCCCACTAGCCCTTGGTAACCACTCTTCTTTTGATGTATGAATTTGCATATTCTAAGTATTTTGCATAAATGAATTCATACAATATTTGTCCTTTTATTTCTGGCTAATTTCACTTTAAATGATATCTTCAAGATTCATCCATGTTGTAGCATATGTCAGGATGTCATTCCTTTTTGCAGCTAAATAATACTCCATTGTATGTCTATACCGCGTTTTTTCCATTCATCAGTTGATGGAATTTGGATTGCTTCCACTTTTTGGCAATCGTGAATAATGCCTATGTGAACGTCAGTGTACAAGTATCTACTCAAGTCCCTGCTTTCAGTTCTTTGGGTGTATATATCTAGGAATGGAATTGCTGGATTATGGAGGATTTTTACTGCTTTTTGTATGTAAACAATTTAATGTTCTTGAAAAGGTTTTTGTGAAATTATTTATCTTTTCACTCGTTAGTACTACTTTGGATTCTTCCTTCATACCATACTGATTGTCTCTTTAATAATCCCATTTTCTAATATGTAACTGTTGTTTATGAACATTTATATAATGTTAGCGTACCTTAATTGAAAATAATTTATTTTGACTTAAAATTAATATTTAGTATCTTTTTCTGTGTAGATTTAATGACATTCACGTTCCTGTGAGATTAGAAAGTGTGAAATTTGCCAGTCATTGTTTAATGAACCACCCAGATTTAGCAAAAGATCTCACAGGTAAGCTAGCTGATTTATTGTAAATCTTAAGTGTAATCACATAAATATATTTTAGGTGCAGTCTGTAATCTGTTTTCAGTTTAACTCTGGTATGGTTTCAAGTCTAAATCAATATGAACAAGTAAATGATTTCATGTATGCAGCATAAAATTTCACTTGAAATGTTCATAAATCTTTTGGAAGTTTTTGCAACTTGTAATTTGAGGAAGAAGACTATACCTTATCTTTTGTATTTGGCCCCAAATTATTATTTCTATATGAAATTAAATATAGTGACATATCTAATAATAAAGGGGAAAGTGATTTTCTTCTGAACTAGAATTTCTTAATATTCTTCATTTGAACCCAGACCATTTAAACCCACCTATCTGGTAGTAGCAAAAGGCTTTTAACAAAATGCTGTTGTTTACCAGAAAACCCAGAGGAGATAGCATTCTTCCATTTTGACTTAGTTTGTATTATATCAGTTATTTTGGAATTTTATTATTATTATTATTTAGCATGGGCAGGTGCTGGGAATCGAACCTGGGTGTCCAGCATGGCAGACAAGAACTCTGCCTGCTGAACCACGATGACTGCCCTGGAATTTTATTTTTAAGAGGACATAGAATGTTATTGTAGACTTTATATAGTGTAATATACAGGTGTCTACCAGGTAGCTTCCTATACACATTTTTTTCTGTTTTTCTTTTAAATAATTTTGCGTGTAACTGACATTCTAAACTATGTAAATCAGATACTGCGTTGTATTTTATTTTTCCAGGGTAGTTGATGTAAAATACCTTACTTATTGAAATATGACTCTGCAGCAGTAAGTGGTGTCATTTAGTTTATTGCATGATAGTGGTATATTGCTTTCTCAGAAATAAAATGCTTTTAGTTCGTACTATGTTTTAGCAAACATTCTTTCAGAGTGGACAAAAGCTTAAAGCATTAGTCTTTTCTATCTTTCTGATTCATGACAAATTACATAGCTAATGTTTAGAATAACTTTTTTCCTCCTACTGCAGAATATTTGAAGGTTAGATCACATGATCCAGAAGAAGCTATCCGTCACGATGTCATTGTTACCATAATAACAGCTGCCAAAAGAGATCTTGCCTTAGTTAACGATCAACTACTTGGCTTTGTAAGGGAAAGAACACTGGACAAACGGGTAAAATCTGAGGAATTTTATTCTTTTATAGTTTACTGTTTAAGCTGTGTGCTAAATACAGATTTTCTATTGCATTTAAAGCTTTTTTTTGTGAAAAACAAATTAATACCAAATAGACAGCTAATTATTTCTGTTTATATATGCCTGCCTCTTAAATCATCTTTAAGAATAAATATTTTGAATTCTATAGCATTTCAGATCTTAGACATTTGTTTCTTCTAGCTTACCTTTATTTAAAAAAAAGAGCTGTATTAAACAAGTTTTATTTCATCTTTTCACTTATATGATGAGTTTCTGAAGAATAGTGATAGATCATTGTTTATTTTTATAGTTAGCATTTGCAGAAGTGACTGTCTCATATAAATTAACTGGGTCTTTTATTCTGTGAACTAAAAGAATATCTTATTTCCTAAGAAATTTATGTCTTCACATTGTTATGCCAAGCCATGTGCAGAAATGGTGGTAATCAGTTGACTTTTTTTGTGCAGTGTCCTCCATTTAATATAGTTAGAAACATTGGTTGGTAAGGAAAAGTAGTGCTGATAATGGCAATAGCACTTGCTAAGGAATAGAGCCAATCATACATAAGAAACAGACCTCCAAGTCAGACTTGTGTGCTACTTATTGTAGACATTTTAACAAAGGTTGCCTTGCAATATGCTATTTTATTTGAGTCATAGTTGAAAACCTGTTGTCTTCCAGAAAGTACTGTAGTTTAGCTGTAATTTCTGGATAGAGAAGGGATTGTTCTTGGTTATGAAATATGGCAAGAGGTATTCATTAAGTTTTTAGTTTTAAGATAATCATAGGAGACAGATTTGTGAAGGGACATTTTAACTTACTCATCTGTGTTAGTAACTGTAATTTCGAACTTATTTTTTCCTTGGCTTTAATTTAAATGAAGCGACACTCCACCTAGTGGTTAGTTGACAGATTCTCCCCTATGATTTAAGATATTGCCATTTGTTTAATTTCCTCCTTTTAGAAAAATTTCCTCTTTATTTCTGTCGATGTTTGTTTCATATTTTCAGGAGAGAATCGAATCTTCTGAACTAAAACAGCATGAAATGGTCATAAGAGCATCTACTGGCCATTTTAGGACCCAGATTTTTATCTAACATGTTATATGACCTTGGGCATTGCCTTTCTAAAATTTGTTTTCTCCTCTTTAAGTATAGAAACTAGACTTAACCTTAGCTTTCACCTCTCGTATTTTTTGGTTTCAAGTAAGAAACGTCAAAAAGCATCCATTCTGTGAGAAAGGTGCTTTCATTTCACCTACTAAATAACCTAGAAACAAAAAAATGACACAAATATATAAGAAATTACTGACTTAAATCAACTAAATATATTTGATTTGTTATTGAGACAAATAATCCTTTTTATTATTGATTATTGTTCATATTGCATCTTATGACATTCCTAATTCTAGGTTGTTATCTTCTCCTTTTCTGCTCACCCCCTTTCCTACCACATTTTTTGCTTCCCTAGTAAAATCTTCCCAAAAGAGCCTTCCAATAACTTGATGTGTGTGGTGGGTAAATCATTTGCCCTTTTAATCTACAGAGTAAGTCTCTTAGGTTAATCACTCTGTTCTTTCAAATCAGGAATTTCAGGATTCTTGATTCTAAATTTCAGGTTTTTAAGTTCTGAGTTGGTAGCAAAAGTGATGTAACTCAGGAGTAGTGATAGAGCTTTTAATGTTGAGTGAATTATATACTTTGTCTTTTATCTTTTAATCATTTCTAAAACTAAAGTTTGTTTAGATGGAATTATATGAAATATTCTAAGATTTACTACTGCTTGACTTGGAGAGAAATTGAAAATTGGTAAAACAGTTAGTAATGTTTGTGTTGGATAACTTCTTAAGTAGTGGCTTCTTAAAAGAAACAGATTTAAAGCTGTTGATTAAGCACACTGCCTACCTGTTATGAAAAAGAAAACATTATACCAGTTTATATATATACACATAAGACTAATTGTAAAATCTAATGAAGTCATGGAAATTTTTTCAGGTTAGTGTACTATTTATAATTTTAAATACAGATGTATTCCTTCCTAAAACGTTATTAGTCACAGTTTTACAGTGTTGAATATACCTTCCCAGGAAAAATTATCACAAGTTATTTTATTTCTCCTCTAAATTCTGATGGCAAGTTCTTTGATGCCATGTAGTAATTCTCTCCTATCTCTTGTATATTAATAATTCTTCCAATAATTTTCTTTAAAGTTTTGATAGCTAGCTCATTCAATTAACTTTATACTCTCTAGTGGCGAGTAAGAAAAGAAGCTATGATGGGTTTGGCTCAGCTTTATAAGAAATACTGTCTTCATGGTGAAGCAGGAAAGGAAGCTGCAGAGAAAGTCAGCTGGATAAAGGACAAACTTTTGCATATTTATTATCAGAATAGCATCGATGACAAGTGAGTTTATTATGGTGGTAGTTGTTGAATGTAAGCTGCATTTAACTTTTTATGGTATAATTTATTTCTGTAATTTTTATCATTTTTTTCTAAATTTAGAAATTACTTTTGC
Source organism: Tamandua tetradactyla (assembly GCF_023851605.1). Classification (NCBI taxonomy): domain Eukaryota; kingdom Metazoa; phylum Chordata; class Mammalia; order Pilosa; family Myrmecophagidae; genus Tamandua; species Tamandua tetradactyla. The sequence continues at coordinate 41,691,232 of NC_135345.1, read as the reverse complement.
ATGTTTGTACGTTCTATGCCTAAATCAGAGTATCAAGATTATAAAGTAGCATAATGTTATGAAATGGACAAAGACTTTGGAGTCATGTCCTAGACCAAATGTTAACTCTGCCTCTTATTAGCTGTGCACTCTTGGACAAACACTTAAATTCTGAGTATCAGTTTTATATCAAAAGAAGAAATAATCTGCCCTGACAGGATTGTCATATAGATTAAATGAAATAACAAATATAAAGCCCTCTACCTGACAATATAGAACTATTCAATAACTGGTAGTTATTATTTTCTTTTTTGCAACACTTCAATTTCAGTAGAGGTATTAACTATGTTCATGCTCATTTTCTGAATGTTATTTATAATTACATATTAGATTGTCCTAGTGATACTTAATTTTTGTAAAATACTTTGCAATGTTTTATTGAATTATACTGATTGGTACAACTAGAAGTGTATTTCATTGCTTAGTGGAGAACCCTTGTATTTTCTTACTTCACCGATATGATATGATAGACACAAGCTTAACTAGAAGGATATTCCAGTATTGATAAGAAATTTATACTATATAGCGATGAGAGACTAGGTTTCCATAGAGCAAAACAAATTTTCAGGATGTGATATGAAGGGAGATGCCCCTGGTTTTACTAAATGACGACATGAGAAAGGAGCAGAAACGTAAGCAGAGGAAGTTAATGTGTTTCTTTATAATTGGCTGTGCTTGGGATCGTAGCTTTATATGTAGTGTTAAAGAATTTTATATAGCTCCAGACTGCTGAAGAAGGATAGATGAAACAAACTAGCACCCTGTGTTTAAGAATAACATGACCTTCTAGAAGCAAATGTTTCATACTGATAAATCAGAAGGATGGTGCCACAAATAGCAATCTTATCTCTAAATTTAAAAGCAACTGTACTGAAATCAGTGCTGAAAGTCAGCGAAGTATAATGATTGCATTGTATTTGCCCACATAACTCTCACCATTGGTTATATTTTCATGAGACAGTTAAAATTTAAAATGGTTATAGTTTTTTAAATACAGGGTATTGTGTGGTTTTGTTTTGTTTTTTTTCATAGACTGTTGGTAGAAAAAATCTTTGCTCAATATCTTGTCCCCCATAACCTGGAAACAGAAGAGAGAATGAAATGTTTGTATTATTTATATGCCAGTTTGGACCCAAATGCTGTAAAGTAAGTTATTTTTTAAATGGTTGTTTCAAGTATTTCCTAAAGATTTAATAAACTTACTTCATCTTACCCAAGAAATTGTTATTAATGGCATTATTGCTTCTTCTAGTTGAATCAAGGACATCAGGTAAACTTTGTAGGGAAGAATTGTTTGGCTTAATTTCGTATCAGTTCAAAGGAAAAATACTTCTATGCAGATAGACAGATTAGACAGCTCCTGTCAGTAGTAATATGGTTTCAGGAATTCTAAGAAGTCCCTATGCCAAAATATCATTTGTCCACCTGTTGACTATTTCTAGTTCTGTATTAGGGGGAGCATATCCAAATCACCTCCAAGTAGGTGACCATATAATTTATTGTCCAAATGTGGGTATTTTTGAGTGAGAGCTTATGTATTTCCTTAGAATGAGGATATTCTCCTGCATAGCCATAGTACAATTATTAAAATCAGGAAATTTAATGTAAATCCAATATTATTATCTAATCCCCATTCCGTAGTCAGATTTTCTCAGTTACCTAAATAATGCCCTTTGGGTATGTTTTTTTCCAGTTTAAGATTACACGTTACATTTAGTTGCCTTAGCTCTTTATGTTTTTAAATCTGAGATCATTCTTCAATTTCAGTTTGTCTTTTATGATTTTGGAGGGAAGAGTATTGCATAGGCCAGTTATTTTTATAGAACATTTATCTACTATTTTTGCCTTTTTAGATAAGATTATGAATTTTGGGCAGAAATTTCACAGAGATAATGTTGGGCTCTTGATACATAGCATATCAGGCAGTGGCTTTCATTTTTTTAAAAGCTTTGCAAGTTGTTCTTAATGTTCATTCTAGATAGCAAAACCTTGGCATAAGGTTTTGATTTCCATTTATATTTTTAAATATCTTGGAAAGAACATTTAGGGTAAGGTGGTTTCCTAGAGCTGCTTTCATAAAGAGAAAAGAGCCTTCAGTAAACACATTCAGTTTAAGTTTGGTATCTTGAGTCTATGTCATTTCTAACATTTATTTTTTAAATAGTCTCCAGCCCTTCATACATACGACTTAGCCTAGCATAAGAGGGCCTTTGTGATCAGATCCTTTTCTGGGGTAGATTCCTTATATTCCCGTACTGGCACCCTATGCTCCAAGGATGTAAGTTTTTTCTGTTTCCTACATATGCAGTATGCTTTGATATAGAACTTTCTAGTTCCCTCTGTTAAGAATCTCTATTAATTCCTTTATTTACCAGGTTTAATCCTATTCATTCTTCTATATTTCTCAAATATCTTCTGTCATAAGAAGTCTTATGTTCATCATTTCATGGTAAACTTTCTCAAATCCTAATATGTAAAATTTTAGGAAGACATAAAAGAATGGTGTATGTAAGACTCATATGTAGCACCAAAGGTAGTAAAGTTGAATAATTATATAATAACTATATAATTATTTTATAATGCATTTTTCATTTTCGTATTCATAACTTTATTTACAGAGCTCTCAATGAAATGTGGAAGTGTCAAAACATGCTTAGGAGTCATGTACGAGAACTTCTGGATTTGCACAAGCAGCCTACAGTAGGTTCATGATTTGTTTAAATTCATAGTTTGTGTTCAAGTTTTTTGTAGTTCTGTATACTGAAAGCAAATGAAAAGTGCCTCAGGTGTTTTATTTTCCTACATGTCAGTTAAACAATAATTTCTGTGATTTTCCAGGCTAAATTTCTTTTTTAAATAAATATAACAGACTTTTATTTCTAGCATGAGCAAATAAGTAGTGTTTTCTTTCACCAAATTTTTCTTTTTTCCCATTTCCCTTTATTTTTTCCAATTTTATTGAGATACACTCACATATGACACAAACTATCCAGAGTGTGCAGTCACTTTCATCAAGTTTTTTAAAACTTTTTAGTTTTGAAGTATAACATATACAAGGAAAGGAAAAGAAAAAGCAATGATTTTCAAAATACTCTTCAACAGGTAGTTACAGAACAGATTTCAGAGTTTGTTAACTCTCAAGATTTAACAAAAGAGACTTGATGTAAAGTTTGTCAGTTTTTAAATAATTAAATTTCAAGATAAAATATAATTGCTGGCAGATGGTGCAGTGATGGCTTAGTGACAGAATTCTTACCTGCAATGCTGGAGACTAGTTTGTTTCCTGGAGCCTGCCCATGTAAAAAAAAGAAAACAAAGAAAAATATAATTGCTGGCAAAATAAACCAAAAACAAAAGGGCAATTTTTGTATGGTCTCATTTAGAAAATACTTAAGAAAACAGGGGCCTTAGACTGTAAGCTCTTATAGCAGTGACATTTAGCATAGAGTGGTAATTATTACTTCTAGATTTTGAGAGGCTGTTTTATATATGTATAACCTGGTATTTAGAGTTAAGAACAAAGCTGAACTGGTATAACTTTCCAGAGGCTTAAACCTCCAGATGGGTCCCTGGACTGGATGGATCCGGAAAACTAGAGGGCCCAGCCTCGCCAGAGCATCGGATAGTTCCATCTCCCTACCCCATGTTGGTGACAGACCCTTCCAACATGAGAAAGTTGGAATGGCCGTGGCCCAAATACCCCTAAAAATAGAGATAGAAAGATCAAAGGTGATGGTGGAGTTATACAGAGAAGATAGGATTTAACCAATCAATATGATTGCTGAATCATTAAAGTGATTTCTCTTTTACTCTCCAATGTCTTAGAGCAGCTAGAAGTAAAAACCTAAATTGTGGAATTGTAACCCATGTCAAACTCTGAAACATGTTCTACAACTAATTGTGGTGCTGTGCTTTGAAATTTATTGCTTTTATTGTTCACAAAAAAGAAAGAAAAAAAAGTCGATTGTGGTGATAAAAAAAATATTTAAGCCTCCTAGCCTCCTGTATTCTGGAGCAGCTAGAAGGAAAAATCTGAGAGTATTATATGGTAGCACATGACAAACTCTGGGGTCTGTCCTGTAACTACTTGTTGAAGAGTGCTTTGAAAACTATTGCTTTTTTATTTCTTTGCTTTGTATATATGTTATACTATACAATAAAAAATTAGTAATAATAAAATAAAATAGAAAAAAACAAAGCCAATCAGGTCGCGATTAAGATAATTCAGAATACAGGGGTAAGGAAGACAGTGTCTATATTTTAGAACCTCATTTATTCTTTGAGACCAAAGGAAGAAAGGTGTCTTTTGTCCAGAACCTTAATTTTCTGTAGCTCTTAATCTAAATCAACCTGTCTGGATAGCTTATTCAAACAATACAAACACAGGCAGCCCAGAATGAAAATGAAGGCCTTTAATCCTGTATAGCTTAATGTACTGCCTAGATACATTCCAGAGTATATTAAGCAGATAATCAAAAAGTATTGGCAAAGTTCCTTGTGGATGAGAGAAAAAATATGGAATTATTAAACTTTACCACCAGGGAGACCCCAGATACTGTGTCAAACATTATGGACACCCGAAGGCCTTTAAATTAAGGCTTGCTCTTGTGAAGCTTATATATGTAATGGAGACGCTTAGCCTACCTATAGGTATGCCTAAGAGTTATTTCCAGAGGTCTTCTTTTATTGTCAAATGTGGCCTCTCTCTAAGCTCACCTCTGCAAGTGAAATCATTGCCCCTCCCTCCCCACCCCATCATGGGACATGACATCCAGGAGTGAGAGTCTCCCTGCGGTGTGAATGATGACTCCGAGGGATGAGTCTGGCCCTGGCACCATGGGATCAACAATGCCATCCTGACCAAAAGAGGAAAAAGAAGTATAACAAATAAGGTATCAGTGGCTGAGAGAGTTCAAATAGAATCAAGAGGCTATTCTGGAGGTCACTCTTAGACAAGCTTCAGTTAGACTTTGTTACCTGTCATAGCTTGCCAAACCCAAACCAAAACCATTCCAGCCAATCCTAAAGAACACCTAGGACATTATATATGAATCTACAAATGTTCCATGCACTAGGGTAACATTCCAGAAGCCTACAACCTCCAGATGGGTCCTTGAACCAGATAAATCCTGAAATGCAGTGAGACCACCTTCTCCAGAACATCAAATAGTTTCATCCCCATATCCCATATTATCAACAGCCCCTTCCAACATGAAAAATTAGAATGGGCATAGCCCAATACCCCTAAAGAGTAGGAGAAAGATGAAAGGTGAAGGTGGAGTTATACAGAGAAAGTAGAGTTTAACAAATGAGTATGAATGCTGAATCATTATGCTGATATTTCTTGTAGCCTCCAGTGTTTTAGGGCACTTAGAAGAAAAAATCTGAAATAGTGGAATGATAACCAATAGCAGACTCTGAAATCTGTTCTATAACTCCTTGTTGAAGTATACCTTGAAAATCATTGCTTTTTCTTTCTTTTCTTTGTATATATGTTATATTTAACAATTAAAAATGTTGTAAAAATAAATAATTGCAGTAATTTTTTTCATTCCATCTTGTTCCTTCAGTATAGAATCAGCGTCATATTGGGTAGCAAATCTACAAATATGTACATGTCAATTTTTTTTTTAATATAGCAGCATATACAAACACGAACATTCTTACCATATGATCATTCCATTCTTGGTATATAATCAGTAACTCACAATATCATTACATAATTGTATATTCATCACCATGATCTTGGAACATTTGCATCAATTCAGGAAAAAACTCATACAGACCATACTCTGTACCCCTCCCTCTCATTGATTGCCAGTATTTCCATCTACTCAATATATTTTAGTCTTTGTTTCCACTATATTTTTTCTATACCCCATACCACTCCCTTTCATTGATCACTAGCCTACTAAATTGATTTTAACATTTGTTCCCCCTATCATTTATTTATTTTTAATCCATATGTTTTACTCATCTGTCCATACTATAGCTGAAGGAGCATCAGACACAAAGTTTTCACAATCACACAGTCATATTGTGAAAACTATATCATTATACAATCATCTTCAAGAAACATGGCTACTGGAACACAGCTCTACATTTTGAGGCACTTCCCTCCAGCTTCTCCAATATACCTTAACTGAAAAGGTTATATCTATATAATGCATAAGAATAACCTCCAGGATAACCTTTCAACTGTTTGAAATCTCTCAACCATTGACACTTTTATTTTGTCGCATTATTCTCTTCCCCCTTTGGGTCGAGAAGATTCTCTCATTTCCTTGATGCGGAGTCCCAGCTCACTCCAGGATTTCTGTCCCACGTTGCCAGGAAGGTCACTCCCCTAGGAGTCATGTCCCACGTAGAGAGAGGAGGAGTTTGCTTGTGTTGGCTAAGAGATAGAGGGGCCACATCTGAGCAACAGAAGAGGCTCTCTTGGGGGTGACTGTTAAGCCTAATTTTAAGTAGGCTTGACCTATCCTTTGCCGGCTTAAGTGAACAAACCCCAGGATTGGGGGTTCACTGTCTTGCTTTGGTTGTCCCCACTGCTTGTAAGAATATCAAGAATTCTTCACTTGATGAAGTTGACTTTTCTTACTTTCTCACCATTCCCCCAAGGGTAGAGATGTCTATTTCTTCCTTCAATGTTTTCAGTATTTTCCTCAGGTATTTTGGAGCACTGTGGTTTCGTGCATAAATATTTATGATTATTATGTCTTCTTGTTGAATTGTTCCTTTTATCAATACATAGTGTCTTTTAACTGTTTTACATTTGAAGTCTGATTTGTTGAATATTAGTATAGCTACTTCTGCTCTTTTCTGATTGTTGTTTGCATGAAATATCTTTTCCCAACCTTTCACCTTCAACCTATGTTTATCCTTGGGTCTAAGATACATCTTCAGTAGACAGCATATAGATTGGTCCTGTTTTTTAATCCATTCTGCCAGTCTGTGTCTTTTGATTGGGAAGTTTAATCCACTAACATCTGTACAAGCTGTACTTTCTTCTGCCATTCTGCCTTTTGGATTTTATATGTCATATCTAATTTTTCTCCTTTTTACGTTTACTGATAGTCTTCATTTCTGCACTCTTCTCCACACCTCTCTCTCCTGTGTTTTCCTATCTGTCTCTAGTGCTCCCTTAGTATTTCTTGCAGAGCCATTCTCTTGGTCACAAATTCTCTTAGTGATGTTTTGCCTGAACATGTTTTAATTTCCCCCTCAGTTTTGAAGGACAATTTTGCTAGATATAGAATTCTTGGTTGGCAGTTTTCCTCTTTTAGAATCTTAAAAATATCATCCCACTCTCTTCTCATCTCCATGGTTTCTGCTGAGAAATCTGCGCATTGTCTTATTGGGCTTCCCTTGTATGTGATGGATTGCTTTTCTCTTGCTGTTTTCAAGATTCTCTCTTTCTCTTTGACATCTGACATTCTGATTAGTAAGTGTCTTGGAGTATGTCTATTTGGATCTATTCTCTTTGGGGTACGTTGCACTTCTTGGATCTATAATTTTAAGTCTTTCATAAGAGTTGGGAAATTTTCAGTGGATAATTTCCTCCATTAATTTTTCTCCTCTTTTTCCCTTTTCTTCTCCTGCTGGGACACCCACAACATGTATATTTGTGCACTTTATGTTGTCATTCAGTTCGCTCAGTCCCTGCTCATATTTTTCCATTCTTTGCCCTATATTTTCTTTTGCTTGTCAATTTCAGATGTCCCATCCTCCAGTTCACTAATCCTATCTTCTGCCTCTTGAAATCTAATATTGTAGGCTTCCATTGTTTTTTTCATCTCTTCTGCTGTGCCTTTCGTTCGCATTAGTTCTGTGATTTTTTTTTTTTTCAGACTTTCTATTTCTTCTTTTGTTTGTTTCTTTCTTTCCTTATATCCTCCCTCAATTCATTTATTTGATTTTTGATGAGGTTTTCCATGTCTGTTTGAAGATTCTGAATTAATTGTTTCAACTCCTGTATCTTATTTGAATTGTTGGTTTGTTCCTTTGACTGGGCCATATCTTCAGTTTCCTAGTATGATTCATTATTTTTTTTGCTGGCATCTAGGCATTTAATTTCCTTAATTAGTTTATTCTGGAGATTGTTTTCACTTTTTTATCTAGGATTTTCTTGCTGGATGACTTTGTTGTCTATCTGTTCTTTGACAGTCAGTTCATCTCATTTTAGTCCTCTAACTTTGGTTTTGTTTAATAGATCGGAATTTTTCAGTTACTATTTTCTTGTTTCTTGTCCTGCCTTTATGGTGCATTTTAATTTTTTCCCCCTACAGAGGGTCTGCTTAAGTATTATAGACCCTATCAGATTTTCCCAAACCGAATTGGCCACCTTTCAGGAGGACGGAGTCACCTGCATTGGTTTTCCCTGAGGGTGAGACCCAGCAGGTGAAAGACTTTCCTATGACGGCCTCTGAACTCAGTGTTTTTCCTGTCCTGCCTGGTATGTGGCACTTGCCTGCCTGTGGGTCCCACCAGCATAAGGTGATGTGGTACCTTAACTTCAGCAGACTCTTCCTGCTGGGGGTGTTGTTGAGTCAGAGGAGAGATTGTAGGTTGGCTTTAATCGCTTCAGTTTTCCAGATCCGGGGGTCTGAATTCCTTGAGGGAGAGATTCTACCTGAGCTGGGCCCCACTCCTCTCCTAGGGAAGGCACAGCCTCCAGACAAACTCTCAGATAAGCTTAATTATGCCTATGCCTGGGGCAGTTGGAGCCTGAGAAACCCTGCAGCTTTATCAAAACAGCAATGAAGGCACAGAAACAACTGCAGAAAGGAAAAGAAAAAAATCCTTTTCAGAGCAGGACCCCCTTCCTCTGGTTTGGCCATCAGGAGCTTCACTTGGTATGTTGCTCTGTGTATCTCCAGGGCCTATGTGCCCCATTCTTTCCTTCAGGGCCCTGGCCCTTTCAAGTATTTTGTGTTGTTCCATCCAAAAAAACCTCTGGTTTTGTTTATTTATTTTTTTCCATCAGCCCTGCCTCTCTGTGCACCAGTGCAAAATCCAGCAACCTCAGCTTTTACTCAAGGTTTAGCTGAGCTGGGGGCCTATTTTTAGTAGTCAGAATTTGTTAATTAATTCCACAGTTGGAGCTTGGTTGCACTCAGCCCCTGCTGCTAGTAAAGTCTCTTTCCTGTCTCCTCTTGGAAGCAGCCTGTAGGGGAAGTGTGCCTGCCACCAAGGCTTGGGGAACTCACGATTCATGGAAGGTTCACAGCCGGTTCAGCTTGTTCAGACTGTGTTCATTGTGTCTGGTCACTGACATGGCCCCAGCAGTTGTTCTGTACTGTTCCTTGCTATTTACTAGTTGCTCTGGAGAACGAATTGAATCCCTCTCCTCACTAAGCTGCCATCTTGGCTCCCCCTGATGTACATGACATTTAAGAATGAAATTCTGCCCAATATTTGCTGCAGAGTGAGGAAACAAAACCTGAATAATTATCTACGTATACTTCTAAATGTCTTCACTAGAACACGTGGCCCCTTAACAGGCCCAGTGATGGACGATAAGACAAGGGTTAGCAAACTCTTATTGTGAAAAGACCAGTTAGTAAATATTTTAGGTTGTGGGTGTCAACTGTTTAACGTTGTAGGGCAAAACAGTATGTAAATGAATAGACATGACTGTATTGCAACAAAACACTGTTTATAAAAACAGGTGTCCCGTGGGCCATAGTTTACCAACTACTAATGTAAATTAATTAAATTTCATAAATGTTGAAACTAATAATAAAGTAAGCTTTATTGTACTGGAAGAAAAGGGAGATTATTGTGATGATAGTCAAGGGTCAAAAATACCTGATAGAAAAATTTTCTACTGTTCAGATTTTTTTTTCCCTGTGGTATGTGTTTTCACAGTATTGTTAAATTATATTTGATAATTGTTTCAGTTCTCTTCTGATAACCTTTTGTTCAGTCTTCTCACAAGGTTTTTTTTTATTATTAATATGGAGTGCTTCATGAATTTGCGTGTCATCCTTGCACAGGAGCCATGCTAATTTTCTCTGTGTCTTTCCAATTTTAGTACATGTACTGCCAAAACGAGCACACAAGATTTTTTTTTTTATAAGAAAACAAACAATACCCTTGGAACCACCAAAAAAAGATGACTTAGCTTCATAGACAGATTTAAATAAAGTATAAAGTATCCATACAGACATTGTAAACCATATTTGCACAGTAAGTTTCATAGACCAATTTAAAATTATGGCAACAAGGAAAAAAATCTACAAATTCAGATAGCAAAATTCTTAAATTCTAAATATTAAACACTGACGTAGATACCATTTAATCAGTTGTCAAAACTGTGAATGTCCTCAAACTATCAAGTAGAAAGGTCTTACAAATTATTGCATTGCTATAGTAAAGACCTGTGTTACTAAACATTTTCCTGATTTCAGGAAAATATGAAGATACAAATATTTTTACAATTAATGTAGGAAAATCTTAACCACCTAAAATGAATATCTTAGTTAGCTTATCCATAAATTTATTTTTATTTTTAAAAAAGTATTTTAAGTAGTCATCGTAAAGATTGTTTGTACAATGTGTTTCATAAACCATTTTAAAATTAAAACGAGGAAGGAAAAAGAATCTGTAGATAGATATGAGTTTCTTAAATTCTATGTATTAACCCTATCTTAAATACCATTTAAATTTAACTATCAAAACTATGTGCATTCTCAAAATAGCAAGTAATTTATTACAAATATCTTCTTTACTATAATAGTGAACTATGTTACTATGTATTTTCAAATTTTTGATTCCATGAATCTAATTACTATAGCTGCCTATAGTTTTGTTTTGTTTTGCTTTGGTTTTTTACCATTTTTTGTTGTAAAGTATATACATACAAAGGAAAGAAAGAAAAAAGCAATAATTTTCAAAGCACACTTAACAAGCAGCTACAGAACAAGTCTCAGAGTTTGTCATGGGCTATCATGTCTTCATCTCGGATTTTTCCTTCTAACTGCTTCAAAGCACTGACAGCTTTTTCAGAGTCATGATAATGGAATCATATAGTATCTGTTCTTTCATGTCTGTCTTATTTCACTCAGCATTGTGTCCTCATGGTTCATCCACGTTGTCATATGTTTCGGGACATTGTTTTGTCTAAATGATGCATAGTATTCCATCATATGTATATACCACATTTTATTTATCCACTCATCTGTTGATGGGCACCTGGATTATTTCCATTTCTTGGCAGTTAACGATACCGCTATGAACATCAGCATGCAAATGTCTGTTCATGTCACTGGTCAGCTCTTCTGATATATACCAAGTATTGGTATTGCCAGGTCATAGGGCAACTCAAAATTTAGTTCCACAGTGGCTGAACTATTATTTCTACATTCCCACCCACAGTGAATAAGTATTCCAGTTTCTCCACATCTTCTTCAAAATTTATAGTTTCCTGACTGAATAATAGCAGCTATTCTTAGAGGTGTGAGATGGTATCTCATTGTCTTAATTTGCATTTCCCTTATAGCCAGTGAAGATGAGCAGCTCTTCATGTGCTTTTTAGCCATGTGTATTTGCTCTTCAGAAAAGTGCCTATTCATTTTCTCTGCCCATTTTATAATTTGGTTGTTCTTTTGTTGTCGAGCTGTATAATTTCTTTATGTACAAAGATATCAAACCTTTATCCAATATGTGGCTTCCAAATATTTTCTCCCATTGAGTTGGCTGCCTCTTCACCTTTTTAACAAAGTCCTTTGAGGCACAGAATCTCTTCATCTTATGGAGTTCCCATTCATCTATTTTTTCTTTTGCAGCTTGTGATTTAGGTGTAAAGTTTAAGAAGCTATCTCCTGTTACTAGATCTTGAAGATGTTTCCCTACATTTTTTTTCTAGAAGTTTTATGGTACTGACTATGACGTTTAGGTCATTGATCCATTTTGAATTAATTTTTGTATAGGGTGTAAGGTAGGGTCCTCTTTCATTCTTTTGGTTATTGAAATCCAGTTCTTCCTTGCCCATTTATTGAAAAAACTATTCTGTCTCAATTCAGTGGATTTGTGGGCTTTATAGAAGATCAAATGTCCATAAATTTGGTGTCAACCTCTACACTCAGTTCTATTCCCCTTGTCAGTCATTCTGTCTTTGTGCCAGTACCATGCTGTTTTGAGCAGTGTGGCTTTATAGTAAGGTTTAAAGTCAGAAAGTGATAGACCTCCCAGTTCACTCTTCTTTTTTTAGATATCTTTAGCTATTTGGGGTCTCTTTCCCTTCCATACAAATTTGACAACCAACTTTTCCAATTCTTCAAAGTAGGTTGTTGAGATTTTTATTGGTATTGCATTGAATCTGTAGATCAGTTTGGGTAGAATTAACATCTTGATGTCATCTATTTAGGTCATTTTTAAATTTCTTTTAGCAATTTTTGTAATTTTCTGTGTTATCAGTCGTTAACTTCCCTGGTTAGGGTTATTCCTAGATACCTGTTTCTTCTGGTTGCTATTCTGAATGGAATTTTTTCCTTAGTTTCATAAGATTTAATTTGAAAGTTATGTACTCTTCAATTTTTTTTATACCTTCATGCTAACATCTCCTTTCCATCTATTTGTCTTAACTATATAGTTGTTGCTTTTTTTCTAAGTCTTTGTAGTCTACCTTGTATTTAGACACGGTGAACCATTGTTCAGTGGGTAGATTGTTGTGAATTGTCCTTATTTTATGAAAAATGAACAACAATGAATGTTGATTTTTTTTTTCTTACAGAAATGCTTATGACTGTTGATATTTTCTTTCTTAATTTTCAGTCAGAGGCCAACTGTTCTGCCATGTTTGGGAAACTGATGACCATAGCCAGTGAGTATGTTTATTCACTCGGTAGAAGTATAATAGACATCAGAAACAGACAAATAATTTACCCAATGCTACTATCAGTTTAATTCTAAGTAATAGCACAAGATAACTATCTCTATCATTATATTTCTAAGAACCAGTTAGACTGGTTTTCTTAAATACTACTTGCTTTTAGTTTACTAGATTAGTTTTCCTTTTGTAACACTAATTTTCTTTTTTAATTTTGTAGAGAATTTGCCTGACCCTGGGAAAGCACAAGATTTTGTGAAAAAATTTAATCAAGTTCTTGGTGATGATGAGAAACTTCGATCTCAATTAGAGTTATTAATAAGCCCAACCTGTTCGTGCAAACAGGCAGACATTTGTGTGGTTAGTAAATTATATTTTTCTAGTTGCTTCCCTAGGTTTATGGAAATTTATTTTTCATTAAGGTCTGTTTTACATACAGTATTTTGTTTACGTGCATTTAACAATATTGTGAGCAAGGAATTATTTAGGAATATGTTATTTGCTGTCAACTTAATTCTCTCTCCTCACTACTCTTTAGCCAAACTAGAGAACTAAAACAGGTAGAATCGTCCTAGGAGTTGAACGATACAGTGCTTTTATTTGTTAGATATTCATTGAATGAATGATAAGAATTTTGTATGTGCTTGTGTTCGTATGCTTTTTCTTCTCCCATGTATTAGCATGGAAGTAACCTTGTCTATAAATCAGCAATAGCCTCATTGCCATATCTCTGGTATCATTTATAGATAATGTGATTCCTTTTTGGACTTCTGACTTTATTCTGTTCTTGGGCTCCTTATTATATAAAAAAACCAATGTCATTTAACTCTATCAGGAAAGGAAACCTTTACCCATTCATTTTTTCAGCGTTTAATTATACACAGTCCTAGGTTTGAGTTTCTGCTATTCCATTTATTACCAGTATGACCTTTGGTAGGTACTCAATATTTCTGAGCCTGATTTTCCTCATCTGTAAATATTATCAACCCCACAGGGTTGTAAAAATAAACAAGTGAGTTATATATATAAATTTACCTGTACTGCCTTATAAGATTTACATAAATGGAAATTCTTAAATTTTACACATATATGACAAACCCTATTCTTTTTTTTTTTATTATTGACAAACCCTGTTCTTAGGAACAGAGTTACAAAGATGAATAAGAATAATCTCAATTATTTAAATTAACTTTTTTCAGAAACAATTTGAATGGTATAATTATTAAAGTACAGTATGTTAAGGAAATAGTTGTATATGTATCTACAGAGTGGTCTGGGCACATAGAACAGCAAGTATGTTTCCTTCAGTCTAGGCATACAGGGACTTTAGGTGGATCTAAAAATACCAGTAATTAAGGGGACTTAGAAGAAAGCCATTTGGGGGAGAATTGAAGTACACTCTTCTGTTGAGCCTAGGAATGTGGAAGTGCCAATCCTCAGCTGGGCGATTTGCTAAAGACACTTAAAAAGTTTCATTTACATCTTTGGCATTCAGAATTCCAAATTGGGGTACTTACATTCTGAAGAGCAACAACTAGAGTACTTGGGTCATAGAATGAGATAACTTGAAAATGCCTTAAAGGTCATTTGGTTTAGCTACGTCATTTTACAGATATGAACATTAAATTTTAAAGAGGTAAAGTTTCTAATCCTGTGTGTCATAGCTGCTTATAGTGACTGAGTTGCAGAGAGGGCCTAGGTCTCACAGACCCACCTTACCATATACTACATCATTCTTTTCAAGAGCCAGTACAGAGTACTGCTTAAGAAATATGGACCTGGAAAAGGAACAATCGAGTGGCACTTTTGGTCTGAGAGAAATAGGAATTGAGTCTGAAGAAAATGGCGTTGAAATCAATCCCTACTATTTGTGAGACAAGAGATTTTTAAGCTTTTCCAAAGCCAGAAGTATATGCAAAACAGATGTAACCAAACTGTCTGGGGGAAAATGCCACAGTAATGCAGTATTCCTGATATAAGAATCAAGAAAGGTAAAGAAGAGGACTGTACTTCTAGGGGAAAAGCATGTTAAGGATACCTAGTTCTTAGTTATTACATTAGCTTTCATTTGGATGACTTGAGCCCATTATTTTACTTATTTAAATGTTCAAATATGTAAAGTAGGATTAATAATATTCTTTAAATATTCAGGAAAACAACCACTTTTGAAAAATGTTCTTGCAGTTTTTCTAGGATATCTATATCAGTCAGTCATTCTCCCCACGGGCTACTGATTATTAGTTACATATCTCCACTAATATCCCTTTTGTGTTGGTAATATTCCTGTTCCTTTTCTCCTTATAGTTTCATTCTAAAGTAAAAGAATAAAGGAGAAATAAGCAAACTTCTAAAATTTAATTTCATTCTATGTAGGTTTCATTCCGTCTTTGAAAGACGTTTCATTTGTCTGTTTCTTCCTTCTCTCCTATTAATGTGTATCTACCACCATCTCCTTTTTTCCTGAAAAACAATCACATTTCAAATATTAGTAACAAGTAGGAATGAAAACACTTTTCTCTTCAAACAGTTACATGCCTGAAAAATTTTAGCAAAAATGCTTTGAGCAAGAATAACTGTGGAGATAGTGTATGGGTTAATGAATGTATATACAGACTTACCTTGGAGATATTGCAGTTTCAATTCCAAACCTCCACAATAAAGCATGTCACATGAATTTTTTTTTTGTTTCCCAGTGCATATAAATGTTGTTTACACTAAACTGTACTCTGTTAAATTTGCAATAATGTCTAAAAAGAACCAAACTATCTAAATGAAAATGTGAGACAGACACGAAGTAATCACATGCTGTAAGAAAAGGTTGCCATTAGACTTACTGGACTCACAGTTGTCACAAACTTTCAGTTTGTAAAATATGCAATATTTTTGAAGCACAATGTAACCAGGTATGCCTGTATATAGAAAGAAGGTGAGCAGCATTTTTTAATGAATATGATAAATAGAATTTGCTTTTCTGTTATGTTGGGACTTTCCACATCTCGATCTTACAGAAGGACCATGTATTTGCCATTGCTTCCACTCTCCTTGTTATTTTATGCTCCAGCACCTTCCTGTGATAATGGTTCCTAAACTTTAAGAATTTCCTAGAAGCGTGTTTGTTCAATATTTAATGAGACACAGCATTAGGTTTGAATTTCATCCATACCATTTGCTACCAGTGTGACCTTTAGTAAGTTATCAACATTTCTGAGTCCCATTTTCCTCATCTATAAATATTATCAACTTCATAGGGTTAAAAGAATCAAATTGCCTAAAACAGGGCCCTGTACTACCCTATAGAATTTAAATAAATGGTAGTTTTTATGATACTGAACATATATGAAAAGCACTAAGGAGTCTTGGAATAGTTCTGGAGTGGGATCATAAATAGCCCAATTTTTAAAAAGTCTCAACATGACTCTGATATGGTAGTTCATGGACCACATTTTGAAAAACGCTTTTGCTACAAGACTAGAGATATATTTTAGTATATTGTTAAAGTAGACTAATTACAGTAAGTTGTTTTATATATGGTTTCTCACAGAGCTTGCAAATCAGATAAAGGAGACGGACATTCAGTATAGAATACTGTGTAGCAAGTGCTCTTTGATGGCACATAAAGCAGAACCTATTCCAAGCAGAAATGAATATGGGTCAGAGAATAGCTTATTCTAGAATAAATGACCCCTGAGAGGAGTCTTGAAGGATGAGTAAGAATTAGATCACAGTGTTAAGAATGACTGTCAGATTTCTAGCTTGGGTGACTTGACATCAGAGCAGATGCTTTCAAGGATAGAGGAAATAATGGGTTTAAGTGCATGTTGTCTCAGCAGTTATGTTTAGAAGTCTGAAATTCAGGGCTGACTGTTATATATTGGCAGTTTTATCCTCTGGAGGAATAAAGAAGGAAGGGGGCAAGAGATGCTGTCTTATTTTTGTCTTATGCTTTTCAGTAATAAGCACAGAACGCTTCCTGTTTTCCTTTTAATTTAACCTTTTCTACAATTTTATGAGAATGATGCACATCTTCAGTATGAAAGTTAAATGACTTCTTGTGAGAAATTGCTATGTCCTTACTCAGTTTTTTGGCTGTGAAAAATATTGATAATATTAAATCCCTCTGAGAGTCATTTTAATTAGCTGAAGGGAAATAAAAGTATAAGAAGGGGAATTACATGGAAGAATACATTTTTTTATTATCAGAATGAGAAATCAAAAAAAAGGATAGTTCATATTTGGATGTAGCACTTTTTTAGTTTTATTTCTTGTTTTATAGTAAAAGGATTATTAAATTGTTAGTTTACTGGAAATAGAGACTGTTTCCTAATTTCCTTGATGTTCCTTAACAGCATCTAGTATAATAAGCAATGTATGTAACTAGTAAATGTGTATTAGTAGTAGTACTAATCTATTACTATTAATTAGTAGTAATCTGCAGTGATAGGATAGATTAAATCACAGCTTTCTGAAACTTTGCCAGGGAAACATAAAGAACTGTTTTTTATTTTTTCTGCCAGCTGTCATTTCCTAAAACAATTACATATGGTTACTTCTGGTTGAAGCTGTCTTAAGCAGTTTTCAGTTATAAAACTTCTTGTTGACTTTAGGTGTTGCTTTTTATGTATATGGAGGTATGTGTGGTTGTCTTTTTTTCTTGACCATCTGAAGAAAACTCTGTTATTACTACTGGCCACAACCTAGTCTGGTTTGAAAGTTACAACTGTTTATCCCAAATATCATTTAAAATGATCACAAACGTAATATTTTAAAATAATTATATGGGCATTTACCTGAATATAAAATCATTATGAAGGAACACAAAATAAGTCATGTTTTTAGAGCTCTAACTTGGTCTCTGTTTGTTTATATGTGTCTTATAGGGTGCTGTTAATGTGTTTATGTAGTTATGAATTCTTCTTTTATTCACCTTATCATTTACTCTTTTATTTCTTTCTTTGCTCATTCATAGTCTTTCAAATGTCTGGTTTTTCCATGGATTATTAACCTAGTTAACTTCTAGGGTATTGGTAGTTTACCTAGCCATTTTTCAGTAGGCACATTGTTGTTAGACACCCATTGACTTTATCTCAGTTTAAATCAGCTTGATTTTATACAACAGAGAAAAATTCCCTCTGGGGAATATATGTACAAAATAAATTTGATTTCAGAAGATAGTACAGTTTTAATTTAAATTCAAATTTCAAATATTTATGTGGCTTAGAGTAAAGCACGTAAGGACTAAGCACTGAGAAAAACTCCTGATTTTCTCAAATACTAAAATTTTGCTCAGTTATAATTTGGTAAAATAAATCAGGCATCTCCTAATTTTTTTCAATATCTCAGTTCTTTAGACTTACACTC
This sequence comes from Tamandua tetradactyla, assembly GCF_023851605.1. Taxonomy (NCBI): domain Eukaryota; kingdom Metazoa; phylum Chordata; class Mammalia; order Pilosa; family Myrmecophagidae; genus Tamandua; species Tamandua tetradactyla. The sequence goes on along the minus strand of NC_135345.1, from coordinate 41,673,003 downwards.
TAATAACAAGGATGGAGAGTATCTAATTTAGTATTGCCTTTATAATTAATTTGTGTTAAGATGTTACTGAGCCAATAATAGAAATCTGTTTTTCCTTTTTCTTTTGTCCAAATGAATATCTATCCCTAAAATATTGTTTTTTATGAAAAAAAGCTTACAACTGAAATGGCTACCATTTGTTATAACTGTATAGTTTGGAAAACATCTTTAATACACATTATCTACATTTATTTGTTTAGGGTAATCAATTAAAAGCCTTGTTATTAAAGTAAATTTCTTCCCTCCGTATCCAGCACATAGTAAAATTAATCTTGACTTCGAGGGAATCACACCTGATGATCATGAAGTCTTCCTCTTTAGAAACTTTGCGCAAAATGGATCTCTTTGCAGGAGTTATTTGATGTAACACTACCATGTTTAAACTTGAACTTAAACATAAGAGTTACTTTTATTCTGTGGTTTACCGAACAGCCTTTAGTAATTCTATGTCTGTGTTATAAATCATTAAAAATGTAGGGGAATACATGTTACTCATATAAAATAACAGGTAGGTACTTATGAATCTCTGACTTTTAAAAAAAGGAATTGTTAACTGAAATAAAATAGTATTATATCGAACTATGAAAATAACAAGTTAGTGAAACGTACCTAAAATAGTTTAAATGGGTTTGTTTAATTTTTTTAGAAAGTAGAATGGGAAAATATGTTGATACACTAACTGGTAATTTTAGGATAAAAATATGAGACATAAAGGTATAAATCACACAGAAACCTCACCCTCACCTATTTATTCTCCACAGTCCAGATTTTGCAGTCAATTCCTAATTGGGTATATGAATTATAGGGAGAGTCTAATGCATAAAATTTTTTTTGTTTTTTGTTTTAGTTCTGCTGACTTCAAATATTTTAAATGCTTTTGATGGTTACATTTCATTTTTATTTTGGAAAAAAAATATGAAAGCAAATCATTTTTATGGTAAAACTCTTTCCTTTCTATAGAGAGAAATAGCCCGGAAACTTGCAAATCCTAAGCAACCAACAAATCCTTTTCTAGAGATGGTTAAATTTCTGTTGGAAAGAATTGCACCTGTGCACATTGATTCAGAAGCCATAAGGTAAGCTAAGAAACATAATTACATAAAAACAGACCATAATCTGAAATTATAATGTTGTAAATTTAAATTCTAGGCCTGTAAAGGGAACTAAAAGATCTCCCATATAAGAGGGAACATACATCATTCAAGTGGATATAAGGGTCTGCTCTTTTTATGGACTTTGGCTTTCTTTAATGCTTTTTTTCTAAAGAGTTCTTGTCTTTATTTTTCGGCTGTATGTGCTCGTATAAGGAAAACTTAGAATGTAGAGAAAGGTAAAAAGAAAAATTTAAATCTATAAGCTGTCAAACAGTTTCTGGATACCATTTTAGTGAACATGTATTAGTCCATAGCGTATATTTTACCACTGATCACTTGAGAGGTATAAAAACAGAATGGTATATTGAAAAGAGCACAGGGTTGCCAAACATGCCTCTGTTACTAACAAGACTTGTGGCTTTGAAAAAGTTCCTTAATTTATATGAATTTTAATTGTTTTTTAACCTCAATGTCATATCGTTTTTGATTGCTGTGAAGAGATAATATATAAAAATACATGGTCCTGGCATAAGAAGTATTCATTCACAGCTATTGTTTTTTATTAGCCATTCCCATAATTTAACATTTCAGTTGGTTCTAATGATTTCCTCTTGTAAACCTCTTAGAGTGCTTTTCCCTTGCACTAATCATTTTTCTAGTAGGTAACCTATATATTTTTCTCTCCGTGCTGGGTTGTTGTGTAGAACTTGTTAATTCTCTTACCAGAGAACCCAGGATTAGGAGACCTTATTCTAGTACTCCAGTCACGAGTTACTTCACCCATGAATCGCAGCTGTGGCTGTATTGAAATGCTGGTTATAAATATTGTTACTTGCATTTTCTCCTTTCGACTAAGATTTACTTCACCTCTAATTTCCTCATTTGCAAATAAAGTGATTTGTACACAGCTGGATAATGATATTAACCATACTTGTGTTAGTTTCCATATCAGTGTTTCCTCTGGCCCAATTTGATTTGTTTTATTTTTTTATTTTTTGTTTTTTGGGTTTTAAAAAGGGGAATTTATTAGGTTGCTATTTACAGTTCTAAGGCTGTGAGAATGTCCAAATTAAGGCAAAGCTATAAAAATGCCCTCACTAAGGCATCCAGGGAAAGATGATGGCCGATGATGTTCAGGATTTCTCTCTCAGCTGGAAAGGCTCATGGCGATGTCTGCTGGTTTTCTTTCCTTATTTCATAAGGCTTCACCAAGAGTGTTTTCCTTCTGCACCAGAGGTCTCTGGCTGTGTGGATTCTATTGGTTCTGGTGGCTCTGTTGCTTCTTCCCCGTTTGATTTTTTTTTTTTTTTTCAGGCACCAGGAAACCTAGGTCTCTGGCATGGCAGGCAAGAACTCTGCCAGTGAGCCACTGTGGCCTGCCCTCCCCCATTTGATTTTAAGGGTATGAGATAGGGAAAATAGGCACTCTTGCTTCTGCATGTTGACTTTGATAAACAGTGCCATCAGGAAACCCTTTTTCCCTTTTTGTCTTCAAGTGTCTCACAATGTTTTGTTACCTCAGTAAAGTAAAATAAGCCAGTGTTTGATATCCATTCTTGAAACGACCAAGCATTCATTTTTTTTTCAGTAGCATTATGTGTTGTTTGAACTAAGAAAGATTGATTACAGTTACCATTTGTAATTTTAACAACCAATATTTGTCAAGTAATAGTCTTTTCCTGAACCCAAATCATGGTGTTATATTAAATTATAAATAGAGGGTTTATTTATTCATTTAACATACATTTTACTGCACAGTAAGTAAAGTAAGTACATTTGGTACCTGAGCCAGACTACGCACCCCAAATTGTGCAGATTGGTTTGTTGTGGGAAAATTCCTGATATATGTGACACCTCAGATGCATAGTGAAGATTAATACATATTATTAGGGATTAGCCAGGGCAACAGCATTCCAGGTCTGTAGCTTATATTCCTGTGTGTATTTAAGCTATTCTGAACTTCGGTTTCTTCATCTTTAAAATGCGGACAAAATAATTACTACTCCGTAGAGTTGTTCAGAGGATTAAATAATGTGTGGGTTTGTGAAACACTCACCAGAATGCCTAATACATAATAAGTGCTGAATAATGTTAGTAGCTATTTTGGGACCAAGAAGAAAAGAAAAAGCAGAAACAAAAGAACAAAAACAAAAGAAAAATGTTGCACGTACTTTGTTATCACCATAATGTAAGATTTGGGAACAAAGGATTGAGGATGGTAGAAAATTATCCTGAAAATAGCCATTTTTTTGAGTATTTTTGTTTTCTGGATTCATGTAAATGTAAACATACATAGGCATGCAATAGATAGTTAAAGAGTCAGTCTGTAGTTCCATTGTCATCCAAATAAGGTAATGAATGTGCTAATGGTTGAAACCCAGGAGAGAATAAAATGAAAGATAAAAGGCTTGAAAACAGAATCCCAAGGAAAATTAACAATTAAAGGATTGACAGAAGATAAGGAATTCATTATTATTATTATTATTTTTTGTAAGGAGGCACAGTCATAAGTAGAAAGTATGGTATCACAGAAGCCAAAGAAAGGAGACAAGTCAGATGCTACCCTGAAGTCAAATAAGTACTAAAAAACAGCCATTGGATTTAGAAAAAGACCACAATGACCAGAATAGTTTTCATGGAGTGGCAGGGAAAAATCCAGAGAATAATGAATAAAGAAGGGCATAAGGACAGTGCTTTGCAACATGTTCCATGTCATGGCACGCCTAGAAAATAATAATCTTTGAACAGAGAAAGCTGCTCTAGCCTGTAGGTGACTGGCCTAGTTCTGCAGGGGCCTACTAGGTCTCACTTGGCCACTTTAAGGGCCAAGAAGATCAAGTGGCTCACTATCTTGACATACTCCTAAACTCTGCTTTGATGGATAAATTGGAACATGGGGACAACCAGTGTTGGCAGCTTGGCTGTAAAGGAAAAAAATGAGATGGAAAGGGAATAAGTTTGAAGGAAGATCTTTTGTTGTAAGGTACTTTGAAGATTTAAATACATTTGAAAGGAGCTAAAAGTAAAATAGAGAGTGGAGGGCGGAGGGGCATAATTCTGACAGAGTAGCATCCCTAAAGGAGAACAGAAGAAGGAAATTTACTATGACAGGAAAAAATAATGACCAAAATTAGAGATTAGAAGACAAGAGTATGTAAAAAGAGAAGAGTTCTCATCTCATGGCCTCCATTTTTCTCCATTAGGTTAAAAGTGAGTTAGTTTGCTCAATATAAGAAGTATTTACACCTGAATAGTAAAAGCCATTGTACAATACAGGAAAGAAAGGGACATATCGAAAGCTTCCCAAGCGATTTTGAAGATGCACTTGTATTGTTGATATGATATTTCACTTTATTATAACTCTGTGAAGTACATGAAATGTATATTATTTATATAATTAGTAAATGAGGGAAAACATTTTCATAAGAAGAAAGATACTATCCTGGCTTCAAGACTTGGGGTATCCTTCTAGCTCCTTGACTTATAATGGTGATCTATCAGCATCACAATGAAAACAGGTTATTCTTCTATTGTTTTCACACTGTGTTCCCAGGACAGGTGATGATAATTGGCACATACTTGGCAATCAATAAATGCATATTAAATAAATGCATGCATGGACTTTATTATGTGTTGTCAGGTATGTTTATAATTTTTTCAAACACATTTAACACATTTTGTTGAATTCATGTATGGTTTAATATGATGTCTTACTTTTTATCAAATTGAAAATAACTTTTCTAACTATATACGATGTCAGAACTAAAGCTTCTAGAAGAAAATATTAAGTAGGCAAAGATTTCTTAGATGGGACACACAAAGTACAAATAATGTAAAAGAATTTTGTTTTTCTTTGCAAGACACCATTAAAAAATTAGAAAAGTCAAACTACATACTAAGAGGAAATATTTACAAAGCATATATTTGATTAAGGATCGTATAGAGAGTATTTGAAAAACTTCTTGAGTTAAATAATAGGACAAATGGCCCAATTTTAAAATGGGCAAAAGATTTGGACAAATACTTCACCAAATAAGATACAGAAATGGTAAATAAACACAAGAAAAGACGCTTATCATTAGTCATTAGGGAAATGCAAATTCAAATTATAAGACATACCACTACACACCTAAAATTAAAGATTCTGACCATACCAAGTGTTTGTGACAATGTAACATTAAATGTATGTATAACATTATCATGCAGCCCAGATATCCCAGTATGCTGGTTTGAAATGATGTATGGACCCTAGAACAGCCATGTTTTAATCAAGTCCCATTTCATAAAGGTAGAATAATCCCTATTCAATACTGTACGCTTGAAACTAACCAGATCATCTCCCTGGATGGTGTGATTTAATCAAGAATGGTTGTTAAGGGTGGGCCACGGTGGCTCAGCAGGCAAGAACACTTGCCTGCTATGCCAGAGACCCTGGTTTGATTCCCGGTGCCTGCCCATGTAAAAAAAAAAAAAAGAAAAGAAAAAACAAACAAAAAAGAGTGGTTGTTAAGCTGTATTAGGTGACAACATGTCTCCACCCATTTGGAAGGTCTTGAGAAGTTGCTGGAGTCTTATAAAAGAGGAAACATTTGGAGAATAGGAAATTCAGAAAGAGCAGACAAAATAGCCATGAGAAGCAGAGTCCACCAGCCAGCGACCTTTGGAGATGAAGAAGGAAAATGCCTCTCAGGGAGGTTCATGAAACAGGAAGCCAGGAGACCAAGCTAGCAGATGACACTGTGTCTGCCATGTGCTCTACCAGATAAGAGAGGAACGCTGACCGTGTTCACCATGTGCCTTCTCACTTGAGAGAGAAACTGTGAACTTTATCGGCCTTCTTGAACCAAGGTATCTTTCCCTGGATACCTTAGATTGGACATTTCTATAGACTTACTTTAATTGGGTCATTTTCTCCGCCTTGGAACTGTAAACTAGCAACTCATTAAATTCCTCTTTAAAAGCCATTCTGCATCTGGTATATTGTGTTCTGGCAGCTAGCAAAGTAGAACGAGCAGTGTTAGGTATTTGTTTAACAGAAAAGAAAGCATACATTCACATAAGGACTTCTACTTAAATACTTGTAGCACCTGTTTTTCCTAATGCAATTTTTTTTTCTTTCTTTTTTTTTTTTTCACATGGGCAGGCACCAGGAATCAAACCGGGGTCTCTGGCATGGCAGGGGATAACTCTGCCTGCTGAGCCACCATGGCCCGCCCTCCTAATGCAATTTTATTGAGAAATATTCATACAACATATAATCCATCCAAAGTATACCATCATTGCTCCCAGTATCATCACATAGTTATACAGTCAACACCACAATAATATTAGAACATATTCATTACTCCAGAAATAATTGTAAGATAAAATATAAAAGAAAAACCAAATTATGTGTCCCTTATCCCTCCCCCCATTGTTCACCTCTAGTATTCATGTGGTGCATTTGTTACTGTTGATTAGAGAATATTAAGATATTACTGTTTATTATAGTCCATAGTTTTGTAGCAGTTTTTTATTCATAATATCCATAAAATAGAAACAGCCAGATGTAATTGGGTGAATACACTGCATTATATCTATAATAGAATACTTTCCAGCAATAGAAATTAACAAACTGCTGAAATAAGCAAGAATATGGATGAATCTCAAAAGCATTATATTCTGAGAAAGTTGTCAGACACAAAGTATATACATTATAACAAAGCGAAAGCTATAGTGACTGAAGCAGGTCAGTGGTTGCCAGGAATAAGGAAAGGAAATTGGCTTTTTGTAGTAGGAATTGTGCATGTGTGTGTGTCCACAATGAGATACCGTTTTTCACTTAACTAGGATGACTGTAATCAAAAAGACAGATAAGCATTGGTGAGGATATGGATAAAGAAGTTGGGGCTTTTGTATCTTGCTTGTTTGAATGTAAAGTAATGCAGTTGCTTTGGAAACTGTTCAGCAGTTTCTCAAAAAGTAAGCATAGGGTTACCCATATGACCCAGCATTTCCATTCCCAGGTATGTATTTGAGAAACATATACCTATATGTTCATAACAACAGTATTCATAATAGCCACAAAGTACAAATTATTCAAATGTCCATCTACTGACAAATGAATAAATAAAATATCTAATATCCATATACTATAATATTATGTAGGAAAAAAAAGGATACATCCTCATATAAGGATGAATCTCAAAAGCATTATTGCTAAGTGAAAGAAGGTAGTCACAAAATACAGCATATTGTATTATTCCATTACATGAAATGTTTAGAATGGGTAAACATTTAGAGGAAAATAGTAGCTTGGTGGTTGCCTAGACTCAAGAGAGTAGGGACAAATGAAAGGAGTGACTATTAGTGCAGGGTTTGTTTGGGGAGGTGCCGAGGTGAAAATGTTCTAAAATACGAGTATTTTAACGACTGCACAACCCTGTGAATATACTAAAAATCATTGAATTGTGACTTCAGATGGGTAAATAATTCTTCAAATTGTCTAAAATTGTATGTATGTATTTATCCAATTTGTTTTCTGAATAGTGTAATGCCCTCATTATAAGGTACTATTTTCTTCATTTTATGATGAGAAAGAAACAGTTTCTTAAACCTCTCGTCATATCTTTGTTTTACTTAAAATGGTGCTGAGTTGCTATAGTCTGGTTTTTATTGTCATATAATATTTCATTTTGTAAAATGATAGGTATATTTCAACTACTAATTTCATAATGTTGGATAATTAAATAGTTTCTAGTTTATGAATTTGTTAAGAATATAGCATGATGCTTCTCATGAATTGCTTCTTGGTATAAATTTCTTAAGAATATAGAAATATAGTAAAGTAATTAGCAGTGATTAATATGTTTGGCCATGTATTTGTTTACTACTTGTATTTTGTGTTTAGTGAATTGTCACCTATTTAGCCGGTGTTATTATTTTTCTTAAAATAGAAAATGATCTCTTTATATAGGAAATGAATACTGAATTGCTTATAGATAAATATGTCTGGTATGCTGTCATTTTAGTTTTAATTTTGTTTTTCATTACAAAAGTTTTGATTATTATGCATTTGAAAATCTTATCTTTCACTTTTTCATTTTTTTCTATTCATAGCTGAGAATGCTCATCCATCACCGATTCTATAATTTTAATTAATAAATTATTTTTATTTTGCAGCTTAACTCTAAATGATTTAATGTTGATTTTTGTTCTGAGAAATACATCTAGTCTTCATTTATTACATAATTAAACCTATATAATTTACTTCTTTTCTTTTTGGAAATTTAAACTTTTATGTATTTAGAAGCAAGAAACGTGTGTATGGAAATAATGTAGAAAGCTCAGGTGTCAAGTAGAGAACAAAGCTAAAAGTCCCAAAATGACTTTTTCCACAGAAACTTTGAATCTGAAATTTCAATTCTGTATATATATATACAGATACATATATATCTTATGTATATATACAGAAGATGTCAAGATGTACTTGGGATAAGAATACTCACCTGCCATGCCAGAGACCCAGGTTCAATTCCTGGAACCTGCCCATGCCAAAAAAAAAAAAAAATGTAACTGAGATTGAGGTACTAATCTCATAGTGTTTCTAATTTAGATTTTCTTGTTTTAATAGTGCACTAGTAAAATTGATGAATAAATCTATAGAGGGAACAGCAGATGATGAAGAGGAGGGTGTAAGTCCAGATACAGCTATCCGTTCAGGACTTGAACTTCTTAAGGTATTTTTAAGCAATAAACAACTGTCTCTCCTTCTGGGTGTGCAAAAATCAGGAAACTACCCAAAAGATTACAAAAGTATGGTAGAAATAATTTTATAAAGGTGTTTTGTGTTTTGTTTTATTTTTCCTTGTGGGTTTTTGGTTTTTGTTTTGTTTTTGCTATTTAATTCATCATTTCATGTGCACTATGCTTTTAGCAGTATGTACTCAGTAACCTAAGAACCTACATATGGCGTAGTAGGACTTCCCATAGACAGTCATGATATTTTAGCATCTGATCATGGGATTTTTTAACCAAATGATAATCAGGATACATACCTAATTAATTCAGAGAAGTAAGCAGTTAGTATGGTCCAGGTCAGACAAGATTTTCTGGACAAGGTAAAACTTAATCTAGTGGGAGCATAGCATAATCAAAGAGGGTGAATAATGCTTGGCATATTTTAGGGATTCTTAGGAAACTAATCTACCTAGAAAATAGGGTTGGCTTTGGAGGGTAGTGGGAGACAAGGGTGGTTCTAGATTGCACAGCATCTTTGTAACTGGAAGGTACTGTCAGGCATTTTTAGCCTGGCTTTTAACAAGATACAACATTGATAGAGCTTTTATTAGATGATATAAGAGGGAAGGAATGAAAGGCAAAGAGGCATTTTAGATCAATACAGTTTAAACCATGAAAGAGATAAAAAGCGTGATCAGATGAGGCTGGAATGGTCTTAAATATCATTTCATTGAAAGAATTGATTTGATGGTTCATGAGTAGGATTTTTAATTTTATTTATAAATAGTTATATGAGAGAAATCACCTCTTAAGATAAATGTATTTTTAATACGTTACTTGATTGTTTCAGATTTAATTTTCCATTTTTAAACATCATGACTAAATGTCATCACTCTAAACTTCACTAAGAAAATTTCTTCACTGGCTGTACAGCCCATTAAATAAATGCTTATTGAATAAGTTAAAGAAGATTACCTGCTTGATTACTCCCCTCCATGCTTCTCTACTTTTAACCTTGTTCTTGCGATTACACTTTCTAAATTGTTTCCACTTCTTAGAAGGTAAACTTTATAGGCATGTCATATCTAAAGTACTATAAATCCTTAAGGATAGGCGATGGCTCGTATCTTGATAATATTCTATTTCCAGTATCTGTCATAAGTCCTAACAAATGTTAGGCTCCCGGTACATGTCGAAAAGATTGTTTCATATTTTATTTGATCTTGATTTTAGAAGTTATTTTTTACGTTTAGACTTTCTATAAGACAGCTGCTTAGCTGAGCTGATCTGACAGCTTTCATAAATAAGAAAATAATTATATATAAAGTTCACAGTAATGGCATATTTGTTGATAGGTACAATGACTGAAATTTTGTGGTGAATTTTATGTGTAACCATCATAATCAGTCCATAATTTTTAGTTTTATTTACAATAGCAAATAATTCTCTCTCTTTTTTAATTAAAATCATTGTCTGTACTCTCAAGGCTGTATCTATTCCTCCAGGTTCTGTCTTTCACACATCCTACCTCGTTCCACTCTGCAGAGACCTATGAGTCTCTGTTACAGTGCCTGAGAATGGAAGATGACAAGGTAGCAGAAGCTGCTATACAAATTTTTAGAAACACGGGCCATAAAATAGAAACAGATCTTCCCCAGATACGATCGTGAGTATATTTTTTCCCATGATAAGCATGAAAGTTTTCTCTAAGTGTGGGAGCCATAGAATGTTATCTCAGAATTTAGTACTTTATTATATTTATGATTAATGTGTCTTTCTAACCTGTGTTTGTTTATCTTTTTCTCTCCAACTTGATTGTAAATGCCATCGTTACAACCTTTATATCCCAAAAAAGAATGGGGATAAATAAGTAGTCTGCTTAATAAATATGTATTGTTTGGTTGGTTGATGATAGTAGTGCTATATTTTCACTCTAGATTACCTTCTCTCTCCTTTGCCCTAATAAGAATTTTCACTCTGCATCTTAAAGAGGTTCCCTTAAGGTCAGACTTAGTGCTGAGAATTGATATTTAGATGTAAGATGCATGGGAGATAGCCTTAGAAGAATGTGTAGTTGATATTTGGGTATGTGCAGATAATACACAAAGAACTAGTTTTTCCTCTCAGGATAATAATATTTCAGAAGAACTCATTACTATAAAATTTTTATTTAAATGTGAGGTAGTAGTTTAATTTTTGAAATAATTCAGTATTCTGAATGTACATATACATTAATTACATATAATTAATGAACATATACAAATAATTGTACATTCTCTTTATTCTCAGTGCTATAACTGGCTAATATATAAGGAATTACCAAGGTCAGTCCTTGCCCTCAAGGAGTTTATAATCTAGAGATGATAATATTATTATATATGTACATTATAGAAAAGATCATTGAAGCAAGTAGGATAAAGTTTCTGGGGGGTTTTTTTTTTTGGTCTCTTTTTTTAATTGTGAAAAATAACATATATACAAAAAAAAATAAATTTCAAAGCACATCTGGTGAATTTTTCAAGGTAGGAAAACCTATACATTTTAAGGCAAAGGACTTATCTTAAAGGAATTTTGTCCGAGAGGAAGCAATAGAAATATGAGTATAGGTAGAACAGTTAACTTTGGACACAAAGAGTTATAACTCTTCCTCTTAAGACTCATAATGAAGGAAAGAACCACTGAAGAACAGTGAAGTACAGCACTGCATACTTCAGTAGTAATCCTGAAGACTTCCTTGGATAATAAGACTCTTCTCAAAAAAGGAGAAAAGATTAAAATTGATTTGGTATCATCATTTCATTAGGCTAAGAAAGATTAATAATACATTTAACAATGGTTTGATGAAAACTGTATCTTCCTTTTTTACTTATTGGTGTTATTTTATAAAAACTGTTATTCTGTAAATGAATTTGTGAAAGAAACTCAGTCAAAGAAGAGTATTTGGCATGATGATCCTTATCTCATTATTTGTGCCATGAAAATGGAGTGAAACTTAAAGGATATTCATACATCTTAAGTCAGGCGTATAGGCATACCTCATAATGTGCTTTGCAGATATTTTGTTTTTTATAAATTAAACATTGTGGCAACTCTGTGTCAAGCACATCTATTGGTGGGGCCATTTTTCCAGCAGGACTTCATGTCTCTGTGTCACTTCATATCTCTGTGTCACATTTTAATCAAGGTTTATATAGTGTTTTGTTTTTTAGTTTTAACTTTTTAAAATTCTGAAATATAACATATATGCAAAAAAGCAGTAAATTTCCAAGTACATTTTAACAAGTAGTTATAGAATAGATTTTAAAGTTTGGTATGGGTTACAGTTCCACGATTTTGTTTTTTCTTCTAGCTGCTCCAAGATGCTGGAGATCAACAAAAATCAATATAATGATTCAACAGTCATATGTTAAACTTTTAATAATTTTTTTTTAATTTGTTAAATCCTATCTTCTTATACTCCTCCGTCTTTTTAAATAACATATATATATATATATATATATATAAAAGCAAGAAATTTCAAAGTACATCGCAACAATTAGATTTTGAACAGATTTCAGAGTTTGGTATGGGTTACAGTTCCACAATTTTAGGTTTTTATTTCTAGCTGCTTTAAGTACTGGAGGCTAAAAGAAATAATAGTATAATGATTCGTCACATTTTGTTAAATCTGACTTTTTCTGTATAACTCCACTGTCACCTTTTTTTCTAATTTTTTTTAACTTTTTTTATTGTATAGTATAAATAAATACAAAGTAAAGAAATAAAAAAGCAATAATTGTCAAAGCACTCTTCAAAAAGTGGTTACAGGATAGATCCCAGAGTTTGTCATGGGCTACCATACTATCCTCTCATATTTTTCCTTCTAGCTGCTCCAGAATATAGGAGGCTAGATGGCTTATATACTTTTTTTATCATCACAATCGACTTTTTTCTTGTGAACAACAGCATATATGCAAAAAAACTATAAATTTCCAAGCACAGCACAATTAGTTGTAGAACATAGGAAAGTCAAAATTAGAAATGTGACTCAAAGAAATCAAGTGTTTTTATTGTTTCTCTTTTTCAAAAAAAATTTAGCTACTTAGAAGGTAAATATAAATATATGTCATGGCCCAAGTTTTATATGATAAATTGAGGGGTTTTTAAATTTATTTTTTTCCTCCATGTTCATGAAGTAGCTTTAAAATGAGAATTGTCTCCCGAAGTAGCCTTTTTCTTCTGGGTATGGTATTTCTTTGGTAATATTGGGGGCCAAAAAGAGGTATCTTTTTATAGATCAGGTCTTTGCAACCAGATAGTTAAAAGGAAGGGAGGTGGGAGACAACCAACAGTGTGGTTTGTGAACTTTTTTTTTTTTTAATTTTTTTAAATACCAAAAAACACGTAACAATAGCAAACATTCCTCTTTTGATCATTCCATGGTTTGTGAACTTTTTATAAGTATGTGTGTGTGTGTGTGTATATATATATATTCAGAATTGATACTATTTTTTTTCAGGACTCTAATTCCCATTTTACATCAGAAAGCTAAGAGAGGTACTCCACACCAAGCAAAACAGGCTGTGCATTGTATACATGCCATATTCACAAATAAAGAAGTCCAACTTGCACAGATTTTTGAGGTATGTATAATACATAGGGTATGTCTGCCTGTGTTAGTCTTTGTATTTTAGGACCAAATCTGTGGTTTGATAAAGATTGAAGCAAGAATATTTTAGCTTTTGTAGAATTACTTAGAACCACACTAAAATGTAAATAGTGTTAAAGCAGGGAAACTTGTCTTTCTGTATTCCCAGTATTTGGGTTAAGTTATGTGTCAAATTATTTCATATTGAAGGATATTTCACGTGTGTTTGTGGACCTGTCATACTTTTTTGGGGTTGGGGGTGCAGGTTTACACAATTTTATTGAATATATTCACACACCATACAAATCAGCTGAAATATACAGTCACTGGCTCACAGCATCATAAAATGGTTTTTCTTTTCACTTTTTATTTCTTTTCTGGAGTGATGAAAATGTTCTAAATTTGATCATGGGGATATCTTACTTTCAAGCTTATTGACTTAGTAGTCCATTTATCTTCAGTGGATGTTTACTAAATGACTTTGAACCATACAGTTTAAAATATCTTGGAGTCCTACCTGAAAATTAATTAAGTTTCATTTTCCTCACATATGGTCCTTGGACCTGATTCTGCTACTAAAAAGATATAACTGTTATGAATTGGATACAGTATTAAAACCCTGTCAACTCTTATTTCCTATAGTTCAAGGGTTTTTTTTATGCATTCCCCATAGGATAAGAAACCTGCCAACATAAGAGGCCTATATTGCATTCAGTTTGATGCTGATTCGATGAAGCACAAATGATCACGTGATAATCTCCTTCTCCTTCTTGCTTCTATTTTCTCTTTTACTTTGGCTTTTTTTTTTCTTTTGTCATTTTTCCACATTCATGCTTTCAATCTTGGTAAATTTCAGTAGGTCAGAAATAAAAACCAACTGTCTGATGTAGTTGAAATTACTTATAATTAGGACAGATTGGTATGGCTAAAATTCAGGAGGACTTAGGAGTATTCATTGTTTCAGTAAGATGTCTAGATATTAATAAAGCAAACTGGTAATTTTGTCTGTTTTATTTTTATAGCCACTCAGTAGGAGTCTGAATGCTGATGTACCAGAACAACTTATAACTCCGTTAGTTTCTTTGGGCCACATTTCTATGTTAGCACCAGATCAGTTTGCTTCCCCGATGAAATCTGTAGTAGCAAATTTTATTGTGAAAGATCTGCTTATGAATGACAGGGTAAGTTTCCAGTGTCACTGAATTTAGAGTCATGAGATTTAAGGCTGTTTATATCTTCATTTATTGCAGAAAGGAGCATTTCTGCTTCTCTCTATATGTAATTATTTTGTCATTTTTAGTTATTTGCCCTCCTGATTTCTTTCTTTCTTTATTTGCTACTTATATTTCTAAATAATTCCTGGCATCGTGATTGTTATTTTTAGAACTTAGTTTTCAATAAAGAAGAAATGAGAACTTGAAATGGATGGATGAATAATGAAATATAAAAATATAAGTACTCAGAAATATTTAAGTAAGAACTAAGGGGGGTACAAGGATAATTCGTTGGTAAAGTTCTCACCTGCCATGCAGGAGACCCAGGTTCGATTCCTGGCCCATGCCCTTCCCCCCTCCCCCCAAAAAAAATATATATATTCAACAAACAGTACTGCAGTAGCTGCACTCACATGGAAAAAGAATGAAATATGATCCCCACCATAGAGCATACAAAAAAGAAAGAATATAAAAGTAAAATATGTATATATAATATTATCCTAACATTTGAAGAATAATTTAAAATTTTCTGAAATGCTGGAATTGTGTTTTATCAAACACTGTTTAAAAAGAAAAGTGGATTTGAATTTGACTAGCTTTTTGGAACATACTGAACTTTAGCATTAGATGTGTTTATTGTATGTTAGGTATAAATGACATGTGTGCAGGTTCTGATTGATTAGCTCGGGGTTGAAGTCCAGGAATGCATAGCTTGGAAAGGCTCCCCAAATGACTTCTGAAACACACCTCTGATTAAGAATTACCTCTTTACCAAATGAACCTAAATTAAAGGTTATTGAATAAAGACACAAAGCAGTGTTAACTTCTGGGACATTGTAAATAATCCTTAATTCAGTGCTAACTTATCCAAAATTCAATTAATATAAATCTTCCCCAACCCGCCCACGTGGTCCAGAAGTCTTAAATACCCAATAGAAACTTTAAAAAGAAAATAATCCTTCTCTTTCCTACCTCCCCCACTCCCATTTTGGATATATTGGACAAAGAGAAAAGGTTGTACGGTCCAAGTCTCACATGCCCCTCCCCACACCTGTACTGCTCCTTCCATTCTTGACTGCAACAAATGTGAAATTTAAGACTCCTCTTAGATGATATTGATTGTTCTTGGGTCCTGTTTTAAGATATTTGTTCTTCTATTAAATTTTCCCAGCTGGGAAACCCCAGGTACTTTCTCAACCACTGGGGACTCCCAAGAAAACAGGCCAGACCCTTGCCTTTATGAAACTTGTTTCTTTAGGGGAGAAGTTAAGCCATCCCATAACAAGGCTTAAGAGTTGCTTCCAGGAAACCTCTTCTGTTACTCAGATGTGGCCTCTCTCTAAGCCCAACTCTGCAAGGAAAATCATTACCCTCCCCCCAATGTGAGACATGACATCCAGAGGTGGAAATGTCCTTGACAAAGTGGGGCACAATTTGGGGGGATGAGTCTGGCCCTGGCGCTATGGGATTTATGCCATTCAGGCCAAGAGGGAAAAAAGGAGTGCAGTAAAAATAAGGCAGCAGTGGCCAAGAAAGATCAGATAGAGTCAAGAGCCTATTCTACAGGGTACTCTTATGCATGTTAGATCACCTTAATTGCCGTGGTTTGCTAATCCCCAACCACCATCACTCCTGTTGACTCTTAAAAACACCTGAGGCTCAAACTGAGACTCTACGAAGGTTTCAAGCACTAAGTTTGCTTTTCTGGACCCTATAATTTCTGGAGGGTTCCTAGGTCAGATAAACCTGAAACCCCAGAGGGATCAACCTCTCCTAGATTAGCAGTTAATTACATCCCCCTATCCTTCAGTGTTGACACCCCTTCTTTAACAAGAAAAAGTCAGATTTGGCACTGCCTACAGATCCTGTAGATTTGGGAAAGATATCAAAGAAGGAGGCACAGGTATAACAGAGAAAATAGGGTTTAACAAGTATGACTACTGAATCACTGTATTAATATTCCTTCTAGCCTCCAGTGTTTTGAAGCAGCTAAAAGGAAAGATCTGAGATAGTGGAATGGTAACCCATGACAAACTCTGGTATCTGTTCTGTAACTGCTTGTTGAAGTGTGCTTTGAAAATTATTGCTTTCTCTTTCTTCATTTTGTATACATTTTATACAAACATTTTTTTAAATGTGTTTGTTCCTATGCAGAGAAACTGAGTATACCCTGAACAAGCCAGAAGTACCTTACAGCAGTTTTACCCCCTGGCCAGTCCCCTAGAGTTATTGTTCTTCCTTCTTCACTTACCCTCTACCCTAACTCCCAGTTTTTCAAGCAAGGTCAACCCTTTTCCCCAAGGCTTTAGTTAAGTCAGAATGAGGGACGTGCTTCCCATTGGCTGGTTTTTCTAATGAGGCGGGATTGGGGGTTTGCAATTTCTTCAGCTGCCTTGTATTGCTTAGGAATAAATTTAATAGTAGGAGTTAAAACTTTGTGTGGCCAGGTTCTAAACAATAAAGTATTGTTTTTTGCTGTCTTTTCAAGTGTACGTATAATTGCTAAGACACTGATGCCTTATTTCTTTTCCTCATCTTAACCCAAACTATTACAGTATTCATTAAAGAACTCCCCATACTTGGGGAAATGTACTAGTCTCAGCCTGAGGAAGATCACATCCTTAGTGATAAGTTACTCTTGACATACTTATGGCTTTTTTTTTTTTTTTTTGGTCATAGAATCAGCATTTATAGGCATTATTATAGAAGTAACACATACTTTATGGAATATGACTTGATTATGATCACTGGTAAAGCTGAGTTTGATGACTTTCCTATAGGTTTTCCAGAACATTGTTTAGCATGAAAAGCTTAATGAGCACACTTTCAGTTTTTCTTTCTGAAAATTAAACTTATTTCAATTATCTATAGTCCACAGGTGAGAAGAATGGAAAATTATGGTCTCCAGATGAAGAGGTTTCACCTGAAGTACTAGCAAAGGTAAATTTGTATAGGTCTTGATAACCTTTATGTAGAAGTAAGGAATGATTTTATCATTGTCACTTTTACTTAAGTTAATAGTTTATTCCAATGAGGTACTTTATTTTAAAATTTATAGTAAAAAAGTTGATTGTTTTTCAACAAGAAATTGTCGTCATTTATTTATGAAGGAATATATATCAGCATCTTATGTCAGCATCGTCTTTAGACCTTCTTGCCGTATAAAACAATCTCAGCAAGGCTGTTTTGTTCAAAGGTTATTTGTTAAATCTTAGTGCTCAGAGCTATCTCAAATTGTTGATAGTATAGCCTCACCACCACTATGTAACCGTATCAGTGTTACTTGGCAAAGATGTTTACTCAAATTGGTGTCTTTTGAGTGATGTAAATTATAGCTCAATAAAGTCTTCACCTTTTATAACTTCATATTAATTATATAGTTCATTAATTCCTTTTTTCCACCTTGTCAGTAAGAATAGTAAATAATATATGGATCATTTTGCATGCTCATTGACATATAACAGTCTGCTGATTATAAGCCTCCAAATAAATATGAGGTCTCCTAGTGTTCTGATCAGAATGTTAAATGAAACAATTAGACTTTGATGCTTTCTTCAAGATGCTTTTTACTGAAAAAACATTGGAGAAAATATGAAAGCCTATCTACATAATTTTCAGTATACCTTAAATAATTATCTTTAAATTATATATTTCCAAATGATTTAAATATAAAAAGCATGTGTTCTGGAGCTAGACCTTAGACAAGTCTTCTATCTGTGTCTCTGTTGCCATATGCTTTGGAATTAAGAATACCTCCCTCTTAGAATTATTTGGGAGATTAAGTAAATTAATAGCTGTACAACTCTTGACACACAGTTTAAACATGGAATAAATGTTAGTTCTTATTGTTACTACTATTCTCCCAGAGATTTGTTTGATAAAGTGTGCCTGGTGGCAAGGACAAGTAATTTTCCCTTTAATTGGAACTTTAAGTTGCTTCTTTTTTTAGCATGTTAATATTTTATAGGTACAGGCTATTAAACTTCTGGTAAGATGGCTATTGGGTATGAAAAACAACCAGTCTAAATCTGCCAATTCAACTCTCCGGTTATTATCAGCAATGCTGGTTAGCGAAGGTGACCTAACAGAGCAAAAAAAGATCAGGTGAGATTTTTATTCTCTTCCAGTTTTCTTTTTTAGTAGAATATATATTGTAACTATTTATCTAGTTACTGCTGGATATTACAATTGCACCATATGCTTTTGGTCAAATCTTATCTATTTACCTGGTGTTTACACCTACATTATAGTATTTTTATTTTAATAATGCAGTTGTATCTTTTATCTTAAATACTATTTAGTTATAATCAGTATCATCTAATGTTACATTTAGCTTGAGCATTTCATCCAATTAAAGAATTATTAGATTCCTACTCTTTGCAAAAACGCTGTGGTAAGCCTTGCCACAAAACAGGTAAAACTTAGTTCTGCTTTCAAGAAGCTTACCCTGTGGTACAGTGTTTGGTCAAATGTAGTGACTTGGGGCCATGAATAAAAATTCCAGTGGAGGTTCAGAGGAGAGTATCAGGTTCCTGATTGTTTATAGAAAAGAATATAGATGTTTTTGCAAGTGGCAAAAAAAAAAAAAAAGTTTTCCTTTTCTTCACATTTTAACTCTTAAAACTTGTTAAATCAATTTCTTTTCTTTGTGTTCCTTTCAAAATGGAAATAAAAGCCCAGTTTTTCAAATTCTTAATATAGTAGGGGTCTGGAATAACGTTAGAGGTAACTAAATAATTCTGCTTGTGATGCATTCCTACTTTATAACTTGTAGTTGAGGACAGATTAATCATTCATTTACACCTTTAGTATTATTGAGCACTATCATATAACAGGTGCTGCTAGGCTTTTTAAAGGCACAAAAATCCCTGCCTCTGAGAAATTTGCAATCTCTTGGGTAGAGAGAAAATAAACAATTAAAGAATATATAGTGCAGGGGAAAAAAAAAAAATATATATATATATATACTACTTGGGTACCTTGAAAAACTGAAGAAAACCGTGGAAAATTATTTTTGTCATAAGCTAAGTTGCAGACCTTTAGACTGATGAGAGCTGAGTTAGGGATAATAAGTAGCTTTAAATTTGGGGAAACTGTACGGTGTATGGCAAAGGATTAATGATTTCTTACAAAAAAGTCAATGAAAAATAGGATTCCCAATAAAATGAAGACCACAAATCATCAGTTTACCTGGAGAAAAAATGATTTTTTAAACATCACTAAATCCAATAAATAAAATTGAAAGATAATCAGTACAACTTTAGCCTGTTGTATCAGCAGCAGATTTCTTTTTTTTTAAAGCAGCCATAGCTCGGTGTGTTCAGAGAAGTGGTTTCCCTCATGACTCCTGGGAATATAAATTGGCTCAGTCTTTGCAGGACAGTTGATATTTTGTGTGCAGAGCCTTAAAAGTGCCCATATATTTTTATTTTATTTTTATACTCATGGAATAATAAAAGAATAATATAAAAATATACATACAAACATCTTCTTCCAGCCTATTAGTACAAAAAATAAGGGAATGATATAACTATGGAACATGTATATCATGGAATATTAGGCAGATCTCAATTAGATATATGCTTATTTGAAAGTTCATGACTTATAACTAAATATGTGTATGTTAACTAATTTTGAGAATATGTGGGAGTACTATGTATTCATAAAGATCAGAAATACAATAAATTTTAACAATGATTATTTCTAGATAGCAGTAAAATTACCAGCAACCTTTTTTCTAAATTTTGTCAATTGAGATTATCTTGCAATTAATCAGAAAGAATTAAATTTCTTTGTAGTATAATCTCATTTAAAATTATATGCCTATTGATAAGTTAATTAAAAATCTATTTTTGGTGGTTGTAAGTGTACAGTTTTTCTTAAATAAAAATATTTTTTAATTCAAAAGATTAAAGAAAAGCAATCATATAGAATGGGAAAAAAATGACTTAGAATTTTAAATTATTTTTTTAAATACCCCTGTAGTACATGTGTACACATACAGCATTTGAAAATTTATTTTCCTGGGTCAGCTCACTCATCTATAGTTACAGATGTGATCAATGAAAAGTTAATATTAATTTTAAGTGACCCTCCACCACTTAGTACAAGACTTTAAAGCCATTCTGACCCTTGTTATTTTTTAAATTTCCCTCTAGTTATCTGCTCACATTGTCTTGCATTCTGTGATCTTAATTCTCTTCAAATATAGCATGATATTAACTTGGGCTCTGGAATCAGAAACATATACAACTCTACACTCCACTTTTAGCCACATTACCTTATATAGATTACTTAACTTTTCTGAGCCTTAGTTTTCCCATCTTACGAGGCAAAAATTAAATGAGATAAAGCCTGTAAATGTTTTGCATAGTATCTGACATAGGGTAAGCACCTAAATAATAGCCGCTACCTTTTTTCATTACTGAGTCATCTGCTTCAGAAACAATTTATCTGAGGGTCCCTCATTGTTACCACTGCTCACTGTAACAGTCTTATGGTCTAAAACTGCCATGTTCCCTCCCTTGTTTTTTCACTAAGCTATAGTCTCTTGCGGATTCAAGTCAGCTTTCCATACTTCTAGTCTTCAAGGTATCAAAATCATGCTATATTCCACATAGAAATTGAAGTAGAGAGACAGTCCTTCCTCCCCATTCATGTTACACTTTACTATTTTGATATTAGGAGTCTGAGATGTAGACTGTGGCTGGGGAGTCCATGCTCTTACATTCCCTTTCAAAAATTGATTCTGCAAAAGCAGTCCACCCCCGGGGACCAATACCTGAAACGGGCACTGAGAGCCCTATATCTTTTTTTTAATAAAATTTTCTACTATGAGTAGGTCTTCCGAATGCAAGTGGTTTCTTCATAGTGTTGCACTTTGGGTTGTGAAAGTAAGCAGAGTTACTTGGCTATGGTGGAGGATCTAAGCCAGGGCTTCACTATAAAGGAAGTTAAATAAATTTGTTAGAAAGCCACAGTGATTTGAGCCCATTTCTGTATCTGGAGCTCAGGGACTCTGAGGAGCTCTCCCATATTTGTACATTACATCATTATTAGCATAAATCATCCTAACAGTATTACACTCAAAAGGGATCTAAGCAATTTTGTGAATGATAATAGTTATAGGAAATGTTTGTTTCTTTTTTGTTTGTTTATAGTAAATCTGATATGTCTCGCTTGCGATTAGCTTCTGGTAGTGCCATAATGAAGCTTGCTCAGGAACCTTGTTACCATGAAATTATTACCCCTGAACAGTTTCAGCTCTGTGCGCTTGTTATTAATGTAAGTAATGACCTCATTTTTGCTAATATTTAGCTTTCAAACTTAAATATATTTACAATACATACAAAAACTGGATTTTTATTACCTATTCTAACTTTATTAAGTTATTCATTTCCCTAATGTAATTATTGTTTTTGAAAATAAGACATATTAAAAATACTCAAAGTGCTGTTTTTATACATGTTGTTTGTAAAACTTATTTTTCTAAAAAACTAGATTTTTTTGTCATCTTAAAAGTGCTAATATTTCTATTTAAGCACTTTTATGTTTTTGTGCTACTGTAGGATGAATGCTACCAAGTAAGGCAGATATTTGCCCAGAAGCTACATAAGGCACTTGTGAAGTTACTGCTTCCATTGGAGTATATGGCAATTTTTGCCTTGTGTGCCAAAGATCCTGTGAAGGAAAGAAGAGCACATGCACGACAGTGTTTACTAAAAAATATCAGTATACGCAGGGAGTACATTAAACAGAACCCCATGGCTACTGGTAAGTAAGTCTGAAAGCTGCCATGTGCAAATAAGTCTTGTCGGTCTGTCAGTTTGAGGATTTTTAAGTTTAATCTATTTGTATTACAGTTTATAACCCTCAGGAGTTTTATAGTATGCTTCCATTGCTATGATGTACTTAAAAATTGAAATGCTTATTTTTGAATCCTATTTATACTACCTAAAGCTGTCTTGGAAAACTACATTTTTCTTGCGGGATTAGCACTGTGGTTTGATTTGAACATGTTTGTCAGGTACCAGAAACCAGAGAGTTATTTTCCTAGGTTAGTCAAGGTTCCACCATATAAGCTTTTTTTTTTTTTTTGAACAGTTTTATTCACACACAGACCACCATATAATCTTTTTTTTTTTTCCACCATATAATCTTAATCTTTTTGGACATCAATATCCATCAAAACTGAAATAAAACTATTTCAGTATCATTTAGGTAACGTGTTATAACAGGAAAAAATAACAGAAATTGGAGTGGTTAGAACTCAAAGATAGAAAGGGATTTTATAAATGCAATTCTTATTACCATTAATAAAAATGCTTTCATTTTAGAGAAATTATTATCACTGTTGCCTGAATATGTAGTTCCATATATGATTCACCTGCTAGCCCATGATCCAGATTTTACAAGATCACAAGATGTTGATCAGCTTCGTGATATCAAAGAGTAAGTCGTATTGTTTCTCAAGAATTCTAACGGTTATTTTTGCATTTGAGAATGGTGAAACGGGACAGTGCAATGGTGGCTCAGTGGCAGAAATCTCACCTGCCATGCCAGAGACCTGGGTTCAATTCCCAGAGCCTGCCCATGAAAGAAAAAAAGTTAAAATGTTTTCTGTTGGTCACATTAGAATAAAACCTTTTAATATTTTCCTTCATTTATTGTAAATTCTGGATTTCTTCTTAAAAAATTATTCTCATCTAGTAAGTTCTTGGTTTTTGTTTTATTTCTTTGTTATTGTTATGTGTTTTTTTCTATTTCCACTTAGCCTGATTATTTAAAATGGGTTGGTTTGGTTATTTGGGACTATGTTTTTCTTTATTATGGTAAAATTTACTTAAATGTGCTATCATCAACGTAACAAATGTTCCACAACAATGCAAGGTGTGGGTGTGGGGTGGTGGTATAGTTTGAACGCTGCCTGAATGTGCTATACCAGAAACGGAACAGCTTTTAAAAAGAAGAATTTATTAAGTTGCAAGTTTACAGTTCTAAAACTGTGAAAATGTCCAAATTAAAGCAAGGCTATAGAAATGTCCCGTGTAAGGCATCCAGGGAAAATACCTTGGTTCAAGAAGGCCAATGACATTCAGGGTTTCTTTCTCAACTGGAAAGACACATGGCAAACATGGCATCATCTGCTAGCTTTCACTCCAGGCTTCTTGTTTCATGAAGTATCCCTAGTATTCTGTAGAAGGATTATAGTAATAGAAAATTAAAATTTGTTATAGTAGTCACAGGGAGTAAACAGAAAATACTTGTTCATAATTTTTCATTTATGTCAGATAGGAGTTTCTATATGCTACAGGATGAAAGGCTGAGAGGTGGCTATGGTTGCCTACAAGTGACTTATACGAAACTTTAAAGCAGTATTTACTTTCCTCATTGCTACGCTTTTGCTTTGTCCTCTTGAGTTGGTACTTTTCAGGTTATCTTTAAGTATTATGATTTTTCATTTTGAGGCATTAAGCCTTGTCCCTAATCCTATGTAATGTTCTGTTTAACATTTACCTATAGCTTTGGTCACTGAAATTGTTGCATCACTTTTATAAAATCTGTCTGGCTTTTACTCACATATACAGTTTGCAAGTATCACTCCATTGTTGTTCCTTCCATCGTTCCCATGATGTTGTCTTTATGTTTCAAATGCTTTAAAAAAGTGTACATTTTAAACATTTCATTAGAGCTTTACTGATTACATATATGTTTTTAAAAGTCACATAATTAGATATCAGGAGAGATGTAGGTTCTAGTCCCAGCTATGTAACATAAGAACTCTCTCTGGGCTTCAGTTTCCTTGTCTGTAAAATGCATGCTTTAAAATTGAGAATTCCTAAAATGTCTTCCAGTTCTAAATGTTTATTATTTTTGTTTGCTTAAGGAAAAATAACTTTTATGTAAATATTTTCTAGAAAGTAGCTTCATTTAAAAAAAAGTCTTTATTCGCCTAGAACATGAAGGCTTATGTTGGAGGACTTTTTATCTGTATTCAAATTGCAAGACCATCACATGGAAGAAGGATTAGACTTAGGGAGAGGTATCTGTGATATGGGAAGAACACTGAAGTACATGACGTTATTCTCAATATATTTTCCTCTTGGTTTTGTACTTCTTCCCTGTTCTAATTAAGATGGTGGCCTAGTATCTTTTCTTTATTATATCTGGCATGCAACATTTTTAAATATCTTCAAATATTTTAATTACCATGTAATTTGAAGTGTTATTTTGTATGTTTTTATACCTGTGGTCATTGAACTTTATAGAAATTAATAGCTTTTAAAAAAAATTTAATGTATAATATATATACAAAGCAAAGAAAGAAAAAAGCAATAGATTTCAAAGCATTCTCAACAGGTAGTTACAGGACGGATCCCAGAGTTTGTCATGGCTACCAACCATACCATCATCTCAGATTTTTTCCTTCTATCTGCTCCACAATACATGAGGCTAGAAGGAATAAATTTTTTTTTTATCATTGTAATAGACTTTTGTTTCTTTTTTGGAAAAATAACATATATCCAAAAAAGGAATAAATTTCAAAGCATAGCAGAAAAATTAGTTATAGAGCAGATTTTAGAGTTTGGTATGGGTTACGATTTCACAATTTTAGATTTTTACTTCTAACTGCTCTAAGTTACTGGAGACTAAAAGAAATATCAATACAGTGATTCAGCAATCATATTCATTTGTTAAACCTGACCTTCTCTGTGTAACTCCACCATCACCTTTGATCTTTCTATCTTACTCTTTAGAGGGTATTTGGGTTATGGCCTTCTAACTTTTTCATGTTGAAAGGGGCTGTCAATAATATGGGGTAGGGAGATAGAACTAGCTGCTGTTCTGGAGAGGCTGGGCCCTTTAGGTTTCATGACTTGTCCCATCTGAGACCATATGGAGGTTGTAGGTTTTGGAAAGTTACCCTAGGGCATGGGCCTTTGTAGAGTCTTATAAATTGGCCTTGGTGTTCTTCCCAACCCTCATAAAGGACTTAAATATGCAAGTCAAAGAAGCTCAGCAAACTCCAAATAGAACAGTTCCAAGTAGGCCATCCCCAAGACACATACTCATCAGCCTGTCAAATGTTGAAGAGAAACAGAAAATCCTGAAAGCACCAAAAGAAAAACAATCTACGACACATAAGGGTAACCAACCACATAAGACTGAATTCAGACTATTCTAACTGGCACTATCGAGGTGAGGAGGCAGTGTTACAATATATTTAAGATCCTGAAAGAGAAAGACTTCCAGCCAAGAATTCTGTACCCAGCCAAACTGTCCTTCAAAACTGAGGGAGAGATTAAAATTTTCACAGACAAACAAATCCTGAAAGAATTTGTCAACAAGAGACTGGCCCTATAAGAAATACTAAGTAGAATTCTGCCACTTGACAAAAAAGACAGGAGAGGGAGGTCTGGAAGAGGGCACAGAATTGAAGTGTACTAGTAAGGGTAACTTAAAGGATAAAAAAGAGAAAGAGGGAAAAGAATATATAAATGTGATGAATAAAATCCAGAAGATAAAATGGTGATTCAAGAAACACCTTTTCAGTAATAACTTTGAATGTTAACAGACTAAATTTACCAATTAAAAGATACAGATTGGCAGAATGGATTAAGAAATATAATCCAGCTATATGCTACTTACAAGACTCATCTTTGATACAAGGATACAAATAGATTGAAAGTGAAAGATTGGAAAAAAGTGTTCCATGCAAACTGTAACCAAAAGGAAACAGGAGTAGCTATACCAATATCAAACGATATAGACTTTAAATGCAAAGACATAATAAGAGACAAAAAAGGATATTGTATATTAATTAAAGGAACAATTCACCAAGAAGAAATAACAATCATAAATGTTTACACTCCCAATTAAGGAGCTCCAAACAACATGAGACAGACAAAACTGAAGGGAGCAATAGATGTTTCAACAGTAATAGTAGGAGACATCAATACACCATTCTCTAGACAGACAACTCTAGACAGGGGATCAAAAAGGAAATAGAGACGTTAAACAACTTGATGAATGAATAAGACCTAACAGACATATATAGGTCATTACACCCCAAATACCAGGGTATACATTCTTCTCTAGTGCTTATGGAACATTTTCCAGGATAGATCATATGCTGAGGCACAAAACAGGTTTGTATAAATTTAAAAACATTGAAATTATTCAAAGCACCTTCTCTGATCACAATGGGATGAGGCTGGATATCAATAACCACCAAAGAACGAGGACTTTCACAAATATATAGAGATTAAACAACCAGTGGGTGCAATTGCTAGAGAAATCAGTAGCTATCTGGAGATTAATGAAAATGAGAACACAACATATCAGAACTTACAGGATGCAGCAAAGGCTTTGCTGAGAGGGAAATTTATTGACCTAAAATGCCTATATTAAAAAACAAGAAAGAGCAAAAATTGGGGACTTAACAGCAAACCTGGATGAACTTGAGAAAGAACAGCAAACTAACCCCAAAGCAAATAGAAGAAGAGAAATAACAGATTAAAGCAGAGGTAAGTGAATGGGAGAACAAAAGAACAATAGAAAGAATCAGTAAAATCGAAAGTTGGTTCTTTGAGAAAATCAATAAAATTGATGGGCCACTAGCAAGACTGACATAGAAAAAAAGAGAGGATGCCAAATAAACAAAATGAGAAATGAGAAGGGGTGGGTTACCACAGACTCTGAAGAAATAAAAGCACAACTATATGCCGACAAACTAGGCAACTTAGATGAAATAGATAAATTCCTGAAAACACTCAAATAAACTACACTGACTCAGGAAGAAATAGACTTCAACAAATCAGTCACAAGTAAAGAGATTCAGTCAGTCATCAAAAATCTTCCTACACAGAAATGAATAACTCTTACCTGTATCTGTAGCAGTATGTTTTAATTTGATAAATCATACTTTATTCTTTTATAATCACTTTTCTCCTTTATTGTATAACTATTATATTTGGAATCAAAAAATGAGAAAATAGATACCTACTTCCTGAAGGTCCTCCAGGCTTTTAACAATTAGGTCTACATCTTCCCAGATTTCTTTCTCTTCTTCTGTACCTACCTTGTTAATGAAATTTATAGAGTGTGCCATGTTATGCTAGGTCCTTAGAACATAAAATTATATAATATCTGCTTCCATAAGGTTTACAGTTCGATGAGAAAGTTCAAGCGGCAATTATAATATTGTGTGATATATGTTCTGCTATTGTGAGAGCACTTAGAGTAGGGCATACTCATACTTGGGAGAAAATCAGAAGTTAAACATAGGAGAGAGAAGACAATCAGTAAAACAGGAATTCTGAGAGTATAAAATTCAGAGAAATCACTAAGGGACACCAAGAATTGTTGTAAAGAAGCAGAAAAGAATTTTTAAAAGGACCTAGATGAGGAATGCCAGAGGTGTAAATGGAATAGCTGTGAAGTATAGTGTTGTAGGAAGAAAATGTATCAAGGAAAATGAAATGGTTAGCAACCAGCTAACATTCGTTACCTATTTACTGTGTCATATTCCACAACTGTTATCACATTTTATCCTCAAAACAATTCCTGTAACAACAATTACTGTTGTTTCCATTTTACAAATGAAGATACCACCAAGGGTAAGATCACACAGCTAGTAAGTGACCTTTGAATTCAGCAGCGGTATCCTTAGAAGAGGCAGCAGTAAAGTAATAGAAGAGTGAAAGCCAAATTGCCCCAGGATAAAGAGTGAAAGCACTATAGACAGATCTTTAAAGAAATTTGACAGTGAGTAGAAAATAATAGGAGGTGTGTAGAAAGAAACCAGGAGTTGGGGTATGATGGCAGGTAAAGGAAAGAATGGTATAAATTGAGGAGAGGTCTCCAAAGGAGGAGAAACGCTTGAGATCCTAGTGTGTGTGTGTGTGCACACGCGCGTGCAAGGAAGTAGAATAAAATTATTTTCCAGGTTTGACGTTGAGAAGTTGAGGAAGGCTCCCTAATGATTTTTGTGTCTATATAACATAGAAGCAAGGTCACCCACTGGGGAGGTGGGGATTGTAGAATGTAGAAATGAGGAGATTGAAGATATAAAACAGCTACAATAATGAACTAGATAAAAACCCTGACGCTACATAGTATTAGCTGGTTAGCATCAACTGCCCTGAAAATTATAATTAAATCTAGCTTATCAGCTACGTGATTTTTCTCTAGCAGTAAACATTCTGGATATAGATGCCAAGAAGCCAAACACTTGGATTGTCCCAGGTTTTGAGTTTTTCAAAACAGGTATACCAGAAGGGAAATGGGTAAGAAAGTTGGAACTCTTTTCAAAAGAGTAATTAAAATGTTGGCTAATGGAACGTAAACTAGAAAAGGAATAAAATGAGAAAGAAGTAGAGAAAGAAAAGGGCACCATTGGAGAATTACCAGGTCAACAATCTAGTGATTCTTGTGGTATCAAAGAACCCAGTGGCGTAGTGCAAGTATATAAACAAGAGTGGGATACTTGAATTTACCATTTCACATATCGAACAGTTTTAAATACTAAGAATGTCTAGGAATATCTAAGGGAGTGGTATGCTTTAAGGTAGAATGCCCAGGAATCAGAAAGTAACATTAGATGACCCAGAAAAATGGTAGGATCTAAGGGTGAAGTTCAGACAAACTGTAATCTAGGGGCTGAAAAAATGAAGGGTATGTAAAAGAGGTTGATAGATGACATGAAAGAGGAGAAGATGGTAGATGTAGCCAAATGGCATAAGCTTCCTAGGGATTATTTATTTATTTTAATTAAAATATTTTTTTTTAAATACCAAAAAACACCAAACTAATGCAAACATTCTTAACTTTTGATCATTCCATTCTACATATAATCAGTAATTCACGATATCATCATTTAGTTACATATTCATCATCATGATCATTTCTTGAAACATTTACATCTAAACTGAAAAAAATTCATACATACCATACCCCTTTCATTGATCACTAGCATTTCACACTAATTTTATTTTAACATTTGTTCCCCTTATTATTTATCTTTATTCCATATATTCTACTTGTCTGTTGATGAGGTAGATAAAAGGAGTATCAGACACAAGGTTTTCACAATCACACAGTCACACTGTGAAAGCTATATCATTATACATTCATTTTCAAGAAACATGGCTACTGGAACACAACTCCACATTTTCAGGCAGTTCCCTCCAGCCTCTCCATTACATCTTGAATAATAAGGTGCTACCTATTTAATGCATAAGAATAACCTCCAGGATAACCTCTCAACTCTGTTTGGAATCTCAGGCATTGACACTTTATTTTGTCTCATTTCACTCTTCCCTCTTTTGGTCGAAAAGATTTTCTCAATACCTTGATGCTGAGTCTCAGCTCAGGCTAGGATTTCTGTCCCACGTTGCCAGGAAGGTCCACACCCCTGGGAGTCATGTCCCATATAGACGGGGGGGAGGATGGTGAGTTTGCTTGTTGTGTTGGCTGGAGAGAGAAGCCAACAAAAGCAACAAAAGAGGTTCTTTGGGGGATGACTCTTAGGCCTAATTTTAAGTAGGCTTGACCTGTCCTTTCTGGGGTTAAGTTTCATATGAACAAACCCCAAGACTGGGGTCTCAGCCTGTAGCTTTGGTTGTCCACATTGCTTGTGAGAATATCAAGAATTCAACTTGGGGAAGTTGAATTTCCCCCTGTTCTCACCATTCCCTGAAGGGGACTTTGCAAATACTTTTTTATTCACTGATCAGATCACTCTGGGATTTATCAGGCATCACTCTGGACAAACCAACAAAATCTCATCTCCTACTCAAGGTTCCATGTACTTATGGTGTTCAATTAAGCTGTCTACATAAGTTAGGAAATGCACTAGTCAAAATACAAATTTTGTACCAAATAGACATTTTTTGCTTTAGTCTCACACATAAGTTGAAATTTTAAAATATTAATCATCATCTATTTCAACACTCTGCAGTAATGACATTCCTTTGTTCTTCCTCATGCAAAAACATTTTTAAAATTTGTACATTTAGTCACGATCATTATACATTCTAGGCATTCCTAGATTATACCATCTCAGTCCTTATCATCTATGTTTCTTTGTGATTTCATTTGTGCCCCCAGCCCTCCTCCCTCTATTATTCTCACATTCAGCTTCATTTAGTGTTTTAACATTGTTGTATTACAGTTAGGTAGTATTTTGCTGTCCCTTTCTGAGTTTTTACATTCAGTCCTGTTGCACAATCTGTATCACTTCAGCTCCAGTTACCCAATATCTTACCCCATTTCTGTCTCCCGATGTTCTCTGTTACCAACGAAATTCTCCAAGTTTATTCATTAATATCAGTTCATATCAGTGAGACTGTACAGTATTTGTCCTTTCGTTTCTGGCTAATCTCACTCAGCATAATGTCCTTAAGGTCCATCCATGTTGTTACATACTTCATAACTTTATTCTGTCTTACAGCTGAATAATATTCCACCATATGTATATACCACAGTTTGTTTAGCCATTCGTCTGATGATGGACATTTTGGCTGTTTCTGTCTCTTTGCAATTGTAAATAATGCTGCTATAAACATTGGTGTGCAAATGTCCGTTTGTGTCCTTCCCCTCATGTCCTCTGAGTAAATAACCTAGCAGTGGTATTGCTGGGTCATATGGCAATTCTATACTTAGCTTTTTGAGGAACCACCAAACTGCCTTCCACAATGCTTATACCATTTGACATTCCCACCAATAGTGGATAAGTGTGCCTCTTTCTCCACATCCTCTCCAGCACTTGTTTTTTGTTTTATTGATAATGGCCATACTTGTGGGTGTGAGATATCTCATTGTGGTTTTGATTTGCATTTCTCTAATAGCCAGGGAAGTTGAGCATCTCTTCATGTGCCATTTGGCCATTTGTATTTCCTCTTCTGAGAAGTGTCTGTTCAAGTCTGTTGCCCATTTTATAATTGGGTTGGCTGTCTTTTTGTTGTTGAGTTGAACAATCTCTATATAAATTCTGGACACTAGACCTCTATCTGATGCATCCAAATATTGTCTCCCATTGTGTAGGCTGTCTTTTTACTATTCTTGACGAAGTTCTTTGATACGCAAAAGTGTTTCATTTTGAGGAGTTCCTATTTCTTTATTTGTTTCTTCAGTGCTCTGTCTTTGGGTGTAATGTCTAGGAAACTGCCTCCGAGTATAAGATTATAAGATATTTCCCTACATTTCCTTCTATGGAACAAAAACACAGTTTTATGGTCTTAGATCTAATGTTTAGGTCTTTGATCCATTTCGAGTAACTTTTGTGTAGAGTTTGAGATATGTGTCCTCTTTCATTCTTTTGCATATGAATATCCAGTTCTCTAGGCACCATTTATTGAAGAGACTGTTCTGTCCCAGGTGAGTTGCCTTGACTGCCTTATCAAAGATCAGTTGTCCATAGCTGAGAGGGTCTATATCTGAACACTCTATTCAATTCCATTGGTCAATATAGCTATCTTTATGCCAATACCATGCTGTTTTGACCACTGTAGCTTCATAATATGCCTTAAAGTCAGGTATCGTGAGACCTCCAACTTCATTTTTTTTTCTCAGGATACTTTTAGCTATTCGGGGCACCTGCCTGTATTAGTTAGGGTTCTCTAGAGAAACGGAATGAACAAGGAACACTCGCAAATATAAAATTTATAAAAGTATCTCACGTGACCACAGGAACACGGAGTCCAGAATCCGCAGAGTAGGCTGTGAAGCCGACGATTCCGATGGAGGGTCTGGACGAACTCCACAGGAGAGGCTCACCAGCCGAAGCAGGAAGAGCCTGTTTCTTCTGAATCCTTCTTATAAGGCTTTCAGTGATTAGATTAAGCATCACTCATTGTAGAGAGCACGTCCCTTTGGCTGATTACAAATGGAATCAGCTGCGGATGCTGCTGACATGATCATGATTTAATTCTATGAAATGTCCTTATCCCAGCAAACAAACCAGCACTTGCCCAACCACCACTTGGCCAAGTTGGCACATGAACCTGACCATGATACTCTACCCCTTGCCAAGTTGGCAACTATACATGCTACCTTAAACCATAATAACGTGGTTATTATAAGGTGGTTATAATAAATAACCACCTTAATAAATAACCACCTTAAAAAAAACTAATTTCTAAATAAAAAACACATTTTTTTTTCTTTCACTTAACAATACTCAGCTGTCCTGCATATAATTGGAAACACATTAAATCTCTCCAGAATAGGGTGCAAATCCTTGAGTAATATTCATTCTTAAACTTGATATCTTACAACCTAAATAGTATAACAGGAACAAAACAGCATTACATTCCTCGTTTCTGTAACTGATCACGTGGTCAAAGTTCATATTTATCACTACCTTCTTCCACTACCCATTCCATGTTCCCCTTTACCCTCAGCAAGCACTTCAGCTGGCCATGGTTCTTTGCCTGGTGGGGTGACCCAAACCTTCATTCCTGAGTTTTCAGAGCAATTGGTAGTCCTGCCTGCATTGCGTTGTTGCAGGTTTCCATTGATTTTAATCACAGGGCATGGTAGTACTAAAAGATACCCTAGGGGATCTCCTATATTCCAAGAAAACTCTTCTTATCTCCATTATGTAGTTGCAGTCCTACATCCCCCTGATAGTCAGGGTCAATTACCCCAGACAATAATGCAATCTCCTTTTTGGCTTGTTGATCCAGTGGCATAAGTAGCCCAAAGTGACCAGGTGGCACTCTTAACTTCCAGTTCAGTGGAATCATTGTTTCTCCTGGAGGAAGCACTCCCCATTTTGGAACTAAAAACCTGTAGACCAGCAGAGCTCAGGGCCACAGGGACAGGAAGCAGAAATTTTCCTAGTGGATCACTAGGGGTAATAGTGAGTGGTACCACTCCCATTTCCACCCCTTGGTTCCTGGACCCATGGATCCTGGCTATGGGAGAAACAGCACCATACAGCAGATGCTGATTCAGAGCATATACAGCTTCCTGGAGAATATTACTCCAGCTTTTCAAGGTATTGCTACCTAGTTGGCACCGTAATTGAGTTTTCAAAAGGCCATTCTACCATTCTATCAATCCAGCTGCTTCTGGATAATGAGAACATGGTAAGACCAGAGAATTCCATGAGCATGTGCCCATTCCTGCACTTCATTTGCTGTAAAGTGTGTTCCTTGCTCAGAAGCTATGCTGTGTGTAAGGCCATGACGATGGATAAGGCATTCTGTAAGCCCACGGATGGTAGTTTTGGCAGAAGCGTTGCATGCAGGGAAAGCAAACCCATAACCAAAGTATGTATCTATTCCAGTTAGAACAAATCGCTGCCCCTTCCATGAAGGGAGTGGTCCAGTGTAATCAACCTGCCACCATGTAGCTGGCTGGTCACCTAGAGGAATGGTGCCATATCGGGGGCTGAGTGTGGGTCTCTGCTGCTGGCAGATTGGGAACTCAGCAGTGGCTGTAGCCAGGTCAACCTTGGTAAGTGGAAGTCCATGTTGCTGAGCCCATGCATAACCTCCATCCCTACCACCATGACCAGTTTGTTCATGAGCCCACTGGGCAATGGCAGGAGTTGCTGGGGAAAGAGGCAGACTAGTATCCACAGAACGGGTCATCTTACCACTTGATTGTTAAAATCTTCCTCTGCTGAAGTCACCCTCTGGTGTGCATTCACATGGGACACAAATATCTTCATGTTTTTAGCCCACTCAGAAAGGTCTGTCCACATACTTTTTCCCCAGATCTCTTTGTCACCAATTTTCCAATTATGGTCTTTCCAAGTCCCTGACCATCCAGCCAAACCATTAGCAGCAACCCATGAGTCAGTATACAAATGCACCTCTGGCCAGTTTTCCTTCTAAGCAAAATGAACAACCAGGTGCACTGCTCGAAGTTCTGCCCACTGGGAGGATTTCCCCTCACCACTGTCCTTCAAGGACACCCCAGAAAGGGGTTGTAATGCTGCAACTGTCCACTTTTGGGTGGAACCTGCATATCGTGCTGAACCATGTGTAAACCAGGTCCAAGTTTTCTCTTCCTCAGTCAATTCACTATAAGGAACTCCCCAAGAAGCCATAGCTCTGGTCTGGAAAAGAGAAGGTAATATGGCAGGAGTGGAGACCATGGGCATTTGGGCCACTTCTTCATGTACCTTACTTGTGCTTTCAGGACCTGCTCTGGCTCTATCTTGTATATACCATTTCCATTTTACAATAGAGTGCTGCGCACGCCCAACTTTATGGCTTGGTGGATCAGACAGCACCCAGCTCATGTTTGGCAGCTCAGGTCTCATGATAACTTGGTGGCCCATAGTTAAGCATTCAGTCTCTACTAAGGCCCAGTAGCAGGCCAAAAGCTGTTTCTCAAAAGGAGAGTAGTTATCTGCAGCAGATGGTAAGGCTTTGCTCCGAAATCCTAAAGGTCTGCGTTGTGATTCTCCTGTAGGGGCCTGCCAAAGGCTCCAGACAGCATCTCTATTTGCCACTGACACTTCCAGCACCATTGGATCTGCTGGATCATACAGCCCAAGTGGCAGAGCAGCTTGTACAGCAGCCTGGACCTGTTGCAGAGCCTCCTCTTGTTTAGGTCCCTACTCAAAATTAGCAGCTTTTCTGGTCACTCGATAAATGGGCCTGAGTAGCACGCGCAAATGAGGAATGTATTGTCGCCAAAACCAAAAGACCAACTAGGTGTTGTGCCTCCTTTTTGGTTGTAGGAGGGGCCAGGTGCAGCAACTTATCTTTCACCTTAGAAGGGATATCTCAACAAGCCCCACACCACTGGACACCTAGAAATATCACTGAGGTGGAAGACTCCTGTATTTTTGTTGCATTTATCTCCCATCCTCTGACACGCAAATGTCTTACCAGTAAGTCTAGAGTAGTTGCTACTTCTTGCTCACTAGGCCCAATCAACATGATATCAATATAATGGACCAGCATGATGTCTTGTGGAGGAAACGATCAAGGTCCCTACAGACAAGATTATGACATAGGGCTGCCGCTATAGCATGGGGAACTCACGGTTCTGGGGGGGCTCACAGCCGGTCTACCTGGTCCAGACTGGGGTATGCTGTGTGTCCAGTCACTGATGTGGCTCTAGGAGCTGCTCTGTACTGTTCCAGGTTATTTTGTAGCTGTTCTGGAGGACCAACTAAATCGTGCACCTTGCTAAGCCACCATCTTGGCCGATCTGCCCCTAGGGATAATTTAGCACAAATGTGAAAGAACAATTTACTGGAAATGAGCTTTGGAGAAGCTAGAGGCTGAACCCCCTTTCAGTCCTTATGTAGCAACACCTAGAAGAATGAACTTAGGAAAGATTGTTCTCGGAGGAGAGTTTAGTTTCCGTTATGACAAAAAGGTGAAGTGTGAGCATTTATTGCAGTTTGTTTCTATGGAAAGTTGGTTCCAGAGAGGAGAGGAATCCACTCTATTGAATAAGACATGAAGCACAGCATTATGGGGAACAGTGTACTGCAGAGATGGTCAAGCATAGATGATTGCATTTCTTAGGATGTGACCAGGATAACAAAAATGTGAATCTCATGGTCTAGCAGTTTCAAAGCATTCTAATTTCACAAAAATGCAGTCATAATATATGTATGATTTTGTAATCTGCTGTTTTAAAGTTAACCATATAGTGAACAGCTTTCAGTATCAGATTTTAAAGTAGTTTAATTGAGATATATTCACATCCCATACAATCTATCTAAAGTGTGTAATCAGTGTCTTTGATTATTCAGTGTTGTGTTTTCATCATCACCACAATCAATTCTAGAACATTTTCACCACTCCAAAAAGCAAAACCCCATACTCCTCAGCAGTCACCTCTTAGTATCACTGTCCTTCTCTAGCCCTCCATAACCACCAATCTGTTTCTGTCAAAGCACTTTTTTTTCCATCTCTATAAATTTATTTATATCTACATTTTATATAAGTGAAGTCGAAGAGTATGCAGTATTTTGTGTCAGGTTTCTATCACTTACATAATGTCCTTGCTGTTTGTTTTTGCAGTTGATGAAAGAACATTCATGTGACTATTCAGTACACTCCATAGTTTGCTATGTGTATTTTTACCCATGTACCACCCTATTATTGATACATTAATAGTATCATACATTTGTTCTAATACATGAAAAAGCATTCTTATATTTGGACTATTGATCACATTCATTCCACAAGAGGGTTTATTTACTATGTTATGCTACCCCATGTTATATTCTCTCGCTTTCCTTTGAAGATATACATAACCATAAATTTCCCCTTTCAACCACAGTCACACACGATTCAGTGCTGTTAGTTACTCTCACAATACTGTGCTACCATCATGTGTGTCCATTTCCAGTTACTAAAATTCTGCACAAACTAACCATTTGCCCCCCCCCCCCATTCTCTACCCTCATTCTATCTTCTGGTAACCTGTATTCTAGATATTAATTCCAGCGAGTTTGCTCATTATTTTTGTTTCATGTTGGTGAGATCATACAATATTTGTCTTTCAGTGTATGGCTTATTTCAGTTAACATAATGTTCTTCAAGGTTCATCCATGTTGTCACATGCGAAAGGACTTCTTTCCTTCTTAGAGCTGAATAATACTCCATTGTATGTACATACCACGTTTTGTTTATCCATTCATCAGTTGAGGGACACCTGGGTTGTTTCCATCTTTTGGAAATTGTAAATAATGCTGTTGGGAACATCAGTGTGTAAATGTCTGTTCACATCCCTGCCTTCAGTTCTTCTGAGTATATACCTAGTAGCGGAATTGCCAGATCATATGGCAGTTCTATACTTAGCTTCCTGAGGAACCACCTAACTGTCTTCCACACAGTTACACCATTCTTTAGTCCCACCAAGTATTTTGTTGAGGATATGAATTTTTAATCATCTCCTAGAAATTTATTTTTTATAAGTACCTATGCTTTATTGATCCATTCCCCTCTTGTTAGATAGCATAGTCTTAGCACATTTGTTTAGAATTAAGGTTGAATGGACATTCATTTTTCAACTGCTTCGAGAAATCAAGTATATGTTACGTTGGTGTACATTTATAATTTTAAATATTCTTAAAATACTGTACTATAAGTGAATTTGTGAGAACTTCAAAGAATGAGTCCACTGCTATTAGAGTAAGAATGCTTCCTCACCGCATGCACTTAAGCTGAGAATAATTCTGACCTTTATAGTTAGTAGGTGTAAAGGATCCCAACGAATCTCCAACTTAATAGAAAGTCAGTACAATTCTGAACCCAAACAATTAGTGAATTGATTTCAGTATTAAAAGTATAAAATCAGACCTGGACTTGAATCCTATCTCCATCCTTTTTTATCTTTGTGACCTTTGACAGGTCTCATAAAAATCTTAGTTCTTCATCTATAAAATGTAGATGATTTAATTTATTTTTCGTAGAGTTTGGAGGATTAAATGAAGTAATATATGTAAAATGTTTAACCTAATGCCAACACATAGGAGATATTCCTTAAATATTAGCTTATTATTTTGTTGTGTTTCCTTATTCTCCTCTTTCACTTGATTGTCTATACTTCCAGTAACTAGTCTTTAAGGAGAGTTAACAACTCTTTGTTAGAGTTAATAAACAGTATTGAAAGTACCAAGTTTCATTTAAACAGTTAAGCTAAAAACGTATACTAGATTTTCCCCTAAGTTTTGCCTACACTTATATAGAATGTCATCAAATAATTCATCCTGTGTTGATTCAGTAAAGCAGCAGTCCCCTGACTTGTTTGATGCTTACTGCCTGAGTATTATCCTGGGAGTTTATTAAAAACACAAATTCCCAGATCCCAGAGTTGTCAACTTAAGTTCCTCAAGCTGTTCTCTTTGGGCTCATTTGAGATCCACTTTTAGTTAGAAATTTTTGAGACCCCTTTAGAACTTTAAGAGAGTTAAATGAATATACGGGGATATGTGGAAAGCAACAAAACTATTTTTAAGATGTGACTCCTAGCTGAGTGTCTGGTTACTGCACACATTAATTAGTTTCATAGTACATGGAATTCAGGCGTGTGTCTCAGAATAATTACAAATCAAATGTTCTGAAAAGCTTGCAAATAATCGAAACTTACCAATTTACTCATCATTGCCTAGAGTTAGACACATCAAATCATCTAGATTTTTATTAAATATCTACAGTATAAAAGTCTGTGTGTTTCAAAAGTTCAACGAATCGTGCTGCAATAAAGATACTCACATGGAAAACTAATGAAATGTGACCCTGCCATATAGCATACAAGAAAAAAAAAAGTCTGTGTGTTTCATGAAACTGTCAGCGTTTCTCATCAAGCTGTGTTTCATTTTTAATATTTTTATTGTGCCTAATTTTTCATTTGCATTGAATATTATGGGATAATATGTTTCTCTTAGTAGTTTAGTGGTTTCTTTATGATTTAATTGGATTTTATTATATTCATTTAACAAAACTTCCCAATAACAGATTTATTCCATTAAGCAAAATATCTACATGTAGTTTCTTTAGTATGTGAATATGTTTACCACTTAGGTGCCTATGGTTCATGCTTGAAGTTTTAATGACAAAGAATGAAAACAATAGCCATGCCTTTATGAAGAAGATGGCAGAAAATATCAAGTTAACCAGAGATGCCCAGTCTCCAGATGAATCAAAGACAAATGAAGTAAGATATGTGTTAGGCCAGTCAGTTCTAAGTTGTACAGAAAAAAGATTATGGCCTTGTCACACTAGTTTTTTCTGTCCTTTTTTTTTTTTTGTCCTTTTTTAATCAATTAGATTGCAGAATGTCTATTTAAAAAGATATTTGTAGTCATTTTATCAGTTTTAGTGCATTTCATTACAATTGAATTCTAAAATTTTTGAAATATTTATTATTCTTGAAAAGATGAGGATAAGAACTAATAAATATTAACTGCTATCTTACGAGTTACAACATAAGTGGGAACTCTGTGTGTGTATGCATGTGTGCACACATCTGGTTATGTTTTGGTTTGTTTATTTTTAAGATATTTTGTTGTTTACCAGGACACTATTTAAGAAAAAATGTTGAACACAAATATGTGTTTTCACATCTTTCTTTTGACTCTAATCTATACATTGGATAAGTTAGTACTTATGGTTATTTTGTACTACTGAAAGCTACATATGATCTTTCTTTTTTCTTCTGTAGAAACTTTATACAGTATGTGATGTGGCCCTCTGTGTTATAAATAGTAAAAGTGCTTTGTGCAATGCAGATTCACCAAAGGATCCAGTCCTCCCAATGAAATTTTTTACACAACCTGAAAAGGTAATTTTCTAACCCCTTGTTTTATTACCATGCAAAACTGATTTGCATTTATCTTAGAGGCAAGTATTGG
This sequence comes from Tamandua tetradactyla, assembly GCF_023851605.1. Classification (NCBI taxonomy): domain Eukaryota; kingdom Metazoa; phylum Chordata; class Mammalia; order Pilosa; family Myrmecophagidae; genus Tamandua; species Tamandua tetradactyla. The sequence goes on along the minus strand of NC_135345.1, from coordinate 41,632,971 downwards.
CTTGTGTTGCCACATTTAGTCAGAAATTATAAGTGTATTTCTAAATTCTGAGACACTAAAATTGTATTTGTATAAGCTGGTATTTCCCTGGAACTTTGAGAACTTTTGTGACACCTAAGACCCAGAAATGGAGTTCTGCAGCCCTGAACGTTACGTCACTACATACAAAAAACAGTTAGCGTAACTGAAAAAAAGAGATCACTCTTCAATTAGAAATAAAATGAAGCCTATCTGATTGAGACTAAGGTAAATCAGAATACAGGGTAAAAGATCATAGCTTACGTGTTCTAGAGCTTCCCCTACTGTATAAGACTAAAGGCGGAGAGGTTTATTGTTATCTAGAACCTAAATTTTCTGTAACACACAATCTAAGTCAGCCTGTCTGGGTAGCTCGTTTAAATAACCCAAACTGGTTCATAGATCCATCTCACACTGTGGTGGGCTGACTATTAAACTTTCCCATCTGGGAAACATTGGAGAATCCCAAGAATATGGGCCAAACCCTTGATTTTAAGGCTTGCCCTTATGAAATTTCTTCTGTAATAGATAAGCTAGGACTCCCTATAATGAGGCCTATGCGTTGACAATGCTATCCTGATGAAAAATGGGGAAAATGTAATAAAATAAGCCTTCAGTGGCTGAGAAAGTTCAAATAGAATCAAGAGGCTATTCTGGAGGGTACTCTTATGCAAAATTCAGCTAAATATTGCTAATTCCTATGGTTTGCCAAACCCCAACCAATATCATTGCGGTTAACTCTTAAGAACACCTGGGGCTCTAACTGAGACTCTGTATAAGTTTCAGGCACTAAGTTTATTTTCCTTGAAAACTGTGACCTCCAGAGGATAACCTAGAACTAGGATTTCTTAAAAAAATAGTATTTAACAAAGGGATATGACTGCTGAATCATTATATTCATATTTTTTTTAGCCTCCAGTGTTTTGGAGCAGCTATAAGGAAAAATCTGACATAGTGGGATGATAATCCGTAGCAAATGCTGAAATCTGCTCTGTAACTCCTTGTTAAAATATACTTTGAAAATTATAGTTTTTTTCTTTGTTTACCTTGAATATATGTTGTATTTTACAATTTTAAAAAATTAAAAAAACATGTAATTTGAAGTAATTGCTTTTTCCTCTCCAATTAGGTGGGCTATTGTTCTTTACTAAAGTATCAGATAATCTAAATGATATTGTATATTTTAATTCTACATATATTTGAGCCTCCAGATGTTATCTTTAGTATTTTGTAATCAGCTCATGTTCATTTAGATCTTCCCACATATTCACTATGTCTACTATTCTTTAACCCTTCCTTTATTGCTTTTCCATCTCGAGTCACATTCTTCTGCCTAAAGTACTCCCATCACTGGTTATTGATTTCCAGGTTGGCAGCAATTTTCTTTCACCACTTAAAAAGTGTCATTCCATTTATTCCTTGTTTCTATTCTTTCTGTTGTTTGGCTGTCAATAAAATAGTCTTCTTTTGAAGGTAAATATATATATATTAATATATGATTGTCTTGACTACAGAGTAGAAAAATACCTCTATAATTTAATGGAGGAATGAGAGATTTTCTTCCAAAGCCCTGTGACACATCATTCTGACCTGCTGAGTAGGACACTGAATCAAGCATAGAGACTTCCTGGTCTTTTCTCCACATACATTTTCTCCTGGCATGCACCCTTTGCCCTAGGAATTCCCCCGATCACACAGATATGAATGTCCTCATTCCCATAGAAAACTGTTTCATCGTGGTGTTAGGTGCCACACTCAGTGTCCCACAGCTGGCATTCCTTTGCCCCAGGCAGCTATGATTTTAATGTTCTCCTTCAGTGAAGTAGGAGAGTTCTATGAACTGCTTGAGAAAATATCAGAAATTCCCCAGGTGGGGAAGTTTAATATTTTCTCCTTTCTCCCCTGTCCACCAAGGGGACTTTGCAAACACTTTTTCATTCTCTGCCCAAATTACTCTGAGATGTATTGGGGCATCACATTAACTTGTACAAACCAATAAGATCTCATGACGTATTCAAGATTCCATGTAATTATGGTGTTCAACTAAACTGACCATACAAGTTAGATAATATGCAGCCCACAATATAAATTTTGCACCAAATAAATATCTTTCCCTTTTGTCTCACACAGAGGTTGAAGTTTGAAAATATGGGCCATATCATCCTTTACCCAATATTTTGATTTACCTTTGTCCTATCCAGATCAGCGTCATTCATACCTCTAAGCATGTATGAAACCAGAAGGAAAGATAGAGGATAAAGACTGAGATGATATAACTTAGGAATGCCTAGACTCCAGATTGCATTTTAACCACTTAGGTTTTTCTGATTTTAATGTGCATCTTCCCTTATTTCCTTTTCTAATCTGTTGCTTTTAATGTACTGTAAATTGAAACACTAGAAAATTAGGCTTGGTAAGATAATGAGTTTAGTGAATAAAATGTATGAACTTTGGTGCCCAGACTTAGTAATATTTATTTTAGCTGCACAAAAATCAAGGATAATAAAAATTAATACACTTGTTCCCTTTGACTTTTTTTTTTTAATAGGATTTCTGTAATGACAAGAGTTATATTTCAGAAGAGACGAGAGTACTTCTGTTAACAGGAAAGGTATTATGTGCTAGGGATCTTTCTCATATTCATATAACTTCTGCTATTCCTAGAAATAACCTTCATGTCCCTGAAATTTTATAGTTCCTAATTCTTAAGCGTCACATTGTGGATTATAGCATCTAAAGCAGCTGTTCTCTCCTGGTTTTTCTGCATGAACACTCATGAATTGCACCCACCTACCCTCATCAGTAATGATAGATTTCAAGTTATTTAGAATCCACAAAACAAATTTTTCTAAGAAATGGTATAATAAACCTAGGTATGTAAAATAAAGAATAATTTTAAAGGAAAATTTAATTTTTGATAAATAGTTCATAACTATCGTATCATTCCATAGTGTGCTTGTAAGACTTTTATGTATTTCACTGTTTTTCAAGGGTACTTTTATTTTGATTGAGCAATAAAGATAATAAATATTGCCTAGTTATTTCAATTAAGTGGAGTTAATGGATATGACTTGGTCATATTAAGACAAACATAATTTTACAAAATTATCTTTTCTAGTAAATACATTTCTAATGAATTTCCAATGTAACAGCAATTCCTTGGGGTAGGCTAAACAATAACTCTTACATGTACCTAGATTTATATGGATTCCTTTCATAAGGTATAAAATAACATGCGTGTATATAATTTTTAGCCAAAACCTGCTGGAGTATTAGGTGCAGTAAACAAGCCTTTATCAGCAACGGGAAGGAAACCATATGTTAGAAGCACTGGAGCTGAGACTGGAAGCAATATTAATGTAAATTCAGAGCTGAACCCTTCAACCGGAAATCGATCAAGGCAAATTTTTCTCTACTTTGTTACTAAGATTCATTTGGTTCACATTTTAATTTAGTCCTGAAGTACTGTATCACAAAATGGACTTCTCTTTAGAAAATGTTTTGGTAAAAAAATGATGACGAATTTTAGTATAATTAGGGAAATTTTGAGTGAACTATATATTTTGAAACGGTATAGCATTCTAAGTGTGTAGAAAAATTAAATGGAGGAAACATAGGAATGTGTAATTTACCTGGAAATTTTTGTTGTCTATGTAGGAATACTGAAAAAAAAAAATACTCAGCCCCTAGGAAAATTATAAGAAAATAGAACTTTTAAATAAACTGAATTAATATCCTTTAAAATTTTAAACTTAAATTAATATAGAATGATATAAAATAACCTTTTGAAACATTTTCAACTTATAAAAATATTTCATGCTTATTATAATGATTTGTATTCACTGTTTTAGCAACTAACTGCATGAGATAATGCACCTGACCCTATTATTTTAACACTAAATATGGCAGCTTTTAAATATTGAATAAAGATTTTATTCTTTATGTGGGATCTTTAGAACACTCTCAACCAGTGGTGTTTTAAAACCATTTTTAGGGCAGGCCACGTCGCTCAGCAGGCAGAGTTCTCACCTCCCATGCTAGAGACCCTGGTTTGATTCCTGGTGCCTGCCCATGTTAAAAAAAAAAAAAACATTTTTAGCATTTTAGAACCCTGAATAAATTATACGGAGCAGCTTTGGTTTAAAGAGATAGTGAAAGCTTGAATATCTCCCATGTAGCTTCTTCCTGCAGCTCCCTTAGAGAACATTAAGAACCCTGACTGGAAGTAACTATACTATATACTATGATCTGTAGTTTTAGTTTTGTTTTGTTTTATTCTTCGCTACTCTGTCCCAAACGAGAGACAAGGCTTAGAATAGTTGTGTTATTTTGTTTCTCAACAACTAGTCTTTTTGTCAGGTGATTTTTAAACACTCACTTCTAGCCTTTGTTATTAAGATTACATAGGAATCAGTAAGGTGATGTTATAGAGGAATAGCCTTGAGCCACAGAAGATCTGAAGCTTACTAACTTGGCTTCAACTTGGTCAGGTTTCTAAACCAGCCTGAGTCCCCCATTTCCTTATCAATATAGTAAGAGAGTAAACTTTGACTCGTGGTGAAAAAAGAAACCTTGATTACATTTTGTTTCAGCAGGGAACAGAGTTCAGAAGCAGCAGAAACTGGAATTAGTGAAAATGAAGAAAACCCTGTGAGAATTATTTCAGTCACACCTGTAAAGAATATCGACCCAGTCAAGAATAAGGTAAACTTAAAAACTTAACAAGTGGATTTCTCCCATAGAAATTGTTATTTCAACTTCATGGTAGGTGTTAGAAACTCACAGCATGCAGATTAGTATATCCTCCCTTTTGTGCGTTTGTATATGCCATGCCCTGTGTAGTACGCACTGTGCCTCTACGTATGCCCACCTACTTCATTTTACAAGAGTTTATATGGTCGCCCATAGTGGTGTCCTTCTACTACAGCTACCTCTGCCTACTAACTCGGAAGGATTAAAATTGAAAGCTTTTGAAATCTTAATTTCAAAAGTTAATTGATCCTTGCCAAAATTCTTGTCTTGTTTCTATCACTTTTTTTAATTAAACTGAAAATTTTTTAAATTTTAAGTTTTTGTTTAACAACTATATTCTTTATTGTTTTGACATGTTAATTATGGCACTGACTTTTCTTAATATTTTGGCGGGAGAGAAAGAAGTATACCCTAACTGGTAGGAGGACAATTCATATATTTAAAGGTTACTTTCATTATGAGAACTGTTACTCTTCTTTTATGTTAAAATGAAGCTTTATTACTTTGAACATTTGATATGACTTAAAACATGTGTGTATGCTAACTAAAAAGAGGAAATGACCAAAGTGGAGCATTAATGATTACTGCACTTAAAAGGGACAACATTTGGATTAGAATGATTAGAGGGAGAGATTATAGAACTTCCGGTCATAGAACTGTAAGGATTACTATATTTAGGTGCATTGTAAAGAAATAATATAACATATTGAATTATGAGACTGTGTACCCATCTTTTGAAAAGTAATCAGATTTAGAGCATACCATCAATTTAAAAGAACCATTCATTGAAATGTGTATGATAACAAAAGCAAGTGGATTTTCTCTCTTTTATATATACTCACTGTGCATTTTAATAATCATTTATTGAGCACATTATGTATGTGCCAAGCACCATTGTAGCACTAGACATCATCCATACCCTCAAATGACTATCCTAATGGAATGTAACAATTAACTAGAAGGCTTAGAAACCTCACTCCTTTAAAATACTTTTAGAATATTCTTTCCAGTACAGATTGTTAATATTTATAGAATTGTTTTGTGCTATTTCAGGAGATTAATTCTGATCAGTGTACCCAGGGCAACATCAGCAGTGACCGAGGGAAGAAAAGAACAGCAACAGCCGCTGGGACAGAGAATATCCAACAAAAAACAGATGAGAAAGTAGATGAATCAGGACTACCTGCCCCTTCCAAACCCAGAAGAGGACGTCGACCCAAGTCAGAATCTCAGGGCAATGCAACCAAAAATGATGATATAAATAAACCAGTTGGCAAGGGAAGAAAGAGAACGGCAGTCAGTCAGGAGAGCCCTGGGGTGCTGGAAGCAGGTAATGCCAAAGCACCCAAACTGCAAGATGTAGCCAAAAAGGCAACACCTGCAGAGAGACAGATTGACTTACAAAGGTAATGTATACTCTCTTTTATGAATATGAATATGAATTTAGGCTTTGTGTTTTATTATTAGTATGTGCCAGTCAGCTTCAAATACCTGGACATCTGTTAGTGAAAATTACCCTTGGTTTTCTTGAGTAGGTTATAATGGCATTTGTTTTCTTATCCCATAACTCCAGTTTTAAGGTGTTATTTTGAAGAGAGATCTCCTTTCTTTCATTAATTGTTAATTAGGTTATGGATAGTAAAATAATACATACCTCAAAGCTTTGTTCTAAGAATTAAATGGATTAAAGATATAAGGTAATTAGAAAGTGTCTCGCACAAAATAATTATCCTTGTTTTGAATTCCCTTTGCTTGACTCCCTAAGAATTTTCTGTTATACAAAAATTGAACAGTTTCCTTGGTGCTTGCCAGAATTCCAAGGCATCTCTAGAATTACTATCCTAGAAATTCCTCATATATCCAAAAATGTATTGGTCGTCCCAAAGGCCTCCTGAACCACATGACCTTACCTACCACTAACCATCTTTTTGTTATCTAACTAAAATACCCAAGGTACATACTAAGACCCAAAAAACTTTTCAGTGGCAACCAGACCTCTGAATTAGAACACTGTAAAATTTATTTCTACTTTTACCCACACCATACACCCCTTTAACATTTTTTTTAAAAAAGGTGGCGGGAGGGCCTTTTATGCCAGAGACCAAATGGCATTTGGTCTTAAAAAACTCTAAAACACCTTTTTTTTAGAGTGGTAAAGGCACCCTAGAGATCTTAAGTGTATAATTAATAGATTTTGGGGGGCATGTGTATTCAAAATGCAGAATTTTATTTATTTTTTTGTTCTCGATGAAAAGTTGGTTAAATCACATGTGCATGACAACATTATACTGTGTCAATTCAATAGAATTGATCAAACATTTTGCTCACATATTTCAGAAACTTCTGATTGAGTGGTTGACTGCTTCGTCTTGATTAATGAAACAGAAGTACATTCTGGTATCTTTTCCAAGCCTCTTTTTGTCTTTTCCATCCATACCTGGACACAATACACAACTCTGCCATTGGAACCTAGGCTTGCAGTTTAGGCTTAGAATCCTGGTGAACTTTATTCAGAGAAACCTAAATTGCTCCAGAAACTATATTGCTCATATATTATATGAGCATGATTAGCTCATGCTAATCAGTTGCATAGAGTTGAAAGCATTATGAGACACATCAGTATTTCTCCTTGTCCTACTTCTCATTCATTCATTCTTTTAACAATTACTTACAGATTTGAGTGCCAGTCATATTGTGTGTTAGCAATGTAGTAGTGTCCAAAATGGTAGGTACTTCCCCTTAAAAAAATACTTTTCTTAGCTAGTCAACTACAGAAAAGAGGAGAAAATTTTCACTCTAGGTGTGTTGATAAAGACAGAACCATTTCAAAATTATTACATGAAAATAGTAATAGCTAAAACTAATAAAGTATTTATTATATGCCTGACTCAGTCCTAAGCACTTTATTTGTTAACTGATGGAGTCCTTAAAACAGCTTCATGTGGGTAAGTACTATCATTATCCTCATTTTAAAAAGGAATAAACTCAGGCACAGAGGGATTATGAAGCTTTTGGTCACTTTGCTTATATATATATAAGTGGTGGAGCCAGGAATAAATCCAGGCAATGAGACTCTAGAATTTGCAGCCACCACATTATATTATACTTTTAAGAGTGAAATTAAGTCTTAATCTGTAGACACTGTACATTCTCAGAAAATTGCTATTTTGAAAATATTTACTTGTATATTTTAAACAGCTAATGTACTTCAGTAATGTGATAGTTTCCATAAAGTGGAATATATTTGTACACATAATGTAGTAGCTTATTCTAAATAAGCATAGGTTAAACCAAACAGACCAAATGTAGACTTCATTTTTACCTCTTTCAGAGTATATACAAACAAAAACTTCTGCATTTTAGGGTCAGAAAGGGAAGCCAAGAGAGATCAGATGGTCATGTAAGTAGCAAACTTAATGTAAATGAAGCACCCAAGCTAACTAAGAACCTTGTCAGGCTGTAATGAGAATTAGCTAGAATAATGTGTGGATGGTATTTGGCATGTGCTTGGCCATATATTAGTAGTAATAATGGGAAAGGTTTACCAAACATGAATTATCCTTGCCAACAACCATTTGAAGCAGGTGCAATCCTATGTTACAGGTAAGAAAATAAAGACCTGAAATGATTAACTACTCTAGGGTTAGTGCTACATAGAGCAGGGCTTTGAACCCAGGGGTAGCATCCCTTATTAACTGCCTCATTATACTGCTAATAGCAGAGGCTGTAGTTTTGTTTCTCCTCTAACTTATGTAGTATTTTGAAACATTAAAACAAAAGTTCCTTGTTTGTAATTTTCAACTCATGTTTTTAGCTGTGCCTCAGTTTGAAGAGAAAACACTAAATGGTTAAAATCCTGAAGGTACCAGCTGTATTTTTATTTCATATGGAACTGTAGCTTCTACCTGCCTACAAGATTCTAAATATAGCTCTCATTAACTGCAAATATTACTTTGCAAATGATTTGACATCCCTCCTGTATTTTCCTGAAAGCTAGCAAGGATAAAGTACAGGTAAAGACCACGAATTTACCAATTCTGAATATATAACTAATGTAGCATCTTGAATCATCCTATTAAAATTATTACAATTTCAATCATTTAACAGGAAAGAGAAGAAATAGTGTTCCCAGATCTAGGTGCCATCAAGCATTACATTTCCAAGCTAAGGATAAATGCAAAATAACAAAATCAGCTCACTTCATTCCTTGGCCCTGGGACTTACATTATGAATTGCTGCACTAAGTGGTTTCTAAGCCTGAATGCAGGACTTCCGTAAATAAGGCTCAGCATCCTGTGCTTTCATCCTGATACCACTTCATCATTCTTTCCTCCACTTTTCACTTAGTCTCTCACTGCCCAGATAGTCAATTCCTGCTCTGTTCAAAATCCTCCCTGTAGTCGCATCTCAGAAAAGCCTCTCCTTCCTAATTTTCACCCTACATCTTTAACCCCTCTAGTCCCGTGCCAGTCTTTGTATAGGATCTCCTCAAGGCAGCCAGTCCACCTAGCGCCACTCTGGAAAACTTGTCCTATTTTATCATGTGGTATTCATATTATTGTCATACTGTATGGTTATTTAAATTTATTATTAAATAATTAATTTAAACCATTTTTTCGTTCCTAATATATGCCAACAATACTAGATGCTTTATGTTTATCTCGTTATTCCTTCAGCCCTTTTTGGTAGGGCTTTTGATAAGTGTTAGTCTCTAGAGCCATTTTAATATCACAGCATTACTTCTGATATGTGACATAACCCCTCCAGAATTCCTCTTACTAGGTTTTTACTGACATTAGGTTAATAATAATTCTTTTCTGTATGATCACTATATATATATATATATATATATATATATATATATATATATATTTACTAGTTCACTCATACTTTATTCCACTGAAATATGGATAGTATATACAAAATCAGATTTTACTGTTGATGTGGAAGTTGATGCTAAGCATTTTAATTTGCAGAGTTAACTGCAGAATTTTATCTCTTTGGATTTTTGTAGTAAATATACTCCCTCAATCATTTATTTACTTTTTCTCATGGGTTCCAATAAATATCTCTTTTTATTTTGGGGCCTGCATTTGGAATTGTTAATGCATTTGAGAAAATTCCTTCAATTCCCCCTGTATGGTCCCAAGATACCATATCCTAGTCCACATCTATAAAAATCAGCCATTGGTACTACGGTAAAAAAACTGAGTCTGAACGAGTGGACAATTAATATTGACTCTTTGCAAATTTTGGGTGAAGCATTGATCATTTCCATTGTTTAGTTCACTTGGTATTGTCTTTGAGCTATTTTCTACATGGCAAACAGTTCCAGACATTTTGCATTAAATATGTGTATTTATTAAGGTGATTTTTTTTAGTTTGTTTTGCTTACAGTTAAGGCCAGATTCTTCCATGAAGAAATATTTATCAATAAACACCAGTGGACAAACAGGATACCTCAAACTTGGGATTTCTGAGGGATCTTAGATTTAAAAAGAATGCTGTAGGATAAGAGACTCTAATTTTCCCATCTTTGTATTGGCATGCTTAGTGTAAGAGTATCCAAGGATTTTGACATTTATCCTTAAGTAAAGAATTTCCTGATTTCCTATGCTTATTTGTATATTGAGAAGGTTTCCTCGTATGACACAGGTTCATATCTTGAAATTAAAGTAACCCCTGAGTGTGTATCCTCATGTGTTAAACAGTTATATATTAATTTGATATGAGTTTTTTTTTGGCAACAAGTAAATTTTTATCAAAATAATATGAATTTTTCAGAAGTGAAGTCCTTGGAAGTGATGGCAGTTCATTTTGGGACATAGAATCAAGTCCAGAAAATTCTTCTAGTAATCTGAATCATTTAAAGTTCTGTGAGAGGAGCCAGGAAGATACTGAGAACTCAGAGCTAGAAAAGGGAGGCTTCCTGAAGGCGCTGCAGGCAGCTTATAGAGGATCTTTTATATCATATTATTAAACTTGTTCTATGTATTATAACACGTTATTAATTTAATAGCTTTTGTAAGACTATTAATAATCACCCACCATTTTTAGCATAGTTACCTTCATAAAATATATATATAATATGGAATATAAGGAAACAGCTCTTCTTGTACTCTCCCAAGTTTGAAATTGTCGAGAAGTATCTTAATACTATAAGGCTGATTAAAAATGTGGAATTATACAGGCAAGGTGGTGCACCACAATTGAACCAGAGGCCTCCCCTGGTAAAGAGCAGAACAGAATACGCTTCCCTGGGCAAAGGAGAACAAATTGAGATTAGGCCACCAGCAATCAGTTCCTGGTCTCATCTATTTGAGTTGATCTTCCTCCTCCCAAAGAATTAGTGACGGGAGATGAAGAAGAAGCCATATCATACTCCCTATGCTCCCAGAGTCAAACTTTCCCTTCTTACTGGGGAAGTGGTGGATTCCCCCCAACCACTTAACAGAACTGAAACTAAATTTTCTTTCCAGTTTTCTTTGTTTGGGGCTTTTGATTCAAACATGTATTTTCTAATACAGCTCAGGAGTCAGAATTTATTGTGCTGCTTATAAATTCATTTTGCCATATTGTCCATTAGGTTTTCTTATTAATTACAAATTTTTTTCAACATAAGTACCTTTTATTGTTGTAAGCAAATAAGAGTATTGAATAGTAGCACTTAATGACTAAAAACAAAGATTCTCCGTTTGGTATTTTGTATTTATATAAAGAAAGGTTCCTTGAAGTAATAAAGTCCTAGGTGGGAAATGAAAAATATATACACTTAAAGAATTTGGATGGCCATAGAAGCAAAATAAGTCTGGTTTTGGTTTGTTTTCCTTTCTGCATCTTATCTAACTTTGCTCTTTCTCCTACTCCTATCCCCAAGGTAAAAAGAAAACTCAATTTGCAAAGGGAGAAAATGAAGGCCAAACAGAAACAGGATCCAGCTTCTGCTAAACTTGGATTCGAAATGTCCCTGAATAGAGAAGTTAACTTCAGAACATACACTTTCTGCCTTTAAAACTAAAAGAAACTATTACTTCCTTTTCACATGACCACAATTCCTTCGGTGGAAATGTACAGCTGAAACTCTTGAAAGAGAGGCTAAAAGCAACTCTTCTACCCCCCTCCCCAGACTTTTCTTATGAAAAGTCAATAATTAAGCAAATTGCTTAACACTTGGTTCCAGTTCCTGCATATCTGGAGTTTAAAGTGCATAATACACCATTAATTTTCATGCTGCATTTTTTTATTTTAAAGAAAGTAACAGTATGTCCTTACACTGACACTGAAAATTCATCAATTTTAGAGCCAGGAATCCCCATGTTACACAAGAGAAAATAGAAGTCTACTGAATTGATTTTTAAGAAGAAAGGAGATCAGATATTTGTTTTTCCTTTTTGGAAACTTTTATGTATAATTCTTTTCTGCCTGCCTACTTTTCTGCAAAAATGAGATGTACAGATTTCAGTTCCCTGCTATGAAAAGTGATGTGGTGGCAATTTTATAAATGTTGCTTTCTGATTTTTATCAGAGTGAGAAAATAATTAAAATTATTATTGATTTGCAAGTAGTAAACACTTCCTTTTTGATTTCCTCTCCATTTTAGTTTAATATAATTTGCAATAAATGTACATATTGTTGTTTGTTTTATAAAACATATCACTTTAAAATGATTTCTACTCCTGTGATTATGTTGGAATATTTGGAATTTTAAAGGAGTAAAGACTATCCAGCCTTTGGTTTTATAATGTTTGTCACCAGATTTTTATTATTAATGTAAAAAAAAAAAGTCAATTTTTTAAACTAGTTGGACTTTGGCAGCTTTGTGAGGAAAGTTGGAGGTGTTTAGGATTTCTATCAATATTCAGCATTGTGCTATATGGAAATAAGTCTGTTTGCTTTTGTCTGCCAGTCTGGGCTCAGTTTTTATGTTTATTTTAGAAGACAACTGTTGCATCAGTATATTGTTTCTTGGCATTGTTCAGCATAGGTCATGTGTACACTTTTTGTGTACACATAATCATATTTAAGTTTTTTTGCATAAAATAAATGCTTCTAGATGTCATATGGTAGTCTTTTAATCTTTTTATCATGTTTTCTTGTGAATTTTTTTAATGTGAAAGGGCTAAAAACATGAAACAAAGAAGATGATTACAGTCAACTCTCAATTATCTATAAAATTTTAACTTTGCCTCAGGTTTTAACTTTTGTAGTATTCATAACCTTACAAAGAAATAATGGAGGGGTATACTGTAAGACCTGATTCAGGAAAATCTTGAAATGTGTCTTATCTCACATTCAATATTATAACCTGCCTCTACTGTCCACTTAGCTTCATCTGCTCAGTTTCCTTACATATATCTAGCTTAGGCTAGAAGAAATAAATGTTTGGGTTATAACTTGGTCTTGACAGGCTGTAATCTACATAGGCTGTAAAAGAAACAGTGAAAATTAATTGTGTCAAAACAAGAGCGACCTCGTTAAGAGTGAAATTTGCTGGCAGTAAATGTCATTTATGCCCTCATAGATAATCAAGAGTTGGCTGTATTTTGATTCTGAGTGATAGATGGGTAATTCTTTTAAATATGCATATATACACTTATTTAGGCTTCTGAAGATGGTTAGGGAACAATGGATACCAATGATAAAACCAATGTCTTTTAAAAGGGCAGAAAAACCTCTATTCTTCCATATTGCCTCTTCATAACCCTTTTAAAGGAAAGTATAAAATACTGCCTCCAGCTTGCTGAAAAAGAATATCTATGCATAAGTACCAGAGAGGTCCCTCAAGCAATCAATAGGCATGTTCTAGTTAGAAAGATTTTAAAGTTCTCTTAGCATCAGATAACTTGATTCTTATGGCCTCCAGTTTATCACCAACAAAAAGCACACTGTTAGGGACCTTCCTTCTCTTCTCCTCCTAATTCTCCAGCATCACAAGTTACTAGATTACCTGGAGTGTTAAGTCATATTTAGCATTATGTGTAACAGAACCGCTTATATGGATCTACGGCTGCTTAGGTTTTTGCAGAAAAGGAGTTAGCTAGAAGGATCTGGTCCTCATAAATAGGTAAATGGCCCACTTGCATCATTTGTGAAATGATGTGTCTGCCACTAAGGGAAGGGAATGAAGGATGATCGAAAAGAAGTTAAGCTGATGGGGAGGGACTTATTTAAGGGAAATCATTTGTTTTCCTTAAAGGAAAACATAAGATCCCTTAGGAATTTGGTATTCACATCTCAGAGACAACACAAAAGTGCAGACTTATATTTGAAAATTAATGTTAACCCTTTGTGTCTAGTTTGAAGCTTCTTGTATTTGTCTAAAACTACAAGCCAGAATTTTGTATCTCCTTTGATAAAAAGTGTATAATGTAAAGTAGTTTTGCATATTCTTGTGCTGCACATGGGCTGAATTTTTAGAATTTTTTAAAATCTTGAAGCAGAACCTTGTAATGTGTGTATATGACAAGTGTAAAATCCTACCATAAAATATGCACTGTTTCGAATAAAACCAAGAAATGCAGCATTACATAGTAGTGTGGAGCCCTGAATATTCATGTACCCCTTGGATGTCACACGTGATAAAATGTCTCTGCATATTTTCCTGTTTAGATACTAGAATCTGCATATCCTAATAAATTAAATGGCACCTTCAAACTTATGGCTAGGTTCTGTAGTGACTGAGGGAAAACTAAATTCCGATGAACATTTAACTTTAGAAATTGTTGTTTAACCCAAGAACATAAAAATATCCTTTCAATGCTCACTTCGGCAGCACATATACTAAAATTGGAACAACACAGAGAAGATTAGCATGGCCCCTGCGCAAGGATGACACACAAATTCGTGAAGTGTTCCATATTTTTAAAATATATATATATATATATATATATCCTTTCATCACTATCCTATATTGCATCTATGTCACACAAATTTTGACATGCATACTTGGGAAATAGTTCTTGGGGAATAAGCAGATTTCATAAATCTTCAGAGTAAGAGGTAAACAGAAGTAAGATAAACTATCATGCTGGGTTTTTGCACCCTCAGGGGGTTGAACTTTTCACACATGATATTTCCACACTTGTATTTTCAAGGCTTTCTGACTTTACCAGAATCTGAACAGCTCTGACAATAACTTTGTTGCTGCCTAAGTAATACTGTTGGGGTTGCCCACAAGAAGTTGAAAATTTGCTACAAGCTAGCAACAGTTATTTAAGAACAATGGAAATTAGAGTGCCTCATCAGTCACCTTTTCTCCCAACCAGAGCTCCAATCTTTCACCCCCATAACAGTAATAACCTTCACTTACTTAATTTTGTACAAGGTCCCATTTCTAAAGTGGTTTCTCAGCTAAAGCATTTTGCTTTACCTTTTGTAAGTTGCTAACTTAGGGCACTTCTCTTCCCTCATTCTCTAGTAACTCATGTTGGCTACCAAAGACTGTCATTCTGAGTAAAAGCCATTCCTTTTAGGAAATAGCCTTGTATCTGTTTTTCATAGAGAAGCTTTGAAAGAGGCCAACTTATGTGGCGGTCAGCCACACAAGGAGCACCATTGTACAGGGAGTGGATATGTGGAAGGTAATAAGATAAAACTTGAGGGTTTGGGCCAGGTAGTAATTTTCTTCATTATTGCTGTTTATTAACTGTACAGATGAGGCATAGTGCCAGGATCTCATGCTAAAAAACAAGACTGGTGCCTTAGAAAGATCAGCAATATAAAGCAAGGACCACAACACGGGCAGATGTGACTGCTCCAGCTTATACATTAGGTCTGGATTTTAGAACCCTGAAAGATACTGTAGAAGCAAGAAATCCCCTCTTATCCCTATAGAGAAGTGTAATCCTGAGACCTATTATGCGAACTTCTAGGTCCCTAAAGAAGTGATCAGGCTAAATGAGCTGCCTGCCTCATGGGATGAGCTAGAACTGGTGCAGGAGGCAGCTCTACATGTTGTGGGCCCCCTGGGAGGATGTTATACAGGTAAGCAAACATGGGCTGGGGAACAGCAAGATGGTAGCTATGTCAGTTTCAAACTTGCATTGCTCTAGTCACACTGGAGAAGACCTGGTCTCAGCCCTCAGACTTTGCCTCTCTACCATCATAAGTGGCACCCACACCCCAACTACAAATTCAGGCGTGCTGGTAATTTTGTGACTTCTCTAGACAAACTTTGTGCAACTGTACAGGCTTTGTGGGCTTCAAGAAGCTAGGTTTGTTGGGGCCCAGGCAACATCCCCTTAAAGCACCCATCCTAGTTTGATTTTGAGCCTTTTTTTGAGAGGAGAACCATACTACCATTATCACCAACTACTCTTAAAAAAAAACCCAAAACCCTCCTACCTTAGGAAGGGTGTGGCAGTTTTGCTATCTGGTTGCATCTAGCCCCCCAAGAGAAAGTTAAGCTGCAAAGATAAGGGAAACCTGTGCCTTAGCAACCCATCTAAAAGCTGAAAGAAAGGGTACCCTAAAACTACCTTATGACCTATTTATGGGTTCTTTTTTAAATGTAGTATGTACATTGAGCCAGGGGATGGGGCTAAAGTCTCCGCATTTATTGACCTCTTGGCAGTTGGCCTGCTCATGGGAGTTTATGTCATGGGCACCAGGAAGTCTCTCCTTTTTAGAGCTTATGGCTCTTAGAAATCTCAAAACTTAAGATTCCCATCTCTCACCACATGCACATACTATCAGATTTTATTTATCACAAGGCATCCAACACACCGTGGTAGTCAAGCACATTCCAGTCCCCAAAGTCGGCTCAGAGGAAAACTTTTACGAAGATTTTTTAAGCTCAAGTATAACATCATCTTCAGTCTCCTGCTGAATTAACCTTTTCATCAGAACAGCCTTAAAGGCAAAAAAGTATTTGTTCTCCTTGCATTGCGGGGATGGAAGAGTGGAACATTTGCCACAATTGACGATGGCAAATTTTTATAATTGTACTATTAAGTAAAGTCCATAGTTCAACTTAGGATTTTCTATTTGTTTAGTGTAGTTTCCACTGATTTTTTTTTTAATTTTGTTCTCTTATCATAGGCAATCTAACATTTGCCCTTTTAATCATTCAGATATATATTTCAGTGCTGTTGAGTTTACAATGTTGTATACCATCAACACCATCTATTACATAAACATTTCCATCATTCCAAGTAGGATCCTTGTACATTTTAAGCCTTAAGTCCCCATTTCTTATCCCTACCCTGAACAATAGAATTTTTCAAATTGTGACAAACCTTCCAAAAATTTTTAAGTACCAGATTGCTAATATGCACATGGCCAAAGCACCATTATTAAGTTGATTTCAGAAGCTACACACCATTTCCAATGGTGATCTACAGGATTCCACTCGGGCTTACTGGGATCAGTCCAATTTTCATCTCTGAGGGCCTGGAAATGGTTTTCTCCACCATGGCCATAGCCATAGCCATGACATGGTTCTTCACTAACCACAATGAAAGACACTGTAAACCAGAGGCCAAGTATTCATGATGGCTGATGAGTTCCTTCTCTCTGCTTGGAAAGTCACTGTGGGCACCTGAGTTGGAATGACAAAGACTGGGAAGCATAGGCTTGCTGCAGGGAGGGGTTAGCTGGGTCATCTGACCAGTCTGCCTTAGTTAATCCATTGGCCCTCCTCTGACTCAGTTTCCCACCTATAAAATAATAACTTCTTTATAGATAGTCGTGAGGAGTCGTAGCAGACATCCAGGCCGAGTATGACGAGTTGGCCCAGAAGAACCAAGAGAAGATGTTCAAGTACTAGTCTCAGCAGATTGAAGAGAGCATAACAGTGGTCACCTCTCAGCTGAGAGAGGAGGTGCTGAGATGACATTCACGGAGCTGAGATGTACTGTCCAGTCCTTGGAAATCAACCTGGATTCAATGAGAAATCTGAAGGCTAGCTTGAGGGATAGCCTGCAGGAGGTGGAAGCTTGCAATGCCCTGCAGATGGAGCAGCTCAACAGGGTCCTTCTGCACCTGGAGTCAGAGCTGGCGCAGATGCGGGCAAAGGGGCAGCACCAGGCCCAGAAGTATGAGGCCCTGCTGTATAATTCTGTATAGCTTAATGTAATACACGGATACATCTTATAATTATAATTCTGTATAGCTTAATGTAATATACAGATAAATCTCAGACTATGTTGAGCTGATAATTAAAAAGTATTGGTAGAGTCCCTTGAGGGACAGAAGGAAAAGATAATGGAATTATTAAACTTTCCCATCTGGGAAACATTGGGGATTCCCAGGAAAATGGATCAATCCCTTGATTTTTAGCCTCCCCATATGAATCTTATTTCTATAGTGGAGAAGCTAAGAGTAACTGCAACAAAGCCTAAGAGTTGCTTCTGGGAAATCTCTTTTGTGGCTCAGATGTGGCCTTTCTCTCTCTCAGCCCAATTCTGCAAGGAAAATCATTGCCTCCCCCCTATGTGGTACGTGACATTCAGGGTGAAAGTCTCCCTGACAACATGGGACAGGATCCTGTGAATGAGCCTGGCCCTGACACCATGGGATTGATAAGGCCTTCCTGACCAAAAAGGGGAAAAGAAGTGTAATAAAATAAGGCATCAATGACTAAGAAAGATAAAATAGAATCAAGGAGCTATTCTGGAGGCTTCTCTGGGAGCCATGTCCCACATTGTGGGGAGGGCAGTGAGTTCACCTGCTGAGTTGGCTTAGAGAGGCCACATCTGAACAGCAAAAAAGGTTCTTTGGGGCTGACTCTTAGGCATAATTTTCAGTAGGCTTAGCTTCTCCTTTGCAGGAATAAGTTTTATAGGGCAAATCCTAAAATCGATGGCTTAGCCTATTGGTTTCCCCCACTGCTTGTAAGAATATCAGGAATCTTCAAATAGGGAAGTCGGATATGTCCTCATTTCTCCCCAGTCTTTTATATCCTTGGTTAATTTTATTCCTAAATCTTTCTTTTGGTTGTTATTGTAAATGAATGTGGTAGTTAGGTTCAGTTGTCAACTTGGCCAGGTGAAGGTGCCTAATTCTATTGTTGTGGACATGAGCCAATGGCATGTGATGCTCATCTGTTGCTAATTACATCTGCAGTCGGCTAGGAGGTGTGCCTGCTGCAATGAATGATGCTTGATTTTATTGGCTGGATGCTTAAATGAGAGAGCTCAACGTAGCACAGCCCAAGCAGCTCGGTATACCTCATCTCAGCACTCGCAGCTCAGCCCAGGCCTTTTGGAGATGCAGAAAGGAATCACCCCATGGAAAGCTGTTGGAACCCAGAGGCCTGGAAAAAAGGTCAGCAGAGATTGCCCTGTACCTTCCTGTGTAAGAAAGAACCTCAGTTGAAAGTTAGCTGCCTTTCCTCTGAAGAACTATACATTTTTAACTAAATAAATCCCCTTTTATTAAAAGCCAATCCATCTCTGTTGTATTGCATTCCAGCAGCTAGCAAACTAGAACACTGGAGAAATGGGGAGCTGCTGCAGTTTACAAATACTAGGCATGTTAGAACAGTTTTTTGGATGGCTAAGGGGAAGATTTTGGAGGAACTGTGAAGAAAATGATGGAGAAGTCCTGGAGTGCTTGGAGTGCTTGTTGGTGTAAACGGAACCACTGCCAATCTGGACAAAGGAGGACACAAAAGGGACAAATTGGAATTGCAGAGTGAGAACCATGGAAACTCAGGTCTGAAGCCAAGAAACCTCAGCCAGGAGAGTGGACCCACCCATACACATGGAGAGGGTGAATTCGTCCTGAAGGCAGAGGATGAGTTTCCCACCTCATTGCAGTGGAAGAGTTGTGCCACCTCAGGCCTTGGAGAAGGTATAGTTCCTTGCGGACTGGGGAGAGTTTGGTTGCCACCATATGGAGGGGTTGAGTGTGTGCCCTGGAAATGGTAGAGAGCCCAGGTGTGGCCCCAATGCTTAGAGTGGGTGGAGCCAAGAAAAAGCTGGTCTCCTCAATGTCCCCCGAAGTTTATTCAAAAAGAGGTGGGCCACTGTGTAGGCCTTTGGAAAGAGTGGGTCTACCACTTTCTAAAGCCAAAGGATAAATGACTTTCATTCAGACTTTGAAATCCAATGGAATTTGCCCTGCAGGTTTTCAGAACTGTTTGGGTCTTGTGACTCCTATGTTCCTTCCAATTTCTCCCTATGGAAATAAAAACATGTATCCTGTGACTGTCCTACTTTGCATATTGGCACTAAATAACTTGTTTTGAGATTCCTAGGTCCACAGCCAGAAGAGATTTTTGCCACTTTAATATCGTTTAAGATGATGTGTATAGTTGCCAAGTTGACAAGGGGTGGACATGTGGTAGTTAGGGTCAGGTGTCAACTTGGCCAGGTGAAGGTGCCTCATTCTATTGTTGTGGATATGAGCCAATGGCATGTGAAGCTCATCTGTCGCTGATTACATCTGCAGTCGGGTAGGAGGCATGCCTGCTGCAATGAATGATGCTTGATTTAATTGGCTGGATGCTTACATGAGAGAGCTCAATGTAGCACAACCCAAGCAGCTCAGCATGGCTCGTCTCAGCACACGCAGCTCAGTCCAGGCCTTTTGGAGATGCAGAAAGGAATCACCTCAGAGAACGTTGTTGGAACCCAGAGGCCTGGAATGAATGCCAGCAGAGATCGCCCTGTGCCTTCCCATGTAAGAAAGAATCTCAGTTGAAAGTTAGCTGCCTTTCCTCTGAAGAACTATACATTTTTAACTTAATAAATCCCCTTTTATTAAAAGCCAATCCATCTCTGGTGTATTGCATTCTGGCAGCTAGCAAACTAGAATGATGGAATTTTCTTTTCTTGATTTCCTCCTTAGATTGCTCATTAATAGTTTATATAAACACTAGTGATTTCTGGATGTCGCTCTTGTACCCTGTAGATTTGCTGTGGATTTTTTGGGATTTTTGACATATAGTTAGATATCTGCAAACAAGTATTTTACTTCTTCCTTTCCAGTTTTGATGCCTTTTCTCTCTTTTTATTGTCTAATTGCTCTGGCTAGAACTTCCAGCACAATGTTAAATATCAATAGTGACAGTGGACATTTCTGTCTTGTTCCTGATCTGAGAAAACTTGTAGTCTTTCCCCATTGAGGATGATGTTAGCCGTGATTTTGTTTTGTTTTGTTTTGTTTTCATGTATTTCCTTTATCATGTTGAGGAAATTCCCTTCTATTCCTATCCTAACACTTCTTGATGAAGTGTTCTCATCAAGAAAGGATGCTGAATTTTGTCAAATGCCTTTTCTGCATCAATCGAGATGATCATGTGGTTTTTCTGCTTTGATTTGTTGATATGGTGTATTATGTTAATTGATTTTCTTATGATGAACCATCCTTCCATACCTGAAATAAATCCCATTTGGTCATTGTGTATAATTCTTTTAATGTTCTGCCGCATTCAATTTCTAAGAATTTTGTTGAAGATTTTTGCATCTATGTTCATTAGAGAGATCGGTCTGTAGTTTTCTTTTTTGTGGTATCTTTGGCTAGCTTTGGTATGAGGATGATGTTGGCTTCATAGAATGCATTAGGTAGGCTTCCCTCTTAAATATTTTTTGAAGAGTTTGAGCAGGATTGGTACTAATTCTTTCTCAAATGCTTGGTAAAATTTACATGTGAAACCATCTGGTCCTTGATTTTTCTTCTTGGGGATCTTCTTGATGACTGATTCACTTTCTTTACTTGTGATTGGTTTGTTGAGATCATCTATTTCTTTTTGAGCCAATGTTGGTTGTTCATGCTGGTTTGAAAGGATGTATGTCCCCTAGAAAAGCCATGTTTTAGTCTAAATCCCATTTTGTAAAGGCAGAATAATCCCTATTCAATACTGTATGTTTGAATCTGTAATTAGATCACCTCCCTGGAGATGTAACCCAATCAAGAGTGATTGTTAAGCTGAATTAGGTGACAACATGCCTCCACCCATTTGGGTGGGTTTTGAGAAGTTTCTGGAGTCCTATAAAAGAGGAAACATTTTGGAGGATGAAGGAGATTCAAAGAGAACAGAGCAGAACGACATAGCCACAAAAAGCAGAGTCCTCCTGCCAGTGATCCTTGGAGATGAAGAAGGAAAATGCCTCCCAGGGAGCTTCATGAAACAGGAAGCCAGGAGAAGAAGCTAGCAGATGACATCATGTTCACCATGTGCCTTTCCAGGTGAGAGAGAAACTCTGACTGTGTTTGCCATGTGCCCTTCCACTTGAGAGAGAAACCCTGAACTTCATTGGTCTTTTTGAACCAAGAAGGTATCTTTCCCTGGATGCCTTAGATTGGACATTTCTATAGACTTGTTTTAATTGGGACATTTTCTTGGCCTTAGAACCTGGTATATTGCATCCTGGCAACTAGCAAACTAGACCAATGCCTTTCCAGGAAATTGCCCATTTCATCTATGTTGTCTAGTTTACTAGCATGTAAGTTGCTCTTAGTATTCTCTCATTACCTCCTTTATTTCTACAGGGTCAGTGGTTATGTCTCCTCCATTTCTGATTTTATTTATTTGCACCTGCTCTCTTTTTCTTTTTATCAAATTTGCTAAGGGTCCATCAATTTTAATTATTTTCTCAAAGAACCAACTTCTGTTGGTTTTGTTGTTTCTGGTTTTGTTGATTTACTCGATTGTCTTCATGGTCTCAATTCCATTTGTTTCTGCTCTAATTTCGTTATTTCTTTCCTTTCACTTGCTTTGGGGTTAGTTTGCTATTCTTTCTCTAGTTCTTCCAAGTGAACAGTTAATTCCTCGATTTTTGGTCTTATTTTTTGATATAGGCATTTAGGGCAATAAATTTCCCTCAGCACTGCCTTTGCTGCATCCCGTAAATTTTGATATGTTGTATTTTCATTTTCATTTGCCTTTAGATATTTACTGATTTCTCTTGTAATTTCTTCTTTGATCCACTAGTTTTTTAAGAATATGTTGTTTAGCTTCCATATATTTGTGAATTTTCTGGCCCTCTGCCTGTTATTGATTTCCAACTTCATTCAATCTTCAACTTCATTTCAATCTTTTAAAATTTATTGATGGCAGGCCACAGTGGCTCAGCAGGCAGAGTTCTTGCCTGCCATGCCGGAGACCTGGGTTCAATTCCTGGTGCCTGCCCATGCAAAAGAAAAATGAGACTTACTTTGTGACCCAGCATATGGTCTATCCTTGAGAATGATCCACGAGCACTTGAGAAAAAGATGTATCCTGCTGTTGTGGGGTGTAACGTTCTGTAAATATCTGTTAAGTTTAGTTCATTTTTTGTATTATCCAAATTCTCTAATTGGGAAGTCTTCAGCCATTATTTCTTTGAATATGCTTGATGTCCCCCAGTTTCCCCAGGTTCTCTTCACGTTTCTTTGTTTTCTGTTCCTTCTGTTCCTCAGACTGGATGATTTCAGTTGTCTTATCTTCAAATTCATGGACTTTTTTCTTCTTTCAGTTCTATTCTGCTGTTGAACACTTCAAAGGAATTTTACATTTCTAGTACTGTGGTCTTCAGCTCTGTTTGGTCCCTTTTCATAATTTCCATATCTATACTGGTATTCTTTGTGGTCCTTTGTCTTTTTTCCTTTAGTTCTTTGTCCATGTTTTCCTCTAGCACCATTTTTTTTTTAATGGATAAATCATTTGTGTATTTATGACCATATATGTAGCATTTTCAAGCTTCTATAGTCCAAATAAGGAACAATGCATATGTATACTGTATAATGTTACTTTCCTTACAATAGGTCTTTGGTTTAGATTTTCAGACCAAATATAACACCTTTGATCATATTTGATTTCTAATGACTCTAAAATAAATATATTAAAACTACTCCACACTTGTTTTTTAAATGTCTTTTGGAAATTCTCATTTACTTCTGCTGCTCTTGTTTTTCTACTCTTCTTTTACTCCATCTTATGAGTCCCTATTTCTTCTTCATTTCCTAATTTGCCACTTCACAGCTAATGTTGCCAGTTTTCCCATCTGTTCAACTGATTGTTATTTTTCTTTCTCTCTGAACTGAACTTTCTACTTGATTGTCGCATTTAGATCTTGTGTGACTTGTAGCACCATTTTTTTTAAGAAAACAAACAATACACTTAGAGCCACAATAGCACCATTTTTTAGAAGTCTTTGCTGGCTTGTCCAGGTCTGGTCCTCCTTGTTAATGTTTTCTAATGTTTTAATTTTCTCCTTTGCCTGTGCCATTGCTTCCTGTTTCTTTGTATATTTTGCAATCTTTTATAAAACCTGGACATTTTGATACTTTAGACTCTGAGACTTCTGTTCCTTAAGCTCGTATCCAGCTAATGTTATGGCAGAGCTTTTCCTGAATGCCACAAGCCAGGTACTAACCACACAAAAAAGAAGGCAAAGAAAAAATAAAACACCTTTTCCAGCCTTTGCAGATTGGCCTATGTGAATGCCTTCCTGCTGCACTTAGGCATACTATAATAAGTTTAGGGGGCAACTCAAGCCCAAAGCATAGGGAATACTCTGATCCTTTCTGCACGTGTCTTGTCTTGGGCATGCACATGTGGCCCTAGAAATTGTACCATTTACATGGTTCTGAATGTCCCCTCTTCCCCAGAAATAGGGTCATCATAGTCCCAGGCACTGTATTATATATCTTGAAGCCAGATATCCCTTGCCTCAGGCAGCACAATTTGACTACTCTCCCACAACATTCTTCAGGAGGGCTCTGCAAGTTGCTTTATACATACAGAACAAATTTTGGGACCATGATTTCCTCAGGCCACCACTAGACAGATTGGGCCAGATATACATGCTCATAGTATGGATCCAAGAGTTACTCTGTTTCCTCTAGAACAGGGATCATGGATCCACAGTGGGAGCATGGCTAGCTCCATGCTGAGCCTGTAAGCAGTGGGGAGAGGGTGCAGCCACGGTACAAGGTCCTACTGTTTTCAACAAGCCTTTTTCTTGATTTGGTATTCACCCTGTTAATGCAGTCCTTTAACTGTTTTCTGGAACTTTGAGAAAGATGTTTCTGCCGGTTCTTGCTGGTTGTTCAAAGCTTCTGTGGTGGGACAGAGCCCTGAAGTGTCTGCATCTGACTCTATCAGGGTGGGAATAATGTTGTTTTAAATGGAATTTTTTACTTGATGTCCTTTTTTAGATAATTCATTGCTAGTGTATAGAAACGCAACTAATTTTTTGTGCACTGGAGTTGTATCCTGCAACTTGGATGAATTCATTTTTTACCTGTAGTAGCTTTCTACATAGAGGATCATAACATTTGTGAGTGAGTAGGGAGCTTTACTGCTTCCTTTCAAGTGTGTGTGCCTTCAGTTTCTTTTTCTTGCATAATTGCTGTGGCTAGAGCTCTCAGTACAATGTTTGAATAACAGTGATAAAAGCAAACAGGGAAATGAGACAAAGTGTCAATGGCTGAGAGATTCCAAACAGAGTCCAGAGGTTATCCTGGAGGTTATTCTTATGCATCAAGTAGATATCATCTTGTTATTCAAGTTGTAATGGAGAGGCTGGAGGGAACTGCCTGAAAATGTAGAGCTGTGTTCCAGTAGCCATGTTTCTTGAGGATGATTGAATAATGATACAGCTGTCACAATGTGACTGTGTGATTGTGAAAACCTTGTGTCTGATGCTCCTTTTATCTACCTTGTCAACAAAGGAGTAGAACATATGGAATAAAATAAATAATAGGGGGAACAAATGCTAAAATAAATTTAGTTTGAAATGCTAGCGATCAATGAAAGCAAGGGGTAAGGGGTATGATATATATAATCTTTTTTTTTCTTTCTGTGTTCGTTTTTCTTTCTGTTGTCTTTTTATTTCTTTTTCTGAATTAATGCAAATGTTCTAAGAAATGATGAATATGCAACTAAGTGATGATATTGCGAATTACTGATTATGTATGTTTTATTTTGTTTCTTTATTTTTTTAATTAATAAATAAATTTTTTTAAAAAATAGACATCCTTGTCTTGTTCCTGATCTTAGGGGTAAAAGCTTTCAGTCTCTCACCATTCAGTATGATGTTAGCTGTGTGCCCATCATATTTGAAGAATATTTTCATTGAATATAGATAGAGTTCTGGGTTGACCCTTTCTTCCTTCCAGCATTTAAAAATTGTCACTGTGTTGTCTTTTGGATTGTCTTGTTTCTGATGAGAAGAGTCCAAACAGGGCTTCCTGTCTTTCCCACAGCGGCAGCTGCTCCACCTCTCAGGCCTGCACTAACAAGGGTCTTTCTTCCGGTCTCCATATATGCCCAGTCTTTTTCATGATGCCCACTGGAGGACCAGGTACCAGTGCCTACAAGTAGGTGTAAACCCCCTTTTGTCTGAGATTCTCAGGGGTTCCACACTTTCATGATAGCCCACACTTGGCCTTTAGAAAGTCATTAAAAACTTTAGCTGAATTCTTCTTATTCATTTTATGTTTTCCTCCCAAGTCCTACCACAGATAAACCAGTGCTCATGTTTTATCTTTCCTTCAAGGCACCTTTCTTTAGATCTCAGGCTACTTGGTTGTCTCAGTTCTTTGAGTGGTTCATGAGAAATTATGATTTTTTGGATTATCTAACTTTTTCTTGTTATGGTGGGAACTACACTCTTTTCAGATTTCTATGTTCTAGACAGAAGTTAAAAGCCCCAAGATTAAAAATAAACAGTGATAACATAGTGACTGAAGATGAAAAAACAGAACTTCAGCTACTTTAATTTTGTCATTCTACATGACTGCTTCGGACTTTTGTTTTTAAAAGGACTTCAAATGAATGGTACTCCTCTTTCAGAATACTAGTCCTGGTGAAAATTGCAGTACATTGTCCTCTCTTTTCCCTCCAGTCATGGGCAGAAAAGTCAAAGCTATACCAGCCTCCTGGCTCTGTCTAGAAAACTACTCTGCCTGTCTCTGTAGATGGGGAGAAGGGCTCCAGGGCCTTGGGATCATGGCCCCGTGTACCCAAGTGTGGGATGTTACTGGGAATAGTGCTGGCAACTTCACCAGTTTAACCATACCCCAAATACACCTTTGGTGGTATTGTGGAAAGGGCATCCTCTGACCAAAATTACCTAAGAAGTGGTAGAGGACCTGTACTCTGATCCAACTGGCCATCCCATTCACCCTGGCATTTGAAAAGGAAGAAGTTCTAACTCAAGGAGAAAGAAAGGATCTTTCCATGATTGAGTTTATTTAGACAGTAAAGGGGTGTCAAGAGGAATTCCAGATAAGTTTAAGGCTAGGAATCAAATAGCGGCAGGAATTGAGTCATCCTTATTCCGGTAGGTCACCGTCAACAAAAATGTGGAGTGGACACACCCTATACAAAAGTTAACTCAAAATGGATCAAAGATCTAAACATTAGGTCTAAGACCATAAAACAGTTAGAGGAAAATGTTGGGAGATATCTTATGGATCTTACAACTGGAGGCGGTTTTATGGACCTTAAACCTAAAGCAAGAGCACTGAAGAAGGAAATAAATAAATGGGAACTCCTCAAAATTAAACACTTTTGTGCATCAAAGAACTTCATCAAGAAAGTAGAAAGACAGCCTTCACAATGGGAGACAATATTTGGAAATGATATATCAGATAAAGGTCTAGTATCCAGAATTTATAAAGAGATTGTTCATCTCAACAACAAAAAGACAGCCAACCCAATTACAAAATGGGAAAAAGACTTGAACAGACACCTCTCAGAAGAGGAAATACGGATGGCCAAGAGGCACATGAAGAGATGCTCAATGTCCCTGGCCATTAGAGAAATGCAAATCAAAACCACAATGAGATATCATCTCACACCCACCAGAATGGCCATTATCAACAAAACAGAAAATGACAAGTGCTGGAGAGGATGCGGAGAAAGAGGCACACTTATCCACTGTTGGTGGGAATGTCAAAGGGTGCAACCACTGTGGAAGGCAGTTTGGCGGTTCCTCAAAAAGCTGAATATAGAATTGCCATACGACCCAGCAATACCATTGCTAGGTATCTACTCAAAGAACTTAAGGGCAAAGACACAAACGGACATTTGCACACCAATGTTTATAGCAGCATTATTTACAATTGCAAAGAGATGGAAACAGCCAAAATCTCCATCAACAGAAGAGTGGCTAAACAAACTGTGGTATATACATACGATGGAATATTATGCAGCTTTAAGACAAGATAAACTTATGAACCATGTAATAACATGGATGGACCTAGAGAATATTATGCTGAGTGAATCCAGCCAAAAACTAAAGGACAAATACTGTATGGTCCCACTGATGTGAACGGACATTCGAGAATAAACTTGAAATATGTCATTGGTAACAGAGTTCAGCAGGAGTTAGAAACAGGGTAAGACAATGGGTAATTGAAGCTGAAGGGATACAGACTGTGCAACAGGACTAGATACAAAAACTCAAAAATGGACAGCACAATAATACCTAATTGTAAAGTAATCATGTTAAAACACTGAATGAAGCTGCATCTGAGCTATAGGTTTTTGTTTTGTTTTGTTTTGTTTTGTTTTGATTTTACTATTATTACTTTTATTTTTTTCTCTATATTAACATTCTATATCTTTTTCGGTTATGTTGCTAGTTCTTCTAAACCAATGCAAATGTACTAAGAAATGATGATCATGCATCTATGTGATGATGTTAAGAATTAATGATTGCATGTGTAGAATGGTATGATCTCTAAATGTTGGGTTAATTTCTTTTTTTCCGTTAATTAAAAAAAAAAAAAAAAGAGAAGGGATAATTGGAGATGAAGGGATACAGACTGTACAACGGGACTGGATATAAAAACTCAGAAATGGACAGCACAATACTACCCAATTGTAATGCAATTATGTTAAAACACTGAATGAAGCTGCATGTGAGGTATAGGTTTTTTGTTTTTGTTTTTTTTGTTTTTTTTCTTTCTATTATTGTTTTAATTCTTATTCTGTTGTCTTTTTATTTCTTTTTCTAAATCGATGCAAATGTACTAAGAAATGATGAATATGCAACTATGTGATGTTATTAAGAATTACTGATTGTACATGTAGATTGGAATGATTTCTAATTGTTTTGTTAATTCTTTTTTTAATTAATAAAAAAAAAAAAATGTGGAGTGGATTAATCAGCAAAGATTTCAGTTATACCAAGGATGCAGTTAAGGGAATAGCAGAACAGTTGGATGCTACTAGCCAAATGACATGGGAGAATAAGATGGCCCTAGACATGCTGCTCGATGAAAAGAAAGGCATTTGTGTTATGGTCGGGGGAGCTGTTGTACATTTATCCCCAATAATACAGCCCCAGATGAAACTATCACAAAAGCTCTATTAGCTCTACTAGGCCTAATGGCTTTATCTGAAAAATTCAGGCATTGATAACCCTATCATAGGATAATTAGAAAGCTGGTCTGGGAAATGGAAAGGGGTACATTGTCCATGATAACTTCTTTAATCATAGAAGCTGGGATACTCACAGCACTTGGGTTCTCTGTTATGCCATGTGCCCAGGGGTTAGTTCCGAGACTCACTGAGGCTGCCTTAACCAAGCAAATACCTATTCAGTACAGGTAAAACAATTTATACACCCTTAAAGAGGAAGATCCCTGTTATGAAGAGTGTAAAAAGGCTCTTATCAACTTTGAAGAAAGACTAAAATGTAAAAACTAAAGAGTTCAGAAAGAAAGGGAAGGGGATTTGTAAGAAAACTAAGTTTAGCTTTCACACAAGATGATACATGAAAGGGATACAGGGCAGCTCAAACTGGTCTTGCAGGTAGGGAAGGAGAGCCTCTGACACAAGCCTAGAAATGGCACCAAATAGGTAGAAACAAGTTTAAATAACGGCCAGGGTCATTGAAATGTAAAGCAGGAAACTTCAGGCGGGAAATTTGAATTAGACTATCTGGATAGGTTGTAACCTCTGGAGTATCCAGTCAGTGGGGATAAGAGGGAGGGACCTGCAGGTTAGGCTAAGGAGATAAGTATCACTGCTTCTGGTTGCTGGATGCACCATCCACCATTTTTGAGCTGGTTGCCCATTCTTGCAAGAACATGAATAAATTATCTTCTCCATACACATACACAAAAAAAGAGAGAGAAAATTATCAATTCCAGGTGTTGAATACTCTGAGTATATCACTGATAAAAAAAAAAAAAGTACCAGCTGAGGTGATTGATCCCTATTATCAAAATGGAGTTCCTGCTGCAGAAAGGAATGTGGTAGGAATACAGAGACCACTAGTACTCATACTTGCTTGTCCAGTTGTAGGAAAAGAGTTAATAGAAGATGGCTCTTCCATATAAGACCACCAAGGACTCATCTTCAGGAAGAAATGTTTGGCTCACCATACTAAAAAAAGAAACCCAGTTTATTGAGGCACTAACTAAATGAGAGTTGAACTTGGAAAGGATATAGGGAAATCATAATGGTGACATTTGCAAACTACTGCTCAAGACCAATTGCAGAAACGAGGACTGCAGCATTAAACCATAATTTCTTATGTATAATTTAAGTAACATTTTAAGTGATTTATTAAAATTTTAAAATAAATTTTTATATTTCATACTATTTTCTGCTTTTCTTTTCTATGCTATTTCATAGAGACTGTGTTTTCAATTAACTTTTTAATTCATTCCATAGATTATATAATATCATAATGGAATCAGTGAGAAGAGACATGGACATTGCACAGAGATTCTAGGACTAGGTCAAAGTGCTTGTGGTATTTTGGTCTGACCCCTTGAGGGGTCAAAGATACTTTGGGATGTATAATAATTACATGCTTGCATAATTAGTCTTCTTGTATAATAAAAATTTGGTTTTATATAACAAAAGTTTGCAAAGAACTATAAAGTCCAGAAAAAAAAAGTGCTATGTGTAAATAGGAGGTCAGAGAGGGGGTCAGGTAAGGGTTAAGAAGAATGACGTTCTGTCAAATAGGATTTCATCAAGAAGGAGAGAGGGCATTTCAGATGGTCAGGGAGAGGGGAGAACAGAGACTTGGAGATAGCTCAAATCCCAGTTGTATGACTCTTAACAATGTATGAGGCAAATCACATCTCAGTTTTAAATTTCTCATCAGCAAATGAGAAGGTTTTCCCAAAATATCAATGTGATATTTTTTCTGACAGGCTACCTTTACAGTCACCTGCACTATAGGTAGCAACTCCTTCAAAGCCGTAACAATACATATGCAGAATTTTAAATCCATCTCTATAAGTGATTTGATCAGTGAGTGGAAACGTATTTGCAAAGTCCCCTTCGGGGAATGGTGATAAAGGGGGAAATTCAACTTCCCCAAGTTGAATTCTTGATATTCTCACAAGCAGTGTGGACAACCAAAGCTATAGGCTGAGACCCCAGTCTTGGGGGTTGTTCATATGAAACTTAACCCCGCAAAGGATAGGTCAAGCCTACTTAAAATTTAGGCCTAAGAGTCACCCCCAAGAGAATCTCTTTTGTTGCTCAGATGTGGCCTCTCCCTCCAGCCAACACAACAAGCAAACTCACCACCCTCCCCCTGCCTATGTGGGACATGACTCCCAGGGGTGTGGACCTTCCTGGCAACATGGGACAGAAATCCTAGAATGAGCTGAGACTTAGCATCAAGGGATTGAGAAAAACCCTAGAATGAGCTGAGACTCAGCATCAAGGGATTGAGAAAATTCTCTCGACCAAAAGGGGGAACTGTGAAATGAGAGAAAGTGTCAATGGCTGAGAGATTCTAAACATAGTAGGGAGGTTATCCTGGAGGTTATTCTTACGCATTAAGTAGATATCATCTTGTTATTCAAGATGTAATGGAGAAATAGGGGGAACAAATGTTAAAAAAACTTAGTTTGAAATGCTAGTGATGAATGAAGGCAAGGGGTAAGGGGTATGATAGGTATAATCTCTTTTTTTCTTTCCTGTGTTCGTTTTCTTTTTCTATTGTCTTTTTGTTTCTTTTTCTGAATTAATGCAAATGTTCTAAGAAATGATGAATATGCAACTAGGTGATGATATTGTGAATTACTGATTATGTATGTTGTTTTATTTTGTTTCTTATTTTTTAATTATTAAATAAATTTTTAATGCTTAAAAAAAAAAAATGTAATGGAGAGGCTGGAGGGAACTGCCTGAAAATGTAGAGCTGTGTTCCAGTAGCCATGTTTCTTGATGATGACATACAGCTTTCACAATGTGACTGTGTGATTATGAAAACCTTGTGTCTGATGTTCCTTTTATCTACCTTGTCAACAGACGAGTAGAACATATGGAATAAAACTAAATAATAGGGGGAACAAATGCTAAAATAAATTTAGTTTGAAATGCTAGTGATCAATGAAAGGGAGGGGTAAGGGGTATGGTATGTATAATCTTTTTTTTTCTGTTTTCGTTTTATTTTTCTGTTGTCTTTTTCTTTCTTTTTCTGAATTGATGCAAATGTTCCAAGAAATGATCATGATGATGAATATGCAACTATGTGATGATATTGTGAATTACTGATTATATATGTAGAACGGGATGATCATATGTTAAGAATGTTTTTGTTCGTTGTTAAATTTTTTTAATTAATAAATAAAAAAAAGGAAAAAAGGAAAAAAATCCATCTCTATATATTTCCTGATTATAGAATTCATGCATTTTTTCTAGCCCATCTTTCCCACCAAGAAATAGTACTTTCCATCTCTCCCAACATCTTTAAATGTTCCCATTCCCTATGGCTTTTTTCCTTCTATCACAAAATGTACCTATGCACAAGTTTCTCATCCCTTAGAAAGTAAGCATTTATGTGACTCTGCTTTGAAGTTCCTTCAGTTCTCTTTTAAATGCCAAACTTCCACCAAAAGGCACGGTAGCTCACCACTCTCAACCTTCTTCTCAACTTGCTGTTAGTCCAATCAAAACTGCTCAGAGGCTGATACAAAATAATTAACAAAATGCTGAAACTTTTGCCCTTATATAATGACTAGCTATATCCTTTTCCAATATTCTGATGTGTTTAATGTTGCTGATGGTACCCTCCCCTTAGAACCATTTCTTCTGCTTTTCTTAATGTTCATTTTTTCCATACACATTTAATTCAATTTGTTTGACATTTATTACATGCCTATTATATGCAATGAGAGTAGTAAGGTATGCATAAGGAGTTTACAATCAGTTGGGATAGAAAGCTAAGAAGAATATAAAGTAGAATGTATATAAGCGTTGGAACAGTTCTAAAATTCTGTGGGACATTTGAGAGGGCTCATGGGGCTGGTAGCATTTGTGGATGGACTTGAAGAATAAGATCTCAATTTATAGAAATAAAAAAGCATCACATTCCAAAAGAAGAAATAGTAACATTAAATGATAGAGGCAGGTAGAGCAATGAATTTTAGAGAAACATTACTAGATGGAGAAATTGGAAGGTCTTTTGATATAAACTTTTAATAAAATAAATGGTGGTTAAATAAAAGCTTATAAAAGTCCTTTTCTTAGGAGACAAGTTAGTAAGACTTCCTCTGCTTTATTTTTTAACCCTTCCCAGCTGTTTATCTCTGACATTATATGCTTATATTACTATTTATGAATGTATAAATTCTGGATATTCTATATCTACAACCTAACCTAAGAGATGAAAATTTAGTATGTTTAGGTTGCCCCCCTCCCAAACCTTACAATATAGATTTATCACTAAAATAGATTAAATCAATGACCAGTATTTATGGCCTTGCAAATGTTGTTCATGAAGAGCTATCTATATATCTTAACTTTATTTCCTCTCTTAAGATGGTCTATAGAATATCAGTTAAGAGTAACAGATGTGAAGCCATACTGGGGTTCAAACCCTGGATTTGTCACTTTCTAGCTGTGTTAAATTTGAGCAAGTGATTTAAATTTTCTGCCTGTTCCATCTGTAAAATAAGTACAAGACCTATATCACAGGGTTGTTATAAGGATTAAATGTTAATACATGTAAAAGTATGATACATAGTATATACTTCAGAAATGTTATAGTTTATTGTATAGTTTTATCTGCATTAATGTTTATAATTGTCTTCCTCTTAGGCCTTTCATTTGATCCATCCATGTAGGACAAGAACCAGGGGGCCCCCCATTCTCATGGACACAAAAAATGGAGTGATGTAATAAGGCATTTTTTTTCTCCATACTGGGTATTTTATCAAGTCATTTTTCAAGGATCCCTTCATCAAAGCTCTCTGTCTTGCTCTAAAACAGCCAGTCTCTTCCTGTGCTGTCATCATGGATGTTCTCCGCATCCTTCTCCTGGGTTAGATCCACTGTTTCTTTGACCTTGAGTATCTTTTCTACTTGAATATTCTCCATATTGCTACAGCATCTCTTAAGCAACTTCTTCAGACAGTAGAATAAGTAAAATTTCAGAATTTTTGAATGCAGAAAAATATATTGTTATTCTAACCTCATAAATGATTGACAGTTTGGGTTAAATTTTAGATCGAAAAAAATTTCATCATTTAAAAATTATTCCACTCTCTTCTAGAATGTTGAAGAATTTTTGAGAAATCTGATGGAATTCATTCTTGCTTATATCTTTCAAGAGGTGTTTAGGATCCCCTGTTCTGCCCAGTGCTTTAAAAGGTGTCAAAGATATGTAAGTCTTTTTTCATTGATTGTACAGGGTTGGTGGGTCTTTCAGTCTGGAAATTTGCATTCTTCAACTCTGAAATTGTCTTGTACATTTTTTAAACAATTTAGTCCCTCATCTTCCCTATTCTCTCTTTGTGAAGTTGAACTGTTTTTTGTTCTCTTTCTGGGATCAGTTTCTGGGTTGATCCTTTATATTTCTTGTCTTCTTGCTATTTCCCCCTGCCATTTTCCCCTCATCAATACTTCTACTTGCTAACTCTTCTATACATTTATTTATTCATTAATTTACTCAACAAATATTTATTGATGACTGACCTTTCTTACTATATTTTTCTATGTTCCAGGCAAGGTTCTGGGCATTAGAGATACAGCAATGAATAAGAATAATCCCAGTCCTCATGGAGAGTAAGTTGTTGGACAAAATTTAAAAGTGGGTTAACAGTAAGTGTCACAAAGAAAATTAAACAGGTAGGGGAGGGAAGATGAATTGAAGTGGAAGCTGTTTTTTGTTAAGTTGTCAGGGAAAGTCTGACATTTGAATAGCAACATGAATAAAATGATAGAGCAAGTCATGTGAGGATCTGGAGATAGAACATTCCAGGAAGTAGAACAGCTATTTAAAGGACTGAGGTTGCAACAAACCAGCTATGTTTGACAAACAGCAAGAAGCCAGTATAGAGTGAGCAGGGAGCTATGAAGGAATAAGGCCAGAGGGTATCAGGAGACCCTTATTTAGAGTATTGTGGTTATGGTAAAGAGCCTGGATTTTACTCTAAACTTAATTAAAAGCCATTTTGAGCAGGCAATTATCATTTAAAATAATAACATTCTGGCTGCTTTGTGGCAGATGGACTATGGGAGCTCAGTAGTGGAAATAGGTAGACACTATGAGTTGAAAAGTAAAGAAATAATAATAAAGCAAATGTGACAGTGGCTTGGTTAGCGAAGTAGCAGAGAGCAGTAAATGGAAATCAGAATCTGAATATATTTGGAAGTTTAATAAGAATAGCTGCCTAATTTGAGACATTAGGTAGAGAAAGAATTGAAGGATGATTATTGGGGTTTTCACCTGAGCAAGTTGAGAAATAATGGTAACACTCAATTGCCCAAGGAAAGGAGGGGGAAGTAACAGGTTTGGATGTGGAAGGGCAGCAAGGATTCTATAGATATGCTTGAAATGTCTAGGATAGTGGATCTGGAGGATGGATTCTGGAGGCAGACTTCATGCGCTCAATTTCGAGACTGGATGGGGCATGAGCCTATACAGGTTTCCTTTTTCCGTCTTTAAGACAAAGATATTATAGCATGTTTGTATGCTGAAGAAAAAATAGAGAAATTAACAATTCAAGAGAAAGAGATGGATTAACTGTAGGAGCAAACTCCTTGAATAGATGACTGAGAATGGAATCCATGCATGAGAGGACAGGGTGCTGGAGGAGTCCCTCCATTAGAATCAGAAGGAAGACAGAGTATATGACAATAGATGCAGGTAGGAAGATACATTTGATGCTGAGAAGATGTAGTGCTCTTTTTTCTATTTTCCAGTAATACGAGAAAATACTTCATTGGTTGTGAAGGATTGGATGGAATGATTGGAGATTTGACAAAAGTAGTTGTGAAATAGTCAGCTTAGAGAATGGAAGATTGAAGTGACTGGGGAGATATAGTTGGTGCTAAGGGCCATTTGAGAGTAGAGGTAATCAGTTTGCAGGGAGATGAGCCAGCATAACTGTTTTTCTCCAGCTAAATTCCTAAATGCAGGTACAGCCGTTGATTAGGTAGACACCCAAGAATATACAAGGAAGGCCATGAAGCAAGGGACAAGAGGATGATTACATGAAATGTAATGATGTGATGGCCCATGAAATCTAAACTGGGTGGAAATAGGATGGAAGAGGTGCACCTATCCCACCTCAGGAATGTGGGGTGTGGAATTACAAATAGCTATCAGATTTTTTAATCCAACAATATTAATAGTCACTTTAAATATAAATGGTCTAAACACACCAATTGAAAGATATAGATTGTCAGAGTGCATAAAAAGCAAGACGCAAATATATGCTCTTTTTTAAAAGAAACTCACTATGAAGATATAGATATGTCAAAAAGAAATAAAGATAAAAGGATGAAGAAACTATACCATGAGAACACTAGCTAAAATAAAGCTCGAATATCTATATTAATTTCAAAGTAGACTTCAAATTAAGACTACTATTAGAGCAAAACAGGGACATGCGAAAATGAAAAAGAAGTCAATTCATATAACAATCATAAATGTATATGCACCTGACATCTGAATTTCAAACTACATGAAGCAACAAATAATATATCTGAAAAGAAAAAATACAATCCACAATTTTAGTTAGAGGCTTCAACACTCCTAAGGATTTGATAGAACAGGTAGGCAGAAAATCAGTACGGACATAGATGACTTGAGCAACACTATCAACCAGTTTGACCTTTTTCACATCTGGAATATTCTATGCAACAAAGACAGATTATACATTGTTTCCAAGTGCACATGGCACACTAACCAAGATAGACCATATCCTGGGTCATAAAATAAGTCTTAACATATTAAAAATAATTTTAAAATCTTTAAAAATACATTCTCAAACCATAAGAGAAATAAATTATAAATCAATAACAGAACTATCTGGAAAATCCCCAAATATTTGTAAAGTAAGCAATATATTTCTAAATAACCAATGGGCAAAAAAGGAAGTCTCAAGGGGATTTAAAATATAATTTTATCTGAACAAGAAGTAAAATAAAATGTATCAAAATTTGTAAGACGCGACTAAAGCACTGCTTAGTGGGAACTTTATAGCATTAAATGCTTATATTCAAAAAAAAGATCTAAAATCAGTAATCTAGAGCCTCCACCTTAACTACAAAAAGAAAAGGAAATCAAATACAAAGCAAACAGAAAAGGTAGAATAAAGATCAAAGGAAAATTAATGATATTGAAAACAGAAAAATAGGGGGAAAAATGGCTGTTTCTATGATCAATGAGATTGATTAAACCAGTAATCAAGGAAAAAAAGGACACAAATTACCAGTACCCAGAATGAAAGAGGAGACATCACTACTTTCCCCACAGACATTAAAAGAACAGTAAGGAAGGGAGATGCAGATAAATGTTTCAGAAGAGAAGGTTACTTCTATCTGGCACAGGTGGACACTAGACTGGACTCTGAAGGACAGAATCATCAATTCATTAATGAAGGATGACTTGTGTTGAACAAAACAAGCTGGGTCAAGCATTTGAAGATGCTTTTGAAGTACTAAGGCAACATTCAACTGGAGATCTTCAGTACGCCCCGGATTACAAAATTTACCTGGCTTCCAGCAACCATTGCCCTCATGTCAGAGGAAATTCCAACTGCTATGGAATGCTGCCTATAGAGAAACCTGTCTGTAATTGGAGAACCATAATCAACAGTGCTGCAGGCTTTATTTTGAAGGAAATACTCATCAAACTCTACAGAATGCCACTGAAAACCAGTTAGTACAATCTGCTATCCTCCAGCAGAAGGGAGGAAAAGGCGGAAAGAAGCTCCAACTGTGTGAATACCTTCATGAGTCCCTGTGTAATCCCAAGATAGGGTCATGCATTCAGTGGGTGGACACACCTAAAGGTATATTTCAGTTTGTATCAAAAAGCAAAGAAAAACTTGCAGAACTTTGGGGAAATTGAAAATGCAACTGGAAAGCCATGACTTACCAGAAAATGGCCAGAGCACTGAGGAACTGTGGAAGAACTGAGGAAATCACCAAAATTTGGAGAAAGCTAACTTACCAGTTCAGTGAGGCCATTCTCTAAAGGCTCTCTCCATCTTATTTCTTTGGGAGAGATCTTCTACTCACATTTTGTTCAACCTAAACAAGAATGTCAAGGTTTAAATAACTGGAATGCAAATTATAATTATGCATGTGCCAATTACCATCAGTTAAATAACTCTGATTGCTAAATACAACCTTACGTATAATAGTTTTCTGGCATCAGAAATTCCTGCAAGCTTCAGAATTTTCCTTTTAAAGCAAGTATTGAAGAGGAAAAACAAATTTAAACGTTATTTTTATTAAAAACACACCGTCTGTACTAGCTTGGTGGGAAATTCTGTCTGTGAACAACTTTAAATGATCAAGCTCCATTTGAATGTATGTCCTTCATCTTACTACTTTCTATGCAACTAAATTCTTCTAGATTAACAGTGCCAGTACAGATTATTTATGTAGTTTTT
This sequence comes from Tamandua tetradactyla, assembly GCF_023851605.1. Taxonomy (NCBI): domain Eukaryota; kingdom Metazoa; phylum Chordata; class Mammalia; order Pilosa; family Myrmecophagidae; genus Tamandua; species Tamandua tetradactyla. The sequence goes on along the minus strand of NC_135345.1, from coordinate 41,594,439 downwards.
GCCTGTCATGAACTCATGTGAAAAAAAAAATCACTTGAAAATTTATCTGATGGCTTTAATGAGAAAACAAAAAATGACTGCATATGATACAGTCTTTATGCCAAAATAGGTTCATGACTTTAAAAACTTTCATGGATATCCTCAACCTATATTTCCTCTGCACTTCCTCTCTTGGTCTGTGGAGCTAAAGAAGCAAGAGCCTAAGGGAAATGTCACTTTCCTAAATAATAAAACTCAGAAGCATGCCCCCCCTCCAAAAAAAAGAACAATAAGGGAAAGTGATAAACAACTCTATGCCCATAAATTTTACAACTTGGATGAATGGACAGTTGAAACAATACAAACTATGAAAACTCATTCAAGAAAAAAGAGATAACCCAGAACATCCTACATCTATTAAAGAATTTGAGTTTGTAGTTTAAAATCATAGAAAAAAGAAAACTGCAGGCCCAGGTAGTTTCCCATTTTTGCTTTGAAAAACAACAATGCTGAGATTATCCTTAACCACATTAAGGATGGATTCTAGCTTTCTAAGAAACAAGACTGCAACAGGCAAGTAAACAAGACCTGAACAGAGGGGACTACCTACATAAATAAACCCTTGAAAAAGTGTCAATCTCACTAAATCTTTAGCTTAAGAACAAATCCACATTATTTTTCACCTTCACATTAGTTTTTTTTTCTAAACAAAACAAACTTTATTGTGATAACCTATACAACAAAAAATTTGCGATTTTAACCACTTGCAACTATACAATTCAGTGGTGTTAATTACATTCACAATGTTTTGCTACCATCACAACTCATTACCAAAATTTTTCCATTACCCCACAGAGCAACTCTGTACATTAATATATTAAATTTAAAATTTGAAATTAACAGAAGAGCCTATAAAATATATATACATTTTCAATTAAAATAATATAACTAATGTCTATGTAACAACCTAGATTAAGGAATTTGGACTTTATCAATGCTTTAGAAAATTCCTGCAGCTTTCCTGCCTCTACAGTATCCTGCTAATATATCCTTTTTTACTCTCCCACAGAGGTAATACACAGTAGTGGCTTTTTTCTTTATAGCTTTGACTGTTTTTTAACTATCACATAAGTGGAATTATACTGTTTTTATTTTCCTTTGACTTGCCTTTTTTTTGGGAGGGGGGGCTCAAAATTATGTATTGTTAGATTAACCCATGAAGAAGTGTGTAGCTGTAGTTTGTCTGAATTCCTTGCTGAATAGTATTCCATCACATCAATATATGAAATTTAGATGTTTTAAATTGTTGGATTTTATAAACAATTATGTTCTCTATATACTTATGCATATCTCCTAATGCACATGTATGAAATTTTCAATGGGGTATGTACCTAGAGGTGAAATTGTTGGGTTGTCGGGAATGCTCATGTTACTAGGTACTACTAAAACATTTCCTAAAGAGATGCACCAATTTAGAGCCCACCAGCATTATATGAGAACTACTGCTACACATCTTACCAATATCTAACATTCTTAGACTTTTAAACTTATGTCAGTCTGAGTATGTCACTATTTCTTACTTTTATTTTGCATTTCCCTATTACAAATGAAGTTGAGAATCTATCAATGGTTATTGGCCATTTGCATTACCTTTATTGTGAAGAGGCTGTTTAAATCTAATTTCTTCTCCTGGGTTGTCTTTTTCTCTCATAAGAGTTCTTTTATATATATATAAAAGTTCTTTTATATATATATAAACTTTTTTAATTGTATAGTAAGTATAACATATATACAAAGCAAAGAAATTAAAAAGCAATAGTTTTCAAAGCATTCTTCAAAAAGTGGTTACAGGACAGATCCCAGAGTTTGTCATGGGCTACCATACGATCCCCTCATATTTTTCCTTCTAGCTGCTCCGGAATGTAGGAGGCTAGAGGGATTAAATCTCTTTTTTTTTAATCATCACAATCAAATTTTTTCCTTTTTTTTTTTTTTGTGAACAGTAACATATATACAATAAAGCTATAAATTTCAAAGGACAGCACCACAATTAGTTGTAGAACATATTCCAGACTTTGACATGGGTTACAATTTTAGGTTTTTACTTCTAGCTGCTCTAAAATACTGGAGACTAAAAGAAATATCCATTTAATGATTCAGCATTCATATGCATTTGTTAAGTCCTATCTTCTATGTATAATTCCACCATCACCGTTGATCTTTCCACACCTCTCTTTGGGGTTGTTTGGGCTATGGCAATTCTAAATTTTTCATATTGGAAGGTTCTGTCACTAATATGGGGTAGGAAAATGGAACTAGCTGATGTTCTGGAGAGGATGGGTTAGGTTTCAGGATTTATCTGGACCAGGGACCCATCTGAAGGTTGTAGGTTTCTGGAAAGTTACTCAAGTGCTTGGAACCCTTGTGGAATCTTATACATTGCCCTAGGTGCTTTTTTAGGATTGGCTAGAATGGTCCTGATTGGGGTTTGGCAGGTTATGATAGGCAACAAGGTCTACCTGAAGCCTGTGTAAGAGCAACCTCCAGAGTAGCCTCTCAACTCTATTTGAACTCTCTCTGCCACTGATACTTTATTAATTACACTTCTTTTCCCCCTTCTGGTCAGGACATAAATGTTGATGCCATGGTGCCAGGTCTGGATTCATCCCTGTGAGTCCTCTCCCACATCACCAGGGAGGCTTTCACTCCTGGATGCTTTACCCCACGTAGCGGGGAAGGCAATGATTTCATTTTCAGAGCTGGGCTTAGAGAGACTGAGGCTACATCTGAGAAACAACACAGGTCCTCCAGAAGTAACTCTTAAGCATGCCTATAGGTGGTCTAAGCTTCTATGTTACATACATAAGCTTACAAGAGTAAGCCTCATGATCAAGGGCATGGCCTATTTATTTGGGTATCCCTAAAGTTTGACACCATTAGGAGGTTCCCTAATGGTCAGGTTTAATACTTCCATATTCTTTCTCCTCTCCCTCAGGGGACTTTGCAAATATTTTTGATTATCTGCTTAATATACTCTAGGAAAGTTTCCAGACATTACAATAATCTATACAGGATTAAAGTATCTCTTTCTTATTCTGTGCTTCCTGTGTTTCAATTGTTCAAATGAGCTATACAGATAGGTTGAATTAGATTATACACTACAGAAATATTCAGTTCCAGATCAAATAAACCTTTCTTCCATTGTTCTCAAAGAGTATGTGTGATTCTAAAATATAGACACTGTCTTCCTTACCCTTGTGTTCTGAATTACTTTAACTGCAATCTGTTTGGCTTTGTTCTTATCTCTCAATGTATAAAACAGCCTCTCAAAATCCAGAAATAATAATCACCACTACAGATTTAAAGTTTCTGCTCTAAAAGCTTACAATCTGGGCCCCTGTTTTCTTATAAACATTTTCTAAAGGTGACCATACCATTGTTTTTTTTGTTTCTGGTTTATTTTGTCTCACCAAATGTCCTACATGTTCATTCACATCCTCGCATGCCTCACGACATCATTCCTTTTTGTAGAAGCACAACCTTCATTCCTAAGTATACACCATTGTTCCCCAATCTACTTCTCTGTCAGTGCATCCTTCAGCCACCTACATTCACTGGGCATCATATAGAGGGCCCAAAGTCCACAGTCCATCAACATTCTCAATTTAGGTAATTTCATTGTTCCCAAGAGACAGAAAACCAATAAACATACCCTCACCAAATAGGAAATCTAAATCTCCTCTTAACTCTTGTCCCTCATTATTTACCTCTGCTGTTGCTGTGGTAGTGCTGATGGTTTCCTTTTGAACATAGCTCATAGCATGCAATAACGGTTTTTCCCCTGTAACCTGGACTTAAACACTCTTTATACAAGTATCATATCTTTGAAGTAATTCCTATGAGAACTGATTCATATTTCTAGTGTGAGTCAGTGGGAGACGTAGGTCTATACAACCCCTTTCAATCTTGTTCATCTTCAATATGGTAATATTACTTCTAGAACCACTAGAGAATCATCTTCACTCCTATCTATTCCTTTACATTGGAGTTCAACCTCATTAGCTAATGATTCACCCATCTCTAGCTTCTATATATCTCTCAATCCCCTATATTCTGTATTATAAGCCTCTAATTATACCTTTAAGCTGGTCATAAAAGTGGAATTATACTGTATCTATCCTTTTGTGTCTAATTTCGCTCAGCATTATGTCCTCAAGGCTCATCCATCTTGTGATGTGCTTCAGGATGTCATTTTGTCTTACTGCTGCATACTCCATCGTATGAATAAACCACATTTTGTTGATCCATTCTTCTGTTGATGGGCATTTGGTTTGTTCCCATCTTTTGGCAATTGTGAATGCTGTTATGAACATCAGTGTGCAAATGTCTGTTTGTGTCATTGCTCTCATCTCTTCTGGGTATATACCAAGTAGTGCTATTGGTAGGTCACAGGACAACTTGAAATTTAGTTTCTAAAGGAACTGCCAAACAGTCTTCCAAAGTGGCTGCACCATTATACATTCCCACCAGCAGTACATAAGTGTCCCAGTTTCTCCACATCCTCTCCAACATTTATGGTTTCCTGTTTGTTTAATAGCAGCCATTCTTATAGGTGTGAGGTGGTACTTCATTGTAGTCTTGATCTGCATTTCCCTTATAGCCAATGAAAATGAGCATCTCTTCATGTGCTTTTGGGCCATCTGTATTTGCTCTTCAGAAAAATGCCTATTCATATCTTTAGCCCATTTTATAAATGGATTGTTTGTTCTTTTGTTGTTAAGTTGTATGATTTCTTCATATACACAGGAAATCAAACCTTTGTCTGATATGTGATTTGTAATTATTTTCTTCCATTGAGTTGGCTGCCTTTTCACCTTTTTGACAAAGTCTTTTGAGGTACAGAGGCATTTGATTTTGAGGAGTGCCCATTTATCTATTTTTTCTTTTGTTGCTTGTGCTTTGGGTGTAAAGTTTAGGAAGCTACCTCCTATTACTAGGTCTTGAAGATGTTTCCCTATATTTTCTTCTAGAAGCTTTATGGTGCTAGTTCTTATATTTAGGTGTCTGACCTACTTTGAGTTTTTTTTTTTAATTAATTAAAGAAAAAAAAGAAATTAACACAACATTTAGAAATCATTCCATTCTACATATGCAATCAGTAATTCTTAACATCATCACATAGATGCATGATCATCATTTCTTAGTACATTTGCATCGATTTAGGAAAAGAACTAGCAAAACAACAGAAAAAGATATAGAATGTTAATATAGAGAAAAAAATAAAAATAATAATAATAGTAAAAAAAAAAAGAAAAGGGAAAAGAAAAAAAGACACAAACAAACAAACAGACAAACAAACAAAAAAAACCTATAGCTCAGATGCAGCTTCATTCAGTGTTTTAACATGATTAATTTACAATTAGGTATTATTGTGCTGTCCATTTTTGAGTTTTTGTATCTAGTCCTGTTGCACAGTCTGTATCCCTTCAGCTCCAATTACCCATTATCTTACCCTGTTTCTAACTCCTGCTGGTCTCTGTTACCAATGACATATTTCAAGTTTATTCTCGAATGTTGGTTCACATCAGTGGGACCATACAGTATTTGTCCTTTAGTTTTTGGCTAGACTCACTCAGCATAATGTTCTCTAGGTCCATCCATGTTATTACATGCTTCATAAGTTTATTCTGTCTTAAAGCTGCATAATATTCCACCGTATGTATATACCACAGTTTGTTTAGCCACTCGTCTGTTGATAGACATTTTGGCTGTTTCCATCTCTTTGCAATTGTAAATAACGCTGCTATAAACATTGGTGTGCAAATGTCCGTTTGTGTCTTTGCCCTTAAGTCCTTTGAGTAGATACCTAGCAATGGTATTGCTGGGTCGTATGGCAATTCTATATTCAGTTTTTTGAGGAACCGCCAAACTGCCTCCCACAGTGGTTGCACCATTTGACATTCCCACCAACAGTGGATAAGTGTGCCTCTTTCTCCGCATCCTCTCCAGCACTTGTCATTTTCTGTTTTGTTGATAATGGCCATTCGGGTGGGTGTGAGATGATATCTCATTGTGGTTTTGATTTGCATTTCTCTAATCGCCAGGGACATTGAGCATCTCTTCGTGTGCCTTTTGGCCATTTGTATTTCCTCTTCTGAGAGGTGTCTGTTCAAGTCTTTTTCCCATTTTGTAATTGGGTTGGCTGTCTTTTTGTTGTTGAGTTGGACAATCTCTTTATAAATTCTGGATACTAGACCTTTATCTGATATGTCGTTTCCAAATATTGTCTCCCATTGTGTAGGCTGTCTTTCTACTTTCTTGATGAAGTTCTTTGATGCACACAAGTGTTTAATTTTGAGGAGCTCCCATTTATTTATTTCTTTCTTCAGTGCTCTTGCTTTAGGTTTAAGGTCCATAAAACCGCCTCCAATTGTAAGTTTCATAAGATATCTCCCTACATTTTCCTCTAACTGTTTTATGGTCTTAGACCTAATGTTTAGATCTTTGATCCATTTTGAGTTAACTTTTGTATAGGGTGTGAGATACGGGTCCTCTTTCATTCTTTTGCATATGGATATCCAGTTCTCTAGGCACCATTTATTGAAGAAACTGTTCTGTTCCAGGTGAGTTGGCTGACTGCTTTATCAAAGATCAAGTGTCCATAGATGAGAGGGTCTATATCTGAGCACTCTATTCGATTCCATTGGTCAATATATCTATCTTTATGCCAATACCATGCTGTTTTGACCACTGTGGCTTCATAATATGCCTTAAAGTCCAGCAGCGTGAGACCTCCAGCTTCGTTTTTTTTCCTCAAGATACTTTTAGCAATTTGGGGCACCCTGCCCTTCCAGATAAATTTGCTTATTGGTCTTTCTATTTCTGAAAAATAAGTTGTTGGCATTTTGATTGGTATTGCATTGAATCTGTAAATCAATTTAGGTAGGATTGACATCTTAACTATATTTAGTCTTCCAATCCATGAACACGGTATGCCCTTCCATCTATTTAGGTCTTCTGTGATTTCTTTTAACAGTTTTTTGTAGTTTTCTTTGTATAGGTTTTTTGTCTCTTTAGTTAAATTTATTCCTAGGTATTTTATTCTTTTAGTTGCAATTGTAAATGGGATTCGTTTCTTGATTTCCCCCTCAGCTTGTTCATTACTAGTGTATAGAAATGCTACAGATTTTTGAATGTTGATCTTGTAACCTGCTACTTTGCTGTACTCATTTATTAGCTCTAGTAATTTTGTTGTGGATTTTTCCGGGTTTTCTACGTATAGTATCATATCGTCTGCAAACAGTGACAGTTTTACTTTTTCCTTTCCAATTTTGATGCCTTGTATTTCTTTTTCTTGTCTAATTGCTCTGGCTAGAACCTCCAACACGATGTTGAATAATAGTGGTGATAATGGACATCCTTGTCTTGTTCCTGATCTTAGGGGGAAAGTTTTCAATTTTTCCCCATTGAGGATGATATTAGCTGTGGGTTTTCATATAGTCCCTCTATCATTTTAAGGAAGTTCCCTTGTATTCCTATCTTTTGAAGTGTTTTCAACAGGAAAGGATGTTGAATCTTGTCAAATGCCTTCTCTGCATCAATGGAGATGATCATGTGATTTTTCTGCTTTGATTTGTTGATATGGTGTATTACATTAATTGATTTTCTTATGTTGAACCATCCTTGCATACCTGGGATGAATCCTACTTGGTCATGATGTATAATTCTTTTAATGTGTTGCTGGATTCGATTTGCTAGAATTTTGTTGAGGATTTTTGCATCTATATTCATTAGAGAGATTGGTCTGTAGTTTTCTTTTTTTGTAATATCTTTGCCTGGTTTTGGTATGAGGGTGATGTTGGCTTCATAGAATGAATTAGGTAGCTTTCCCTCCGCTTCGATTTTTTTGAAGAGTTTGAGGAGAGTTGATACTAATTCTTTCTGGAATGTTTGATAGAATTCATATGTGAAGCTGTCTGGTCCTGGACTTTCCTTTTTAGGAAGCTTCTGAATGACTGATTCAATTTCTTTACTTGTGATTGGTTTGTTGAGGTCATCTATTTCTTCTTGATTCAAAGTTGGTTGTTCATGTCACTTTGAGTTAATTTTTGTGTAGGGTGTAAGATAGGGGTCCTCTTTCATTCTCTTGGCTACTGATATCCAGTTCTTCCATGCCCAATTGTTGAAAAGACTTTTTCGTCTCAGTTCAGAGGATTTGGGGGCCTTGTTAAAAATCAGTTGACCATAGATTTGATGGCATATTTCTGCACTCGATTTGATTCCATTGGTCAATGCTTCTGTCTTTGTGCCAGTACCATGCTGCTCTGACCACTATGGTATTATAATAGGTTTTAAAGTCAGGGAGTGTTAATTTTCCCATTTCATTCTTCTTTTTTAGGATGCTTTTTAGCTATGCAGGGTCTCTTTCCCTTCCAGATGAATTTGATAACTAGCTTTTCCAAATCTTCAAAGCAAGTTGTTGGAATTTTGACTGCTACTGTGTTGAATCTGTAGATCAACTTGTGGAAAATTGACATCTTAATTCTATTTAGCCTTCCTATCCATGAGCAGGAAATGTCTTTCCACCTATTTAGATCTACTTTGATTTCTGTGTACAAGTCCTTTATGTCCCCAGTTAAGTTCATTCCTAAGTATTTGATTCGTTTAGTTGCTATTTTGAATGGAACTTTTTCCTTAACTAACTTGTCAGCTAGCTTATTGCTTGTATAGAAATGTTACTGATTTTTGCACATTAATTTTATATCCTGCCACCTTGCTGCATTTGTTTATTAGCTCAAGTAACTTTGCTGCAGATTTCTTAGGATCTTCCAAGTATTGTATCGTCTCATCTGCAAATAATGAGAGTTTTACTTCTTCCTTTCCAATTTGGATGCCTTTTATTTATTTGTCCGGCCTGATTGCTCTAGCTAGAACTTCTAGCAGAATGTTGAATAACAGTGTTTACAGTGGGCATCCTTGTATTGTACCTGATCTTAGGGGGAAGACTTTCAGTCTCCATTGAGTACGATGCTCGCTATCGGTTTTTCATATATTCCCTTTAAAATATTAAGGTAGTTACCTTTGATTCCTATCTTTTGGAGCGTTTTTATCAGAAAAGGATGCTGAATTTTGTCGAATGTTTTTTTCAGCATCAATTAAGATGATCATGTGATTTTTCCCTTTTTATTTGTTAATGTGCTGTATTACATTAATTGATTTTCTTGTGTTGAGCCATCCTTGCATTCTGGCATAAACCCCACTTGCTCATGGTGTATAATTCTTTTAATGTGCTGTTGGATTCTATTTGCTAATGTTTTGAGAATTTTTGCATCTGTGTTCATTAGGGAGATTGGCCTTTAGTTTTCCTTTCTTATAGCATCTTTACCTGGTTTTGGTATTAAAATGATATTAGCTTCATAAAATTAGTTAGGTAGAGTTCCATTTTCCTCAATTTTTGGGAAAAGTTTGAGCAGGATTGGTGTTAGTTCTTTCTAGAATGTTTGATAATTCCCCTGTGAAGCCATCTGGCCCTGAGCTTTTCTTTGTAAGAAGACTTTTGATGAGTGATTGAATCTCTTTACTTGTGATTGGTTTGTTGAGATCTTCTATTTCTTCCTGAGTCAACATAGCTTGTTTGTGTGTCTCCAGGAGTTTGTCTATTTCATCTACATTGTCTAGTTTGTTGGCATTTAGTTGTTCATAGTATCCTCTTATAGTTTCTTTTATTTCTTCAGCATCTATGGTAGCATACCCCTTCTCATTTCTGGTTTTATTTGCATCCTCTCTCTTTTTTTCTTTGTCAGTCTTGCTAGTGGCCCATCATTTTTTTTTCTCAAAGAACTAAGTTTTGGTTTTATTGATTCTTTCTATTGTTCCTTTGTGCTCCCATTCATTTATCTCTGCTTTAATCTTTTTTACTTCTCTTCTTCTATTTTCTTTGGGGTTAGTTTGCTTTTCTTTATCAAGTTTCTCCAGGTGAGCTGTTAAGTCCTGGATTTTTGCTCTTTCCTGTTTTTTAATATAGGCATTTAAGGCAATAAACTTCCCTCTCAGCACAGCCTTTGCTGTATTCTCATTTTCATTCATCTCCAGATAGCTACTGATTTCTCTAGCAATTTCTTCTTTGACCCATTGGTTGTTTAAGAGTGTGCTATTTAATCTCCATATATTTGTGAATGTTCTCGTTCTTTGGTGGTTATTGAGGTCCAGCTTCATCTCATTTTTTTTTTTTTTTTTTTAGAAATTCAAATATTTATTGATGCAGTACAAGATATTTTTGTCAAAATTTCATAGCTAAAATGAGCCCTTCCTTAAATTACCTTTTAAAAACGTGCATGGGGGCACTTCTCAAACTTTCAAATGAGCTCTTGTTGGTGACAAGTTCACCAAAGGACTCTGATGCTCACATAGGTAATGTGAATCAATAATCCAGTCATTTATAGGTCCATAAAATACTATGAATGGGATTTGATTATCAAGCAAGTTTTTAAAAAATTGCTACCAGGGGAGTCCTTGAAAAATACTTTATCTATTATCCCATTTGACACTGCTGGGGGGTAGACATGTATTACCAAAATTCAGAACTCATTTATTCAGAACAACAACAAATTAAAAAACTACCACAAATTATGAGGGCTACACTTACACTTATCTCTGTTCTAAGGAATTTGCCTACATTAACTTATTTTAAATTCACATCAAGCTAGAGGAGAAGATTTTCTTATCACCTATAAGTAGAAAATGAAATCAAAGCACAAACAAATTAAAGTAACTTCTCCTGACTTATAGAACACAGCCAGTTTTAACAAAATTTCTGTTTGAAGACAGGTAATGTGAATTAATAGTCCAGTCATTTAATCACTGCCCTTTGGATCCCGGATCTTCCTTCTTTCACTCATCCAGCAGAATTGCTGGGCATTTTCAGCTTCACCACATAATGTCAAGTAGCCATTCAAAGAACTGTACAGATTAACAATTTCTATTACTTTTGTTTTCAAAAAACCAATCCCACCTCCTCCAGATCTTGTAATAGGGACCGATAAGAGATACATTTTTTTAATGAGTATAAGATATTGCCTTGGAAGGACAGCTAGGACATCTTTTATCTAAGAATAAAAGAACTATTTGAATATTTTTATGTGTAGGGTAACCCATCTCTGTTAAAATGTAAACTGTGTGCAAGATAATGGGAGGACACACATCATAGGGTTTATGATGGTTAGCCCAGCAATGTGAATTTGGAGTACGCTGCTTAACACTCTTCACATTGCGGAGAGCTTTACTCTTTTTAACAGAGGCAGCCGTTCTTGACCTTGAATTGTGTTATCTTCAAGGATTCTAGGAAGTACAGGTAGAAGTTGCTGCCTTTAATTGAAAAATGTCCAATAGCTGTCATAAGAAAAATCAGGTTAGCCTGGGGCAATCAGATGCTCAACTGGGTGTCTTCAGATTTGTTGGCCCTGCCCACACCCACAGCTGACTAGTCACCACGTTGTGGATTTGCCGACAATGGGTGTCAACTAAGATGGAATGGTGGGAGCTGTACACTTGCTCCAGCAAAGGATCCTTCTGGGTTCTTTCAAGTGCACAGCTGAGGCTGCAGCTCCATTGGCAGCTCCTGCCTTTAATGAAGAAACCTCTGGTAGCCTCTGTTAACTTGCTCTGCCTTTTGGATGAGTGGAGGCCAAGGCTGATGATATTGGCGTGCCTCTCATAGCCAGTGCCTTGGTGGAGCTAGCTACTGGAGGAGATATTGTTGCTGTCCTGATAGGTCATGGCCCATGTCCTGAAGATGTTGATCTGGTCCATGGATTATAGAGCTTTGTGGCAGCAGCCCTGGAGACATCCCATCTAAAAGCTGCTGCGATGGGATCCTGGATTCTCTTGAACTTCTTGTTGGATATCTAGCTTCTGAGGAGGTCACCAACCAAGGTAGGAACTATCCAAGCAGGAATTGCAAGTTTTGCAACTGCTTTTGTTTGGAAATCCTCTTGCAGCCTTTGCAGTATTTGAATTTGAACTCTGTGCTCTAGCCCAGGCTTACTCTGGGCACTTTGAACTCCAGGAGGAGGGGATGGGATCCATATAGAGTCTGCCAAAGGGATCAATAGCTCAGAAAGCATTCTTAAAGATGGCTCTTTTTTTTTTTTTAACGTTGGGCTGCTGAAAAGATTTTTGGCTTATAGTTGCCTATTGCTCTCTCAACCCAGGCTTCATTTTCTGGGGTTACTTCTCTGGTCCCTGAGATGCAGACCAATGGAACAGAGAGGACTCCTCAACCCAATGCTGCTGCACTTGGGCCCTGGGATGCTCTGCAACTCCTTGCTGAAAATCTTGCTCTAAAGGCAACAGTGGTGACCTGATTACTCTTTGGGGCGTGGCCTGCTGTTGCTGTGAACATAGGGACTGTCCATTATTTTGAGGATACTGACTCTGCTGCTGTGACTGAATGAAGGGACATCCCTGCCCTAGATTCCCATGCCTCACATGCTTCAGAAGTGGTTCCTGGAACAGTGGTTTCTCTTGAAAATTCTGAGGCTGTTGAGGCTGCTGCAAATGACGATACCAACGACTCTGCTGCTGTCCTTGCAATGGTGAATAATAACAATGGGCCATATTCTGCTCCTCCTGCTGCTCCCCCACTCCATGTATACTATGAACAGAGTTCAAAAGGAAGGGGCTGCCATCCTGGCTTCTCCCTGCCTCAGGCCTGTACTTGTTAAAATAATGCACGGAAGGTATAGGAGGCTGAGCATACATCGATGAGCTGTAGCTTGATAAAGGATAGGCAGGAGGAGGTCTTCTTCCTTTATCATCTTGATAAGCCAAAGCGTAGCCTGGTTCCTTTTCAATGCCTGGGCTGTCAGAGCCATCTGAATCCACCTGTTGAGAGGGAACGCACTCCTTCTTCAGAAAGGAGCTGCCATCTCCACGCTCCTGGGCACAAGAGAAGCCCTGTTTAGTGCTATATTTTGGGGCTTCAGCCTGGACATCCAAGAGGCTTGGAAGTGGGTGATCTTGCACAGGGTGCTCATGTAGTTTCCTAGCAGCAAATAATCTGTGTCTCTCTCTAAGTGGTAGTCGGGCTCTTTTGTTCTGGAACCAGTTATCGATTACAGATACATAGCAATGGACTTGTTTGGCCAGTTCTTCTCTGGTTGTAAAATCAGGGTAAGGATCCTCTACAAATTTATTGTTAAGGATGCTCAATTCTTCCTTAGTAAACTTATGTCTTTGTTTTCCTTTTCCTTTTCTCCACTTCGTTTCTCTTACTTGATTATGGCTATCCTCTTCAAATGGTGATCCATTGGAAGCCATGTCGAACCTCGAACCCAGAGTCTTTCTGAGTGATCAATGTCAGCTTCATCTCATTTTGATCAGAGAAGGTGCTTTGAATAATTTCAATATTTTTAAATTTGTAAAGACCTGTTTTGTGCCCCAGCATATGATCTATCCTGGAGAATGTTCCATGAGCACTAGAGAAGAATGTATAACCTTGTGCTTTGGGGTGCAATAACCTATATGTCTGTTAGGTCTAATTCATTTATCAAGTTATTTAACTTCTCTATTTCCTTATTGATCTTCTGTCCACAATAGTTTTTGATGTTGTTGTTTTAAGAGAATGCTTACATTCAGTTAAGAATGAGGTGACCCTTTCATTGATATTAGTGGTAATAGTAGGACAACATTACAGTAAAGTCTTATGGCAATAAAACTTCTGGAGATTGTCCTTAAGGAAATAATTTGAAATGCATGCAATGTGGTTCAAGTTCGCATTACTTTTTTTTTTTTTTGTAACTTTTTAAATTGTATAATATAACATATATACAAAGCAAAGAAAGAAAATAAGCAATAGTTTTCAAAGTACTCTTCAACAAGTAGTTACAGGACAGATCCCAGTGTTTGTCATGGGCTACCATATGATCCTCTCAGATTTTTCCTGCTTGGCTGCTCCAGAACATAGGAGGCAAGAAGAAACAAATATTTTTTTATCATCTCAATCAACGTTTTTTTCCTTTTTTCTAAAAAGTAACATATACAGAAAAGCACTAAATTTCAAAGCACAGCACAACAATTAGTTGTAGAACAGATTTCAGAGTTTGGGATGGGTTATAATTCCACAATTTTAGGTTTCTACTTCTAGCTGCTCTAAGATACTGAAGACTAGAAAAAATATCAATTTAATGATTCAGCAATCTTAATCATTTGTTAAACCCTACCTTCTCTGTATAACTCCACCATCACTTGTGATCTTTCTATAAGTTGGCATTACATTTTGGGTTTTACCAAAGTAATATATAAAGGTTGTAAAAGTTAAGCAATACTAAAAGATTATTTTTTAAAAATCCACACATGACAGCTAAAGAATGTGGAGTTTTTTTAGGGTAATGAAAATGTTCTAAAATTGATTGTGGTGATAGATGCTCAACTCTGTTAGTATACTAAGAGCCCTATTACATTGTATACTTTAAATGGGTGAACTATATGGTATGAATTCTCAATAAATTTGCTAAACTTACATTAGCAGTGTTCACACGTAGTCCATTTCATTTTTCAAAGGCAAATATTTTCAAAATAATAATGCTTATACTGCTACCTTTGTATTAATTGCTGTTCTAGTTAGTAAGCTGACAGAACGCCATATACCAGAAGGGGAATGGCTCTTAAAAGGGGAATTTATTAAGTTGCATGTTTACAGTTCTAATGCCGTGAGAATGTCTAAATTAAGGCAAGGCTATGAAAATGCCCAAATTAAGGCACCAACAAGAGGTTACCTTTAGTCAAGAAAGGCTGATGAAGTTCAGGGTTTCTCTCTCAGCCAGAAGGGCACATGGTGAAGTTTGCTAGCTTTCTCTCCTGGTTTATTTCATGAAGCTTCCCTGGGGGTATTTTCCTTCTTCATCTCCAAAGGTCTCTTGCTGCATGGTCACTAAAGATGTTTCCAAAATGGCTCCCTCTTAAAGGGCTGCAGTAAGCAAACCCCACCTTGAATGAGTGGAGATGCATCTCCATGAAATCCATCTAATCAACAGTTACCACCTACAGTTGGGTGGGTCACATCTCCATGTTAACAATTAAATAGCTCCCATCCAGCAACACTGAGTGAGGATTAAATAACTTGGCTTTTCTGGCATACACAACAGATTCAAACTGGCACAATTACTTTCAAATATAATATACTTTCTAAAGGTAGAAGAGTAATTCCTCTGTTATGATGGTCCACCCCTACTTCCACTGTTTTCCCAAATATTTCACAATTCTTGCTAACCAGTTTACGTTATGACCACATAGTTATTGTTCTCCTAGCGAACATACTTTGATAAGGTTTTTACTGGTTTTCTACAATAGTAGCTTCTTTTTCTATTTGATCAGTTTTTTGTGTATCTACTATTGGCAATTCTTCACTTGCGCTCAGATTAAACCCAAAGTAATTTCACTCATAAAATGTGTAAGAGAGTTTATCAGTTTCTTTTTCTTAGAGCTGCTGCACAGGTGGCATCAGACGTGGCCTCTCTCTTAGCCCAATTTTGCAAGTTAAATCATTGCCCTCTCACCTATGTGGGACATGACATTCAGGAATGGCAGTCTCCCTGGCGGCATGGGAGATGACTCCCAAGGATGAGCCTGGCCATGGGACCATTGGATCAACAATGACATCCTGACAAAAAGGGGGGAAAGAAGTGTAACAAATAAGGTATCAGTGGATCAGAGTTCAAATAGTCAAGAGGCTAAACTGGAGGTCACTCTTATGCATGCTTCAGTTAGACATTGCTACCTATAATAACTTGACAAACCCCAACCAAAACCATTCCAGACAATCCTAAAGAATACCTAGGGCATTATATAAGATTCTACAGTTTCTATGCACTAGGGTTAACTTTCCAAAATCTACAACCTCCAGGTGGGTCCATCTGAGGGGCCAGTTTCTCCAAGACATCAACTAGTTTCACCCTCTCCACCCAATCCCATACTATCGACAGCCTCTTTCAATGTGAACAAGTTAGAATAGACATAGCCTAAATACTCCTAAAGAGTGGGAGAAAGATCAAAGGTGATGGTGGAGTTATACAGAGAAGGTCGGGTTTAACAAATGAGTGTTGAATCATTATGCTGGCATTTCTGTTAGACTCCAGTACCTCAGAGCAGCAGAAATAAAAGCTTAAAATGTTGGAACTATAACCTATACCAAACTCTGAAATATATTCTATAACTAATTGTTGTGATGAACTTTGAAATTTCTTGCTTTTATGTATATACTATTTAAAGTGAAGAAAGAGTATAAAAGAGAGGATAAAATTTAACAAATGAGAAGATGAATGTGAGAATAATAGAGGGAAGAGGGCTGGGGGCACAAATGAAATCAGAAAGAAAGATGATAAAGCCTGAGATGGTATAATCTAGGAATGCCTAGAGTGTATAATGATAGTGACTAAATGTACAAATTTTAAAAATGTTTTCGCATGAGTAAGAACAAAGGAATGTCATTACTGCAGGGTGCTGGAAATAGATGGTAATTAATATTTAAAAATTTCAACTTATGTATGAGACTAAACCAAAAAATGTTTATTTGGTATAAAATTTTTATTTTGACTAGTGCATTTCCTAATATAACTTATGTAGACAGCTTAACTGAACACTATAAGTACATGGAACCTTGAATAGGAATAAGATTTTGTTGGTTTGTCCAGAGTGATGCCCGATAAATCCCAGAGTGATTTGATCAGTGAATAAAAAAGTATTTGCAAAGTCTTCTTCAGGGAATGGTGATAAAGGGGGAAAACTCAACTTCCCCAAGTTGAATTCCTGATATTCTCACAAGCAGTGTACACAACAAAACTATAGGCTGAGCCCACAGTCTTGGGGTTTGTTCATATGAAACTTAACCCCACAAAGGATAGGTCAAGCCTACTTAAAATTAGGCCTAAGCGTCATCCCCAAGAGAGCCTCTTTTGTTGCTCAGATGTGGCCTCTCTCCAGTCAACACAACAAGCAAACTCACCACCCTCCCCCTGCCTATGTGGGACATGACTCCCAGGGGTGTGGACCTTCCTGGCAACGTGGGACAGAAATCCCAGAATGAGCTGAGACTCAGCATCAAGGGATTGAAAAAAACCCTAGAATGAGCTGTGACTCAGCATCAAGGGATTGAGAAAATTCTCTCGACCAAAAGGGGGAACTGTAAAATGAGACAAAGTGTCAATGGCTGAGAGATTTCAAGGGAGTAGGGAGGTTATCCTGGAGGTTATTCTTACACATTAAGTAGGTATCACCTTGTTATTCAAGATGTAATGGAGAGGCTGGAGGGATCTGCCTGAAAATGTAGACCTGTGTTTCAGTAGCTATGTTTCTTGAAGATGTCTGTATAACGATATAGCATTCACAAAGTGTGTGATTGTGAAAACCTTGTGTCTGATGCTCCGTTTGTCTACCTTGTCAACAGATGATTAGAACATGTGGAATAAAAATAAATAATGGGGGAACAAATGTTGAAGTAAATTTTGTTTGAAATGCTAGTGATCAATGAAAGGGAGGGGTAAGGGGTATGTATAATTTTTTTTTGTTTTCGTTTTATTTCTTTTTCTGAATAGAAGCAAATGTTCCAAGAAATGATGGTGATGATGAACATGCAACTATGTGATGATATTGTGAATTACTGATTATATATATAGAACGGAATGATCAAAATAAGAACGTTCGCATTTATTTGGTGTTTTGGGGGTATTTAAAAAAAATAAAAAGAATTTAACAAATGAGTAGGATGACTGCTGGCTCAGTCATTGTATTGATATTTCTGTTGGGCTCCAGAGTCTTAGAGTAACCAGAAGAAAAAACGAAAAATCTTGTAACTGTAACCCATACCAAACCTTAAAATTTGTCCTATAAGTACTTGTTAAAATGTACTGCATTTTTGTATATATCTATATTTCATAATTAAAAAGGCACCCTATTTTCTTTGTTTTGTCCATGCAATAGCCGTCTCTCAAACTAAACCCCATCACTGAGAAGACAGAGGCAGGGGGTGAAAACAGAGTCAAGAAATACCTGCATCAGTGATGGAACAAAAGAAATTTAACTAGAGTTACAAAGGAAGGCTAGAGTTTAGTGTCCTGAAGATAACCACCTAGAAACAAGAGTCAGAGACGTTTAAAATATTTTGCTGTATAGAATACTAGAAATAAGAAGAGAATTGTGACTTTTCCACTACGAACTTTTCCCTACCACTGATTTCCAAGAAGCAATGACCGTTTATTTTGGTGAAAAATTTTTAAAGAAAATCAACTACACTAATAAATTATCTCAGCAGACCATTATCCTAAATTTTTTATAAAAACTTTGCCTTCTGCTTTTATCTGTCATGACATCTTAAGAATTTATCCTGAGAAAAGCAACATTTTCTCATATATAAAGAATGAGTATGACATTATGCAATTAAAAACTAAATTATCTTGATGAGATAAAGTGATTTTGGGGGGCCAGCTAGATTTTGCAACTTGAGGAAAAAAATCTCATAAAGCAACAATACTACTTTATTTTAGAAATAAGGGAAAGTATATGTTTGGCACATGTAAATCAACTTCAGCAAAGGTCAAAGGGGTGTTGAATTTTGTTCAGCTTTTATGTAGTGTTTGATGTACATTAATAACAGCCCAACAAGTACAATAACATTATTTCAACAGCTTGACTTTCTTGACTTTGGTTCAGCATCTTATTCAAAATTCAACAGAAAGGTTTAAGTAGAATGATAAAAGTCCTTTAACATTTTTTACAGAAATTAAATGGGGAAACATGAAAATTACATGAAGATATGAATAGATTACAGTAATGTGGTAATATATTGCTAAAGGTCATGCTATTCACTGATAATCTTTTCCTGAGGGTCAAAACAAAACATGTACTGTCCCTTAAATATGACCATGGTAGGGACTGGCATGAAGCCTCACTTTAATTCCACTTGTTATCCTTGATTTTCAATACCTAAAGATCCGGCTTTGCTGTGTGAAAATAGTACTTCATAATAATACTCCAGGTCAGAAGCAATTTCATCTCCAGGCAGCAGACACTCATATGCCTTGTGAAACAATTCAGAGTCCTCTCCACTGTCCCATCCAGAAAGATGTGCGCACAAACATGGAAATAGAGTTAAGTCCTAATATTTTCTATATCAAGCAACTCTGGATTACTCTAAATTTTGTATTATAATCTAAACAAATGCCCCACTTTCAAATAAATTACCTGGTTCCTCTTCTTGTTTAAAGTAACTACCTGGCTAACGTAACTAACCTGGTCCAGAAAATGCCTACCCAGAAATAAAATATAAACCATTCTCAGGGGAAAACATGCATGCATTTATTTTTAAGCATTCCCAGTAAGGGGGAAAAAAAATTCAACATCTTTAAAAATGTGTTTATTTTTTTAAAAAATCAGTTGTGTACAAAAGTGTTTCGTAGCTTTTAATTCTCAAGACAAATTCCCAACCCTCCACCCACAGCCCACCCTGCTTCAATGGTTTTTCTGGTAACCCACCCATTTTCCCCTTACAGGAAATTTACGGCTCAGAATAAGACCCTCCTACAGAATGTATCATCACTAACAGATTGTTTAGAATAGAGATCTAGAGAAGCTAACAAGCAAGGTTCTTTCTCAGTGAGGTTAATGAGAATCCCTATAACGGCAGTAGGCTTCCAGCAGACACCACAAACAAAGCACCATCAATTGCTGAAAGCTAAAAAATAGATAATATTTTCAATAGTATTTCATTTTCTATTGGAAAAGTCTTTAAATTACATTAAATAAGTCTCTTTCCCCCCAAAGAAATAGTCTAGCTTTTATTATGATGCCTGTAAAAAGTAGGTAACAGCAAGCAGACAAGGGTCGTTAATAGCACAGTGCAATGATTTGTATCCACTCATCCCCTAAAACCGAACTGAAAAACTGTGCCACACCTGATTATATTTAGCAGCATGGTTGAAATAACCAAGCAAGAGGTGACACATTCAACTTACATTTAGATGATGATCACAGATTTATGAGGGTAGATCAGTTCAATAAAGCAGTAACAGGACAAAGGAGCTATTGACATTCCCTTATCCCTATGCCACAAGATTTTTCATCCATATTGAAACAATGCAAACAGAACAATGTGACATAATATGTAGACACTGCAGAAGTCACATATGGGAAAAAGAGGCTGTTTATCAGTAAATACTTCAAGTTGTCTTCTTCCCCAGCGACAGCAACAGGCTGATGTTAAGCATTTATTTTAAACTGGTACTAAAAGAATAGAAATGCAAATTTTTAAATCAATGATTTGTACCCTGGAATTGAAATTGCTTAAACTAGAAAAAGCAATTAAAACACCATTTTGTAAAAATTCATGACATAAATTGTAAACAGACGGCTTCTATTTTCATATCCTAACACTGTTTCCAACTATGTACACAAAGGTATACCTGGCTTTCAATTCTCCCCTAACCAAATCCATCTCAAATCTTTACAACAATAAAAATTCTTAATTTCCTATGGGCATACACAGAATCACAGAAATATTATCATATCTCTACTGCAGTTTTAAAGCCGAAAACAGGCATACAATTATCACAAAGATCTGCATTTCACATTAATAAACTTATTAAGCAGTTTAAACATTTAACACAATATGCTGTATTCTGTAGTGCATAAAGAAGTAAAATCTGCGTTAATAGCCAATTCTTCCATAGATACTTAAAAAATTTTTTTGCATAGTTTTAAGTGCCACCAACAATCACAAATCTGATATGTTTCCAAAAAAGAAAAAAAAAATGAGCCTTACTTTCTAGAATAGTTTCCTCAAAAAGAAAATACTCGACTCCAAACATTTATATATCCTTGGACATGTTACATGTTTAAGTAAACCATGGCCATAATTCTAAACACTGGGGAGAGCCAACTCAAAGTATCTAATTTAGTATCAATTTCCTCAAATATTTATATACCAGTATGTATTTACTTGGGTCACAAATTGCTATTCATTCATTCAGAAATCTGTATTCAAATACTATACAACTATTATCTTCTTATAAAAGTCAGGCACAAACTCAGAAATAGACCTGATGCAATAAAAGCCTATCAGAATACTACAAAACGTGAGCAAATCTGCCTGCCTACCTGGGATTTAACTGCAGGTTCCATAATCATAATTTTTGAGGCCTTTAAAACTGAAAAATCTCATAAACATCAAGAATCATAAAAATAACTTCTGCCATGGTATCTCTTTCTTAGCTCTGCACTGATAGTATCCTTGTCTGAAACATTTAAGACCAGAGAAAAAACAACAGTTTTAATTTCTATTGGATAAATAAAACTACCTGGAGCGGAGTGAAGAAACAACTAAAATCTAAAGCACAAAGAGAAACGTACCAGAAAGAAAAAAGGATTATCACATTAAGCATAAATGAGGTAAATAATATTTTATAATGAAGAATCCATTACGGAGAACCTCTCAAATCAAATATCATACTTTCCAATTTCCTGGGCACTGGGAATACTAAATTGTAAGTAGGTGTATAAAAATCAAAGGCAAGAAACAGCTTCCTCAAAGAGCA
Source organism: Tamandua tetradactyla (assembly GCF_023851605.1). Classification (NCBI taxonomy): domain Eukaryota; kingdom Metazoa; phylum Chordata; class Mammalia; order Pilosa; family Myrmecophagidae; genus Tamandua; species Tamandua tetradactyla. Next base: position 41,572,879 of record NC_135345.1, on the reverse strand, counting down.
AAGTATGTAATGCTTGTCTTTCAGTTCTGAGTTCTCTCTCCTTTGTCTAACCATAGGACAATTAAATATACCCTGATAATACAGGCAAGTAGTGACCCAGTAGCTGTGTTTGATCATTTAAAAAAAAATCCAAATAATATTACCAACCCATCCTCCACAAAAGAAAATTACTTATATCCAACATGGGGCAAAAGTGACCACATTTTCACACATTCCTAACTTCCTTCAAACTATAAAATACAAGATTTTAACTGCTTAAAATAAATAAAGAAAAATCTTGTTTCCTTTGGCATCTTTAGAAAATAACTATACTACAACAATAAAAGGAAGTGATTGTATAACGAAATTTATGCTTAAACACTGGGAAAAAAAAACACAGCAACTTGTGTTTAGTATGCAGTAATAACAACTACAAGAGTTTACTACTGAATAGGAAAGGCTTACAAGTTTTTGGAAGAACCTTCACATCTTTAATATTATAATATATTTAATAATGATTCTTTTATTGCTTCTAAGTATCAAGATAATTGAGAAGTCAAATGAAATTATGGTGAATTGATGGTTCACAAATTATTTTCCAAACACTTTTAACCATTATAATTTAGGATAAATAACATTAGGGAAAGCAAACCTTTTATAATATGACTTTCAATATACAGTCTTATTTTAATTCAGTATGAATCCATTACATTTTTGTTATTTAATAAGAACTGAGTTTCTATATATAGGACTGCCTGCATAAATCTACTTCAACCTTCATGAAATGACCACATTAGTGTTTGAGCCTGCAAAACTAGTAATTTTCAAACTTTTGAACTTAGAATGAACTGTAACTTTAATACAAATAGAAAGTATGACTATGTACAAGAGAAAGTAAAGTTTTCAATTCTCTTATCAGAAACATCATAAAGAAAGCTAGATTTATAACACACTTCTATTCCTATGTGCATCTGAAGTATGTACAGTAAAACATCAACACAGCTTTCATGTTTCAATATGGGGAAAATGCAAGCAACAGTGACTCTCTGAAGTATCCAATAAAGCTTTCTCTATAAAGCCTCAATTTAGGGTTGAAACAAGCAAAAAAAATCCTGCTGCAGTTGTCTGCATCCTTGTGAGTTTCAAAGAAAAATTTTATCTAAGACAGTTTTAAAAACAGAAGATGTCAAATTTACTGAAAAACTAAATCGGTTCTTTCGTTAAATCTGGAAATATTGCAACATCAAATATTTCCTGTTATTTTACTGTTTTTGCTAGAGAAATAAAATTGGCAGCTCCATTTACACATTATTACTTACATAAGAAAGCTTTAAGAGTGCCTGAAGAGCTGTGACAAAACATTCCAAACATATGACTTAAAAATGAAGCAAGGGATACTACTGTCCCTTGACACATTTCCCAACCAAATACAGAGAAATTTACCATTATACTATTAGCTGTGAGTGATAGAGGGGGAAAAAATAGAGTGTCCCAATCTGGTGACAAGGACAGAAAAGGCTTTGAATAGGTCACCATCTTCAATTCTGGATAAATTTCATATTTAAGAATTCTCAATGCTTAATGGTGGTCTTTTCAGCTACCCACCCTAAGAAGTCAAGTACAAGCATGCAAGAAATTCACAGGCACAGAGGATCCATGTTAAAAACGGTTAAGGTAGCTGTGATGCAACACCAACAATTTGAATGGCCCTGACACACTCAAAATAGTATCTTAATTATTCAACAAAATCCTGAAGCAAACCCTTGCTAGTCTTGGTACACTGCTAAACACTAAAGTAGCATGTTTTTCCATGGTTTTAGCTTAGCTCAAAGAATTTTTACACTATTAAGTAAGAAAAAAAATTAAAGTATTTCCCCTTTTTAAATTTACACAGACGTTTAATTAGCTTTATTTACAGAGCAGGGTTTTTTTTTTGTTTTTTTTTTTCAGTCTCCAATGGTGCCTAGATAACATCATTAGGCAAGAATGCCAGTTTAAAAGAAATCTATGCAGAATCCTAAAAATAACAGATGTTGATGCTCCTCAAGAAGGGGCAAGCTCTTTCTCTCTGCCTCAGTTACTCAGAAGCAATTCTGTTGCAGTCTCTACATCCCATGATTTTGAAGACAAGGCCACTATTACTGCGTTCTGTAGAGAAGAAAAGGGGACAAAAAAATTTAAGGAAACTTTTTTAAAATACTGAAATCACTCACTATGTTTTACACAATTATTATACTGAAATCAATATACCCCTTAAGTACTTACCCTATCAAAGCCCATAGCACAAAGGTTTTCTATTTTTTTGGTGTATTCTGGACTAGAAACTGGTGCTCCAGCATACACATGTGCCCAAAGTCGAGCTGTCTGTTTAAACATTTCAGGATTTTGTTTGTACTGTATTGGGGGGGGAAAAAAGATTCACAATACAGTTATAATTCATATGGTAAGTCAGCTCTTAATTGCTTTCTCTAAATGAAATTAATTTACATTTAAATTGTGATTCATTTTCCATAGCAACCAAGCTATGTCACTCAAGAAAGGACTGTTTAAACTGAAATTTTAATTCAGAGGTTGTGTCGACAAAAGAAAAACAAAAACAAATAATCTTTATCAATTTTAATCTCCAATTTCAACAAGGAGAAAACTAACACAAAGTGAACAGGGGTATCAGAGATGTTTCTAAACACTGTAACTGCAAACATCACCCAACTAAAGACAGAATTACTAGGTTCTAAAATTATGTGGTCATTAACTAATAAACATGACCAACTTTTTAATATTAACCCAGCTCAGACTAGCTCAGGCTAGAAATACAATTGGATTTTGTTGTTTTGTGAGAACTGTATTAGTGTACAGTGATTTAAAGAAAACCCACATGGGAAGTGATAACTTGATGATTACTGTCTCACCATGAAGTACTTTTAAAAGGTAAGATGACACTCTCAGCCTCTCTTTGCACCTGAGAAGATTGCAGCACAGCTGCCCAAAAGGTGCTGTTTGTATGTTTGGGTAACATTTATCGGTCACCCACTGCAGAAGAGGTTTTCAGAAAACTGAGCAAAAGATTTCAGATAACTTTTTCAGATGGGATCCCTGACAGTGGTGCTGTTTCTGCCTGGAACGTGGGTTGGTAACCAGATCTAAGAGCTGTAAGCTGCCTAAGAAATCATGGCATTAAAATAGTCCCTAAAATAAGACAGGTTACAAAAGAAGACTTTGCCACATTTGATTATATACTATGCTGGATGAAAGCAATCTGAGAGATCTGAATAGAAAAGGTAGTGAAGTTAAAAACTGCAAAGCAAAAAAAAAAAAAAAAAACTGAACTACTTGGGAGCTATGATCCACAAAAACAACTTATTATTGAAGATCCCTATTATGGGAATGACTCTGATTTTGAGACTGTACACTAGCAGTGGGTTAGGTGCTGCAAAGCATTTCTGGAGAAGTCACAGTAAAGCTGCATCAATTTTACTGCTGAAGGCCGACAACAATTAACATCTTTATATTCATGTTCTAGATTTTTCAGCCAGTGTGTTAAAAGTGTAATGTTTCATGGCTCAAGGCCACAACATTTTTTTCAATTGATTTATTCTTTTCTTAAAAAATAACTGCAGATGGAAATCAATGTTGTGTTTAGCAGAAGAATTAATAAAAATCTTTGATTCAGAAAACTTATGAGGTACGTTAAGTGTTCTTAAACACTCTTGCCCCAGTTATAAAAACAGCGGAATGGGTGCACAGGTAGTTCAGTGGTTAGAATGCCTGCCTTTCATGTGGGAGACCCGGGTTTGATTTCCGGACCACACCCCCCAAAAAAGTGGAATAAACAAAATATAATGTTTTATATGTTGAAACAATCACTCTTTTCAGTGTTTAACCTTAAGGTACTATCCAGTGATGGCTAGTCTTCTAATACGCTTAATTAGGGCCTTAATAAGTAATTAAAACATCAAGTTCAGCCCAAGTCAACATGTGAACCCACAGAGACTTTTAAATAATCTACCACTTTTTAAAGTCAATATGTATAACTTAATGGACAAATGTCCTCTATTCAATAATTAAAGCATCACATCATACGCCCTAGTGATAGTTCACAATCTTAATTGGAAGTATTCTAATTCATACATACCCAGAGTGCACACTTGTATGTTAAAAGCATATTAGAGAATGATTTATGTTATAAATCTTCAGCATTATTTTTGATTTTTGTTTATCTAGGTTACTTCATGAGGAAATCAACGTTTTGTTCCCATTTGGACCACTATGCCCCTGAAAATGTAATTACATGCAGAAAGAACACTATATCCTGTTTCATCTTATGCTGACAAAAATGTCTGTGCTTTATATGCACATATAACCTAAATGTCAATTATTTCATTTTGGCTTAGATGGGAAAAAAAATAGTTTAAAAGCTGGAAAAAAAGAATTCTACTATGTTGAAGTTCTTAAATATGTTAAGAGTTCTTTCATCAGTGTTTCATTTATAGGTAATTTCTGTGTACTTTGAGATAACTATAATTTCAAATTCATCTGGATATATATATAGCAGAAAAGGTTGTATTCAAAATAAACTGGGGTGTATAAAAATTGTGATATTAAAAAAAAGAAAAAAGGCAGGACATCCCATATCCAGTGGAAAGAGGTCAATTTAATCTCACCTATTTGGGGACATTCATTACTTAGTAATGCAAAGTTTAAATTTGAAACAATTTTCAACTAATTTTACTATTTATCTATTTATTGTATGCTGTGCAGTAGGAGTCACATTTCCCTCTTTTCCACATGAATACCCAGTTATTGTAGCACCATTTGTTGAATGTTATTGGGGGGTGGGGCAGAGGGTGTACAAATAGGCTGGGAAACAAATCCTGGTCTCCCACATGACAGGCAAGAATTATTCTAGTGAATTACCCTTACACCCCTACTATTTCTTTCTCCTTTTGTGGGTGTGTGTGTGTGCGGGGGTCGGGGTGCATAGTCCTGGAAACGAACCTGGGTCTCCTGCATGGAAGGTGAGCATTCTACCACTGAACCAACCATGTACCCCTTACTATTTCTTTTTAAAGTATTTTATACATATTGAATATTTTTAAACCAATGAGCTTTTATTATATATTAAAATGTAAATCTAGTTTCTACCATTAATTCATAACAAATCAATTACTGAAATGTTTTAGGAGCTAGAAGAAACTTTTAGGTCCAATTTTACAATTAAATTAGGCTCAGAACACAACAGGAAATCAAAGCTGGGACTCCAGCCAATGCCTCATGACTACCAAAAATCAGTAAACAGCACAGAGATAACATGTAAAATTGTAATTCAAGCATTCTGAGACAAATGATAGAACATATTAACAAGGTTATATGTAAAGCAAGGAATAAACAGTTCTTGAAGGGAAAGAAAGAAGAAAAGTTTCCCAAAAGAGATGATCTTAAAGGATGAAGAGAAGCTTGCTAAGAGGGAAAGAGGCAAATAGTCATTTTAGGCAGAGGGAATATGGCCAACTAGATGAAATGACATGTAGAAATGAATGCAATCTTGAAAAATCCTAAATTTGAGGAATTACAAGGATTCAGGAGTTGAAGCTGGGTGTGTAGACAGTTCAAATCATGAGAAAATTCTGCAAATCCAACAATTTGGACTTAAATAGGTGATAGTGGAGCAACTAAAAGGATTTTAGTAAAAAAGTAAAGATATATGCTTTATAAAGTTAATTGTTATCAATATAAAAGATGGGGAAAGGAAAGATTTATCTGAAGTCCTCAAAAGCAAAACACTTAAGACTCCAAATATTTACATATCCGTGGAAGTGTGAAGTGTTCAAGTAAACCATAGGCACAATTCTAAACATTCAGGGGAGCCAAATCAGAGGATGTAATTTAGCAGCATGATCCTCAAATATTTATATACTATATGTATTTATCTGGGTCACAATCTGCTATTCATTCATTCAGAAACCTATACTGAAATACTATACAACTAATTATTTCTTATAAAAGTCAGGCACATAGGAAACTGACTCAACTGCAGTCAGAATCTGAACTATGGCAATGTAAAGGTGGTGACAGAGACACTGGGAATGGAATGAAGAGGGAGAAAGGAGACATAAAGGTTATACTTCAGTTTGTGGTGAGCATATTTAACTAAGCTGACAATGGTATCATAGAAGAATGGACAGGTTCCCAGGATTTTAGAGTCCATTCAGTTCTGGCAATGTTTCGCTGAGGTATGCAAGGAGCAAACATATAAAGCTACCTAGCTACAAATAGGCTCTTGTGCTTAGGAGGCAAGCCTGACCATTTTATCACTGAGTAGGTGGTAACAATGTGGATATAGTCATATGAGTGAAAGTATAATGGAAAGTAAAGGGAATAATGTCAGGACAGAGGAACTGCATTTAAAGGGCTGAGAGAAGAAGAGAAATAACTGAACAAACAGTCGTGAAGATAAAAAGAGGGTAGTATCTCAGAAGTCAAGGGGGGAAAAATTTGTAGGGGGTAAAAAGAATGCTCAGCAAATCCCAATGACTTAGAACATGGGTTGACAAACGCTTTCTTTAAGAAGCAGAGGATAAATATTTTAGGCTTCTGGATCTCTGTTATAACAACTCAATTCTGTCACTTTAGCAGGAAAGGAGAGTAAACAAATCGATGTGTCTGTATTCCAATAAAACTATTTACAGAAACAAGTGCCTGATGATAGTTTGCCAACTCCTGTCTTAGAGCAAGTAAGACCAGAAATCAAAAATATTATTTCATATTTCCATGCCATGGTAGGAGCTAATTAAAATTATTACCAGGTACGCTTATCACTGAATGGAGAGATACACAGAAAGATATATACATGATAAAGCAAGTAAAATAAAATGTTAATCATAGAATCTAGGTATTAGGTGTATGGTTACTACATAATTCAACTTTTTGCATGCATGAACATTTTCATAATGCTAGAAAAATATCATGTATCATACATCTAATTACACAAGTATGCTAAAAATCAATATTCTCACAAGCAGTGGGGACAAGCAAACCAACAGGCCGAGCCTTTGATCTTGGAGTTCACCCCTACGAAATTTATCCCTGCAACGGATAGGCTAAACCTACTTAAAAGTATGCCTAAGAAATACCTCCTAGAGAACCTCTTTTGTTGCTTATATGTGGCCTCTCTCCCTAAACCAACTCAGCAGGTGAACTCATTGCCCTCCCCCCTCATGGGACATAATTCCCAGGGGTGTAAATATCTCTGACAATGTGGGACAGAACTCCTGGCATAAGCCGGGACCCGGTATCTTGGGATTGAGAAAGCCTTCTTGACCAAAAGGGGGAAAAGAGAAATGAGACAAAGTAAAGGTTCAGTGGCTGAGAGATTTCCAACAGCTGAGATGGTATCCTGGAGGTTATTCTTATACATTATATAGATATCCCCTTTTAGTTTATGGTATATTGGAGTGGCTGGAGGAAAGTACCTAAAACTGTTGCGCTGTGTTCCAGCTGCCTCGATTTTTGAAGAGAATTGTATAAAGATGTAACTTTAATGATGTGACTGTGTGACTGTGAAAACCTTGTGTCTGATGCTCCTTTTATCCAGGGTATGGAAAGATGAGTAAAAAAGTATGGATAAAGAATAAATAAATAATAGAGGGGATAAGGGGTAGGGCAGATGGAAATACTAGTGGTCAATGAGAGGGAGGGGTAAGGGATATGAGATACATGAATTTTTATTTTTTATTTCTTTTGCTGGAGTGATGCAAATGTTCTAAAAAATGACCATGGTGATGAGTACACAACTATACGATGCCATGTATGGACTGCATATGTGCAAAGGTGTGTCAATAAAAATATTATTTAAAAAATCAATGAGCCAACAACACAGTGAACACTAATATAAACGATAGACCATAACTAACAGTACAATTAAAACAATATTTCCTCATCAGTTAACAAAGACACCACACTAAAGCAAAATGTTAATAAACCCCAATAAGCCACCAACAAATCCACACTAAACAGAATACCTATAAATGTATGAATTTATGTGAATGTGGGCAATCCTTTGGTTGGAATGCAGATCTCATTCAGCATCAAAGAACCCATACCAAGGAAGAATTATTTCAATCTAGAGAATGTGAAAACTTTTGGTTTCAAGGCAAATCTTGACTGACATGAGGTCGTTCATAACGAAGGAAGGCCCTTATAAATGTGACAAATGTGCAGAATCTTTCTGTTGGTGCAGAAGCCTTATTAAGCATCAGTGTACTCATAAAGAACGGATAACTATTAAAGGGGAAAGCTACGATTTAAAGATGAGAACTTACCACTACCTGCAAGTATATATAACTTAATCGTTCCTTAAAATGTAAAAAAACAGAACTGAAATGGCGTTTCTGTGGAGACCCTCTTTTTGCAGCTAACCTTCCTGCTATGGTTAAGAACTATGTCACAGAAAATTAATAGGCTGTTGTGTTCAGTCTCCATTGAATCCCCTCTACTTCTTTCCCTCCAGTCTAGTTAAGGCAGAACAGAGGCACAGCAGCTTTGTTTTGTGGTTCCCCACGCTGTGGACCATTTAATGGACTGTGAACGAGTTAAGAGTGCCTCTCTTTGGATCATATAGAAAAAGACTCTTATCAGCCTCTTAGCTAAGTGTAGCACAGAGAAAAAGACATGATACTGCATAGACTTTTAAAAACAGTCTGAGAGCTCAATAGTAATTACTACTGAGATATTAATAATTACTAAAATGTATTCACAAAATCAGAATGTTACTAGATTCTTAAAAAAAAAAAAAAAGCCGAGAACGTTTTTTCTACAATATCTGACACGGTAATCTCACTAAAAGATAGGGAAATCATTTCTAAATTTAATTTCTACAGAGTACGCACACGCAAACACTAAAGTAAAGGCTCACAAGGAAGTGCACACAAAGTGTTTCAAAAGCAGCCATCTTACTTGATTCGCTACTACTGCATCTTGTGGATCATCTGGTTCTGCAGCTGCCAACAATGCTTGCAATGACAATAATACCGTGCGGAGAGTCATTGCTGCCGCCCTAAAATTAAAAGCAGGAAAAGAACCCTGGTGTTAAGAGGGGTCTGCATGGTAAAACAATATTAATGTTTTCTGAGTATTACAAATATTTAAAAACTACTGGAGCTGGACGTAATCTAGATGTTATCTTAATCTTAGAGTTAAGTTATGAAAATTGATAATTACGTATCTGCTCATTATGTCTTTTTCTGCTTTACAATGAGTCTTTTTGTTTCTCAAGACAATCTGAGCCATCCTGAAAGGGTCTTGTTTATTCCTTATGTTGTCAACATTCTGTTTGTCACTTTTATTAACTTTCTTTCTACTGATAGCTGTAGGAATAAATTTAAACTAAAGTGATAAACTATTAGTATCAATAGCCTGTGTAACTTAATTTCAATGGTACTCCAAAAGTAAATAAGATATTATAAAGCAAGTATCATTTACTTTCAAGAAAGGCTGAAATCATGCAACAACATTTTAGAAAAAGAGTAGGTTTTCTACTTATATTACTTAATTCTTCCTTCTAAATATTATTTCTGAAGCAAACATTGATCTAAAACTTGGACACCTACCTATTCAGCAAGGATTTCTGGCATTTTCTGATAAAAAGTTATTTGACAATTAATACTGAAATATTTATAAACATAACACACATCAAAATGAAATATTTTAAATGTTCAAGAATATTAAACCGTGTCCTTATTTTTACCATGCAAATCAGTTCATTCTAAACCTTCTTTTCTAACTGGGTTCCTTGTCTGAACTACAAAACATAGAAAATTATTGAGTGACAATTTTCACAATTTTTCCAAAGTTGTTAATTAACCTTTGATTCTTGGGAGAAAAGCTGAACTTGTAAGAAATACAAATTATCAAGCCCCCCAACAGACAAACTGAATCAGAAACTCTGCCAGTATTTTAACAGGGGTTCCAAATAACTGTGATGAACACTGTTTGAAGATTACTGCCTTAGGTCCTATCAGCTTAAGCCACTTGAGAAAGGCTTTTCTAAAACAACAAATTAAAATGAATACCACATCAGATGGTCCGTATTTTATACAGATAAAAAATTACACTTTAAATGGCTTTATATCTAAAATGCTGTTTGAACAAAAATTTTATTAATCTATTTATCCTTTTAGAGAAGCTATAGGAATAAGAAAAGAAATTGGTCATGATGCTCTTTGAGCATCATAGTTGATAGTTAAGCTGAATGCTAAACTAGCATTTAAAAGAAAACAGGATTTTAAAACATTTCAAACTTCTATATAGTTTATGTAATGGAAATTTCTAGTTCTGAAATAAGGCAGGGAATGTAGAAAGTATTTCTCTAGAGCAAGGTCCTAAATTTCCCTAAGAGCTTACACATACTATTTTCAACCAACAATCCTAACATCTTTAGTACAGACAATCTTGTTTCAGGAGTCAAAATATAAAAGGCCAAATTTAGTCCATAAATGCTTATTCTTATCCTAACATTATCACTGCAATAGGGGGAAATGCTTTCTTTATTAGGAGAAAAGTACTCTCATTGATTTTATCTTTGAGTAATTTCCAAAAGAGCATTTAAAGGTACATGTGTTTCAAAAGCTGGCTAGATATATCAGTATGAAGCTGACAACCACCCACCACAAAAAAAAAAAAAGAGACAAAAGCACAAGATATCACAGAAGTGGAAAATATAAGTTAGGCTAGCTACCTAATACCACAATGGAATTATCTAAACATCCTACTTTTGAAACCCATGATATTACTTTAAACAAAATCTTAATTCATACATTAAGTATCAGTTGTCTGAAAAGAAATTTAATGCAAAGTTATAAAAAAAACTGAACACAAAAATCAATGGTAAATTGACAAAAGAATTAGCTGATAAGAAAGATTATGTCAGCAAAATTTACTCTTCCAACCCTAAAACGGCTGAAAAACAGTATCACTTTCATAAATATTTACTTTTTGAAAGCTTGACAATAATTTTATCTTTTTTTTTCCTGTTTCTTTTTTATTTCATAAAAAATCCACCTGCTCTTTGGGGGGCGGAAGCGCGGTGCATGGCCCAGGAACCAAAACCCAGGTCTCCCCCATGAAAGGCGAGCATTCTACCACTGAACCATCTGTGCATCCTTCTAATTTTAAAATCTAAGTTCTATAATGTAAAAAAATTACAACTGAAAACAAAATCTCTGCTTCTATTCCATTTATTCTTTTCTTCAAAGTACGGATTAAATGTATACTGCACTGAGATTTTTATGAATTGATGTATAAAATTACCTTAATTCTACTTAAAAGCAAATCCTAGCTGGTAAACAAGAGTATGATATTTCAAAATGTGTTAGCAAATTTATCTGTGGATGATGTATCTAGGAAATCTATACACTAAACCAACTTTCCTCAAGCCTCAAATCAATACACACAGTTACTGTGACTAATATTCACAAGGACTCAGTAGGGCCCTAATATGTAGAATAATCATGTGCATTTTTCCATATTATAAGACTAATTTTTCTGTGAAAGATCTTCTGGAAGATCATCAATGAATAATCAATGTTTTTACTCAAAACACTGAATGCTTCTTAAAGAGACTGCAACTTTCTCACAATAAAAACATTTTAAAACGTTTTTATTGTCAAATATAAAATATATACAAAAAAATGCAATAATTTCCAAAGTTCATTTTAACAAGTAATTACAGAATAGATTTCAAAATGTGGTATGGGTTATCACTTCACACTTTCAAGTTTCTCCTTCTAGCTGTTCCCAAACACTGGAAGCTAAAAGGAATATTCTAGTGATTCAGCAGTCATATATACTCTCTTCTCTATTATAACTCCTCCTTCTCCTCTGATTGTATTCCCAATCTACAAAGGTCTTTGGGCTGTACACATTCTAACTTTTCTGTGTTGAAAAGGGCTATCAACAATGTAGGACAGAGGAACAGAATCAGTTGATATACTTGAAGAGGTGGGCCCCTTTGAGTTTTAGGATTTATCTGGCCTAGGAACCCTCTGGAGGCTATAGGTTTCAGTAAAGTAAACTTAGTACATGAAACTTTTATAGAGTCTCAGTTAGAGCCCTCAGTGTTCTTTAGGGTTAACAGGAATGATGTTTGTCGGTATATGGCAAACCAAGCCAACTGACAATATCTAGCTAAAGCTTGCATAAGAGTAGCCTCCAGAAGAGCCTCTCAACTCCATCTGAACTCTCTTAGGCACTGACACCTTTTGTTACATTTCTTTATACCCTTTTAGGTGTATTGATATATTAGGGAAATTAAAAGGCATTGTTAATCCTATGGTGACAGGGCCAGGTTCAACCTCAGGAGTCATGTCCCCTATCACCAGGGAGCCTCTCACCCCTGAATATCATGTCTCATTCGGGGGGAGGGTAATAATTTTCCTTGTAGAGTTGGGCTTACAGAGAGAGATCATATCCGAGCAACCAAAGAGATTTCCTGGAAGCAACTTTCAGGTATAGGGAGCCTTAATTTATCTGTTACAAAAATAAGTTTCATTAGGGCAAGGCTCAAAATCAAGGGCTTGGCCTATTTTCTTGGGAGTCTCAAATACTTGATAGAGTAACAGGGGTTTCCCAGATGGTAAAATTTAATATTTCAACATTTTTTATCCAGTCCCTCAAGGGACTATACCAAAACTTTTTTATTTTTAATGTGTTACAATTCCACAATTTTAGGTTTTATTTCTAGCTGCTCTAAAGCACTGGGGGCAAAAGAAATATCAGCACAATGATTCAGCACTCATACTCGTTTGTTAAACCCGACCTTCTCTGTATAACTCCACTATCACCTTTGATCTGTCTCCCAATCTTTAAGGGTATATGGGCCATGCTCATTCTAACTTTTTCCTGTTGAAAGGGGCTATCGATAATACGGAATAGGGGGATGGATCTAGTTGTTCTGGAGAGGTTGGCCCCTCTGCATTTCAGGACTTAGGTGGTCCATGGAACCATCTGGAGGTAGTAGGTTTTGAAGAGTTACCTTAGTGCATGGAAACTTTGTAGAATTTTATATAATGCCCTAGGTGTTCTTTAGGATTGGCTGGAATGGTTGGGGTTTGGCAAGCTAAGCAGCAATGTCTAACTAAAACATGCATAAGAGCAACCTCCAGCGTAGCCTCTCAACTCTATTTGAACTCTCTCAGCCACTGATACTTAACATACTTCTTTTCTCCCTTTTAGTCAGGATGGCATCGTTGATGCCATGGTGCCAGGGCCAGGCTCATTCCTGGGAGTCATCTCCCACACTGCCAGGGAGACTTTCATTGCCGAATTGAAAGTCACTGTCCCACGTAGTGGGGAGGACAATGATTTCACTTGCAGAGTTGGGCTCAGAGAGAAGCCATATCTGACAACAAAAGAGGTCCTCTGGAAGTAACTCTTAGACATACCTATGGGTAGGCTAAGCGTCTCCACTACATACAGTGCCCTTCCCTCACCTCCTACGTGGGCCATAACTCCCAGAGGTGTAAATCTCCCTGGTAATGTGGGACAGAAATCCTGGGATGAGCTAGGATTGGCATCAAGAGATTGAAAGAGTCTTCTTGACCAAAAAGAGGAAGAGAAAAATGAGATAAAAAATAGTTTCAGTGGCTATGAGATTTCAGAGTTGAGAGGTTATCCTGGTGGTTATGCTTACACATTATATAGATACACCTTTGGGGATTATGGTGTATTAGCGCAGCTAGAGCGAAGTACTGGAAACTGTTGAGCTGTATTCCAGTAGCCTTGATTCTAGAAGATGACTGTATGATGATATTGTTTCTATAATGTGGATTGTGTGACTGTGAAAACCTTGTGTCTGATGCTTTTATCTAGGGAATGGGACAGGTGAGTAAAAAATATGGATGGAGAAAGAACAAATAATAGGGGGGACAAAGGTTAAAATAAACTGGGTAAATGGAAATACTGGTGGTCACTTTCTCTTGGGAATAATGAAATTATCTAAAACTGACAGTGTTTCTGGACTGTGGACTCTGGATATTTATTTTTTATACATGATGCCTAAAGAATGCAGGTGGCTGAAGGATGCACTGACTGAGAAGTAGTCAGTCATCCTATGGGTAGACTAAGCTTCTCCACTACATACAGTGCCCTCCCCTCACCTCCTATGTGGGACATAACTCCCAGAGGTGTATATCTCCCTGGTAATGTGGGACAGAAATCCTGGGATGAGCTAGGATTTGCGAACGATGGTATATATACATACTCTGGAAGTAACTCTTAAGCATACCTATAGGTAAGCTAAGTTTCTTCACTACATACAAGAAAGGAACGAAGCATACCTATAGGGAGGCTAAGCTTCTCCGCTACATACATAAACGGAAAAGAATGAAGTTGGAGGCATGTAACATTGTGAATGAAACTGTGGGACATTTGGTGAGACAAAGTAAGCCAGAAACAGAAGAGCAATTATTATATGGTCTCATTTAGAAAAATACTTATAAGAAAACAAGGGCCTGTTCTTGTAGCAGTCACATTTTGTCCAGAGTGGTAATTATTACTTCCGGATTTTGAAAGGCTGTTTTATACATGTATAACCTGGTATTCAGAGGTAAGAACGAAGGCAATCAGGTTGGGATTAAGGTAATTCAGAACACAGGGGTAAGGAAGACATTGTCTATATTTTAGAACCTCACCTATTCTTGAGACCAAAGGAAGAAAGGTTTACCTTATCCAGAACCTAAATTTCTATAGCACATAATCTAACTCAACCTGTCTAGATATCACATTTAAACAATCAAAATATAGGGAGCCCAGAATAAGAATGAGGGCCATTAATCCTCTCTATAGCTTAATGTAATATCTGAATACATTCCAGAGTATATTAGGCAGACAATGAAAAGATACAGGCAAAGTTCCTTGAGGGATGGGAGAAAAAACATGAAACTATTAAACTTTACCACCGGGAAAATCCCTGATACTGTGCCAAGCATCAGGGACACCCAAATCATAGGCCTAGCCCTTGATCTTGAGGCTTGCTCTTGTGAGGCTTATGTATGTAATGCAGAAGCTTAGTATACTTATAGGTATGCCTAAGAGTCACCCACGGAGGACTTCTTTTGTTGCTCAGATGAGACCCCTCTCTCTCTAAGACCAAATATACCAAAACTTTCAAATTATCAATCTACCATAGTCTGGGTTGTCTCTGAATATTACATTAAGCTATATGGAATTGCAAGGACTCGTTTCCATTCTGGCCTCCGGTGTTTGGGTTGTTTAAATGAGCTATTGAGCCAGGTTGATTAGACTGTGTTACAGAAAATTTAGGTTCTAGACACAATAAATTTTTCTGGCTTTGGCCTCATACAGTAGGGGAAGCTCTAAAGTACGTACACTATCATCTTTTGCCCTGTATTCTGATTTATCTTAGTCCCAACCAAATTGGCTTTATTTTTATCTTTAATTGAACCCTGATCTCTTTTGATTACTTTAATGCTGACTTTCAGAGTTGCAGAACTCCAGCTCTGAATCTTAGGTGTCACAGAGGTACTCCAAGTTATACGGAAATATCAGTTTATACATATACAACTCATTGTCTCAGAATCTAGAAATACACTTACAATTTCAGACTAAGTACTGCTATTATAACAGGTTTTAATCTAGGTTCCAATTTTCTTTAACTAAGACATAATAAGCAGAGTAAGATGCTTGCATAGCTAGATTAAATTTTATATCTGTATAATACACTCATGTAACTACCATATACACTGAGAACCGGGATAAAACATCACTCTTAACCCTCCCATTCATAACCCTCATTCTACTAATTTCTGAGACCATATATTAGTTTGGGCTGATCTTGAATTTCATAAATAAGGAATCATACATTGTGTATTCCTTTGTACCTGGCTTTTGTCATTCAACATGCTGTGAGAATCATCGATGCTGTTTGCGTGTGTCAACAGTATATTGTTTTTTACTGCTATGAAATGTTTCATTGTATGAATATACCATAATATATCCATTCTCTTGCTGATAGACATTTGAATTATATCCAATTTGGGGCTATTATGAAGAAAGCTGCTATGAATATTCTTGCACAGGTCTTCTGATGGATATATGTACTCATATATACCTAGAAGCCAAAGTGCTGGACCATACAGAAGGCACACTTTTATCTTGATCGATACTGTACAATATAAGTGGCTGAACGACATATTCCCACCAGCATCTGCAGGTGAGCAGTGGTATCTAAATGTGATCCTAATTTACATTTCCTAATTTACATTCACTAATGACGCTGTGCAAAGTGTATGCAAAGTGTACTGACAATTTAAACATTCTCTTTAGCAAAGTGTCTATTCATGTTTTTTGGATGGCCAGCATTATTGAGTGAAATTTTTATGTTGCTATTTTTCCCCAAGTAAATGGAAAACTTTAATCCATTTTAGTTTCAACAGGAAAAGATTATCAGAAAACAGTTTCCACAAATGGTATTGTGGAAACCACATTATATTAAGAAATAAATGTACTAGGCGATTTCACTTGTCTCATGAAAAAGAATAGCTCATAAAATGTTTCGCTACATAAATTCAAATTATCTTCCTTCATATACACCACACTCTTTCAACCAGTTATAGGAAATAATAAGAAGTGGCCATACTGTTGGCTAACTAAGCGAAAAGGAAAGCCACTGGAAAGTTTAGTATGGAGTTTTGCTTATTTGATCTATAAAGAGAGGGAGGGAGAGTTTTCTGGTGAAGTTAGAAGAAGGAAGGAAGGCTACTGCAATCATCTAGGCAAGAAGTAATGCAGTTTGGATAAAGGTAGAGTGATAGTAGTGGTGCTGCTAATAAGATTTTGGAGGCTTCACCACCAATATTTGTAGACAGGCAATAGGGCACCAGAGAAAGAAGAAGAATCAACAATCCTGACAAGATTTTGGTCTGAGCAACTGCAAGGATGGAGGTGACTGTAAGTCGGATGGGGAAGTTACTCTAAAGGAGAAGGAGATTTGGAGTTAGAGGACTATTCGTTCAGTTTCTGACATGTTTAAGTTTGAGATGCCCATTAAATATTCAAGAAGAAATGTTAAGCAGGTAGTGGGATGTGCATTCCTGGAATTCAGGAAAGATAAATTTGCTGGTTGACAGTATATACATGGTGAAAAAATGAGTTCACCAAAGAAACGAGTACACAAAAAAAGGTACAGAGGTCTACAAGTTGGCTCTGAGGCATTCTAAAGTGCAAAACTTCAGGAAATGAAGAGGAACGAGTTAAGGAAAATGGGAATAGAAATAGGAAGGGAAGGTAAACAGAAGTCTAATGAAAAAGTATGATGTCGTTAATACTGCAAATATTCACTAGTATCACTGAATGACAGAACTATGAGAGGCCTTGAAAATAATTTTATAGATAGGAAGGCCAAGACCTAGACGGTCAATAAACTGCCAAAAGTTACAAAGCAAAAGAATGACTGAGAAGATAATTAGGCCTATTCCCTACTGTTCAATGTATAACAGTATGGAATAAAGATCAAGAAACAAGATCCCAAGAGATGATCTGCCAAGGGTGATTTATTCAGACATGGAATGTAAGAGCAAAAGAAAACAAAATGAGCAACTTTAGTCTGTTTATCCAGTTACCGAATAACCAAATCACCCATGTATTAAATGTTGTCATTCCCATTTTACCTTATTCTGGTTCCACTCTTTCCTTACTGAATTAAACATAATTTAAAGATCATGCAGCCAGCCTAGGCACATTAAATATGGTCTTGGCTCCATGAACTGCCACCACTGTTTCTCTATTTTCCTTCCTTCCTTTCCTATAAAATTGGAGAAGAGTTCCTAATGTATATCCACTCAATCTTTTCTAATTTTATTCATTTCTCCTCCAATCCAAATGTCTTTTATTTAATAATACTTCTCAGCTTTTCCACCTGTACAATAATGAGCTAAGTAAATAACACCTATATTTTGCCTAAACTCAAGATCTTTATCGTTCTTTGGATATGGGAGTCTCTGTTCTAAGAGAATTACATAAAATAACTCATTTAATCCTCTCAACAAGCCTATATTGCAAGTATTATTATTATTACTCCCATTTTACAAATGAGGAAACCAAGGAACACAGACTAGGTAACTTGCTCAGGCCCACATAACCTAATAAATAAATGGCAGAGTCGGGATTTGAATCTACTGTATTTAACTTCAGAGTAACAACTCTAAAAATGCTATGCAAATGTTAGTGATCAATGAAAGGGAGGGGTAAGGGATATGGTATGTTTGAATTTTTTTCTGTTGTCTTTTTTTTTTCTGAATTGATGAAAATGTTCTAAGAAATTATCATGATGATGAATATGCAACTATGTGATTATTAATTACATATGTAGAATGGAATTATTAATACATATGTAGAATGGAATGATCATACGTTAAGATGTTTGTGTTTGTTGCTATTTTTTTTAAAAAAATACTATGCTAAAATCAAATCAGGGATAAAACGAATTGGGTAGATTAAAATACTAGTGGGTCAATAAGAGGGAAGGGATAAGGGGTATGGGATGTATGAGTTTTTCCTTTTTTCTTTTTATTTCTTTGTCTGGAGTGAAAATAAAGTTTAGAATTAAAAAAAAAATTCAAATCAGAGGCCCTGGCACTGTGGCATCAACAATGCATCCTGACCAAAAAGGGGGAAAGAAGTGTAACACATGAGGTATCAGTAGCTAAGAGAGTTCAAATAGAGTCCGAAAGAACACCTAGGGCAATATATAAGATTCTACAAAGGTTCCATGCACTAGAGTAACTTTCCAGAAACCTACAAAATCCAGATGGGTCCCTGAACCAGATAAGTCCTGAAACGTAGAAGGGCCAGCCTTTCCAAAACATCAGCTAGTTCCATCTCCCAATTATTATTGACAGCCCTTCCAACATGAAAAAGGTAGACTGAGCATAGCTCAGATATCCCTAAACAGTGGGACAGAAAGATCAAAGGTGATAGTGGAGCTATACAGAGAAGGTAGGGTTTAACAAATGAGTATGACTGCTGAATCATCATACTGATACTTCTTTTTGTCTCCAGCATCTTAGAGCAGCTAGAAGTAAAAACCTAAAATTGTGGAACTGTACATACCATACTCTGAAACCTTTCTACAACTAAATGTTGTGCTGTGCTTTGAAATTTATTGCTGTTTTTTATATATATATTATTTTTAACAAAAAAGAAAAAAAATGATGACAAAAAAATACACACTTCTTCTAGCATCCCATGTTCTGGAGCAGCTAGAAGGAAAAATCTGAGATGATGGTATAGTAGCCCATGACAAACTCTGGGATCTGTCCTGTAACTACTTGTTGAAGAGCGCTTTGAAAACGATTGCTTTTTTCTTGCTTTGCATATATGTTATATTACACAATAAAAAGTTTTAAAAAAATCAAATCAGAAAAATCACAGGAAAGCACTACAAAGTGCTATGCAAATGAAGATGCCTCAAGGAGCAGTATTCCTTACAATGGGAGATCTTTATGCTCATTTAATACAACATCTAATATTTTTGTTGACTACATTTCATTTAAGTCAGAGCTGAATTTGTTACTCCAATACTTACATTCACAAATATCTTTCTGAGATAGCAAAGAATCACATTTACTGGAACAAATGAAATCCAAGGCTTTTCAAAATATAAAGCTAGCATTTCTGACTTTACCTAACATATTTCTTTTAAAAAACAGATTATATTGTTCCTGGCTCATGCACCCCTCCCTCTAAAAGAAAACAGATTATGATGTCAATTAGAACACATTTCCAATTATGTACTTAAAAGACTTCATAAAGTTTAAAAATTGCCAAGAGAATGCATAATAAATGCTTATGCTTTGAGGAAATTCCACATTTAATACTCTCAAGTGTTATTCTTGGAATTCATACAGAGAGGAGAGAAAGTGAATTAAAAATTCTTACCATTGATCTTTCAGGATATCCAAACAAATAGCCCCTGTTACGGAACTAATATTAGGATGCCATATTTTAGTGATAAACCGGACCTAGAACATAAAGCACACTTGAGTTTTAAAGTAGCAAAAATAAAACATATACAAGAAGCAGAATTAATTAAGAAAACGAAATCAGAGATGAAAAAAAAATTATCCATACTTATATTACATCATTTTACCTTGGTGAAGGCAGGTGTAGGTACAGAAGACAAAGCATTTGGTAAGCTGAATGTCATCACTGGCACATTCTTTTTAACAAACCCAACAATTACTACATGTTTACAATTAATGAACTATAATTTTTGATCCCATGAGAAATATAATAGAAAATAAAATCCATTTTCTGAGCAGATAAAGCAATACAGAAAATTAAAGAAGAGAATAGTAAGTGGCATCCTTCTTAAAGTGAGGTAGGAAGTAGGTGTGAAAAAGTAATAAAATTAATGCATGGAAAAATGAGTAGTAAGACTTCTCCTAACTTTTTGCAATAAATATTTATCAAATCTTTTAATTTGACAAAAATTTGAATGCCTATTATCATGTGTCAGGCATTGAATATAAACACTGTGCATTAGAGTTTAAGAAATTTACCCAAGATTAAAGATCTAGTTTGCAAAAGAACAAAATGCAACCCCATAGAACTTGATGGGATTGTGTCTTCAATCACCTTACTCTTTGACTTAGCAATGAAGAATAAGAAACAAAACGGAAATAAATCTTTCAGATCACCATGAAATGAAATCCAATTCATTAGCTCTTACTAACATGTTTTTGGAGGACCTCTTTTTAAAAAACAGTTTCTGACACAGCCAATAGTCATGATGACCTGAATTCTAATTCTTTCATTTAACAATGAATTACTATGGTCAAGTAACATTCTTAAGTACTCTACAAAAATTAACTCATCTTATGTGCTCCACATGTAAACTGTTAATGGAAAGAAGGTAAACAGCGTTCACTTTTCTGCTTGTAACTTCTTGATCTGTTTACACTACCTATCTACTTTCTCAGTGGCTACCCATTTTAATTCATATATAATCGGCAAAAGCACTTCAAACCACCAACTACTTCAAAATAGCAAGAACAATTGGATACTTTCTACTTTTTCTTACTTTTCTTTCTTTTTTTTTTGCAAGGAGTTTGGATTTTATTTTTTTAATAGAATTAACTTCTCCTGTTATTAACATCATGTATCATTGTGGTACATTTCTTACAATTGATGAGTCAACAGGGATACACTATTAAGTTAAGTCCACAGTTCATATAGGTTTCACTCTTTGTATTGTAGAGTTCCACAGGCTTTGACAAATACCTAATTGTCATATGTCCACCATTACAGTGCCATTCAAAATAGTTCCCAAGCCCTAAAATGCCCTGGGCGCCATATATTCATCCCTCCCCTTTCACCTAGAACACTTGACAACTACTGATGTTTTTATTGTCTCTTTAGCATTGCCTTTTCCAGAATGACATACAGTTGGAATTATACAGTATATAGCTTCTTCACACTGACTTCTTTCAATTAGCAATGTGCCTTTAATGTTCCTCCATGTCTTTTCATGGCTGGGTAACTCATTTCTTTTTATCACTGACTAATACTCCATTGTATGAATGCACCACAGTTCATCCATTCCCTACTGGAGGACATCTGGGTTGCTTTCAGTTTTTGGCAATTACGAATAAAGCTGTTAAAAATACTTGTGTGTACACCCAAAGCAAGAGCACTGAAGAAAGACATAAATAAACGGGAACTCCTCAAAATTATACACTTTTGCACATCAAAGAACTTTGTCAAGAAAGTAAAAAGACAGCCTACACAATGGGAGACAATATTTGGAAACGATATATCAGATAAAGGTCTAGTATCCAGAATTTATAAAGAGATTGTTCAACTCAACAACAAAAAGACAGCCAACCCAATTACAAAATGGGAAAAAGATTTGAACAGACACTTCTCAGAAGAGGAAATACAAATGGCCAAAAGGCACATGAAGAGATGCTCAACTTCCCTGGCTATTAGAGAAATGCAAATCAAAACTACAATAAGATATCATCTCACACCCACCAGAATGGCCATTATCAATAAAACAGAAAATGACAAGGACTAGAGAGGATGTGGAGAAAGAGGCACACTTATCCACTATCGGTGAGAATGTCAAATGGTACAACCACTGTGGAAGGCAGTTTAGCGGTTCCTCAAAAAGCTAAATATAGAATTGCCATATGACCCGGCAATATCATTGCTAGGTATCTACTCAGAGGACATGAGGGCAAGGACACAAACGGACATTTGCACACCAATGTTTATAGCAGCATTGTTTACAACTGCGAAGAGATGGAAACACCAAAATGTCCTTCAACAGACGAGTGGCTAAACAAACTGTGGTATATACATATGATGGACTATTATGCAGCTGTAAGAAAGAACAAAGCTATTAAGTATATAACAACATGGATGGACCTTAAGGACATTATGCTGAGTGAGATTAACCAGAAACCAAAGGATGGTCTCACGGATATTAACTGACATTAGTGAATAAACTTGGAGAATTTTGTTGGTAACAGAGACCATCAGAAGATAGAAACAGGGTAAGATATTTGTTAATTGGAGCTGAAGGGATATAGATTGAGCAACAGGACTGAATGTAAAAACACACAATACTATCTAACTGTAATACAATTATGTTAAAACACTGAATGAAGCTTAATGTGAGAATGATAGAGGGGGGAGGGCTGGGGGTACAAATAGATGATAAAGCCTGAGATGGTATAATCTAGGAATGCCTAGAGTGTATAATGACAGTGACTAAATGTACAAACTTTAAAAATGTTTTCGCATGAGTAAGAACAAAGGAATGTCATTACTGCAGGGTGCTGAAAATAGATGGTAATTAATATTAAAAAATTTCAACTTATGTGTAAGATTAAACCAAAAAATGTTTATTTGGTATAAAATTTTTATTTTGACTAGTGCATTTTCTAATATAACTTATGTAGACAGCTTAACTGAACACCATAAGTACATGGAACCTTGAACAGGAATGAGATTTTGTTGGTTTGTCCAGAGTGATGCCCCGGTAAATCCCAGAGTGATTTGAACACTGAATAAAAAAGTATTTGCAAAGTCTCTTTCAGGCAATGGTGAGAAAGGGGGAAAATTAAACTCTCCTGAGTTGAATTCTTGATATTCTCACAAGCAGTGCAGACAACCAAAGCTATAGGCTGAGCCCCCAATCTTGGGGTTTGTTCACATGAAACTTAACCCCACAAAGGATAGGTCAAGCCTACTTAAAATTAGGTCTAAGAGTCACCTCCAAGAGAACCTCTTTTGTTGCTCAGATGTGGCCTCTCTCTCCAGCCAACACAACAAGCAAACTCACCACCTTCCCCCTGTCTATGTGGGACATGACTCCCAGGGGTGTGGACCTTCCTGGCAACATGGGACAGAAATCCTAGCATGAGCTGAGCCTCAGCATCAAGGGATTGAGAAAACCTTCTCGACCAAAAGGGGGAAGAGTGAAATGAGACAAAATAAAGTGTCAATGGCTGAGAGATTCCAAACAGAGTTGAGAGGTTATCCTGGAGGTTATTCTTATTCTTATATAAATAGATAGCACTTTGTTAGTAAAGATGTAACGGAGAGGCTGGAGGGAACTGCCTGAAAATGTAGAGCTGTGTGCTCCAGTAACCATGTTTCTTGAAGATGATTGTATAATGATATAGCTTTCATGATGTGACTGTGTTATTGTGAAAACCTTGTGTCTGATGCTCCTTTTATCTACCTTATCAACAGATCAGTAAAATATATGGAATAAAAATAAATAATAGGAGGGATAAATGTTAAAATAAATTTAGACTGAAATACTAGTGATCAATGAAAGGGAGGGGAAAGGGGTATGGTATGTATGAATTTTCTTCTGTTTTCTTTTCATTTCTTCTTCTGAATAGATGCAAATGTTCCAAGAAATGATCATGATGATGAATATGCAACTATGTGATGATATTGTGAATTACTGATTATATATGTAGAACAGAATGACCAAAAGTTAAGAATGTTTGCGTTTGTTTGGTGTTTTTTGGTATTTAAAAAAAATTTTTTAAATTAAAAACAAAAACTAAAAACACCTGTGTGCAGGTTTTTATGTGGACATAACTCATCTGGGTCATAAACCCTAGGATTATAATTGCTGGACTGTATGGTAGGCCTTGTAAGAAACTGCCAAGCATGTCTTCCAAAGTGGGTGTACGATTCTGCATTCCCACCAACAATGATTGAGTGTACTGTTGTTACACATTCTAACCAATATTTGGTGTTCTCCAAGTTTTGGATTTTAATCATTTCAATGAGGGTGTAGTAGTATCTCTCTCTCTCTTTTCTTTTTTGCAATTCCCTAATGACATACATATTGAGCATCTTTTCATATGCTTATTTACCATCTGTGTACCTTCTCTGGTAGGGTGTCTACTTGGATGTTTTGTTCATCTTGTACTTGGGTTGTTTGCTGTATTACCGTTAACTTTTACAAGTCCTTTATCCGATACGTGCTTGGAAATATTTTCTCCCAGTCCACGGCTTGTCCACTCCTTCATTCTTGGCTATATTTTATACTTTTTTTCCCTTTCTTAAATAACATTATTATTTTCAATGATATCTATTTTTCTCCATCCACAAAGCTACCACCCCACTAGAGTTAACTATCATTCTTCACTTGGATAACTGCAGTATCCTGACTTCACTGCCTTCAATCTTGGTCCTTCCGAGCTATTCTCCACATTGAAACCAGAGAAAGCTTAAGGACCTTTAATAACTTTTCATTTCCTTTATATAAAGTTCATATTTTTAACATGACCTTCAGCCTACCTCTCAAATCTCAATCCCCACCTTCACTCATATATTCCGCAATCCTGTGCAGTGAGTCATATTCAAAATTATTTTTGCCTCCGGGCCTTCAGACATGATTTTTCTCTCAGTAACACACACCTCTATGTCCTCTCCCCAGCTAGCTCCTACTTATCCTTCCATCAAGTTGCAGCTTCCACATTTCTTCCTGACCTGTTTCCATAGTGCCCTCTACTTACCTATCACAGTACTGACCACATTCCTGCAATCAATTCCTTTTTTGTCCGGTCTTCCCTGGAAGGAACCTCATCTGTCCTGATTACTACAGCATCCTCAGTATCTAGAAGTGCCTCACACTGAATGAATGAATGAATATGCAATCAACACTATGACAAATTTGTCACTATAGGGCTGTTCTGGTTTGAAACTGTTATGTGCCCTAGAAAAGCCATGTGCTTTTATTATTCTTGATCTAATATTGTAGGGCGGAGCATCTTGATTAGGTTGTTTCCATGGAGATGTGACACAGTTGTGGGTATGACCTTTTGATGAAGATGTGACGCTACCCATTCAAAGCAGGTTTTAATTAGTTTACTGGAGTCTTCAAGAGAGCTCACAGAGAGAGAAATAGTTCAGAGCAGACAGAGATACAGAGGTTTGGAGATGCTTTGGACAAGGAGAACATCAGAGAGGAAGTCACTGGAACCAGCAGGTTCACGAGAGCAATGATACCCAGGAGGCAAAGGGCCAACAGACATCATCATGTGCCTTCCCATGAGATGCTAAGCAAGCCAGAACCCAGAGTTTTGCCCCAGAGAAGCTAACTAAGCACCTCAGATGCCAGCTATGTGCCTTCCCAGCTGACAGAGAAATGTGGCCCTTCTTCGAAGTCAAGGTGCCTTAGTTTGGACATTTTTATGGCCTTAGAACTATAAACTCGTAAATTAATAAATCCCCTTTATAAAAGCCATTCCAATTCTGGTATATTGCATTCCAGCAGCATTAACCAACTAAAACAAGGGTTAAACAAGATCTTTCTCAAATATAGTCAATTAGACATGGAAACAAGGGCTTATGTACAACAAACAAATCTCTATCCACAACTTTTTCTGACTTTAAAATAAAAGCTGATTCAATATCTTCAACAAGACTAGAAAATACACTTTTAAATTATCATTGAAGATTTCAGAAGACTTATGGTTTCGGCAAGTGGACTGAGGATATGTGAACTATATTTTGCTTTTAAAAGGGTCTTCATCAATAGAGGAATCTGCATAGTAAATATGAAAACAAATACACATATGCAGGACCATATTACACAATTATATTTGCAGGAAATTATGCAATTAAGTCTTACTTTTTATAAAAATCTATACATAGGAATGAACAACTTTGAATTTGCAGATGGTTCAGTGAATAAATTAATTTTCAAGAGAACACTCCATTATCCACTAGTACACATAAGTAATTGTCTTATAAGCATTCTTTGTGAGATTTAGCACTCTTTTATCTTTTCTCTCTTCCTTGTTTTTCTTTATCATCAACTTCCTTGTTCTTTACCATCAACTACCCCCTTTACATCTTTTCTTGTCTTTCTTAATTCTTAATGACCAATTAGTACATGTATCTCAAAATGTTGTCCTATTAATCTATAATTCAACTCATATCCATTGTATTCTGCCATTTTCTCCCAAGGTACTACTATTCTTGTTCTATATCAACAAAAATGCAGAATCAAAAGATCTTGAAAGAGGTAAGTTTTAAGAGCAGAAAACAATACAGTGGCATTTATTTTTTTTTTTAATTAACGGAAAGAAAAAAAAAGAAATTAACACAACATTTAGAAATCATACCATTCTACATATGCACTCAGTAATTCTTAACATCATCACATAGATGCATGATCATCGTTTCTTAGTACATTTGCATCGGTTTAGAGGAACTAGCAACACAACAGAAAAAGATATAAAATGTTAATATAGAGAAAAGAAATAAAAGTAGTAATAATAGTAAAAAAAAAAAAAAAACCTATAGCTCAGATGCAGCTTCATTCAGTGTTTTAACATGATTACTTTACAATTAGGTATTATTGTGCTGTCCATTTTTGAGTTTTTGTCTCTAGTCCTGTTGCACAGTCTGTATCCCTTCAGCTTCAATTACCCATTATCTCACCCTGTTCCTAACTCCTGCTGGACTCTGTTACCAATGACATATTTCAAGTTTATTCTCGAATGTCCGTTCACATCAGTGGGACCATACAGTATTTGTCTTTAGTTTTTGGCTAGACTCACTCAGCATAATATTCTCTAGGTCCATCCATGTTATTACATGCTTCATAAGTTTATCTTGTCTTAAAGCTGCATAATATTCCATCGTATGTATATACCACAGTTTGTTTAGCCATTCTTCTGTTGATGGACATTTTGGCTGTTTCCATCTCTTTGCAATTGTAAATAACGCTACTATAAACATTGGTGTGCAAATGTCCGTTTGTGTCTTTGCCCTTAAGTCCTTTGAGTATATTCCCAGCAATGGTATTGCTGGGTCGTATGGCAATTCTATATTCAGCTTTTTGAGGAACCGCCAAACTGCCTTCTACAGTGGTTGCACCCTTTGACATTCCCACCAACAGTGGATAAGTGTGCCTCTTTCTCCACATCCTCTCCAGCACTTGTCATTTTCTGTTTTGTTGATAATGGCCATTCTGGTGGGTGTGAGATGATATCTCATTGTGGTTTTGATTTGCATTTCTCTAATGGCCAGGGACATTGAGCATCTCTTCATGTGCCTCTTGGCCATCCGTATTTCCTCTTCTGGTAGGTGTCTGTTCAAGTCTTTTTCCCATTTTGTAATTGGGTTGGCTGTCTTTTTGTTGTTGAGTTGGACAATCTCTTTATAAATTCTGGATACTACACCTTTATCTGATATGTCATTTCCAAATATTATCTCCCATTTGTAGGCTGTCTTTCTACTTTCTTGGTGAAGTTCTTTGATGCACAAAAGTGTTTAATTTTGAGGAGCTCCCATTTATTTATTTCTTTCTTCAGTGCTCTTGCTTTAGGTTTAAGGTCCATAAAACCGTCTCCAGTTGTAAGATTCATAAGATATCTCCCTACATTTTCCTCTGTTTTATGGTCTTAGACTTAATGTTTAGATCTTTGATCCATTTTGAGTTAACTTTTGTATAAGGTGTGAGATACGGGTCTTCTTTCATTCTTTTACATATGGATATCCAGTTCTCTAGGCACCATTTATTGAAGAGACTGTTCTGTCCCAGGTGAGTTGGCTTGACTGCCTTATCAAAGATCAAATGTCCATAGATGAGAGGGTCTATATCTGAGCACTCTATTCGATTCCATTGGTCGATATATCTATCTTTATGCCAATACCATGCTGTTTTGACCACTGTGGCTTCACAATAACCTTAAAGTCCGGCATCGCGAGACCTCCAGCTTCGTTTTTTTTCCTCAAGATGTTTTTAGCAATTCAGGGCACCCTGGCCTTCCAGATAAATTTGCTTATTGGTTTTTCTAATTCTGAAAAATAAGTTGTTGGGATTTTGATTGGTATTGCATTGAATCTGTAGATCAGTTTAGGTAGGATTGACATCTTAGTTATATTTAGTCTTTCAATCCATGAACACGGTATGCCCTTCCATCTATTTAGGTCTTCTGTGATTTCTTTTAGCAGTTTTTTGTAGTTTTCTTTATATAGGTTTTTTGTCTCTTTAGTTAAATTTATTCCTAGGTATTTTATTCTTTTAGTTGCGATTGTAAATGGGATTCGTTTCTTGATTCCCCCCTCAGCTTGTTCATTACTAGTGTATAGAAAAGCTACAGGTTTTTGAATGTTGATCTTGTAGCCTGCTACTTTGCTGTACTCATTTATTAGCTCTAGTAATTTTGTTGTGGATTTTTCTTGGTTTTCTAGTATAGTATCATATCGTCTGCAAACAGTGATAGTTTTACTTCTTCCTTTCCAATTTTGATGCCTTGTATTTCTTTTTCTTGTCTAATTGCTTTGGCTAGAACTTCCAACACAATGTTGAATAATAGTGGTGATAGTAGACATCCTTGTCTTATTCCTGATCTTAGGGGGAAAGTTCTCAATTTTTCCCCATTGAGGATGATATTAGCTGTGGGTTTTTCATATATTCCCTCTATCATTTTAAGGAAGTTCCCTTGTATTCCTATCTTTTGAAGTGTTTTCAACAGGAAAGGATGTTGAATCTTGTCAAATGCCTTCTCTGCATCAATTGAGATAATCATGTGATTTTTCTGCTTTGATTTGTTGATGTGGTGTATTACATTAATTGATTTTCTTATTTTGAACCATCCTTGCATACCTGGGATGAATCCTACTTGGTCATGATGTATAATTCTTTTAATGTGCTGTTGGATACGATTTGCTAGAATTTTACTGAGAATTTTTGCATCTATATTCATTAGAGAAATTGGCCTGTAGTTTTCTTTTATTGTAATATCTTTGCCTGGTTTTGGTATGAGGGTGATGTTGGCTTCATAGAATGAATTAGGTAGTTTTCCCTCCACTTCGATTATTTTGAAGAGTTTGAGGAGAGTTGGTACTAATTCTTACTGGAATGTTTGATAGAATTCACATGTGAAGCCGTCTGGTCCTGGACTTTTCTTTTTAGGGAGCTTTTGAATGACTAATTCAATCTCTTTACTTGTGATTGGTTTGTTGAGGTCATCTATGTCTTCCTGAGTCAAAGTTGGCTGTTCATGTCTTTCCAGGAACCCGTCCATTTCATCTAAATTGTTGTATTTATTAGCATAAAGTTGTTCATAGTATCCTGTTATTACCTCCTTTATTTCTATGAGGTCAGTAGTTATGTCTCCTCTTCCATTTCTGATCTTATTTATTTGCATCCTCTCTCTTCTTCTTTTTGTCAATCTTGCTAAGGGCCCATCAATCTTATTGATTTTCTCATAGAACCAACTTCTGGTCTTATTGATTTTCTCTATTGTTTTCATGTTTTCAATTTCATTTATTTCTGCTCTAATCTTTGTTATTTCTTTCCTTCTGCTTGCTTTGGGATTCGTTTGCTGTTCTTTCTCCAGTTCTTCCAAGTGGACAGTTAATTCCTGAATTTTTGCCTTTTCTTCTTTTCTGATAAAGGCATTTAGGGCAACAAATTTCCCTCTTAGCACTGCCTTTGCTGCGTCCCATAAGTTTTGATATGTTGTGTTTTCATTTTCATTCGTCTCTAGGTATTTACTAATTTCTCTTGCAATTTCTTCTTTGACCCACTGGTTGTTTAAGAGTGTGTTGTTGAGCCTCCACGTATTTGTGAATTTTCTGGCACTCCGCCTATTATTGATTTCCAACTTCATTCCTTTATGATCCAAGAAAGTATTGTGTATGATTTCAATCTTTTTAAATTTGTTAAGACTTGCTTTGTGACCCAGCATATGGTCTATCTTTGAGAATGATCCATAAGCACTTGAGAAAAAGGTGTATCCTGCTGTTGTGGGCTGTAATGTCCTATAAATGTCTGTTAAGTCTAGCTCCTTTATAGTAATATTCAGATTCTCTAATGCTTTATTGATCCTCTGTCTAGATGTTCTGTCCATTGATGAGAGTGGGGAATTGAAGTCTCCAACTATTATGGTATATGTGTCCTTTTCCCTTTTCAGTGTTTGCGGTGTATTCCTCACGTATTTTGGGGCATTCTGGTTCGGTGCGTAAATATTTATGATTGTTATGTCTTCTTGTTTAATTGTTCCTTTTATTAGTATATAGTGTCCTTCTTTGTCTCTTTTAACTGTTTTACATTTGAAGTCTAATTTGTTGGATATTAGTATAGCCACTCCTGCTCTTTTCTGGTTGTTATTTGCATGAAATATCTTTTCCCAACCTTTCACTTTCAACCTATATTTATCTTTGGGTCTAAGATGTGTTTCCTGTAGATAGCATATAGAAGGATCCTGTTTTTTAATCCATTCTGCCAGTCTATGTCTTTTGATTGGGGAATTCAGTCCATTAACTTTTAGAGTTATTACTGTTTGGATAATATTTTCCTCTACCATTTTGCCTTTTGTATTATATATATCATATCTGACTTTCCTTCTTTCTACACTCTTCTCCATGTCTCTCTCTTCTGTCTTTTTGTATCTGACTCTAGTGCTCCCTTTAGTATTTCTTGCAGAGCTGGTCTCTTGGTCACAAATTCTCTCAGTGACTTTTTGTCTGAGAATGTTTTAATTTTACCCTCATTTTTGAAGGACAATTTTGCTGGATATAGGAGTCTTGGTTGGCAGTTTTTCTCTTTTAGTAACTTAAATATATCATCCCACTGTCTTCTAGCTTCCATGGTTTCTGCTGAGAAATCTACACATAGTCTTATTGGGTTTCCCTTGTATGTGATGGATTGCTTCTCTCTCGCTGCTTTCAAGATCCTCTCTTTCTTTGACCTCTTACATTCTAACTAGTAAGTGTCTTGGAGAACGCCTATTTGGGTCTAATCTCTTTGGGGTGCGCTGCACTTCTTGGATCTGTAATTTTAGGTCTTTCATAAGAGTTGGGAAATTTTCAGTGATAATTTCTTCCATTAATTTTTCTCCTCCTTTTCCCTTCTCTTCTCCTTCTGGGACACCCACAACACGTATATTTGTGCGATTCACATTGTCCTTGACCTACTTTTTTTGAGCCATATTTGACTGATACACAAAACATATTAGGATGGTTTATGGTACTAAAACATTTATCAATAACAATTCAAGTCTCATTAGATAAAACTGATACTAATACTATCTGGGTAACTAAAACATTCACTAGCTTTGGGGAGCACTCAAGGAATAAACAAAAATCTTAACAGTATGTACACAGTAGAAACTAAATGATAACCTGACAAAAGTGAAGACTATTCTAATTACCTATATTAGAATACCATCACCAGTATACTTATCTCCTCCTAAAGGATGCATCCTACATTTCATTCTCTAGGACAACAAACATCTCACCTCCTACTTCATGGTAGACCATGTGAGTTCTTATTTCCATAGAGTACTTCTAGTTTTAAGCTTGGAACTCAAGGCTATACAGTATTAAACCAGCTTTAGCTCATTGTACAAAAGAAAATGCTTCTTTTTTTTTTTTCTTTCCTGCAAGGGCAGGCACCAGGAATCCAGCCCAGGTCTTCAGCATGGCAGGCAAGAACTCTGCCTACTGAGCTACCGCGGCCCGCCCAGAAAATGCTTTTTTATTTTTTGCATAGGCAGGCACCGGGACTCAAACCTGGGTCTCTGGCATGGCAGGCGAGAACTCTGCCACTGAGCTACCATGGCCCACCATGCTTTTTTATTTTAAACATTCATGTACATAAACATTCAGGTGGGTAGAATCATAAAAGGTTAACACTGGAATTTATGCTCAATTTCACATTTAAGGATATGTTCATAATGCCAAAGAAAAAGAAAAATTTACAACCTAATCTCTAATATATAACTGGACAAATCATTGAGTTATAGTTTTAATGATTTTTTTTTCACTAATGGAATATATATTAGTTTACTCTAGAAATAACATTAGTTGTATATAATAGATCAAATTCCTTCTATATTACATGCAGCTGATTCAAAGATACCTTTCTCTGTCTCAAAGTAAACCTACCCCTTTCTGGTCAATAACTTATTGGAGAATAATAACACCAAAAAATTCTGTGGCTATATTAAGGTAAACAAATATAAGTTTTTAATCTCTTCTCAATTTTAACTGCACAGAGAATATAACCAGCTAACTTCATTACTTTTACCTAATAAGGCTTAAAATTAAACCTGAGTTTTATATAGTAAATATATATATAAACACGATAAAGCAAGAAAACTACACAAACATTCCCAATATTTTCAAATTTATTTTATATTTACCAAACAGTAAAATTTCAAATCAATGTAGTGTCATATTTACTAGATGTTCTTAACATTTACTGCAAAAGTTTAATGCCATAATGGGATATATACCATATTTAAAAGAGTACTACAGTCTAATTATGACTAACTTGGTTGAAGCCAGAGGAAAACAAATTTGAGTTGATTTAAGGAAGATATTTCTAAATCTTGAAGCTACCTCAAGATGGAATGGCTTGAATTAGGGCAGTAGGGGTGTGAAGGGCAGCATGAGGTAGCAACAAATACATGGGTTTGAAATAAAAAAGACTCAGTTCAAAGTTTGACTTTTCAGCTCTTTTGTTTAGAGTCTATTCTCCTAACTTTATTTTTTTAAAAGGAGGGAAGTTTAATAAGTTATTTCAAGAATTAAATGAAATAATATGTTAAAGTATCTAAAACAGATCCTGGACTATGTGATCACTTTGGAGCTATCATAATAGATTAAAATGAAAAAAAAAAAAATCAACAGCTTTAGTGAGACATAATTCACCTTGGTATTTAGAATATTCACAGAATTTTGCTACGATCACCATAACCTAATTTTAGACCATATTCATCAGCTCAAAAAGAAATTCGGCACCCATCAGCAGTCATTCCCTGATCTTCCCCACCAAGTCCTCAGCTCCAGGCCTTTAACCTACTTTCTATCCTTTTGGATTTGCCTCTTCCAATGTTTCACATAAATGGAACCATGTAATATGCGGCCTTTTGGGTCTTTAATTTAGCATGATGCTTTCAAGGTTCATTCAAGTTGTAGCACCTAACAGTTCTTCATTCATTCTTATAACAATAAAATTCACTGTATGGATATATCATATTGCATTCAAAAATTGACAGATATTTGGGTTGCTTCCACTTTGGGGCTACTGTGAATAGCGTTGTATGAACGTTGTGTACAAGTTGCCATATGTTCTCATTTCTCTTGGGTAGATACATAGAAGTACAACTGCTGGGTCATAAGGTGACATGATGTTTACCATTCTGAGCTAGATGTTTCCAAAGCAGCTGTATCAATTCACACTCAATCAGCAAGGTATAAAAGTTTCAACTTATAGATGATACTGAAATGTCAATGCTATTTTATTTAAAAATGATTTTACAGAGGGAACTCAACAGACTACTTGAGGAATGGCTTCTTACGGTGATAATCACTGGTTAATACTAGCTAATATATATCAAGTGCTTACTCTCTGTCAGTCTCTATTCTAAGTTTTATGTTTCATTGACTATCAGGCACCATCAACTATTCAAGACAACATTGTTTTATATTACTATTCAAGACAACACTGTTTTATATACACTTGAGAAGGAATAAAACTTTCTGCCAATTAAATTATGACATGCCATCCACTGAAGATACATTTTGATGTCAGAGATGTTAAAAATGTGAAAAGTTGTTTCAAAGAATTACTGATATATATGCTGCTTTACATGGATTAAATTCCTCAATTTTGACAATCCTGAGAGGATTTTATATGAGGAAATGGAAACACACAAAGGGGATAAGCTACACACAAAGGGCAGAAGATCTGAACAATTATTGATTGGCTCTTAGTAAAGTCCCTGTTTCAGAAAAGTTGCTCATCTTTCTCCTTATCATGATTAAGAAGTAAAGGACAGTTGTTTAACACATGGGCTACTAGAGCCTTATGCAAACTGGGTTCCATTCAACATATAAGCCTCAGTTCCCTCATTAACTAGACATGTCATAAAGACTGTTTGAGGAAAGGGATAAAATTCTTAGTACAAAACAAATTATAGTGGCTATCATGATTTAACGGTAAAAATTTAGTGGGTTAAGAGCACTACCTTTGGAGATTTTTTTTTCTTTTTTCCTTTCTCATCTCCATTTTGTCAAAAGCACTTTAGGCCACAAACACATCCTTATCTCCTAAACATTTAAAAATCTCCTTTTCTGAAATTTATGGTATTCTACAATTAAATTATCTTCAGGCCACCTACTCAATTCTAATAACACATTGACAACTTATATATATCAAATTCAGGAGGGTGACCAGGATAAGGATGGTCTAGAAACAGAATAGAAAGAACAGAGTTGGGGAAGGAGGGAGGAATCAACCAGGCTTATCAGACAACAGATATGCATATACAACAGAGTAACTGGCAACCCAAACTGGTAAGTGCTCAAAATTCATCCTGGAATTTCCATTACCATGCCTCTTCTTACATGGGAACAGCCAACAGTTTGAAAGAATGAATTCTGGAAGATTCCCTCTTGACTGCTACAATTTGCTCAAAGGATACTATTAACGGCTGCAGAAAACACAAAGGTGTAAGATATGGTACTTGACCTCCAGAGAACAAAAGCTAATAAAAGATACGAAGCCAAAATAATACATGTACTGGTACTATATTTAGATTGATACTATGTAAATTATATAAAATGCAACTGAACAAATGCCTAGAAAGCACATGAAAAAACAGTCACCGTCATTAGCCATCAGAGATATGCAAACCACAATGATACCATTTCACACTCATTACAATGGCTGGTATTATAAAAAAAAAAAAAAACAAAACAGAAAATAAGAGTTGGAGAGGATGCAGGAAAATTGGAACATTTATTCACTGCTGAGGGCAATGTTAAAATGGGGCAGTCAATATGGAAGACAGTCTGGCAGTTCCTCAGAAAGCTAAGTATGGAACCACCATATGACCTGGCAACCCACTAGTTACATACCCCAAATAACTGAAAGCAGGACTCAAACAGATACTTGCACAGCAATATTAACAAAAGCATTATTCACAATCGCAAAAAAATGGAAGCAACCCAAGTGTTCATCAACTGATGAATGCATAAAATGTCATATATACATACAATGGATTATTAGTCATTTGTAAAAAGGAATGAAGTTCTGATACATGCGACAACATGGATGAATCTTGAAGACATCATGTTAAGTGAAATAAGCCAGACACAAAAGGACAAATACTGTATGATCTCATTGATTACAAACAAGAATAAGAAATTCATACAGTCAGAATTTAGAATACAGGTTACCAGTGGATGTGGTAGGTATAGGAATGAGAAGCTCTGGCTTACAACTGTATAAGATTTCTATCTGGAATGATGGAAATGTTTTGGACGATGGTGATGGTAGCACAACACTGTGAATACAATTAACAGTATTGATATATATATCTGAATATGATTCAGAGGGGAAATGCTAGATTGTTGACATGGTAACAAAATAAATAATTAAAAAAAAATCATTCGGTAGTATGGAAGTACACTACCGAAAAAGTGAACCTCAAGTTAAACCACGCCTCTAATAGTACAACTATAAAAATGTGCTTATTAGCAATTGTAACAAATATTCTATATACCAATGCAAGGTGTTGGTGGTAAGGTAATAAATGGGAACTCTTGTGTCTAATGCATGATTATTCTGTAAACTCATAATTTTGCTAATAAAGGGGAAAATGCACATGAGAGAATAAAAGGAGAAATAATTTATGGGCACAGATTAATGGAAATAAGCAGTATTTTTACCTAGACTTCAAAAGAAAACTAGGATTTTTAAATGAAAGGGGTGGGAGAAGGAACAGAAAGTCAAGTGAAAATGACAGGTAAGTGTGGAAGAATAAGCCTTATCTACCAATAAGTAAATAATCCATGCTGGAAAATGAGACCTATTTGCAGGTAGGAGGATAAAAGACTACAGTGGAAAAAGGTCTGGGGGTTAGGTTGTGGTAGGTTTTAAATGCCAAGCTGAAAAGTTAAGACTTTATTAACAGGGAAAGAAGAGAAGCATGATCAAACGGCATTTTAGGAAGATTTATAAAACAGCAGTGGAAAGCTGAGTAGAAGTGACAAAGACGGAAGGGAGATTAACAGGCAAAATAGAGATGCTAAATGCCTGAACTTAAGTGGTGATAGTTGTAGTAGTAGTAGTAGAGACGGAAATGAAGCTATCCAGCCAAAAAAAAAATGTGTAGGTTAGGTTCCATAAAACTAGAGTATTCCATTTCTTCTTTTAAAATTCATCACAATTGTAATTACTTGTTTAATTTTTTTTTTCTGCTAGAATGTGAACTCCATGAAAGCAGACAGTATCAGCTTTATTTACTGCTACATTCCCTGGTACAGAGTACTCAAATTATTGTTGAATGAATGCAGACTACTCTTACCTAAAAAGCAAACTTCTTTGAGGCCAGTTAGGAACCTCTCTCAATCTGTGTAAGTTTTCTAAGTTTGGGAACACTTCAACATTTCTCCAGATCTAGAATTTAAGCCATTATAAGATGCATATCCTTTCCCTGTCCAGAGCTATTACTGCCTATCTTTGAGTAAACCTGCTTTTAATTGTAACTTCAGAAGTAAAGCTTCCAGCAACACTTGAAATCTTATCCACAACAAACTTTCACAAGTAAACAACCCATAAAATTTTAATTTTAATAAGCACTAATATATATTTAACTAAATGTATCAAGAAATAGTTTTTAAATTTTCATGCACAAAAAAAACAGGGTTACAATACCTTAGGGGGATTAAATGGATAAGTTTCTGGTATTTTTATCTCTAGCTGGTATCTTCCTCCTAAAAAATGGGGAAAACAGCAGGTTAAGAATGCAGCTCATCTCAATATGTGAAGTCAAACAAACATAGTGACAAGACTTTTGAAGACATTTGCTTTTTTATATCCCATTAGAACAAATTCATGTCTTAAAGTTGAAATCCAAACAGAAAATAATCAAAACACTAGTTTTTAATTTAAAAGTTATTTAAAGCATACAGAAAACTCATTTCTTACAACTATATTATTAGTTTTTCCATAAATAATAAAGCTAGAGATAGATGAATATATCAAATTCATAGATAATCCAATGCCAAAGATTTCAATTAGGAAAATTAACTAAAACAGGTTCCAGTTCCTTTTATTTTCTCTAGTCTAGTTTCATCCAGTGTTAGGAGTTGCTAAATAACAAGAAAATGGGAAGGAAAAAGTAGGAAAAGAAAAAACAAAAAAGGCAAATAGGTACAAAAGCAAAGGCCACAGATTAAACTCTAAACAAAAAATCTACTTTAACTGGTTCTCTAAAATTCAAATATATCTTTTAACATGCACCCAAAATTAAAATGCCAACATTTCTTGTTCAATTTTTGAAAATAAAATCCAACATCACTGGGACACATGAAAAAATTGGACCATGAGCTTTACATCAACCTTAAATTTCTAGAATGTGGTAACTACACTTAAGGTGAGTACACACGTGAATATCCTTGTTCTTAGGAAACATACATGGTAGTATTAAGAGTTTAAGGAGCACAATGCAGATGCATATAACCTACATTCAAGTGCTCAGAAAATGGACTGATCACAGGCAGTTAGGCTAATAGCAGACAGATTGACAGGTAGCTAGTATAATTCCGCAAATGTGGCAAAATTAAAATTGCAGTGATTTGGGTATGGAAGTGGGGGGGTGGAATTCTCTATATGGGCACTGTATTACTTTTATAACTGCCTTGTAAAGTCAAAATATTTCAAAATAAAAAGTGAAAAAAATCAACAGTAAGACAAGAGGTTAGCAACAAGAGGCTTAAAGACAGTAAATGAGTCTCTCTTCTTTTAAATGGCTACATAAAATGCAAAGCTTTACAAAGGATTATCTTAACTAGAAATCTATATATGAAAGGCAACACATTGGTTTGAAGTTATCTGGAACAACAAGCAGCCAAATAGGTACAAAAAAAAGTTTACCTAGCTTCCCATAGTATTGTATTCAAGCAGAGGATAATCACCTTTCCAGAAACAGAAAG
Organism: Tamandua tetradactyla; assembly: GCF_023851605.1. Lineage (NCBI taxonomy): Eukaryota > Metazoa > Chordata > Mammalia > Pilosa > Myrmecophagidae > Tamandua > Tamandua tetradactyla. The sequence continues at coordinate 41,534,386 of NC_135345.1, read as the reverse complement.
GGGAAAACCTTGCACTGGATGAGAGGCTAATCTTAACCCTAACAAACCTCCAATTATAAGATTTTATGATCCATTAACATAGACTACTACTGCCAAATATGGCAAATAAAACTGTGCTACTGAAGTTTTTACATATGAAACGATGTCCGAGATTTGTTTCATGAGTTAAACACTGGTCATGACCTGATCGTTATTAAAGTGTGGTAGTGGATTTCAAACAGTTCAGAGATTACCCTGGAGATTATTCTTACGCATTATATACATATCCCTTTTAAGTTTATGGTGTACTAGAGTGGCTGGAGGGAAGTACCTGAAACTGTAGAGCTGTGCTCCACTAGCCTTGTTTCTTGAAGACAATTGTAATGATACAGCTTTTACAATGTGACTATGTGATTGTGAAAACCTTGTGTCTGATGCTCCTTTTATCTAGGGTATGGACAGATAAGTGAAAAATAGGGGTAAAAAAATACATAGAAGGGACAAAAGTTAAAAAAACTGAGTAGACTGAAATACTAGTGGTAAATGAGGTGGGGGTAAGGGATACAGTATGTATGAGTTTTTCCTTTTTTATTTCTTTTGCTGGAGTGACGCAAATGTTTAAAAAAATGATCATGGTGATGAATACACAATTATGTGATGATATTGTGAGCCACTGTACAGCATGTATGGAATATTTGTATGTCAAGAATATTTGTATGTTTGTATGTTGTTTTTACAATAAAAATATTAAAATAAAAAAAAGTACAGTGGTGAGTACATCAGGTTTACTGCTAAGCAGGGATATTTCCCATAATAAAAAATAAAGTAAAATTAAAACTGGGCACTACGGGATTATTTACTTCAAAATTCCATACACTCAGTTTTTGAAAAAGTAAAAAGCAGGGGACTTTCCTAAGTATATTCTGGATTCTGTCAATTACTTCTCTATTGTTAGGAATGGATGACTGTGAATTTGGAAGATTAATGAAACACCAATTCCTCTGACAGCACCTTCCTCAAGCCCTTTTCTGTTCTCTTCTCGCTAATTCTTTTAATAAAGTCCCACACTAACTGATGAGTTGAATTGGAATGCCTGAATCACAGAGCATATGGTAGCAGAGAAACATAAACACAAGTAACGAAGGGCAGGCAACGGTGGCTCAGTGGCAGAGTTCTCGCCTGCTATGCCGGAGACCCAGGTTCAATTCCTGATACCTGCCCATGTAAGTGAAAAAGGAGCAATGAAAATATAAAATTAAAAAAAAAAAAGACGAAAGGGAAAGGAACCTGAGGAAATTTTGTGAATAAATATAACAGTTTACGTTCAGAGTCAAAACTGCTAGTCTCAGATATAGGTATGATAAATTTGACCTGAATAATACACAGGCTCTTCTTTTTCCTTCTTAAGACTCATTTTTTTCTGATTAAATAAGAGATTTCCTTCTCTTTAGCCTTTTACAAAAAGTTCCTCATTCTTACATATCTATGAACAAGCACTTAGAAGCAGTGGGGGGGGTGGGGTTTGCAAAGGTAGTTCAGTGACAGAATTCTCATCTGCCATGCAGGAGACCAGGGTTCGATTCCTGGTTCATGTACTTCCCCAAAAAACAAACAAGCAAAACAAACCAACAAAACAAGCAAACAAAAATTCAACAAATGGTGCTGTAATAACTGGATATCACATGGGAAAATAGTGAAATGCGACCCTGCCATACAGCATACAAAAAAAAGGGAAAAAAACTAAAGAAGCACTGTGAGAGCCACAGAGGAATTATATAAACAATGCTGGACTCTACAGTCCCAGAACTCCTATTTCTGTTCCATCAGTTATTAATATGCTGCTTTGCATTATTATTTGACTACTTTCAATATATACCACTATAGCATTAAGTATAGGGCAACACAACTAAGGAAATCTTAAGATAATATATTATTCATATTATAGTATTTCACATTAAAAATTTACTTTCTGGAGAATAGCATTTATATTATAAATGAGAAATGCGAAAAAGGTGAAATTTTTTAAAAATATCAACAAAGATTCCACAAATTTAAAATAACTGTAAAGAAAAAAGCCTTAATAACTAAAGTAAAATTCTTAGAAAAACTAGTCCCTTGCCATGGAGTTATTAACTCCATGCAAAAGTAGTCAAAAAAAATTGAGCTAAACAACATATGTAATATGACACCTTTGTATTCTATGTCTCAATCTGATGACTTTGAGCACTATATGAGATAGCTGCCTTTTTACTTAATGACATGAACAGCAGGCATGTAAACATTTGCTTTAGCTTTTAAGTTTGGATTATAAAAATCCTCAAAAAGCCCAACAAAAGTATTATCAAAATATTTTCCCAAGTCAATTTAAAAGCAAAAGTATCTAAACTTTATGCCTTCGAATGGTGATTTCCTTAAAGTTCTATTTAATAGTTTTATGATTAAAAAAATAGAATTTAAGTTAATATATGTCAAGTATAGACCCAAAAAGCATATTAAAGCTCAGTTCATCAAAATATTAATGTCTCATTTTAGCAACAACAGAATTAAGCACTTAAAAATTAGGTAACATGTTTCTAAAAACATGGTATATTTAACTTGATTACTCTACAAATAGATGTACATTATCCATATTTTTTAATACCACCTACTTATTAAGGGTTACTAAGAAAGTAATGAACTTCTACCTGTCTAATTTACCTCAGGATTACCTTGTTTATAAAGTCAATATGATGGAAGAGTACTAGAATGACAATGCTCTACCCTACTCTATTAGTAGTATAACTAAACAACCTAGAAAAGTAATTTAAAAATATCCATAATGCAAGCCTTCAAGAAATTAGTGTATCACTACAGCCACATAGAATATCTGCTATTAAGATAATCACTTGATTTTTATAACTGAATGTCTCTTTTCTATCTAATGATTATTAAAAAGGACTAAATGAAATAGCATCCTTGGAAGTATCCAGACCAGGTCTGGCACATAGTAGGCACTCAATAAACAATATGAACAATTAAATGAATCAAATCATGAACTATAAAATAGAAAATACAATTGTTACCATTAAAGAATTAACAGGACATGGTAAAGAGATGCTGGGTGGGGGACTTTAAAAATCTGAATGAAAAATGGAAAAATATTCCAGAATATTAGATTTATCTGAAAATTTTTTTAGCACCTGTCCATTTTGGAATTGTAGAATCACTATGTCCATAAGAGATACAATAACCACTTCTCATATTCAGATCATTCTAATTTATTCAAAAACAGAGAGTGATTACAAGTGTAGGTTTTAAGGTAAAAGGCAATTAGGACTTATCCAAGCACTGCCACTTAAATGCCACTTAAATGCCTTAGAAACAAGTTACTTAACTTTTCTGAGCTTAAGTTTTTTCAGCTATGAAATAGGGATAGTTGTAGTTAGTTAAAGATTTGTTTAAGTATCAAATGGGAAAATACATGCAAAGCTCTTATAAGAACGCTACAAACTGCTATATAATTTCCACTGAATAAATATTTGAATGCCTGTTATATGCAAGAACTTGGCAATGCTGAATAACCCAAATTTACAGCAATACTCATTACTGAAGATTTGATAATTGAGGAATTAAGAAGCTATTAAGCTTCTTTTTGTATCTCACCACCCAATTTCATAGTCTAACTAGCTACAGACTTAGGTTGCATAAAGTTCAGCAAAAGCTGCTATTCTTTTCCATATGCCTTTTGTATATTTCTTTTCCATATGCCTTTTTTATATGTTCTTGAATAAAGAAAACCAAATATTTGGACTATAGCTTGTATGAAGCTATATGAGTAAATCAAATGCTAAATGACAAACAGGAGAGAGGAGCTTTAAAAAAACAAAGACAAAAACACTTTATCCAACAGAAATCTAAGGCAAGGTTTGTTATAGATACTTTGTGGAAAGCAACTGAGAGTCTAGCAGTTAGAAGCTTAACATGTTATATGTTTCATACTGTTAATTTCCAACCTATATAACCTATTAGTTGGCTCTGTTAAACCCATTTGGGGGAAAGGAAAAAATTTGCTTAAATTCAGTAAGAAAATAAATATCTAATTTATTATTTAAAAACTGCTGTTTATCCTAAGCCAAATGAAATCAGCTTCCATGTAGTTTATAAATACTTACGATTATTCTGATTTAAATGTTTTAGGTAAGTTCTAAAACGCACAATATTTTGATACACAAAAAAGTACTTGCCTTCATATGGTGTGTCTGGAGGTCCTGCTATTTCTCCTCTTAATTCTGTAAAATTCTCATCTACAAGATCTACTTTTATTTGATTTTTGCTCGTCTTAAAAATAAACAGAAAATAAATGTTAGTTATGTCAGCAAGAAAAAAAGCCTACTTTAAAGTATTACCTATAAAAAATTTTGAAGCCCCCATTTCAAAAACTTGATTTGCCTGCTCTAGTAAAAGTAAGTTTATGCTTTTCAAAAACTTTTAACCAGTTTCAACTTAGCTGTTTTTAAAGAAAAGAACACCACTGTGAACAATACTACTATATACTGATTTATATTAGGTCCAAAGTAACAAATCTGTTCGGCTGTAGATGAACAACGCTATACTATATATACCTCAAAGCTAAGTTGTTTCTGTCCATACAAAAATAAACTTCAGGGTCAGTTAAAGCTACTCAAACCATAAACCCTCACTTGAACTAAACAACATAATCCTAGATGCCTAGATTAGCTGAAAGAAATACTACACCATCCACTATAATGGAGAAAGCTCTAGGCATCTAATTAATTCCCCCTTCTATGAAAATTCTCAAAGCCTACAGGATTCACTAGAATCTTCTAATACATTCTTAATTTCTTTTCTGCTTAATTTACCTCAATGGTAACTATATAGTTTTCAAACATATTTCTATTTTAAACTTATCCACATCTACTTAGTTTGCACTTTACATTTCTCAAAGTACTTTCACATCTATAGTAACAGTTGAGTCTCTCAAAAATCCTTTTGCACAACTCACTTTCAGAGTCATGGCGGTCTCATATGATTCAGAACACACATCAACATTCTTAAATACCTGCCTGCAAACGGGCTCTGCCCTTACATTTTTAAACTCATACCAACATCTTGCTGATCTCCAATCCTAACACAATAAAATCTTACATTTCTCTTAATTTTTTAATCCTAAATCTCTAATGTAGAAGCTATCTTTCCATTTGTATGTTAGGATTCCATATTTTTACCTAATTGACATCACATATCTATTCCTATTAAAGAAAGCCTCACTTAAGATTTCAAGAGTAATTATTTGTTTTGGGATCCAATTTCTCAAACTTCCTTACTAGATGGAACAGTTTAAGAATTACTGTTTTAAGGTTCTTGGCTCCCTCACCACCCCCTTCCACCTGCCCCACCACAAAGATACTATTTTTACTATTCCCTGTACTAAGGTGTTTTAATAGAATGTTTAGCATAGAAACAAGATAAAATTTTAAAACCCCAAATTTTAAAAATTTCATAACTCCTAATTAATCTTAATTTGACTTTTAATAATAACACAGGATTAAAAACTTGCCTGAGTTTTATAAAATATTCTAATTAGTCATGGCTTATTTCCTGATTTTCTAAACATTTCAGGTTAGTGTGTAAAAATTTCATATTTTCCTGAAAATATTTTATCCAAAAATGAAATTTAATTATAAATAGGCACTCTAGGAAACTTCTCCCTGTGATCTAATAAAAATAATTACCAGGATACACAAGTGGTTCATTGGTAGAATGCTCACCTTCAATCCAGGAGAACTGGGTTTGATTTCCATGCAACACCCCCATCCCCACCCCCAAAATTATCACCACTGGTATTTGCAGTAGAAAATGAAATGTACATTTTTTGGAATGGTTAAAATACTTTGCCTGGTATGTATACGAATGAATAATGTTAAAAAAGACAATCAGAGGCATCAGACTTTCACTAATCAATTTAAGAAGCCAAATGGCTTCCATTTCTCCAAGATTTCTAAGTTAAAACTAGAAAAATCAGACACTGTAAATCATCAATGCTCTCAAATCCTATGTAGCTTTCCACAGTCCTCCTCTTCCCCCGCCAAAAAAGAAGAAAATAATCCTAAAATGTTATGATAATAAAGAATCTTATTAGACTAAACTTTTGGGGGAAAGGAAAGAAAGGCTAACAATTATGAAGAGCTGTTTTCTTCGCCTGTCCCAACTGCCTGACTTCCAAAATGCAGATAACTAAAGATTAAAGGAAATGGAAAGCTAAAAACAAAGATGTTTTGCAGCTCAACAATTTCTCCATGAAGCAAAAATTACCCTTTGAATACCTCCACAGTTTAATTCAAATATCCATTTGTTTCATAATCCAAAGCGCTAGTCCCTACTGACCCCACAAACTAACTTAAAACCCCAACTCAAAACTCAGACAATACCAGGAAGACATGGAAAATGGCAAAGATGACAGCATTAGAAAAGAAATGACCTTTGGAGTTGGACATGTTAAATCCTAGTTCTGCAACTAATATGAATTCAAATAAGCCACTTAACATTTAACTAAATTTTCTTGCTACAAAATGAAAATACTTATCTTAGAATTCAAATATCTGGGTAGATGTAAGTAGTACAAAGCCCTTATTGGTTCCGGGTCAAGATGGTGGCTTAACAATGTGCGCATTTTAGTTCATCCTCCAGAACAACTACTGAATAACCAGAAACAGTACAGAACAGCTCCTGCGGCCACGTCAGTGACCTGACACACAGAATACCCCAGTCTGGATCAGCTGGACCGGCAGCGAGTCCCCCCAGAACCATGAGTTCACCAAGCTGCAGTGCCCAGCGCCCCTCCCCCACAGGCTAATTTACAGAGGGGAAAGGAAAGAGACTTTACAAGCAGCTGGGGCTGAGCCTAACCAAACACCAATTGTGGAATTAATTAACAAGTTCTGACTATTAAAAATAGGCCCCCATCTCAGCTGAACCTGGTCAAAGCGGAGGTCACTCATTTTTGCTCTGGTGCCAAAGGGGCAGGGCTGATGGAAAAAGAAAAAAAAAAAAAAAAAAAAAAAAAGAAACAGAGGTTTTTGTGGCTGTCTTTCTACAGAAGCTTGGCTGTCTTTGAATACAGCAGCAGGGCTTCTCAGGCTGCAACTGCCCAGGCATAGGCAGAAACAAGCTCGTTTGAGGGCTTGTCTGGACCCTGTGGCTTCCCCAGGGGAAGGGTGAAGCTCAACTCAGGTGGAAACACTCTCTCAAGAAATTCAGACACCAGGGCTTGGTAATTTGAAGCCATTAAAACCAGCCTACAACCTCTCCTCCCTCTCCGCCACACCCAGCAGGGAGTCTGCCAAAGTTAAAGGTACTGCATTATCTTATGCTGGTGGGACCAGCAGGCAGACAAGCACCACATACGGGGCAGGATAAGAAAAACAGAGTCCAGAGACCTCACAGGAAAGGCTTTCAACCTTCTGGGTCTCACCCTCATGGAAAACTGACGCAGGTGACTCCTTCCCCCTGATAAGAGGCCAGTTTGGTCCGGGAAAATCCAGCTGGGGTCTATAATGCCTAAGTAGACCCTCCTAAGGGTGTGTGTGTGGGGGGGAGGCACCACACAAGCAGGGCAAGAAACAAGAAAACAAGAACTGAAAAATTCTCCTCTATTAAACAAAACCTAACCTAGAGGTCCAGAAAAAGCTGAACTACATGTCAAAGAACAGACAGACAACAAATTCATCCAGCAAGAAAACCCTAGGTAAGAGAAATGAAAGCAATCTCCAAAATAAACTAATTAAGGTAATTAAATGTCTAGATGCCAGCAAAAAATAACAAATCACACTAGGAAAATTGAAGATATGGCCCAAAGGAACAAACCACAATCAAAATGACATATAGGAGCTGAAACAATCAATTCAGAATATACAAACAGACATGGAAAACCTCATCAAAAACCAAATCAATAAATTAAGGGAGGATATAAAGAAGACAAGGAATGAACAAAAAGAAGAAACTGAAAGTCTGAAAAAACAAATCACAGAACTTATGGGAATGAAAAGCAAGGTAGAAGAGATCAAAAAAAAACAATGGAAACCTACAATGATAGATTTCAAGAGACAGAACATATAGGATTAGTGAACTGGAGGACGGAACATCTGAAATCCAGCAAGAAAAAGAAAATACAGGGAAAAAAACGGAAAAATATGAGCAGGGACTCAGGGAATTGAAAGACAATATGAAGCGCATGAATATACGTGTTCTGGGTGTTCCAGAAGGAGAAAAGAAGGGAAAAGGAGGAGAAAAACTAACGGAGGAAATTATCACTGAAAATTTCCCAACTCTTACGAAAGACTTAAAATTACAGATCCAAGAAGTGCAGTGTACCCCAAACAGAACAGATCCAAATAGATGTACTCCAAGACATTTACTAATCAGAATGTCAGAGGTCAAAGAGAAAGAGAGAATCTTGAAAGCAGCAAGAGAAAGGCAAACCATCATGTACAAGGGAAGCCCAATAAGACTATGTGTAGACCTCTCAGCAGAAACCATGAAGGCGAGAAGAGAGTGGGATGATATATTTAAATTATTAAAAGAGAAAAACTGCCAACCAAGAATTCTATACCCAGCAAAACTGTCCTTCAAAAATGAGGGAGAAATTAAAACATTTTCAGACAAAAAATCACTGAGAGAATTTGTGACCAAAAGACCAGCTCTGCAAGAATAGTAAAGGGAACACTAGAGACAGACACGAAGACAGAAGAGAGAGGTGTGGAGAACAGTGTAGAAAGGAAGACTATGAGTAAAGGTAAAAAGAAGGAAAACTGATATGACATATAAATTCCAAAAGGCAAAATAGCAGAAGAAAAGTATTACCCGTGCAGTAATAACACCAAATGTTAACGGATTAAACTCCCCAATCAAAAGACATAGCCTGGCAGAATGGATTAAAAAACAGGACCCATCTATATGCTGTCTCTACTCAAAGGACATGAGGGGAAGGACACAAACTGACATTTGCACACCAATGTTTATAGCATCATTATTTACAATTACCCAGAGACGGAAACAGCCAAGATGTCCATCAACAGATGAGTGGCTAAACAAACTACGGCATATACATACGATGGAATAGTATGCAGCTGTAAGACAGGAAAAAGTTATGAAGTATGTAACAACATGGATGGGCCTGAAGGGTATTATGCTGAGTGAGATTAACCAAAATCAAAAGGACAAATACTGTATGGTCTCACTGATAATGAACTGACATTAGTGAATAAACTTGGAATATTTCATTGGTAACAGAGACCATCAGGAGATAGAAATAGGTAAGCTATTGGGTAATTGGAGCTGAAGGGATACACAGATTGTGCAACAGGACTAAATATAAAACTCAGAAATGGACAGCACAATAATACCTAACTGTAATACAATTATGTTAAAACACTGAATGAAGCTGAATGTAAGAATGATAGAAGGAGGAGGGCTGGGGGCATAAATGAAATCAGAAAGCAAGATAGACGATAAAGACTGAGTTGGTATAATCTAGGAATGCCTAGAATATATAACGACAGTGACTAAACGCACAAATTTTAAAAATGGTTTTGTATGAGGAAGAAAAAAGGAATGTCATTACTGCAAGGTGCTGAAAATAGATGGTAATTAATATTTTAAAATTCCAACTTATGTGTGAGACTAAAGCAAAAAATGCTTATTTGGTACAAAATTTATATTTTGATGAGTGCATTTCCTAATATAACTTATGTAGTTAGTTGGTTGACCAACACAAGCACAAGGAACCTTGGGTAGGACATGAGATTTTGTTGGTTTGTCCAGAGTGATACCCCAATGAATCCCAGAGTGATCTGATCAGTGAGTGGAAAAGTATTTGCAAAGTCCCCTTCGGGGAATGGTGAAAAAGGGGTAAAAGTTGAATCCTTGATATTCTCACAAGCAGTGTGGACAACCAAAGTTATAGGCTGAGCCCCCAATCTTGGGGGTTATTCGTATGAAACTTAACCCCACATAGGATAGGTCAAGCCTACTTAAAATTAGGCCTAAGAGTCACCCCCAAGAGAACCTCTTTTGTTGCTCAGATGTGGCCTCTCTCTCCAGCCAACACAACAAGCAAACTCACCACCCTCCCCCTGTCTACATGGGATACAACTCCCAGGGGAGTGGACCTTCCTGGCAACATGGGACAGAAACCCTAGAATGAGCTGTGACTCAGCATCAAGGGATTGAGAAAAACTCTAGAATGAGCTGAGACCCAGCATTAAAGGATTGAGAAAACCTTCTCGACCAAAAGGGGGAAGAGTGAAATGAGACAAAATGTCAAAGGCAGAGAGATTCCAAACAGAGTGGAGAGGTTATCCTGGAGGTTGCTCTTACACATTAAGTACATATCACCTTATTAACTAAGATGTAATGGAGAGGCTGGAGGGAACTCCCTGAAAATGTAGAGCTGTGTTCCAGTAGCCATGTTTCTTGATGATGACTGTATAATGATATAGCTTTCACAATGTGACTGTATGACTGTGAAACCTTGTGTCTGATGCTCCTTTCATCTACCTTGTCAACAGACGAGTAGAACATATGGAATAAAAATAAATAATAGGGGGAACGAATGTTAAATAAATTTAGTTTGAAATGCTAGTGATCAATGAAAGGGTGGGGTAAGGGATATGGTATGTACAAGTTTTTTTTTTCTATTTTCATTATATTTTTCTGTTGTCTATTTCTTTTTCTGAATTGATGCAAATGTTCTAAGAAATGATCATGATGATGAATATGCAACTGTGATATTGTGAATTACTGATTATATATGTAGAACGGAATGATCATATATTAAGAATGTTTGTATTTCTTTCTTGTTTTTTTTTTAATTTAAAAATCAATAAAATAAAATAAAATAAAAAAGCAGTAGAATCTCCTGGGGACCTGGCTAGCACAACCCCCAATCTCACCAGGAGATGGCTTGAACTCCCACGGCAAACCCCTGGACCTGTTCCAAAGGAGCAGAATAACCTTTACGCACATACTGAGAGTATGTGTGTCTGGCTGAAATTGCCTAGCAGTGGCACGAGAGATTCACTGTGCCAGAATTTTGCCCCGTGTGTAGAAGGCATCTTGTGGAGCTCTCCTATAGAACACTGTGCAAAAGCAGTCAAAATAAAGCAAGGGATTGCCAGCTGTAGAACATACAGTGACAGTCCCAAGACCATGAGGAAACTGTTTCCTAGAGAAGAGGTGACATTTTTATCTGTGTAAATGGGGGCATTCCCAGGGCCACATGCTCATAGCCAAGACAAGACAGAGGATCCAGGCATTCCCCATACTTTGACCTCAATATATTTTTAAAATTCACTGTTTAGGCTCTGAAGGAGATCACCTGCACAGGTCAATCTGCAATGACTGGAAAAGTGCTACTTTTTTTTTTTTTAACCCCTGGCATTCAAAGAAAGCTGTCATAACATTAGCTGGATATAAGCTTAAGGAACAGACACCCCACAGTCTATGTGTCTTGGAACAGTCAGATAGAAAAACCTAAAATTGTGGAACTGTAACTCTTATCAATCGTTGAAATCTGTTCTAGGATGACCTTTTACATCTTTGTCTGATACGTCTCAAGTCTGGTTTTGCTCATTGGCTGTTCCTAATGCTTTAATTTTCTCTTTTGGGGGGCCTTCTAGCAACAAGTTAAAATATCAAACTGTCCAAGTTTCAACATGAAATTACAAAACATACAGAGAAACAAGAAGCAACTGGCTGCCAAAAAGAGAAAATTAAAGCATTAGGAACAACCAATGAGCAAAACCAGACTTGAGACGTATCATACAAAGATGTAAAAGGTCATCCTAGAACAGATTTCATCGATTGATAAGAGTTACAGTTCCACAATTTTAGGTTTTTCCATCTGGCTGTTTCAAGACACCAGAAACTAAAAGCAATAGCAATAAATGATTCAAGAGCCATACTTATTTGTTGAACCCTATCCTCTCTTTTATACCTCTACCTTCTCCTTCATTTTTTTTTTAAATTACTTATTTTATTGATCAATATTACATATTCACATACCATGTAATCATCCTATGTACAATAGTTGGCAATATCATCATGTAGCTATGCATTTATCGTCATAATCAACTTGTTTTTTCTTTTTTTGTGTGAAGAAGCAATAAATTTCAAAGAGCAACAACTAGTTGCAGAACAGATTTCAGAGCTTGGTGTGGCTTACAATTCCACATTTTTAGGTTTTTACTACTAGATGCTCCCAGACACTGGAAAATAAAAGAAATATTGTATATTGGCAGCTGATAACTTGTTCTGAGTTTTTACAGGTCCAGAGCCAGAGAACTTCTGCATTAGAATAGATCATGCCTGAAACTGACTTGATGATATCTTGTACTAGTTTTAAGTTTGTATTGTATTTGCATTGTTATTGAAATGGTTTAAGGCCTTGAGATATTGTGATAGAGTGAATATATTTTGTATACGGAAAAAACATGTCTTCTTTGGGGTCCAAAGGGTAGAATGTGCCAGTCTGACTGTACCACGTACCCCAGAAAAGCCATGTTTTAATCTTGATTCAATCTTGTTAGGGCAACCCTTTCTTTTAATCCTGATTCAATATTGCAGAGGTTGGAAACGTTTGATTAGATGTGACACACCCAAGTGTGGGTATGATCTTTTGATCACATGGAGATGTGACTCTACCCATTCCAGGTGGGTCTTGATTAGTTTACTGGAATCCTTTAAAATAGGAAACATTTTGTAGAGTCAGAGCTGACAGAAACGACAGAAGCCACAGAGCCAACAAAAGAGAGCAGATGTAGATGCCTGGAGAACGGTTGCTTCAGAGAACAGAAACGTGGATGTTTGGAGATGCTTGGAGCCCAGCAGGTGGCACCATGAGATCTAAGCAAGCCAGAATCTGGAGACAAGGGAAGCCAAGAGATTAAAACCCAGCCCAGAGAAGCAAAGTGAGGAACTTCCATGGGAAGAGAGGCTGAAAGCAGCAGAAGCCAAGAGCAAGGGACCAGCAGATGCCAGTCACGTGACTATCCAGCTGATAGAAGTGTTATCAATTGGTTTTTCTTGGGTGAAAAAAAGATTATACTAAATATGCTCAGAGCTAAAGTAATACTTGGACAAAGAACTACAGGAGGGCGGGCCGCGGTGGCTCAGCGGGCAAAGTGCTTGCCTGCCATGCCGGAGGACCTCGGTTCGATTCCCGGCCCCAGCCCATGTAAAAAACAAACAAACAAACAAAAAATACAATAAAACAAGAAAATGTTTAAAGATGTTTCCTTTCCTTCCTTCTATCCTTCCTTCCTTCTCTCTGTCTTTCCTTCCCTTCCTCCCTCTCTCTTTAAAAAAAAAAAAAAAAAAGAACTACAGGAAATTGGAAAAATGTCAGATGGACACAAACAGACAATCAATATTACAAGTCACATGTTGTGAGTAAATGCCCGAATCTTCAGATGAATATATTTTTACTCATGTCTCTTTCCATTGAATATGAATTACTTAAATAAAATACTGTTTGTGGGTAGGCCACGGTGGCTCAGCATGCACAGTTCTCACCTGTCATACTGGCGACCCAGGTTCAATTCCGGGTGCCTGCCCATGCAAAAAAAAAAAAAAAAAAAAATTCTATTTGTATCATTAAAAAAAGACTATGAATGGAAAGACAGGAAAATTATGAAAAAGCACACAGCTGAAGACCATAGCAACAAAATTGAAAAATTCCCTAGACAGGTTTAACAGCAGATTGGAGCTGGGAAAATAAACCAGTGACTTTTAAAATAAAACAATTGAAATCAAATAGTCTGAGGAGCAAAAGGAATAAAGAATAAAGTGAACAGAGCCTGAGGAAATGGTGGGACACCATCAGACGTACCAATATATGCATTGTGGGAATCCCAAGAGGAGAAGAGAGAGGAACAGAGAGAACATGCAAAGAAACAATAGCTGAAAACTTTCTAAAGTTAACAAAAGACAAGAATATACACATTCAAGACACTCAAAGAACTCAAACGCACACCACAACATAAACTGTGGAATACCAAAGATAAAAAGAAAATTCTGTAAGCCGCAAGAAAGAAGCAACATGTCATATATACAGAAACATCTATAAAAGTACTGATTTCTCATTGGAAACCATGGGGAAAGATGGCAATATGACATATTTGAGTGCTGAGAGCAAAAAACTGCCAACCAAGAATTCCATACCCAGCAAAATTGCCTTTAAAAAAGGAGAAGGCAGGGCTACGGTGGTTCAGTGGCAGAGATCCCGCCTGCATGCAAGAGACCCGGGTTCGATTCCCGGTACCTGCCCAGGCAAAGAAAGAAATAAAAAAAAAAGGAGGAAAATATTAAGACATTCACAAATAAACAAAAGCTGAGGGAGTTCATCACCACTATATTGGCCCTACAAGACAAGCTAAAGAGAGTTCTGCAGAGTTGTTATTTCTGGATTTCGAGAAGATGTTTTATATATGTATAACCTGGTATTTAGAGATAAGAACAAAGCCGATCAGGTCTACATTAAAGTAATTCAGAATACAGGGGTAAGGAAGAAAGACATTGTCTGTACTTTATACCTCATCCACTCTTTGAGACCAAAGAAAGAAAAATTTATTTCATCCAGAATCTAAATTTTCTGTAGCACATAACCTAACTCAATCTGTCTGGATAGTTCATTTAAACAACACAAACGCAGGGAGCCCAGAATAAAAATGAGAGCCTTTAATCTTGTATAGCTTAATGTACTGCTCAGATACAGTCCAGAGTATATTAAGACGATAATAAAAAAAAATATGTGCAAAGTCCCTTGAGGGATGGGAGAAAAAATACAGACCTATTAAACTTTACCATCTGGGAATCCCCTGATACTATTGTCAAACACTATGGACACTCAAATCAATAGGCCAAGCCCTAGATCTTAAGGCTTACTATTGTGAAGCTTGTATATGTAGCAGAGAAGCTTAGCTTACCTATAGGTATGCTTAAGAGTTATTTCTGGATGACTTCTTTGGTCATAAATTTTCATTTCAAAAGAATCAAATACTTAGGGATACAGAAGACCTATATACAGAAAACTACAAGAAATTCCTAAAAGAAATCATGGAAGACCTAAATAAATGGAAAGGCACACCATGTTCATGGACTGGAAGACCAAATATAGTTAACTTCTTCCCAAATTGATTTATATATTCAATGCAACACCAATTAAAATTCCTGCAGCTAACTTTGCAGAAACAGAAAATCCAATAGCCAAATTTATTTGAAGGGAAGAGCTAAATAAATTGTGAGGAGGATAAATGAGGTGGCAGGTTTCAGACTACCTGATTTTAAACCATATTATGAAGCTACAGTGGTCAAAACAGCATGGTACTGGCATAAGGATAGATATACTAACCAATGGAATTGACTAGTGTATTCAGAAATAGACCCTCTCATGTATGGACCATTGATCTTTGATAAGGCAGTCAAGTTACTTGACCTAGGACAGAGCAGCCTCTTCAATAAATGGAGATTGGAAAACTGGATATCCATCTGCCAAAGAAAGGAAAGAGGAGCCACACCTCACACCCTATACAAAAATTAACTCAAAATGGATCAAATACCTAAACATTAGAGCTAAGACTGTAAAACTGTTAGAGGGAAATATCTTATAAAACTTGTAATAGGTGGTGGTTTCTAGACCTTACACCCAAAGCACGAGTATTAAAAAAGGAAATAGATTAAATAGGAAATCATCAAAATTAAATCCTTTTGTGCGTCAAAGAACTTTGTCAAGAAAGTAAAAAGAGCCCACACAATGAGAGACAATATTTGGAAACCATGTATCAGATAAAGGTTTAGTATTAAGAATATATAAAGAGATTCTTCAACTCAACAACAAAAAGACAAACAACCCAATTAAAAAGTGGGCAAAAGACAGAAACAGTCATTTTTCACAAGAGGAAATACAAATGGGTAAAAGGCACATGAAAAGATGCTCAACTCCACTGGCTATTAGGGAAATGCAATCAAAACCACAATGAGATATCATCTCACACCCAATAGAATGGTCATTAACAAAAAAACAGAAGATGACAAATGCTGGAGAGGACGTGGAGAAACAGGCGCACTTATCCACTGTTGGTGGGAATGTAAAATGATACAAACACTCTGGAAGGCAGTTTGGCAGTTCGTCAGGAAGTTAAGTATAGAATTGCCATGTGATCTAGTAATCCATTACTAGGTATGTATCAGAGGACCTGAGGACAAGGACACAAACAGACATTTTCACACCAATGTTTATAGCAGCATTATTTACGATTGTCAGGAGACAGAAACAGCCCAGATGAGTGGCTTAATAAGCTTTGGTATACACTACGATGGAATATTACACAGCCATAAGAATGAAGTCAGCAAGCATGTAATAACGTGAATGAACCCTGAGGTCATTATGCTGAGTGAGATTATGGAGAAACAAAAGGACAAATACTGTATGGTCTCACTAATATAAACTAACATTAATGAGTGAACTTGGAGACTGAAGTTAAGAATACAGGTTATAATTTGTTGAAGAATGCTTTGAAAATTATTGCTTTTTATTTCTTTGTTTTGAATATAGGTTACAATATACGATAAAAAGAGTTTAAAAAAATAGAACACAGGTTATATGTGGCTGTGTGATTGTGAAAACCTTCTGTCTCCTTATCTCCAGGGTATGGACAGATAAGTAAAAATATGGATAAAAAATAAACGAATAATAGGAGGGACAAATGGTAAAACAAACTGGGCAGATGGAAACACTAGTGATGTTTGGTGTATGGTATGTATGAGTTTTTTTTCTTTTCTTTATTTCTTTTTCTGCTGTGATGCAATGCTTTAAAAAAATGATCCTGGTAATGAATATACAACCATGTGATGATATTGTGAGCCACTGATGGTATACCATATACAAAATGTATGTGTGAAGATTTCTCAATTAAAAAAAAAAGAGGGGGTCCAAGATGGCGGCTTAGTAAGGTACGTGCGTCTTAGTTCCTCCTCCAAAGCAACTACTAGGTGAACTGAAACAGTGCAGAACAGCTCCCGGGGCCACGGCAGGGAATGGACATACAGCGTACCCCAGTCTGGACTGGCTAGTCTTACTGCGAGACTCGGCTGCAGTGAGATCCCCAAGTGGCGCGCGATTTACCAAGCAGCGGCAGCTGTGGCGGCCGGAGCTCCTCCCTTGCTCCTTCCCGGGCCGGCTGAGAGTCTCGGAGAGGCAAGTTTTCCAAGCCGCGGCGGCCGGCGCCCCTCTTTTGCGGGTGGTTTCCTTGACCTGCTACGAGTCGCGGATCAGAGGACTACCCTAGCCGTGGTGGCCCTCCCCCGCAGGCAGCTTCCTTATCCGGTGGCGAATTCCCCAGGCCGCGGCAGCCGGTGACCGACGCACCTCCCCCGCGGGTGACTTCCTGGTCTGGTGGCGAATTTCCCGGGCCCGCTGCGGCCGGCCGGCGACTGACACCCCTCCAGGGAGAGGAGGGAATTTCTGACAGTAGCAGGGACTAGGTCCAACCAAACACCAATAGGGGAATTAATAAAGGAGCCACAGGGTCCCCTCAAGCCGCGGCAGCTGAAGCCCGCACCACGCGCGGCCCCCCGAACCAACTGAGAGAATTGGATCGGAAATCCCCAGGCCGCGGAATCGGTGACCGGGGGGAACCCTTTCAAACATGTGAGAAAAACGTGTGCCACGAGCGCCACCTACTGGGCAGGATAAGAAAAACAGAACCCAGAGATTTACAGAAAAATCTTACAACCTTGTTGGGTCCGACACCCAGGGAAATCTGACTAAATGCCCAGACGCCAGCAGCAGAAGACAACGGTCCACGCTCAGAAGATTGAGAATATGGCCCAGTCAAAGGAACAAACCAATAGTTCAAATGAGATACAAGAGCTGAGACAACTAAAGCTGAATATAAGAACAGAAATGGAAAACCTCTTCAAAAATGATATCGACAAATGGAGGGAGGACATGAAGAAGACATGGGCTGAACATAAAGAAGAAACAGAAAAACTGAAAAAACAAATCACAGAACTTATGGAAGTGAAGGATAAAGTAGAAAAGATGGAAAAACAATGGATACCTACAATGATAGATTCAAAGAGACAGAAGATAGAATTAGCGATTTGGAGGATGGAACATCTGAATTCCAAAAAGAAACAGAAACTATCGGGAAAAGAATGGAAAAATTTGAACAGGGTATCAGGGAACTCAAGGACAATATGAAGCGCACAAACATACATGTTGTGGGTGTCCCAGAAGGAGAAGAGAAGGGAAAAGGAGGAGAAAAACTAATGGAAGAAATTATCACTGAAAACTTCCCAACTCTTATGAAAGACCTAAAATTACAGATGCAAGAAGTACAGCGCACCCCAAAGAGATTAGACCCAAATAGGCGTTCTCCAAGACACTTACTAGTTAGAATGTCAGAGGTCATGGAGAAAGAGAGGATCTTGAAAGCAGCAAGAGAAAAACAATCCATCACATACAAGGGAAACCCAATAAGACTATGTGTAGATTTCTCAGCAGAAACCATGGAAGCTAGAAGACAGTGGGATGATATATTGAAATTACTAAAAGAGAAAAACTGCCAACCAAGACTCCTATATCCAGCAAAATTATCCTTCAAAAATGAGGGAAAAATTAAAACATTCTCAGACAAAAAGTCAATGAGAGAATTTGTGACCAAGAGACCAGCTCTGCAAGAAATACTAAAGGGAGCATTAGAGCCAAATACAAAAGACATAAGAGAGAGATATGGAGAAGAGTGTAGAAAGAAGGAAAATCAGATATGATGTACATAATACAAAAGGCAAAATGTTAGAGGAAAATATTATCCAAACAGTAATAACACTAAATGTTAATGGACTGAATTCCCCAATCAAAAGACATAGATTGGCAGAATGGATTAAAAAACAGGATCCTTCTATATGCTGTCTACAGGAAACACATCTTAGACCCAAAGATAAACATAGGTTGAAAGTGAAAGGTTGAGAAAAGATATTTCATGCAAATAACAACCAGAAAAGAGCAGGAGTGGCTATACTAATATCCAACAAATTAGACTTCAAATGTAAAACAGTTAAAAGAGACAAAGAAGGACACTATATACTAATAAAAGGAACAATTAAACAAGAAGACATAACAATCATAAATATTTACGCACCGAACCAGAATGCCCCAAAATACGTGAGGAATACACTGCAAACACTGAAAAGGGAAATAGACACATATACCATAATAGTTGGAGACTTCAATTCACCACTCTCATCAATGGACAGAACATCTAGACAGAGGAACAATAAAGAAATAGAGAATCTGAATATTACTATAAATGAGCTAGACTTAACAGACATTTATAGGACATTACATTCCACAACAGCAGGATACACCTTTTTCTCAAGTGCTCATGGATCATTCTCAAAGATAGACCATATGCTGGGTCACAAAGCAAGTCTTAACAAATTTAAAAAGATTGAAATCATACACAACACTTTCTCGGATCATAAAGGAATGAAGTTGGAAATCAATAATAGGCGGAGTGCCAGAAAATTCACAAATACGTGGAGGCTCAACAACACACTCTTAAACAACGAGTGGGTCAAAGAAGAAATTGCTAGAGAAATTAGCAAATACCTCGAGGCAAATGAAAACGAAAACACAACATATCAAAACCTATGGGACAGAGCAAAGGCAGTGCTAAGAGGGAAATTTATTGCCCTAAATGCCTATATCAGAAAAGAAGAAAAGGCAAAAATGCAGGAATTAACTGTCCACTTGGAAGAACTGGAGAAAGAACAGCAAACTAATCCCAAAGCATGCAAAAGGAAAGAAATAACAAAGATTAGAGCAGAAATAAATGAAATTGAAAACATGAAAACAATAGAGAAAATCAGTAAGACCAGAAGTTGGTTCTATGAGAAAATCAATAAGATTGATGGGCCCTTAGCAAGATTGACAAAAAGAAGAAGAGAGAGGATGCAAATAAATAAGATCAGAAATGGAAGAGGAGACATAACTACTGACCTCACAGAAATAAAGGAGGTAATAACAGGATACTATGAACAACTTTACGCTAATAAATACAACAATTTAGAGGAAATGGACGGGTTCCTGGAAAGACATGAACAACCAACTTTGACTCAAGAAGACATAGATGACCTCAACAAACCAATCACAAGTAAAGAAATTGAATTAGTCATTCAAAAGCTTCCTAAAAAAAAAGTCCAGGACCAGACGGCTTCACATGTGAATTCTATCAAACATCCCAGAAAGAATTAGTACCAACTCTCCTCAAACTCTTCAAAAAAATCGAAGCGGAGGGAAAACTACCTAATTCATTCTATGAAGCCAACATCACCCTCACACCAAAACCAGGCAAAGATATTACAAAAAAAGAAAACTACAGACCAATTTCTCTAATGAATATAGATGCAAAAATCCTCAATAAAATTCTAGCAAATCGTATCCAACAACACATTAAAAGAATTATACATCATGACCACGTAGGATTCATCCCAGGTATGCAAGGATGGTTCAACATAAGAAAATCAATTAATGTAATACACCATATCAAAAAATCAAAGCAGAAAAATCACATGATCATCTCAATTGATGCAGAGAACACATCTGACAAGATTCAACATCCTTTCCTGTTGAAAACACTTCAAAAGATAGGAATACAAGGGAACTTCCTTAAAATGATAGAGGGAATATATGAAAAACCCACAGCTAATATCATCCTCAATGGGGAAAAATTGAAAACTTTCCCCCTAAGATCAGGAACAAGACAAGGATGTCCACTATCACAACTATTAATCAACACTGTGTTGGAGGTTCTAGCCAGAGCAATTAGACAAGAAAAAGAAATACAAGGCATCAAAATTCGAAAGGAAGAAGTAAAACTATCACTGTTTGCAGACGATATGATACTATATGTCGAAAACCCGGAAAAATCCACAACAAAACTACTAGAGCTAATAAATGAGTACAGCAAAGTAGCAGGTTACAAGATCAACATTCAAAAATCTGTAGCATTTCTATACACTAGCAACGAACAAGCTGAGGGGGAAATCAAGAAACGAATCCCATTTACAACTGCAACTAAAAGAATAAAATACCTAGGAATAAATTTAACTAAAGAGACAAAAAACCTATATAAAGAAAACTACAAAAAACTGCTAAAAGAAATCACAGAAGACCTAAATAGATGGAAGGGCATACCGTGTTCATGGATTGGAAGACTGAATATAGTTAAGATGCCAATCCTACCTAAATTGATTTACAGATTCAATGCAATACCAATCAAAATCCCAACAACTTACTTTTCAGAAATAGAAAAACCAATAAGCAAATTTATCTGGAAGGCCAGGGTGCCCCGAATTGCTAAAAACATCTTGAGGAAAAAAAACGAAGCTGGAGGTCTCGCGATGCCGGACTTTAAGGCATATTATGAAGCCACAGTGGTTAAAACAGCATGGTATTGGCATAAAGATAGATATATCGACCAATGGAATCGAATAGTGCTCAGATATAGACCCTCTCATCTATGGACATTTGATCTTTGATAAGGCAGTCAAGCCAACTCACCTGGGACAGAACAGTCTCTTCAATAAATGGTGCCTAGAGAACTGGATATCCATATGCAAAAGAATGAAAGAAGACCCATATCTCACACCCTACACAAAAATTAACTCAAAGTGGATCAAAGATCTAAACATTAGGTCTAAGACCATAAAACAGTTAGAGGAAAATGTAGGCAGATATCTTATGGATCTTACAACTGGAGGCGGTTTTATGGACCTTAAACCTAAAGCAAGAGCACTGAAGAAGGAAATAAATAAATGGGAACTCCTCAAAATTAAACACTTTTGTGCATCAAAGAACTTCATCAAGAAAGTAGAAAGACAGCCTTCACAATGGGAGACAATATTTGGAAATGATATATCAGATAAAGGTCTAGTATCCAGAATTTATAAAGAGATTGCTCATCTCAACAACAAAAAGACAGCCAACCCAATTACAAAATGGGAAAAAGACTTGAACAGACACCTCTCAGAAGAGGAAATATGGATGGCCAAGAGGCACATGAAGAGATGCTCAATGTCCCTGGCCATTAGAGAAATGCAAATCAAAACCACAATGAGATATCATCTCGCACCCACCAGAATGGCCATTATCAACAAAACAGAAAATGACAAGTGCTGGAGAGGATGCGGAGAAAGAGGCACACTTATCCACTGTTGGTGGGAATGTCAAATGGTGCAACCACTGTGGAAGGCAGTTTGGCGGTTCCTCAAAAAGCTGAATATAGAATTGCCATACGACCCAGCAATACCATTGCTGGGAATATACTCAAAGGACTTAAGGGCAAAGACACAAACGGACATTTGCACACCAATGTTTATAGCAGCGTTATTTACAATTGCAAAGAGGTGGAAACAGCCGAAATCTCCATCAACAGAAGAGTGGCTAAACAAACTGTGGTATATACATACGATGGAATACTATGCAGCTTTAAGACAGGATAAACTTATGAAGCATGTATTAACATGGATGGACCTAGAGAACATTATGCTGAGTGAGTCTAGCCAAAAACTAAAGGACAAATACTGTATGGTCCCACTGATGTGAACAGACATTCGAGAATAAATTTGGAATATGTCCTTGATAGCAGAGTCCAGCAGGAGGTAGAAACAGGGTAAGATAATGGCCAATTGGAGTTGAAGGGATACAGACGGTGTAAGAGGACTAGATACAAAAACTCAAAAATGGACAGCACAATAATACCTAATTGTAAAGTAATCATGTTAAAACACTGAATGAAGCTGCATCTGAGCTATAGGTTTTTGTTTTGTTTTGTTTTGTTTTGATTTTACTATTATTACTTTTATTTTTTTCTCTATATTAACATTCTATATCTTTTTCGGTTATGTTGCTAGTTCTTCTAAACCAATGCATATGTACTAAGAAATGATGATCATGCATCTATGTGATGATGTTAAGCATTAATGATTGCATATGTAGAATGGTATGCTCTCTAAATGTTGGGTTAATTTCTTTTTTCCGTTAATTAAAAAAAAAAAAAAAAGAGAGAAGGGATAATTGGAGCTGAAGGGATACAGACTGTACAACGGGACTGGATATAAAAACTCAGAAATGGACAGCACAATACTACCCAATTGTAATGCAATTATGTTAAAACACTGAATGAAGCTGCATGTGAGGTATAGGTTTTTTGTTTTTGTTTTTTTTGTTTTTTTTCTTTCTATTATTGTTTTAATTCTTATTCTGTTGTCTTTTTATTTCTTTTTCTAAATCGATGCAAATGTACTAAGAAATGATGAATATGCAACTATGTGATGTTATTAAGAATTACTGATTGTACATGTAGATTGGAATGATTTCTAATTGTTTTGTTAATTCTTTTTTTAATTAATAAAAAAGAATGCATGTACTTGTACGATGTTATATCAAAAAAAATTTTTTTTTAATTTTAGTAAATACTCATTTTCGTATCTATTTAAAAGAAAAAAGTCTCACTCAGTAAGTTTATTTTTCAGAAACCTATAACCTCCAGATGGTTCCTAGGCCAGATAAGCTCAGAGTTCAGTCTCTCCAAAAGCATCAACCAGCTGCATCCCCCTATCCCATAATGTCATATCCCTTTTCAACATGAAGAAGTTAGAATAGTCATTGTTTAAATATCCCTAAAAATTGGAGAAGGATCAAAGGAGAAAGAGGAGTTGTATCAGAGAAGACAGGATATTTCTGAGAAGACAGGATTCAACAAATGAGTATGAATATTGAATCACTACAATTGAATCACTACTTCAATTGAATCACTACTTCAACTGAATCACTACAATTGAATCACTACTTCTTTTTAGTCTCCAGTACCTTGGAGCAGCTAAAAGGAAATACATGAAACTATGGAACTACAATCCATAACCAAACTTTGAAATCTGTTCTAAAACTACTTGTTAAAATTTACTTTGAAATTTATCATGTTTTTGTATATGTTATACTTCACAATAAAAAAATGTTTAAAAAAATGATCCTAGTGATAACTGCACAACTATGTGAGGATACCATGAATCACTGATTGTATACTTTTGACGGATTGTATGATATGTGAATATATCTCAATAAAATTATGTTTTAAAAAAAAACCAATATGAGAGGTTTAAGCTCTGCTAACTCTGGGTTACAGATATTTAGGTGTTTGTATTATTATTTTCATAAAATTTCATAATTTTAAAAAATAGCAGATGTGAGAATACATTACTCTTTTCTACTATAGCCAGAAATGTTTTGGAGTCAGTCCTGGTTTCAAATCCCTGTTCCACTAACAAGTTACTTGATAATGACAGCTGCAACTTTCTAATCTGTAAAACAAGAATAATATCAATCTCGTAAGCCTGCCACGTATATAAAACATCACATGGTAGGCATTTAACCATACACAGCTATTATTTTATATTTGCAGTGAAAGCAAAAATCTAAAGGATGGAGAAAGAGAAAAGGATTTTGAATAAAAATGAACTTCAACAACCTTATTAGAATTACATAAGGGAATACCATACATGGATGTAACCAGACAGTTTCTAGCTTACAAGATCCAATTATGAAACAGGAATTTACAAAGGGATTTAAAATGACATACAATAGTGTTAGGAATTGAATCATGCCTCCCACAACAGATATTTTCAACTCTTAACACCCAGTCCCTTGGGTGTGCACCTATTTGTGAACAGCATCTTTTTTTTTTTCCACATGTGAATTCTTTTTTTTAATTTAATTTTATTTTTTTATTAATTAAAAAAAATTAACTAATACAACATTTAGAAATCATTCCATTCTACATATGCAATCAGTAATTCTTAATATCATCACATAGGTGTATGGTCATCATTTCTCAGTACATATGCATCGATTTAGAGAAAGAAATAGCAAGACAACAGAAAAAGAAATAAAGTGATAACACAGAGAAAAAACAAAAATAAAAATAAAAAGTACAAAAATATATAAGAGAAAAAAAAAAACTATAGCTCAGATGCAGCTTCATTCAGCGTTCCAACATAATTACATTACAATTAGGCAGTATTGTGTGAACAGCATCTTTGAAGATCCTATTTAGATAAGGCTGAATTGAATAGGACGGTCCTTAATCCGAGTCCTTACAAGGAGACGAAACCTACACAGACACTGAAAATTGAGCAGAAGAAGAATTCAGAGAGGGTGAGAGAGAGTGACATGTAATGGAAGACTGCCAGAAAGCCATCAGAGACTTCGGAGAAAGGATGTATCCTGACTTTGGCCTTCTAAGTCTCCAAAACTGTGAGCCAATAAATTCCTCTTGTTTAAGACAACCAGTCTGTGCTAATAGTAATAGCCGCACTAGTAAATTAAGACACAAAGCTAAAAACTTGAGATCCCTTGGTCCAGTTCAAGGAGACCAGGGCCATGTTAAGGAATCCAAAATAATTCCATAATTTTATTTATTTGAAAGGTTCCTCTTATAGGTTGAATTGTGTCTCCCCAAAAAGATACATTGAAATCCTAACCCCCAGTCCATGTGAAAGTGGGGTTATTTAGAAATAGGATCTTTGCAAATGTAATCAAGTTAAAATAAGGTCATAATGAATTAAGGTAGGCCCTAATCCAATTGACCAGTGTCCTTATAAAAGAGACACAGACATAGACACATGGGAGAAGACCATGGGAAGATGGAGGCAGACACTGGAGGGATGTAACTACAAATCAAGGAATGGCAACAGCTGTCAGCAAGTTAGAAGACGAAAAGCAAGGAAGGATTCTCCTGTACAGGTTTTAGAGGGAACAAAACCTTCCTGACACCTTGATTTTGTAATTCTTACCTCCAGAATTGTGAGAGACTGTATTTCTGATTGTTTTAAATCACCCAGTTTGTGGTAACATGTAACAACAATTCTAGGAAATGAATACTGCTCCCAAATAAACTTTTTTCAGTTTCAAGTTTTAAAAACTTTCCTCCAGTTTATAACTAACTCACTTCTAAAGAAGTAACCAATATATTGAGAACAAAATCCACACATATTCTTTTATATCCCCCCTTAGTCCATGTGTTCTAGTTTGCCAGCAGCCGGAATGCAACACACCAGAGATGGATTGGCTTTTAATAGAAGGTGATTTATTTCATTAGTACTTCAGAGGAAAGGCAGCTAACTTTCAACTGAGGTTCTTTCTTACCTGGGAAGGCACAGGGTGATCTCTGCTGGCCTTCTCTCCAGACCTCTGGGTTCCAACAACTTTCCCCAGGGTGATCTCTTTCTGCATCTCCAAAGGCCTGAGCTGTGAGTGCTGAGATGAGGTATGCTGAGCTGCTTGGGCTGTGCTACACTGAGTCTCTCATTTAAGCATGAGCCGATTAAGTCAAACATCATTCACTGCAGCAGGCACGCCTCCAGATGTAATCAGCAGATGAGGTTCACGTACCATTGGCTCATGTCCACAGCAACAGAACTGGCTGCCTTCACCTGGCCAAGTTGACAAACTGCATCTAACTACCACACCATGGGTTTGTTTTATACAGATGATGACAAGAAAGCACTATCAGTAGCACTATAGCTACTATCTTAAGCCTTTCCTAGAAGCAAATTCACATACAGCAATCAGACCATTAAGGGAAAACTTTATAATCCAAGAACAAGCAGAATATGAAAATATACTTTAATAATTTTAACATCTAACAGTTACCTATTGAGTTGAACGTTTAATAAACATCCTAGGCATTGTTCTAAGGACTATAAAGGCTTTCTTTTCATCTTCCTAGGTGGGTATTAGCCTCATTTTTTACAGATAAGGAAACTAAGATCCAGAGTGAGTGCTGCAGGTATTAAATGGAAAAGTCAGGACTCAAAGCAAATCTAATTCCAAAGCCCACACTCCTAAATGTTAAACTAAGTTTACTATATTACGTTTCAGAAGCTAAATATCTTTGCCTCCTGGCAAGTTTACATTCTAAGATCATTAGGAGGACCAAAAGCAACACACTTGCACAATACGTTAACCTCTTTTTTTAAAAAACTAACATTCAGTATTCCTAATATTACTTACCAAAAAAGATATTCTCACAGAGCTTCATGCATGAGAGCAGTATGGAGTAGACTAGGTATGCAAAAAATCCGGGTTCAACATTAATCAACTTTATGGCACTGAGCAATAATCAATCTTTCCAAGACTCAGTTTCTTGCTATTACCCATGAGTTTAGTCTAGATCTAAGATCTCTTCCAGCAGTAAAAATCAATGCATTTTATATGTTCTAAAAAATGATCATGGTGATGAATATAAAACTATGTGATGATATTGTGAGCCACTGATTGTACACCAACTACGGAACGTTTATGTTAAGAATGCTTGTGTTTGTATGTTTTGTTTTGTCAATAAAAATTAAAAAAAAAAAGAAGCCATTCTCATGGGTGTGAAATGACAGCTCATGGTGGTTTTGATTTGCATTTTCGTGATGACTAATGATGTTTAACAGCTTTTCATGTGCTTTCTGGCCATTTGTATATATATTTTTTGGAGACATGTCTGTTCATGTCCTTTGCCCATTTTTAGTGGCTTTCTTTTTGTTAAGTTAAAGGAATTCTTTATACATTTTATATGTTCTTTATATATTTATTAAACCTTTACCTGATTAAAAAAAACAATGCATTTTTAGAACATTTTCTAAGACACTATCACTATATTAATGAACAAAGATTTGAAGGCATCATTTGAAAAACTTCAAGATAAAACTGAATCAAATAAAAAAACTGAATCATATAGCATACATTTTTGTTTGTTCTTTTACCCAAAGATACTCAAAACTAATTTGTGCTATTGTAAGTGACTGGAAAGGCATAGGGTGCTAGTCACTTTTATTGTATATACTTTTACTTCAAGATAAGAAAGAAGTAGCTTAGAAATGTCATACAACTGCACAAGTATGTTTGTGTGTATCAATATTGAGCTGTGCAACCTTCCTTTTCTAATTATGTAAACATGTTTCTTGCATAATTTTATCAATAATCTCATAAATTACAGTATTCCTGTGATTTCTATATACTGTTTCCTGGATGTAAGGTCTTAACTTTCCTTCATAAATAAGCTGTAGAACCTCCCACACAGTGATGCAAATGTTCTAAAAAATGATCACAGTGATGAATATACAGCTTTGTGTTGATATTATGAGCTACTGATTATACACCATGTATGGAATTTTTGTATGTTAAAAATGTTTGTGTGTTGTTTTATCAATAAAAATATTTTTTTAAAAAAACTCTCCCACACAAGTACCTGAAACTGCTGAACTGTGTTCCAGTAGTCTTGATTCTTGAAGACTGTACAAATACATAGTTTTAAAACGCAAAAATAGGTTTTAAAATGTGACTGTGTGATTGTGAAAATCTTGTGTCTGATGCTCCTTTTATCCAGGGTATGGACAGATGAGTTTTAAAAAAATGGATGAAAATAAATAAATAACAGGGGGAGGTAAAGGGTAAAAAAATTAGGTAGAATGAAATACTGTGGGTCAATGAGAAGGCAAGGTAAGTGATATAGGATGTATGAGTTTTGCTTTTTTTGCCTTTTATTTCTTTTTCTGGAGCAATGCAAATATTCTAAAAATGATCATGGTGAAGAAAACACAACTATGTGATGATATTGCGGGCCACTGATTGTATAATATGGTTGGACTGTATGTGTGTGGATATTTTTCAATAAGAACATAAAAAAAAGAGCCTCCCACACACATAACCTCAGAATTCCTACAGCATTTATTCTCTGCACCTAACATTTAGCATACTTGGGCACTATGTTGCTTCATCTATCGTTTGTCTGCCTTTCCTCTCCAACCAGGTATAAGTCTCTTGGGAACCTGGTCAATATGCTCAAAAACTGTTGGTAATACATTTATCAAGAAATAAAAGAATATATCCTTTACAAATATATGCTAATGGAAATACAGCAGCATCTAAGTCAATGCTAGATGGGCAATCTCAAAAGTCTTTCTAATAAGTAAAGTAAAACAAGAAATGCACTCCAAACCGTATTACTCACACAGGTCAATTTATTTTTAACCAGGTCTATAAATTTTCTTGCCCTATCCACATCCTAACGTACAGTATAAGTTCCACAGAACTATAACTTAGGTAACTGTAAAAAAAAAAGTTCCAAAAAAATTGTTCAAATGATGACTACATTTTTCTTAGCAGAGAATTGCATCTTTTTGTTTAAATCAAAAACGATAAGAAGATAATTATGATTTCTGGATTTTGAGAGGCTGCTTTATATATGTATAACCTGGTATTAAGAGTTAAATAAAGAAGCCCATCAGATGGAGATTAAGGTAACTCAAAATACACGGTAAGAAAGATACTGCCTGTATTTTAGAAACCTATCTACTCTTTGAGACACAGTAAGAAAGGTTTATTTTGTCCAGAACCTAATTTTCTGTGGCACATAATCTAACTCAACCTGTCTGGATAGCTCATTTAAAGAATTCAAACAACAGGGAGCCCAGAGTAAGAATGAGGACCTTTAATACTGTACAAGCTTAATGTAACGCCTGGATATATCCCAGAGTATTAGCAGATAATCAAAAAGTATTGGCAAAGTCCCTTGAGCGATGGGAGAAAAAATATGGAACTATAAAACTTCACCACCAGGGAAAAACCCTGATACTGTATCAAACATTAGGGACACCCAAATCAATAAGCTAAAACCCTTGATCTTGAGGCTTGCTCTTGTGAAGCTTATGTATGTAACAGAGAATTTAGCCTACTGTGCTGGTTTGAAAGGATGTATGTCCCCTAGAAAAACCATGTTTTAATCCTAATCCCATTTTGTAAAGGCAGCCTTTCTTCTAATCCCTATTCAGTATTGTATGCTTGAAACTGTAATCACATCATCTCCCTGGAGATGTGATTTAGTCAAGAGTGGTTGTTAAACTGGATTAAGTAGAGACGTCTCTCCACCCATTTGAGTGGGTCTTGATTAGTTTATGGAGTCCTATAAAAGAGGAAACGTTTTGGAGAAGAAAGGAGATTCAGAGAGAGCAGAGAATGCTGCAGCACCACAAAGCAGAGTCCACAGCCAGCAACCATTGGAGATGAAGAAGGAAAACACCTCCTGGGGAGCTTCATGAAAATGGAAGCCAGGAGAAGAAGCTAGCAGATGACGCCCACACTTGCCATGTGCCCTTCCAGATGAAAGAGGAACCCTGACTGTGTTCACCATGTGCCTTCTCACTTGAGAAAGAAACTCTGAACTTCGTCAGCCTTTTTGAACCAAGGTATCTTTCCCTGGATGCCTTAGATTGGACATTTCTATAGACTTGCTTTAATTGGGACATTTTCTCAGCCTTAGAACTGTAAACTACGAACTTATTAAATTCCCCTTTTTAAAAGCCAATCCATTTCTGGTATATTGCATTCTGGCATCTAGCAGACTAGAACACCTATCTATAGGTATGCCTAAGATTTACTTCTGGAGGTTCTCTTTTGTTGCTCAGATGTGGCCACCCTCTCTCTAAGCCCAACTCTGCAAGAGAAATTACTGTCATTAATCCCCACCCCCTGCCATGTGGGACATGACATCCAGGGGTGTGGATCTTCCTGGTGGTGTGGGAGATGACTCTCAGGTATGAGTTTGGCCCTGGCACAATGGAATCAACAATTCAAAAAGCGGGAAAAGAAGTACAACTAATAAGGTATCAGTGGCTGAGAAAGTTCAAATACAGTCGAGAGGCTAAAATGGCGGTCACTTGTACAAGAGCTTCCATTGGACACTGCTACCTACCATAACTTGCCAAACCCCAACCTAAACCATTCCTGCCATTCCTAAAGAACACCTAGGGCAATATATCAGAGTATACAAAGGTTCCATGCACAAGGGTAACTTTGCAGAAACCTCCAGATAGGTCCCTGGACCAGATAAGTCCTGAAACCTAAAGGAACCAGGCTCTCCAAAACATCAACTAGTTCCATTCTCCATTCCATATTATCAACAGCCCCTTCCAACATGAAAAAGTTCAAATGAGCATAGCCCAAATACCCCTAATATCTAGACTCCAGTGTTTTGGAACAGCTAGAAAGAAAAACCTGAAATAATGGAATGTTAACCTATAACAAACTCTGAAATCTATTCTGTAACTACTTGTTGAAGTACACTTTAGAAATTATTGCTGTTCCTTTTTTAGTTTGTATATATGTTCTATTTAACAATAAAAGAACATAAATATGAAAAAGGATAAACTTTTAAAAAAGGAAATCATTTGTACATCTTCGATGATTACATGGTATGTGACTAATAATATACATCAATAAAAATAATTTTTAAAAAGGAAATTATTGATTAAAAAAACTGCTAAAAAAGTTTTGAAAACTAAAATAATATTCAAAGGTAAATTTTTTTGCACCTTTATTGTCCATTCATCCTTTAGATAAATTATACTACACATATTACATACTTAAAAAGTTTTAAAAGTTCTTCTCAAGAGTTTTGTCTACAGCAGTGTTTTCAATATTTGGCAACACCTGGAGACATTTTTGGTTGCCACAAGTGGCAGTGGCTTGTAGGAGCAAGGGAGAATGGGGGGGACAAGGTGGGGGGAACTGGGGCAGTGCTAATGGCATCTCATGGGTAGAGGCCAGGGATGCTATAAATATCTTACAATGCATAGAGAACCACCCACAACAAAGAATTAATTATCCGCCCTAAATTACAATAGTGCCAAGGTTGAAAAACCATGGTCTACACAGAAAGTCGAGACTTTCTTCTAAAGATTTGCAACTAGCTCTATATGGAATAATCTAGATCAAATAGACTAAATTTACAAAATTTAAAATGACAATACAAAAATCCATTTAAATACTTCAGGCAAGCTTTGATAACAATACTAGTTTCCATAAAATCAATATGTTATACCATAGATTTAAACATTCCCTACAAGAGGCTTAGAAAATGATGCCAAGTTGCAACAATATTAAAAACTACCAGAACCATACAGAATAAGACAAGAACAAGGGAAGTATATGTATGTTGATTTAAGGGCATTTTATTTCATAAATCTTCAAGTTTAAAAACATTTTGCACACTGCAATGCAAATATATCTTTCTTATTGTAATGAATTTAATTATATTAAGTTGTACTTAAATCTTTTAAGCAAATAACACAAATCAGGTTAAATTATTTTAAAGAAATAAAAGTATGCTATCCTTAGTAAGTCATAACCATGTGGAGTAGTAAAGACAGACCCGGCTGCAAATCCGAATACTATATGTTTGTAGACAAATATTCTGTGAATCTCAGTTTTCTCACCTAAGAAACTGGAACTCTAATTCAGAGACCTGTTCTTGAGAATTAGCAATATGTACAAATGAAGTGGCAGTTAGTTAATGGCAGCAATAACTGATCATAAGTAATACAACCTATGAATAAAATACAGATCATGGCTTTATTATACCCTCACAATCAACAACCACTCACATAATTTAACTCATAAAATAACTCAAATTACTATAAATTGACCTTAAATCAATTTTCCACTTTCAGCAGGTTTTAAACATTACTTATCTACAAATTTAGATTTCAAAATTAATATCTGATTATATAAGGACTTAAAGACTTAAGGAAAAAAGACCTGAATGATACTTTCACTTAATGTTTTACTTATTTTGATTAAATAACATACTTGCATGGTTCAGAATTCAAAAGGGAGCTATATTTCCTTGTCTAAAACACCCAATTCCCCTCCACAGAGGCAACCCATGTTAGAATTTCTCATGAATTCTTTCACCTCTACAGGCAAATACATAGATTTCCCCCTTTCAACACAAATGGTGGCCTCCTACACACTGTACTGCACCTTGTTTTTTACATTTTCTTTATCTTGGAGGTTATGTTTTAATTAGCACACACACTAAGAATGGCCATTTATAGCTTCTTAGGAGAATTCAACAAACATCAGTTATCTTTACCAAAGTGCTTAAAAGGACCCCTCCCCAGCTAAAAAAAGGAAACACATGGCTTGCACACAAGTCCTTCAATGAGGTGATAATAATCAACACAAATATAATTCATTTATTGGTTATATAAGATATTTATTGGTTATATTCATTCCAAGATTAAATCATCCGTACGACCCATTCCTAAATGTTCTTGGTAACTTACTTTCCTAGAAGTTTCCTTTGAAATTTTTAAAAGGTACTGCTTTTGAAAAATCAGTTGTTCACCTGTTTTTATTTCTTGTCCTACTCCTCGGAAACACCATAACACAAATAAGGCTTATCTGATGAACTAAGGCTTCATCATCCCTTACATACAAAGAGCAGTATTTTTTATCATATGCATTATGAGAGCAATCAAGTATTACTGGTACCAAGAATACCATGATGAAAAGTCACCTCACATAAAGCTAAGAGACTGATATGAATGACCAGAGCAGTAAACCTCACCACTTTCAAGTAATGGAAAACAATGCATTACAAGTCTATTAAGTTTCAGGCTTCTACAACTTTACTATGGAAAATATGTTTTAGATAGTTGGCAACAATAATAGTTGCAATCCTTCATTAGGAATAGATGTCAATTTTCCTAACGTATCTTATGAAACAAAAAGTCAGAATCATTGCTTTCCTGTGCTTATCAGTACAACATTTATGACTTTTTCTGCACTCTATCACACAAAAAAAAAACAAAGTCATCCTTCCACTGAGTTTTGGCACTTGAACAAATACAGAGGTTAGAGTTCGTATACATGCTCTGTAAAACAGAGCATTACTTATAACTACCTACATTCAATAAACGTGCTAGCACTGCCATTTTAAAATAATTTTAATTTAATCATTTAAATTTCAGATTCAAAGGCATAAATAAAGCCTAAATATTATCAGATCTGTCACTCATTACATACAGAGAATGCTGAATTTCACAAATCATTATTGACACTACCAAAGTGCCAACATAGAAAAAATACAAACAGCAACAATATATTCAATTATGGTATGTGATGTCTAGAAAAAAATCATCATTTTCACTATTAATTTGTCATCCTTCTTGTTAAATCCAAGCAGGGAAAATAACCTAGCAATTCTGGCTGATTTTGGTATGAAGAACTATAATGATAACACAGTTTTAAGTCAAATTACCATGTTTTGCATCTCATACAAATAATTGTGGCCAGCACTAATGTATGTAAACCTCTACAGGACTGAAAAGCACTTTGAGAAAAATGCTTTTTTTCTAGATCACTTCAGATATATGTTGGGATAAACCTATTCAACTTCATAAGGAATTGTAACAACATGTTAATCTGGTGAAACACCAATTTTTTAATAGGGCTATGTTTCAAATACAAGATTCCAGTTAACTACGAGGGACATCATAATGAAGTTTCATGGAACAACGTAACAGAGTCACAGAGGCATTGTCTTAGGAGAGACTGATCGGTAACTAGTAAACATTTTGAAATAAACTGCTCATACACTCCACTGTTTTCTTAGCTAAAATATTTTAAGTGCTTTTAATACACCAAACAACTTGCCTTTACCCTATCAAAATATTTAAATGCGTATCAGGAAGAAGCGAAGAGTTGGTGGTAAGTGAAAATGAAATAATGATCTAATCTGGAATTAATTTCCTCTCAGGTGAAAATTCCCTTATGATAGTACGGAATATGATAGTATCCCATTATGTCTTCCCTTCAACACGCCCGACACCCAACTAAGAAAGAGTAACTGTGAATGTCTTTCTTCCTCCTTTCATCAATACATCTCTCCTTTCCTAAGGAAAGGACGGTGACGGCCTGACAGGCAATAACCCAGAATATCCTAAATCGTGCGTGCGGGCCTAAGAGCAGCGCAGCTCTCTACAGATCCAGTTACCACCTTTCCCCTTCCCCCAACCCACTTCCCGGGTTTTCGCAAGCTCGGCCTGCTCCCTCCCCACCCCGCAGCCACACTTCCAGCTGCTGCCACCGCCTTGGAGATTCCTCTAGGACTCACACCAAGCAAAGAAGTGCACCCCTCTCCACCCTGCCCCCCCAAACCGTGCTCCTCCTCAGACCACCCGCCGGCGAGATCCTCCATCCCAGAGACCCGGGAGGGGAGGGCGGCGGAAGGAGGAGGAGGCTGCTGCTTCCCCATGAGCAGAAGGGCGGCCTCTGGGAGGGCCACCCACCGGGGAAATCAGGGTCGCGAATGAAAGGGCCCTCCCGCCCAGGGCTGAGATGGGGGATGGCCGGGAGTTCATTTCTGACCTCCTCGCTCTTCAGCACCTCCTTGAACTCCCGCTTGATTCGCTGCACCGCGATGTTGGCCATGTCTCCGCCCGCAGCTGATTCGTACCCGCCTCCTCCGCCGCCGCTACGACCACCGCCACCGCCGCCACCTCTTCCTCCACTGCCTCCTCCCTCGGCGATTCAGACCCGGGCACACGAACACTGCCACTGCCACCCCGGCCGCCGCGTTCTCCTCAGTGTGGAATCACCTCCGCGCCCGGCCACCAAAATGGCGCCGGGTCCGCGCATGCGCACGACGCTGGCCCGGCCGGGCGGCGCAGCCGCTCCCGTTGTAGTCTCTAGTACGCCTCAGCGGCGATTCGGCGCCGCGCCGCGTTGCGCCGCGCGTCTAGTCTCCGGGCCCGAGCTGCGGCCGCGTGGCTCCGCCCCGCTGGCGTCTGGCGCCGGGTGGGTGCGGCTTCCGCGTTGGCCAGCCGTGACCCAGCCTCTGGGGTCCTCTGCTGCGCGGCGCGGCGCTACGCTGCCGATCGGTGTAGCATGGTCAGCGCTTTCAGCCCCTGGTGGGTGGCCGAAGGTGCGAAACCAAGCCGGCCGAGTCCACGCGTTCACACTCTGCCTGGAGCGTCGCCCTGACAAAGCCAGACCCAGAGCAAAGTCGTAAATCCACAGGCTTACTGTACCTAGGCTTACTGCTGTGTATTCACTCAATCCAGCCCATTTTCACTTGGTACGGTTCCAGAAAACCCACCATGGTCCGTTTTTGTTCTGAAATCATAGTGCCACTATTGTCACCATCACCGCCAAGTACTACAAATCACTGAATTAAATATTAATTATTGTGAGTCCCGAAAGACACATTTGAGACAGGTACTCCATGGAGAGGCTTCGGGTGGGTTTAGACGCCAAAGTTGATCTTCGACCTGTTTGGATAATTAGTATCGAGCTATGGACCCAAGACAATGGGACCCATTCCTAGAGTGTGAGGTTGGCTTGAGAATTTACATTTCTAAAAAGCTCCCAGATGACCGAATTATGAGAACTACTGAGCTACCGTATGTGGAAACAGGTATACATTGAAGTGGAAATGAGAAAAATAGAAGCACCTGAGGGAGGAGGGATGGGCGTTTACTCCTGGAAGCCTATAGCTGCAATTGTGTCTGCCGCAACGAAAGGATAAGAGTAAAATGTTTTAAGTGGAAGGGAGGTTTGATGCTGAGAGGTAGTTTGCACAGGACATTCTGGAATAAGTAATAAAAGTGTTAAATAGAAGTTTATATTTCATGCAGTACCTTCACTTAACCAATTAGTATCCTATTATAGAAATATCACAAATATATGGCTTGCAAAAGTTACTAAAATTATGCCAGCAAAAAGGGAAATAGCCTCTAGAGGTAAATCATTTAGTGGAGGCACATGGCAAAAGGAAATTCTTGAACTCCTACCCCCAAAAGAAGGGATTTTTAAATTCTAGCTCTTCCGTTGCCAACCGCAGTTTCTTTATTTGCAAAACAAGGAAGCGAAGCCGGATTAAGTGATCTTTTTCAAATTCTAAAAGTTCAGAATTCTAAAACATCATTCCAAAACATCATTTCCCTAGGTGGACTAACATAAATTATAAAAACCTTCTAGCAGCGCCCCCTAGTGGTCGTAAGAAGAGCCAAATATAAACGTGGGTCTTGGTACAATGACTAATAGGTATAAGGTAAATCATGCAATACTATATCTGTGTGACAAAACTAAAAAAAAATCCTTTACGGCTATGCAAAAAATTAGAGTACATTTATCACCCTCATTCACTTCTCAATTCTAATGTTGGCACTTCAAAAACTTTCAATACTCAAATCACAGGACTAGTTAGAAGGGTCTGGTGATTTCTTTGGAGGAGGAACTGGTGAATTTTAAATGAACATAATCATTGACCCTGAAATTCCACTTATAGGGAGTTATTATAACAGTCCTTCCAAAGAATGAGATAGCTGCATCTTAACTGATATGAGAGGATCTTTAAGATATATTTTTAAGTGATAAGCGCTCTATGCTAAAGGCAATGTGGTATCCTGGATTGGATACTAAAATTGGAAGGCGTTTAATGTAAAAACTAGTGATATCTTAATCTAAATAAGTTATTGCTTTTTTTCAGACCAGAAAACTAGGCCCCCAAGATTAGTGACCTACCAGAGTCACATTGCAAATTTAATTGCAGAACTAGACCTAAAACTCATTTCTCCTGATGCTGTTTTTTCACCCTTATTCCAATTGTTACTACCTATTTTTCAAAACTGAGAAGTGTGTGTGTTTGCTCAGAAGAATGAAATAAGATTGAGCGTCTTAGAAAAGGATTAAATTGAGAAGTTTTCTGGAGGATACCTAAGGTTCCTTAAACTGAGAAACATTTGCATTTTTGCTTCAATACAATTGTTTTAATGAAGTAAAAATGTTCAAATTCTCAATTTTCCTTTACCTAGAGTTAGACACTACTGATTTCTTCAAAAAATTATTTTTTAATAAATCTTGATTAAGTTCTGAAACGGAAAAAAGCTAGTGAAATCTAAAAAAGTCTGCATGTTAGTTAAAAGTATTGTGCCAATGTTAATTTCTTAGTTTTGACATGGTATCATGGTTATGCCACTATATAGTCCATACTGTATATAGAATGCTACCATGTGTGTGAAGAGAAAAGAATATATTTGTGTATATAATACTTGTGAATACATAAAATATTGATGGAAAGGTACATAAGACACTGACAGGAGGAACTTAAGGACCTTGGAGTAGGCAAGAGGAAAGACTTATCATATACCCTGTTGTATATTTTACCTACTCAATGGAATAAATTTCAAAAAATCAGTTTCCAGTAAGGAAGATCATCAGCCTTTCACTAGTATGATCTAATTCTCATGGATTACTTCATCAGCTAATTAATTAACTACTTAAACAAATATTTATTGTATGCCTACTATATGGAGGCATGAACTAGGCCCTGAGAATACATCAGTGAACAAGAGGCAAAAGCCCCTGCCCTTGTGGAATTTACATTCTAGTGGGCATGAAAGAATAGAATTATTCTCAAAGTATAGTCGCAGACCCCTGGTAGTTCCTGACTAAACTCTGCCCTGCCAAAATTCTTATCATCATAATACTAAGAAATCATTTGACTTGTCATTGCATTGACATTTGTACTGATGGGTGCAAAAGCAAAGGTGGGTAAAACTGTTATAATTCTGCTATAAAAATTATTACAATACTAGCAATAATTCTTCAATTGTAGACATACTATAAAAAAGAAAAGTCAGGGCAGGCCACGGTGGCTCAGCAGGCAAGAATGCTTGCCTGCCATGCCAGAGGACCCGGGTTCGTTTCCCGGTGCCTGCCCATGTAAAAAAGAAAAAAAAAAAGTCAGTTTCACTTTAGAATCTCTTTGATAAAGCAGTAAAAGTTATGAATTTTATTAAATCTCAAAATTGGGGTGCATGTCTTCTTAATCTTCTGTGTGACAAAATGGAAAGTATGCATAAGCATTTGTGCTGTATACCAAAGTACATACTAAAGCACTTGAGCAATTCGTCGAGTTGCAAGCTAAACTAGACACTTTCTTCAAGGAACACCATTTTTACTTGAAATAATGACTGACACAAATTATGTTTATTCAGATGAGGGGATTTGGCAAACATTTTCTCGAAAATGCATGGGTTTAGTCTGTCACTTCAAGGAAAATAACTAACAGCATTTACTGCCAATGATAAAAATTCAAGCTTTAAAATGAAAATTAGAATTTTAGAAAAATAATAACTAACTCCATGAGCGTGACAGCGTCCCAACACTTACAGACATGAAAAAATTGGTTAATATTAATAAATTAATAATAAATTATTAAATTAATAATAAATAATTGTTAATAAATTAATAAATTATGAAATTGGTTAATATTAATAAATGTGATTGCTTGATATGGTACAATGAAATGTGTCAACATTCTGCATAAATCAGTGAACTAAAATTTTCCAAATGATCAATGCATGATGTTATAAAATTATGCATGGGAAAAGATACCATTCAAACTTCAAGGCATACCAAAATAGATTACCAAAAATCCATGGATTTTGGCATACCAAACATCCATGGATACCAATGGATTTTTATGTAACAGAGTACAAAAAGTTCACTGAAAACATTTCAGTTTCACATGGCAGCTAACCTTTAAAAAACTACCACTTGCCTAGATTTAATGTAGTATCAAAAAAGAATATCCGTAATTATCTGAAAAAGCTGTTAAATACTCCTCCCTTTTCCAGTTAGGTGTCTGTATGTGGCTGAACTTCAGCCAAAACACACACTGCAACATATTGAATACAGAAGCAAATATGATAGTCCAGCTGTGTTCTATTAAGCCATACATTTAAGAGATTTTGTTTTGGGAAATATACTTATTATGTATGTTATTATTTAATGAGTTATATATTATTATTTATTGATTAACTTTTAAAATTTTCTCAGTTTTTTTTTATACAATAAATGTTGGTAGCTATAACCCACAGAAACAAAGACTTTTTGGAATCCTCATTTTTTGGAGGAGAGTGCATGGTCTGGGAATCGAACCAGGTCTCCCACATGGAAGGGGATCATTCTACCACTGAACTACCCATGCACCCTGGAATCCTCAATTTTTAAGAGTATAAAGGGGTCCTGAGTACCTTGGAATGTACTATGCTGCTTGGACATGAGGCTTAGATCTAAAAAGTTGCATGCTTTCAGAAAACAGTATGTAATTTACATAAGCATTGTATATGTGAAGGTTGGGAAATTAAGATTGAATGGAAGAAAGTTAATCTGGCAACTCCTCTGTTGCCCCTAAAAGTTTTGATGTGTTGATTCAGGTGAAAAAATAATAATCACCAACATTTGAAACATACAAGTCTTCCTTTTTTGTAGACTCTGCTAATACTGTTACCATTCTTCAAATTCAAATTTCCTGTTCTTCCAAATGCAGAGGAATTTTTTTTCCCTGTGGCCATTTCCTAACCTTGTGTATTGCCACCCAGGTCTTCAATAATTTTTTCCTCTCTAATCTTCTCATCACTGCTTATTCTGCCCCAGCCTTTCATTTAACTCTTTTTGAAACATCCAGTCCTAACTCTGAGACCCTGTCCTTTTTTCCTGCTTTCATTGAACTCTGCCCTTCACATCCAGCTGCCCCTACTGCCACCCATCCCTCCACCCTCCCCATTCTGCCACTTCCACCCCACACACCACATCTGGAGTGAGGAGCTCTAGCAGCAAGAGTGAAAGTAGCATTTAGATCCACAATCGAACCTCTAAACTTAGCTCACCAGTGGGCACCGCAGTATTGATTGTAATGCACACTGTATTATTCCAAATGTAGAAAATAGACCAGAACCCCCTCCACTGTGGCTTTCAGAATATCTGCAGCATGGAGTGGACAGCTGGTTTCAAAAGCACAGAATTTGCCTCCTTGTCTTAAGCTACTGATGAGGTTGCTGTCAGTCCACTGGCACTCTAAATGAGAATTTTCTTAGGAAGAGACTTCTTTCTGACCAAGAGGTATACAGCTACAAGTGGGACATGGTTATTAGGGCCTCATGCTTTATACTCAAAACATGACCTGCCAGGTGGGCCACGGTGGCTCAGCAGGCAGAGTTCTTACCTACCACACTGGAAACCCAGGTTCGATTCCCGGTGCCTGCCCGTGTAAAAACAAAACAAAACAAAAAACACTAGCTATTAATCCAAGAGACTGTGTCCTTTGCTCAGAATTCTCAATTGTTTATTGGTGAGTTAATGTCTTTCACTTCTGTAAATCAGAGTCCTTTAGTTTTAAACCCTAGAATCGCTGGAACACCAATGCAGAGAACCTAATCCCCACAGAAGCCACTCTTCAAAATCCCCTTCCTGAGAAGGAAGAGTTATAACAGAGAAATTAGGATTTAACAAATGACTATGACTGCTGAATCATTATATTGATATTTCTTCTTAGTCTCCAGTGTCTTGGAGCAGCTAGAAAGAAAAACCTGAAATTGTGGAACTGTAACCCATACCAGGCTTTGAAATCTGTCCTATAATTACTTGTTAAATATACTTTGAAATTTATTGCTTTTTTGTATATGTGTTATATTTCACAATAAAAAATGTTAAAAAAAAAAGGACCCACCTTCTTTTGGCTAATATGGGAATTTCCTGATAACTGAAGTCCCCAATTACCTTCCGCTACTTTACTCCTCAATTAGTCAGCTGTTCATTACTCAGAATACTGATTTTCATAAATTATATAACTCTTATTAAGTCAGCTGGATATCTTTGCTCCTCCAAATCAGCTCTCAAAACTTCTCAACTCTGCTTTGTGTCCTGGAAGCGTGGTCTACAATGTTGACTTTACATCAACATGATTTTCTTACCCTCTGGATGCCAATTGATTGTGGCCATTGGGAGGCTCTGGCAGGAGGTGTGAGGCTGAGAGAAGGATGAGGCCAAAGGTTAACAGTGGCTGCATTTACGTACCGAAGAGGAAGACAGGGAACGTAGTAAAACCAGTGAATCACATAAGCATGAGCCCATTCCTGCACTTCATTTGTTGTGAAGGGCATTCCTTGATCAGAAGCAATGATGTGTGGAATATCATAAGGTCATGCATAGTAGTTTGGGCAGAAGCACTGCATGCAGCAAAGGCAAATCCAGAATGTGTGTCTATTCCAGTAAGAACAAAACACTGCCCTTCCATGTTGGAAGCGGTCCACTGTAATTATACCAGGTAGCAGGCTGGGATTACGTCTGGAAATGGGGCTATATTGGGGACCGAGTGTTGTTCTCTACTGCTGGCAAATTGTGCACTCAGCAGTGGCTAGAGCCAGGTCTGTCTTTGTGAGTAGAAGTCCACGTTGCTGAACCCAGGCATAACCTCTGTCTCTACCACCATGGCTACATTCTTCATGAGCT
Organism: Tamandua tetradactyla; assembly: GCF_023851605.1. Classification (NCBI taxonomy): domain Eukaryota; kingdom Metazoa; phylum Chordata; class Mammalia; order Pilosa; family Myrmecophagidae; genus Tamandua; species Tamandua tetradactyla. Next base: position 41,492,160 of record NC_135345.1, on the reverse strand, counting down.
CATTGGGCAATGATAGCAGTAGCTGGGGAAAGAAGCCAAATATTATTCATAAAACCAGTCATATTATCCACTTGATTATTAAAATCCTTCTCAGCTGGAGTTACCGTCTGACAAGCACTCACATGGAACATGTGACAACTTCAAAAAAATATCTTCATGTTTTTTGCTCATTCAGAAAGGTCTATCCACATATTTTCTCTCAGACCTCTTTGTCATGAATTCTCCAACCATATTCCTTTCAAGTCCAGCTAAACCATTGGCCACAGCTCATGAATCTGTGTACAAATGTACATCCAGTCATTTCTCCTTCCAAGTAAAATGAACAACTAGGTACTCTGCTTAGACTTCTGCCCACTGGGAGGGTTTCCCTTCTTCACCGTCCTTCAGGGATATCCCAGAAAGGGGCTGCAGTGCTGCAGCTGTCCATTTTCAGATGGTACCAGTTTATCATGCAGAACTGTCTATAAAACAGAAGAGAGTTTTCTCTTCTCCAGTCAACTGATTATAGGGGACTCCCCTTGAGGCATAGTTGTGAACTAGGAAAGAAAAGATAACGTGGCATGAATAGGGGCCATGGGAATTTGGGCCGCTTCCTTGTGTAACTTGTACCTTCAGGACCTGCTCAAGCCCAATCTCATTAATATCACTTCCATCTGATGATGGAGCCCTACTGTGTAAACCCAACTTTATAACTTCGTAGGTCAGACAGCACCCAGTTCATGATGGGCAACTTAGGTTGCATGACAACTTGATGGCCCATGATTAAGTGTTTTGTGTCTGTTAAGACACAGTACGAAGTCAAAAGCTGTTTCTCAAAAGGAGGATGGCAGTAGTAGTTAGGTTCAAATGTCAACTTGGCCAGGTGATGGTACCCATTTGTTCTGTTGCTGTGGACTTAAAACATCAGCATTTCATCTATGGCTGGTTTTACAGTTACAACTGCCATCAGCTAGGAGGAGTACCTTCCTCAGTGAGTGACTTTTAATTTAATTAACTGGAAGTTTCAAAGAGAGAGGTCAGAAGAGAGCCCGCACAGCTCTGCGGAGCTCAGCAGCCCAGCACACCTCAGCTCAGACCCATATGTTTGGAGATGCAGAAAGGAATCGCACTGGGGAAAGCCGTTTGAACCCAGAAGTTGGGAATGAAGGCCAGCAGGTGTCACTGTGTGCCTTCCCTTGTGACAGAGGAACCCAGATAAAAGCTACCTGCCTTTCCTCTGAAGAACTATAAATTTGTAACTAAATAAATTCCCTTTATAAAAGTCAAATCCATCCCTGGTGCATACCATTCTGACAGCCTTAGCAAACTAAAACAGGGCTCTATTTCAGAAACTTAAGGGTCTGCATTGTGATTCTCCCTTAGAGACATGTCAAAGGGTCCAAACAGCATCTCTATTTGCCCTGAAATTTCCAGCACCATTGAATTTGTTGGATCATATGACCCAAGTGGCAGAGCAGCATGTATGGCAGGCCAGACCTATTGCTGAGCCTACCTTTTATCTGATCCCTACTCAAAACTAGCAGTTTTTTTGGTCACTCAGTAAACGGGCTGGAGTAGCACACCCAGATAAGGAGTATGTTGCTTCCAAAATCCAAAGAGGCCAACTAGTCATTGGACCTCTTCTTCAGATGTTGGAGGTGCCAGGTGTACTGTCCTTCACTTTAGAAGGGATTTCTTAAAATTCTCTACACCACTGCATACTTAGAAATTTCACTGAGGTAGAAGACCCAGGAATTTTTTTTCTTTTTTCTTTATCCTGTACTTGAGAAGTTGTGGCTTTACAGGACAGTTACACACAAAATAAAGGATTCCCATATATGGCCCTATTAATAATTAACAAATTGCATTGGTGTGTAATATTTGTTACAGTTGATGATAGCACATCTTCATAATTTTAACTATAGTCCATGGTTCAACTTAGGATTCACAGTTTGTGTAGTGTAATTCCATGGATTTAAAAAATTGTATTCTGTTACCATTCAACAATCTAACATTTCCTCTTATAATTACATTCAGATAAATATTTCAGTTAGTTACATTCACAGTGTTGTGCTACCGTCACCCCCCCACACACACACTTATTACCAAAATATTTCCGTATTCCAAACAGGAACCCTGCACAATTTAAGCCTTAACTTCCCATTTTCTAACTCCACCCCATCAACTGGCAACCTATATTCTAGATTCTGACTCTATGAATTTGCTTGTTCTAGCTGTTTTAGATCAGTGAGGTAATAAAATTTTTGTCCTTTTATGTCTGGCTTATTTCACTCAACATGAAGTCTTCAAGGTTCACCTATGATGTTGCATGTACCAGGGCATCATCCCTTTCCATGACTGAATATTCCATTGTATGTATATACCACATTTTGTCCATTCATCTGTAGATGGACACTTGAGTTGCTTCTATCTTTTAGCAATTGTGAATAATGCACTGCATATATTGGTGTGCAAATACCTGTTCAAATCTCTGCTTTTCATTCTTCTGAGTATATAACTGGTAGTGGGATTGCCAGGTCATATGGTAGTTCTACAGTTAGCTTTCTGAGGCATTGTTAAACTTTCTTCCACGGTGGCTGTACCATTTTACATTGTAAATAGCAACACATGACTCTTCCTAGTTCTCCACGCCCTCTCCAACACTTTTTATCTTCCATTTTCTAATAGCAGCCATTCTAATGGTGTGAAATGATATGTCATTGTGGTTTTCATTTATATTTCCCTGATAGCTAATTATGTTGAGCATCTTTTCACGTGTTTTCTGGCCATTTATATATCTTTGGAGAAATATGTATTCAAGTCTTTTGCCCATTTTAAAAGTGGATTGTCTTTTTGTTGCTAATTTGAAGGATTTATTTTTATATTTTGAATAGCAAACCTTTATTGGATATGTGGTTTCAATTATTTTTACCAATTGTGTGTATTTTTACCAAATGACTTGAGAGCTCAGAAATCAACTCTCACATTTATGACCAACTGATTTTTTACAAGGAAGCAAAGAATGCACAATTGAGAAAAAAATTGCCTCTTCAACAAATGGTGCTAGGAAAACTGAATCTCTATTTGCCAGAAAGAAGAAAAAGAAGGAGATGGAGAAAAAGAAGGGGGAGAAAGAAGAGGAGGAGGAGCCCTATCTTGCTCCTCTCCTATCTTGCTATCATTTTAGTTTCATGATGAAGTTCTTGGAGAACCAAAAAAATTTTAATTTTGATAAGGTCCTATTTACCTATTTTTTTCTTTTGTTGCTTGTGCATTTAGTGTAAAGCCTAAGAAACTATTGCCTGATACAAGGTCCTGAAGATGCTTCTCTATGTTTTCTTCTAGGAGTGTGATAGTTCTGCTTCTTATATTTATGAATTTAATACATTTTGAGTTGAGTTTTGTGTTAAGTGCAAGATAGGGCTCCTCCTCCTCTTCTTCCTCCCCCTTCTTTTTCTCCATCTCCTTCTTCTTTTTCTTCTTTCTGGCAAATAGAGATTCAGTTTTCCTAGCACCATTTGTTAAAGAGGCAATTTTTTTCTCAATTGTGCAGTCTTTGCTTCCTTGTCAAAAATCAGTTGGTCATAAATGTGAGAGTTGATTTCTGAGCTCTCAAGTCATTTCCCAATTGATCTGTATGTCTGTCCATATGCCAGTACCATGCTGTTTTGATCACTGTGGCTTTGTAATAAGATTTAAGATAAGGAAGTGTGGGCCCTCCAAATTCATTCTTTTTCAAGATAGTTTTAGCTATTTGGGGGTCGTTACCCCTTCATATAAATTTAATGATTGGCTTTTCCATTTCTGAAAATAAGATTGTGGAATTTTGATTGAGATTGCATTGTATCAATACATTTCTTTGGGTGGTATTGACATCTTGCTGATATTTAGCCTTCTGATCTATAAATATAGGTCTTCTTTTTTCTCTTTTAGCAATGTTTTGTAGTTTCTTGTGTACAAGTCCTTGGTTAGATTTATTCTTAGATGTTTGATTCTTTCAGTTGTTATTGTGAATATAATTTTTTGTTCATTGCTTGTGTATAGAAGCACTACTAATTTCTGTGTGTTGATTTTGTACCCTGCCACTTTACTGAATTCATTTATTAGCTCTAAGAGCTTTGTTGTGGATTTTTCAGGATTTTCTGTATATCAGAAAATATCATCTGCAAATATGGAAAGTTTTACTTCTTCCTTTCTGATTTGAATGTCTTTTATTTCTTTTTCTCATCTAATTGCTCTGGCAAGAACTTCCAGTACAATATTGAATAAAGGTGATGACACTGGGCATTCTTGTCTTGTTTCTGATCTTAGAGGGAAAGCCTTCTGTTTTAGTTTGCAAAAGCTGCCAGAATGCAATGTACCAGAAACAGAATGGCTTTTAAAATGGGAATTTACTAAGTTACAAGTTTACAGTTCTAAGGCCATGAAAATGTCCAAATTAAGGCAAGGCTATAAAACTGCCCAAACTAAGGCATCCAGGGAATGATACCTTGGTTCAAGAAGGCCGATGATGTTCAGGATTTCTCTCAGCTGAAAAGACACAGGGAACATCTGCTAGCTTTCTCTCCAGGATTCTTCATTGGCTTCTCCAGGGGCATGTTCTTTATGCATCTCTAAAGGTCTCTGGTTGTGTGGGCTCTGTTGGTTCTTAGTTTTTTCCAAAATGGTTCCAGCAAGCAACCCCACCTTGAATGGAGACACATCTCTATGGAAACCATTTAATCAAAAGTTACTGCAATTGGGTGGGTCACATCTCTATGGAAACAACAAAAAAGATCCCACCCAGCAATACTGAATGTGGATTAAAGGACATGACTTTTCTGGGATACACAATAGGTTCAAACTGGCACATTTCCCATTTTTCACCATTAAGTAGGATGTTAGCTGAGGCTTTTCATATATGCCCTTTATAATAAGATATTGAGCAAGTGTCCTTCAATTACTGCTGTTCTAAGTGTTTTGTTTTTTCTTTTTGTCAAGAAAGTATACTGGATTTTGTCAAATGCCTTCTCTGCATCAATTGAGATGATGATGTGGTTTTTTTTTTCCTTTTTTCTGTTAATGCGCTATATTACATTAAGTGATTTCTTTATGTTGAACCAACTTTGCAAATCAGAGATAAATCCCACTTGATCATAGTGTACAATTCTTTTAGTAAGTTGTTGGATTTGGTTTGATTGTATTTTGTAGAGGATTTTTGCATGTATAACACAAGAGATATTATTCTGTACTTTTCTTCTCTTGTTGGGCAGGTCTAGTGGTGATGAACTCCCTCAGCTTTTATCTGGGAATGCCTTGACCCACCCACTCCCTCATTTTGAAAGAAAATCTTGTTTGCTATAAAATTCTACAAGTCAGGGAACCAATGTGGGGATTCTACCAGTTGCTGAGAATGTCCATTCTAATTAAGCGCTCTGGAACTGGGGAAACAACCCCAGAATAGGTTCAGGAACCCACTGGGCCCACTATAAGATGGATCTGAGCTTTTACTCCATTTATCACCTTACTTCTATAAGCCCCTACTCTGACTGGTGGAGCACAGTGACATTTTGGATCTCTGCTCTGTATATGTGGGGAGCATTGTTGTTGCAAATGCTGTTTGGTTTTCACCTGAACACTGAATGCTCATTGTGAGTTTATAGTCAACAAGATTTTTCAATTTTCTTTTCGCTTGTAATACAAATAAAGTCAAGTCTCAACATTTTGTTCTTATGTGACAGTTATTTTTTCAAGCATGTATACTTGGTTTTATATTAATCTGCATTGCTAGTGGACAAAGACAGTGGATTCTTTTTCCTGATGCACACAAATGATCAATTCCTGAGACACCAAGGTTTCAAAGAGAGGAAGAGTTTATTACTAGGCATGTAGCAGAAGAACAGATGCCTTTTGGCCCAAAATCTGTCTCCCTGTACTATAGTAATTCTGATAATTTTATAAGATGGGCAGACTTTAGGATAATGAGCACAGTGGGCCAAAATGATGTAATTAGAGGTGATCTAATTATTGAGTATGTGCAAACTGATTACATGCTTAGTCACAGAATGAATGTAAGAAAATGGCAGCCTAAATACGAAGATGGGTGTGATTTTTAGTATTATAATGAGGTGTAGGTGGCTTGTAGGTTAAAGTCTAAGCTACTGCACATGTCAGGCAGGCCCAGTTTGGTTAAACCTAGTCTCAGTTATCAAGATAACTTTGGATCTGGGGTGGGTTAGTTCTGGGCTGACCCAAGACCCCTCATTAATAATCACTAAGGGATATCTTTAGTGTTTACAAGACTCTAAAGTTGAAAACCTGGATTAATGGGCACAAATTAAGGTTAGTCACAAAGATTTTACAACCACCAGGGCACAAGATAAAGGCCATACAATTATTATCAGAGATCAAGGCAGCTGGATTACAATTTAGAGATTTCAGAAATTTCCCTCTGTTTACTCCAATATACAAGAAAGTGAAAAAGAATATCTAAATAATGATTCAGTAATCAAAATCATCCCTTAAATCTTAATTTCTCAGTTACAATATGAAACTACTTCTTGGTCTTTTTTAGAACTGGAATCTTCATTCTGTCATTCAGCTTATTACGTATCAATCATTCCTAATTTTGTATTATCTGTAAATTTGATAAGCATGTTTCCTCAGTGCTTGTTCATGCTAAGTCATTCATGAAAACATCCAATGGGATCAGGCCATAGAGTCCTTGGACAAACTGCTAGAAACTTTTATTTTAAAATTTTTGCATAAATGGATTTAGCTCCGAAGGAACTACCCTCCTGGTCCACGAAGACTTGTCAAATGCCTTGAAAAAATAAGGATATACAATGTCCATGCCATTTTCATGATCTACCATAGTAGTAGGAACAGTAATGAATATGTATGGTAATAATGATTATCATTTATTAAGTTGTCAGACCCACTTATTTTCATATTCATATATACATATATTTACAAATTTTAATGTTGAAATATTTTTTAAATTACTGGACAGTCACAAAAATAACAGAAACCCCATGTAGAGAACTCCAACATACCCTGTGCCCCCAGATACCCAGACCAGATCCAACATTTTAACATTTTGCCACAGTTGGCATATAGCCTAGCTATATATCAATCTATCAGTTTAAAAATATGTCTAACCATCTATGTGTCTATCTGCCTGTCTGCCTTTTTATCAATCCACCTTAAATGTAGTTATTAAAGTTCAAGAAAATTAACATTGATATAGAATTTACAGTCTATATTTCAATTTTTTTTCTTATATCCCAATAATGTCCTTTTGAGGTTCCTCACCTCCCTTGCTAGATCCTATCCAAGTTCACGTATTACATTTAATTGCAATTGTTTCTTTACTTGCTCACTGTTTTTTATAATAGTTGGAACATATATATGACATAAATTTCCCATCTTAAATGCTCCCAAGCATACCACTCAGTGGGAGTACTTCTATTTATAATGTTCCCATACCCTTACCACCTTCCATTACTAAAATCTCCCCCTATCCCCAAATAGAAGCCTTATATTCATTATAGGATATACACTGTAACAAGTAGTTATAGAAAAGATTTCAGAGTTTGATATGGATTATAGTTCCACGATTTCATATTTTTCCTTCTAGCTGCTCTAAGACACTGAAGACTAAAAGAAATATCAATATAATGATTGAGCAGTCATCCTTCTAGCTGCTCCAAGGCACTGGAGACTAGAAGAAATATTAATATAATGATTCAGAAGTCATACTCATTTGTTAAATCCTGTCTTCTCCGTTAAATCTCCTTCTTCTCCTTTGATCCTTCTCCAAATCTTTAGGGGTATTTGGGCTATGCCCATTCTAACTTTTTCATGTTGGAAGGAAATGTCAATAATATGAGATAGGGGGATGGAACCAGCTGATGTTCTTGGAGAGGCTGGCCCCTTTGAGTTTCAGGACTTATTTGGCTAGAAATCAACTGGAGGTTGTAGATTTCTGGTAAGTAGTCTTAGTGCATGAAACTAGAGAGCCTTATTTCTTCATCTTCATTCTGTTGTCCTTTCCTTTTAATGTGGAGAACTCTTTCTTCTCTTATAGGGCAGGTCTAGCAGTGATGAATTCCTTCAGTTTTAGTTTGTCTGGGAATCTCTTAAACCCCCTACCATTTTTGAAAGAGAGATATGTAGTTAGAGATTTCTTAGTTACAGTCTTTGCTTTCAACACTTAAATATGTCATCACATTATTGCCTTGCCTCCATGGTATTCAGTGAGATATCAACACTTAATCTTATTGAGGCTCCCTTGTATGTGACATCTAGCTCTCTCTTGGGTTTACAGAATTCTCTATCTCTGGTATTTGAGAGTTTGATTATAATATGGTGTGGTGTGGATATATTTGGGTTTATCTTGTTTGGAGTTTGTTTCACATCTTGAATGTGTATAGCCCTCTTTCATTAAGTTTGGGAAGTTTTCAGCCATTATTTCTTTGAAAATTCTCTCTGCCCTTTCTTTCTTCTCCTTCTGGGACTCCCACAATGCACATACTGGTATGCCTGATGGTATCCCAAGAATCCTTGGGCTCTGTTCACTTTTCTTTATTCTTTCTTCCTTCTGTTCCTTAGACTAGATAATTTCAATTGTCTAATCTTTGAATTCATTGACTACTTCTTCTGTTAACTTCAATCTTCTGTGAATCCTTCTAGGCAATTTTTATTTTTGTTACTGTGATCTTTAGTCCTTTTTGGTTTCTTTTCATAATTTCCATCTCTTCATTGATATTCTCTTTGTACTCATCTATTGTTTTTCTGATTTCCTTTAGTTCTTCATACATGTATTCTTTTAGCTCTTTGAGCATATTTAACATCATTTTTTGAAAGTATTTTTTTATGCTAGTGATCAATGAAAGGGAGGGATAAGGGGTATGGTATGTATGATTTTTTTCTGTTTTCTTTTTATTTCTTTCTCTGAATTGATCAGATGTTCTAAGAAATTATCATAATGATGAATATACAACTATGTGATTATATTGTGAGTTATTAATTATACAAGAATGGAATGATAAAATGGTAAGAATGTTTGTGTTCGTATGTTGAATAAAAAATAAATTAATTAAAAAAATAAGGCAGGCTGGTTAAATAACAGTTACTGAATACAAAAGTTTAAAAAAAGTATTTTTCTGGCATATCTCAGGTCTGGTCCTCTTCATTGATATTTCTAATGCTCTTTTGTCTGGGCCACTCCTTCCTTTCTTTGTATGTTTGTTCATCTTTTTTGAAACCTAGATATTTTATATTTGAATGCATTGTAACTGCAATTTAGACTCTCAAGTGCCTATTCTTTAAGCTTGAATCCAGCCTGTGTTATGACAGAGCTTTCCTTGAATGCAAAGAGCTAACAAACAAACATACAAAAACAAGAAAAAATGAAAACACCTTTCAAAGTCTTTGTAAGTGCTCTCCTTCAGAGCTTATTCATAAAATGAATTAGAGAATAACTTTTGTTATTTTTTAAAAATTGACATCACTTTACGAATCCCTGAAAGGCTAGCAATAAATGAAATGTGATAAAATTCTACATTCAGTTGTTTCACTTATATGATTTTGAACCCCAACAGAGGTGACTCAAAACTGATGTTTTGTGTGAGCATCTTAGAATTCAGTCACTGCAAAGTTTATGCATGGTATTTTCAGCATTTCATCATTTCTCTGCCTTTCTTATTGTGGCAGAAATTTCAGTTCAATTCAATATGTTGTTCCAGAATACCTGCCATATGTTGGCCCCTGTTGTTTGCATTACATTATAACATGAGTCAATCCCTGCTTTTAAGATGCTCACAGCCTAAATACAAAGATTAGAGTGGATATAAATTAAATAAAATCTTTTAAAAAAATAATAGAATCATCAAAACCAAAGTTGGTTCTTTGAAAAGATCAATAATGATCACAAATCTTTAATTAGACTAAAGACAACGAGAAAAAGAAGGATGAAATAACTAAAATTGGAAGTGAAAGGAAGAAGATTATTACCAATTCCACAGAAGTAGAAACATTAGAAGAGGGTACCATGAACAATTATAGACCAGCAAGTAGACACAAGACCAGCAAGTGTCTAGATGAGCTAGACAAATTCCCAGAAACACATAAATTACCTCAAAGGAATCAAGAAGGTATAGAAGACCACAACAGACCAATAACAAATAAAGAAATCAAATCAGCAATAAAAAATCTCCCAACAGAGAGGAGTCCAAGACCAGATGGCTCTACTTTTGAATTTTACCAAACATTCAAAGAAGAATTAACACCAATCTTTCTCAAACTCTTTCAAAAGAAAAAAATGAATAGGAGGAAAGACTTCACACTTTATTCAATGAGACCAGCATCATCCCAATACCAAAATCAATTGAAGGTATCATAAGGAAAGAAAATCCCAAACCAGTATCTCTTATGAATATAGGTGCAAAAATCCTCAGCAAAATTTGAGAAAACAAAATCCAAAAGCAGATTAAATTATAATACACACTGACCAAGGAATGCACGGGTGGTTCAACATAGGGAAAGAAATCAATATAGCACACCACAATAACAGAATGAAAGAAAAACCACATGATCATCTCAAATGATGCAGAAAAGGTATTTGACAAAATCCAGCACCCTTTCTTCATTAAAACACTTACAAATCAAGGATTAGAGGGAACTTCCTCAACGTGAAAAAGGGCATTGTCATGGTTAGGTTCATTTGTCAAATTTTGATTGGATTGTTTCCATGGAGTCTGACTCACCCACTTGTGGGTTTGGCCTTTTGATTAAATAGAAATGTGACTCTTCCCATTCCATGTAGGTCTTGATTAGTTTACTGGAGTCCTTTAAAGGGGGAAATATTTTGGAGGAAGCTCAGACAGTTGGAGAACAGTAGTTGCTTCAGAGCCAACAGAGACGCAGACATTTGGAGATGCCTGGAGTATGACAGAGAGAGCAGATGCTTAGGCATGGGTGTTTGGAGATGCAGAACCCAGCAGACATTACTATGTGCCTTCCTATGAGATGCTAAGCAAGCCAGAACCCAAAGTAGTGTCCCAGAAGTGAGGAGCCAAGTGAGGGCCCACAGATGCTTAAAGAGGAAACCAGTGGCATCAGAAGCTGGAAGCAATGGAACTGGGAGCAAGGACTAGCAGATGCCAGCCATGTGCTTTCCAAGATTGGCTTTTCTTGAATCAAGGTTTCTTCTCTGGATGTCTTAGTTTGGACATTTTTATGACCTTAGAACTATAAACTTAATAAATTCCCCCTTTAAAAGCCATTCAATTTCTGGTAAATTGTATTCCATCAGCACTTAAGAAACTAATACAACCAGCAATGAGAAATCCAAAAAGAAAATCAAGAAAAAAATTCCATTTATGATAGTAACTAAAAGAATAAACTTAACCAAGGATCTAAAGGACTTCTATATCAAAAAGAAACTAAAGAAGAGCTAAATAAATGGACAGACATTCCATTTTCATGGATTGGAATTATTAATATTATTAAAACATCAATGCTACCCAAGGCAATTGACAGATTCAATGCAATCCCAATAATTCCAACAGCTTTATTTGCTGAAATGGAAAAGCCAATCATCTTGAAAAAGAACACAGTTGATGTGAAAAAATTATTACAGGGCCATGGTAACTGAGCAGGCAGTGTTCTTGCATGCCATGCCGGAGACCTGGGTTCGATTCCTGGTGCCTGCCCATGCAAAAAATAAATAAATAAATGAATAAATAAAATAGCTACAGAGCTCAGTAATCAAAACACCATGGTGTTGGCATGAGGAGAGAGAAATATAGCTCAATGGATAGAATTGAGAGTTTATAAATTAACTTATATATCTATGACCATTTGATTTTTCACAAAGGTACCAAATTCATACAATGGAGAAAGAATAATCTCTTCAACAAATGGTGCTGGAATAACTGGATATCCACATGTAAAAGAATGAAGGAGGATGTCTACCTCAAACTATACACAATAGTAACTCAAAATGGATTGACAGCTGAAACATAAGAGCTAAAACTATAAAACTCTTACAAGAAAACATACGGAAATATCTTCAGGAACTTGTATTAGGCAATGGATTCTTAGACTTTACACCTGAAGCATGAGCACCAAAAGAAAAAATAGAAAATTGGACTTCATCAAAATTAAAAAACTTCTCTGCACCAAAGTACCTTATCAAGGAAGTAGAAAGACAATCTACAGAATGGCAGAATACATATGGAAATCATATATCCAATAAGAATTTACTCTCTGAAATGTATAAAGAACTCCTACAACTCAATAATGACAAGAAAAATAATCCAATTTTAAAATGGGCAATGGAAAAAAAAAGGGCAATGGACTTGAATAGACATTTCTTCAAAGAAAATATATAAATGGGCAACAATCACATGAAATGATGCTCAACATAATTAGTCACTAGGGAAATGCAATTCAAAACCATGAGATACTACTTTGTACCCATTAGAATGGCTATAATTTCAAAAAGGAAAATGTTGGTATAATGTGGAAAAATAGAAACACTTGAATGTTGTTGGTGGGAATGTAAAATGGTATAGTTGCTGCGGAAAAGTTTAGTAATTCCTTAGAAAGTTAAGTATGGAATTTTGCCATATGACCAAGCAATAACACTTTCAGGTATATGCCCAAAAGAATTGAAAGCAGGGTCTCAGACAGATTTTTGTTCACTAATGTTCATAGCAGTATTGTTCACAATAACTAAAAGGTGGAAGCAACCCAGGAATCCGTCAATAGTTGAATGGAGAAACAAAATGTGGTATATACATACAATGGAATATTATTCAGCTGTATAAAGGAATGATAATCTCATATATGATACATGGATTGAAATGTCAGACACAAAAGGATGGATAGCATATGATTTCACTTATTTGAAGTAGTAGAATATTAAAGTTAATAGAGAAGAAAAGTAGATTACAGGTTACTAGGCATAGACGAGAGGGGAAAAGGAGAGTTAATTCATAACGGGTGCAGATTTTTATTTGGAGTGATGGGAAAGTTCCACTAATGGATGGTGGTAATGGTATCTCAACATTGTGAAAGTAATTAATACCACTGAATTGTGTACTTGAAAATTGTTAAATGGGATATTTTATGTTATATATATAACCATAATTTAGAAAACTGAAAAAATTAAGGGGTATGCAGAACAGGGGGAAAAGATGTGTTAATTTATTTTTGTTATTATACCATAAATATACACATACACACCTTTTTCTCAGACTTTCATAGTAGCCAATAATGGAGAATACTTATCCAACCCCAAAGGAAACTGATAAATACCAGGGAACAGCTAACTGCTCATATCTGGTAAATCTCTCAAGGAATGTGTTTGCCTCTCTGGGAGCACTGCTCTTCTCCAGAGGAATATAACAAGTTCCAGGAAAAATACAGTTGACCAGAACCAATGCAACCAAAGAAGACATGTCTCCAAATGATTCATAAAAGGATTACTATAAGGGACAGAAAAGTTTCAGCAATTCTCCAGTATCATTTCCTGTTCAGGTTGCCTTCCAGCAACCAGCTTTTGCAGTCCCATATCTATGGGATATTAGTGAGCTTGGCGTTATCATGAGTCATATTCTTGAGATCTGTCTTCTCATTTGTTGGTGATTGATGACGGCAGAGTAGGGAACGTGTTGAGTGGAATATGTTTTTCTAACCCTTTTGTATGTTTGGTCCAGAGGTATCATCAAGTCACCATTAAATATATGTTCATGATTCTGGTTTTTTATCTCTAAAACAGAGATAATAAAGCTGTGCATATATTTAAAAAATATGGTAGAGGACTACAAAAAGTATACAATATGTTTTTTTTAAAATAATTATTTTGTTTTTCAGATGAATGAACATTGCAAACACTAGAAGGCACTATTTCTCTACTAAGGAAGAAGTGAATAAAACACAAATTGCTTGAATCTTAAACTTCTCTTCCCCAGTTTCTATTCAAGACAGAGCAAAAATGCAGTATGACAAATTTTAAAATATACATTTCTATAATGAACTAAGTAATGTAAAGAAAAGGGAAAGGAGAGCCAGTGACATATATTACATCTTGAAAAAACTGTAAATCCAGTGAAAAGAAGAGAGAAACAAAAAAGTTGCAAAAAGCTGTAAAGGAGAAAAAGGACAATGAGAACATAATGAGTTTCTTCTGTAAAATATAATAATATATGAACTGCTTTCCATGTCATAGCCTTTCGGCATGTCATATTGAAATATGAAAATTTATAATTAATCTGGATGAAGAATTTGGAATCACTATGAAAATGCAAAGCTGCTTTGACAGTGCTGTCTGATAGGAAGAAAAGAAGTAGATAAATGCCCTACTTTTCCTTCCCCAATTAATTTGTGTCTCAAAACTTAGGTGAGACTCAATAAAGGGATTGAAAAGATTTTTGACAATGAGAACATTTTCAAGCCTAGACTATTAAGTAAAAGTCTTTTTATTTTTTAACTTTAATTTGATAGCTTGAGGTTCATTTGTGTTTCTCTCTGTCAGAAAAAGTGACTCTGGTAGGTCACATCTTCATGGACAATCAAAAAGCTCTCACTCAGCATCATTGAATGAGGAATGAAGGACATGGCTTTTCTGGAGTACGCCACAGATCCAAACCAGCATAGGGAGTTTTGGATTTTCTATTTGGTGTGGGTGTGTTTATCGGCTATCTTTCTCTTGGGAACAATGAAATTATCTAAAATTGAGAGTGTTGAGATGTTGACTTTGGATCTTATATATAAGGCCCAGTAGATGGAGGTGGCCAAAATATGCACTGAGAAGTAGATTGTGAACATATGAGTGAGCACGATGCTGCTACAAAAAGGAACAAAGTTGTGAGGCATGCAACAAGGTAAATGATCCTGTGGGACATTTGGCAAGGCAAAATAAGGCAGAAACAAAAGCAAATATTGTATGCACTCCATTTAGAAAATACTTACAAGAAAACTGAGGCCTAGATTGTAAACTCTTAAAGCAGTCACATTTTGTCCGGAGTGGTAATTGTTATTTTTGGATTTTGAGAGACTGTTTTATATGTGTGTAGCCTGATATTTAGTGATAAGAATGAAGCTGATTGGGTTATTATTAAGGTAGATCAGAATGCAGGGTAAGGAAGGTATTGCCTATATTTTAGAACTTTACCTACTCTTTGAGACCAAAGAAGAAAGTTGTATTATGTCCAGAACCTAAATTTTTTGTAGAACATAATCTAACTCAAGCTGTCTGGGTAGACAATCCAAACACAGGGAGCCCAGGATAAGAATTAGAGCCTTTAATCCTGTATAGCTTAATGTAATTCCTGGATACATCCCAGAGTATATTAAGCAGATAGTCAAAAATATTGGCAAGAAAACAGGGGCCTAGATAGTAAGCTCTTACAGCACACACATTTTAGTCTGGAGGGGTAATTGTTATTTCTGGATTTTGATAGACTGTTTTAAATATCTATAACCTGGTATTTAGAAATAAGAATGAAGCTAATCAGGTCCGGATTAAGGTAATTCAGAACACAGGGGTAAGGAAGACATTGTCTATATTTTAGAACTGCACCTATTCTTTCAGACCAGAGAAAGAAAGACTTATTTTGTTCAGAACCTAAATTTTCTGTAGCACATAATCTATCTCAACCTGTATGGAGAGCTCATTTGAATAATTGAAACACAGGGAGCCTAGAATAAGAATTAGGACCTTTAATTCTGTACAGCTTAATGTAATGCCTGGGTACATCCTAGAATATATTAAGCAGATAATCAAAACATAGTGGCAAAGTCCCCTGAGGGATGGGAGAAAAAAATGGAACTAATGAATTTTACCATCAGGGAATCCCCTGATACTGTGTCTAACATTAGGGACACCCAAATTAATAGGCCAAGCCCTTGATCTTGAGACTTGCTCTTGTGAAGCTTATGTAGGTAGCAGAGAAGCTTAGCCTACCTATAGGTATGGCTAAAAGTTACTTCTGGAGGACCTCTTTTGTTGTTCAGATGTGGCCTCACTCTCTCTAAGCCCAACTCTGCAAGTGAAATCATTGCCCTCCCCCCAATGTGGGACATGACATCCAGGGATGAAAGTCTCCCTGGTGGCATGGGAGATAACGCCTAAGGATGAGTCTGGCCCTGGCACCATGGAATCAACAATTCCATCCTGACAAAAAGGGGAAAAGAAGTGTAACTAATAAAGTATCAGTGTCAGAGAGACTTCAAATAGAGTCGAGAGGCTACTCTGGAGGTTGCTCTTATGCAAGCTTATACAAGCTTCAGTTAGTTGTTGCTACCTATCATAACTTTCCAAGCCCCAACTAAAACCTTCCAGCCAATCCTAAAGAATACTCAAGGCATCATATAAGATTCTACAAAGGTTCCACACTCTAGGGAAACTTTCCAAAACTTACAACCTGCAGATGGGTCCCTGTTTAAGATAACTCCTGAAGTACAGAGGGGACAACCCTTCCAGAACATCAACAGTTCCATCCCTCTATCCCATATTATCAACAGCCCCTTCCAACATGAAGAAGTCAGAATGGGCATAGCCCAAGAACCACTAAAGAGTTGGCGAAAGATCAAAGGTACTGGTGGAGTTATACAGAAGTCAGGTTGAAAAAAAAAGTACTCTGAAGTTTTAAATTCTTGACAATGAATGGAAACCAGGGAGAGGCAGAACAGAGCTAGCTACTTAATATTTGACTGATTTTTTTTTTTTGGCTTTGAAAAAGGGGAATTTAATAAGTTGCTAGTTTACAGATCTAAGGCTGAGAAAATGTCCCATTTAAAGCAAGTCTACAAAAAATGACCAAATCAAGGCATCCAGAGAATGATACCTTGGTTCAAGAAGGCCAATGACATTCAGGGTTTCTCTCTTGACTGCAAGGGCACATGGAAAAGTCTGCTAGCATTCTCTTCCAGTTTCTTGTTTCATGAAACTCCCTGGGAGGCATTTTCCTTCTTCATCTCCAAAGATCTCTGGGTGTATGTGTTCTCCTCATGACTTTCATCATTCTGTCATCATTCTCTGTTCTCTAAGAATCTCAAAAATACTTCCTCTTTTAAAGGATTCCAGTCAAGTTATTAAGACCCACCTGGAATGGGCAGAGACATGTCTCTACCTAATCAAGTTTAATACCCACACTTGTTTAGTCACATCTCCATGGAGATCATCTAATTAAATTTTCCAAAATACAGTACTGAATAGGGATTAGAAGAAATGGCTGTCTTTACAAAATGAGATTAGGATTAAAACATGGTTTTTCTAGGGTACATAAATTCTTTCAAACCAGCACATTCCACCCTCCGAACCTTAAAATTTCCATGTACAAAATACTTTCATTCCATAACAATGTCAAAGAACCTTAAAGCATTTCAGCAACAATCAAATGCAATACAACGTTAAAATCAGTACAAAGTCAGTTACAGGCATGGTCTGTCCTAAAGCAAATTTCTCCTCTGACTCTGGACCTATCAAAACTCAACACAAGTTATTTGCTGCCAACATACAATGGAGGAACAGTCATGGGATACAAAACCCATTTCCATAGGGAGAAATTGTAAAGAACACAGGAGTCACCGGACCCAAGCAGTTTTGAAAACCTGCTGGGCAAAGTCCATCAGATTTTAAAGTCTGAGAATCATTTATCTTCAGGGCTCTAAAAAGTAGAAGCCCAACCCTTTGAAAGAGCCTACCCAGAGGCCAGACTCTTTCTGAATGCAACCTTGGGGGATATTGGGGAAACCACCTTTTTCTTGGATCCACCCTCCACAAGTATTGGGGTTGCACCTGGGCTCTTTGCCATCTCTGGGGCACAGGCCCAACCCCACCATGATATGGCAACTAGACTCTCCCCAACCTCAAAGGAATGTGTTCCACGCTCCCCAAGTCCTAATACAGCATGATTCTTCCACTGCAACAAGGTGGAAGGCCCATCCTTTGCCTTTGGGGCAATCTCAGCCTCTCCATGTGCTTGGGTGGGTACCCCCTCCTGGAACGAGGCTTCTTGACTTCAGACCTCACTCTCCATGGTTCTGTCTCTAAAGTTATTTTTCCTCTAATGTGTCCCTTCTCTGTCCCTCTCAGTCCCAACTAGCAGTGGTTCACTTTATACAGATCTCACAACACTCTCATTAGCTTTCTATGCAATAGCCTCAGATCATGCCCATCAGACATAAGGAGTTTCCACAAATCCTAATTGGATAAACCCATGTCTGATCCTGGCTTTCTCTGAAATGGTTGACTGGTTCCACATTTGGTTAAATCCTCATGTGGGGCACTTTTCCCTGGGGTCTCCCTTCCTGGAAGCCCAGAATTTTTCCAGAAACATTAATTTCTAGTTTTTTGTACCAATAGTTCAGTTTTCATCTTATCTCTCTTCTGTTACATTTCACTATAAGCAGTGAGGAGAAACCAGGCTGAAGTTTCCACATTTAAATTGGAAATCTCTTCTGCTAAATATTCAAGTTTCATGGCTTTTAAAATCTGCCTTCCAGCCAAAGTCAATAGTCAATTTTTCCAGATTATCTGTTTTAAAACAAGTATCACTTCCTTCCAGTTTGCAATGACACATACCTCATTTCTGTCTAAGGCTTTACCAGAAGTATCTTTAGAGTCCACATTTATATCAACAGTCTTTTCAAAGCATTCTAGGCCTTCCCTATCAAGCTCCTCACAACTCCTCCAAAATCTTCCCCTTATCCATTTAAAAAGCCATCCCAACATGTTTGGTATGCACAAATCACAGCAGCACCCACTCTCTGGTACCAAAATCTTTGTCTAGTTTGCTAGCTTCCAGAAAGCAATATACCAGAAGCAGAATGGCTTTTAAAAAGGGAAATTTAATAAGTTGTTAGTTTACAGTTCTAAGGCTGAGAAAATGTCACAATTAAAAGCAAGGCTATAAAAATGTCCAAATTAAGGCACCAAGAAGTTACCTTCACTCAAGAAAGGCCAATGGGTTCAGTGTTTCTCTCTCAACTGAGAAGACACATGGCAAACATGGCAACAGTCTGCTTAGCTTTCTCTCCTGGCTTCTTGTTTCTTGAAGCTCCCCTGGAGGTTTTCTCTTTCTTCATCTCCAAAGGTCGCTAGCTTGTGAACTCTGGTTCTCTTAGCCTTGTGACTCTGCTCGGATCTGCTGTGGCTTTCTCATGGCTCTTAAAAGGTCTTTATTTGATTGACATTTAAGGAGGCATCTTGAGGTTGACTTCTATTGGTCTATTTAGAATGGGAAATAGGAACTGAAAATCACAGATTCTCTCCATTATACCTGTGCTTTAGAATACTGAAAACTCTAAGTGCCCAGGCACCATGTGTTCTAGTTTGCAAGCTGCTGTAATGCACATACCTGAAATGGAATGACTTTTATAAAGGGAATTTAATAAATTACAAGTTAATAGTTCTAAGCCTATAGAAACGTCTAAACTAAGGCATTTGGGGAAGATATCTTAATTCAAGAAAGGCAGGTGCATCTGGAACACCTCTGCCAGCTGAGAAGGCGCACTGGTGCCTTTCTGGCCTCTTGCTATTGGGCTCTATTGCTTTCATCCTCTGTTCCTGTGGAGGTTCCTCACTTTATTTCTCTGGGACTGGCTTTAACCTCTTGGTTTCCCTTGGCTCTATCTATGAATCTCAGCTCATTCTGTTTTTTTTTCTCAATCCCTTGATGCTGAGTCTCAGCTCATTCCAGGATTTCTGTCCCACATTGCTAGAAAGGTCCACACCCCTAGGAGTCATGTCCCACATAGACAGGCGGAGGGTGGTAAGTTTGCTTGTTGTGTTGGCTGGAGAGACAGGCCTCATCTGAGCAACAAAAGAGGTCCTCTTGGGGGTGACTCTTGGGCCTAATTTTAAGTAGGCTTGACCTATCCTTTGTGGGGTTAAGTTTCATATGAACAAACCCCAAGATTGGGGGCTCAGCCTATAGCTTTGATTGTCCACACTGCTTATGAGATTATCAAGAATTCAACTTGGGGAAGTTGAATTTTCCCCCTTTCTCATCTATCCCTGAAGGGGACTCAAAGCACATTTTAACAAGCAGTTACAGAATAGATTTCAAAGCTTGGTATGGGTTACCATTCCACATTTTCAGGTTTCTCCTTCTAGCTGCTCCAAAACACTGGAAGCTAAAAAGAATATCATTATAGTGATTCAACAGTTTGTTAAATCCTACCCTATCTGTCATAACTCCTCTTTTTTATTTTTAACTTTCTTTTTATTGTATAGTATAGCACACATACAAAGCAAAGAAGTAAAATATCAATAGTTTTCAAAGTACTCTTCAACAAGTGGTTACAGGACCATTCTAGCCAATCCTAAAAAACACTTAGGGCAATGTATAAGATTCCACAAGGATTCCAAGCACTAGAGTAACTTTCCAGAAACCTACAACCTCCAGATGGGTGCCTGGTCCACATAAGTCCTGAAACCACCCAGAGTTTGTCATGGGCTACAATACAATCCTTCCATATTTTTCCTTCTAGCTGCTCCAGAATATAGGAGGCTAGAGGGATTAAATACTTTTTTATCATCACAATCGACTTTTGTTTCCTTCTGTTTTGTGAACAATAACATATATACAAAAAAGCTATAAATTTCAAAGCACAGGACCACAATTAGCTGTAGGACATATTTCATACTTTGACATGGGCTACAATTTCACAATTTTAGATTTTTACTTCTAGCTGCTCTAAAATACTGGAGACTAAAAGAGATATCAATTTAATGATTCAGCATTCATATTCACTTGTTAAGTCCTATCTTCTATGTATAATTCCACCATCACCTTTGATCTTTCCACACCTCTCTTTGGGGTTGTTTGGGCTATGGCAATTCTAAAATTTTGATATTGGAAGGGTCTGTCACTAATATGGGGTAGGGAGGTGGAACTAGCTGATGTTCTGGAAAGGCTGGGGTAGATCTCAGGACTTATCTGGACCAGGCACGCACCTGGAGGTTGTAGGTTTCTGGAAAGTTGTTCTAGTGCTTGGAACCGTTGTGGAATCTTATACATTGCCCTAAGTGCTTTTTTAGGATTGGCTAGAATGGTCCTGACTAAGGTTTGGCAGGATATGATAGGCAGCAAGGTCTACCTGAAGCTTGCATAAGAACAACCTCCAGAGTAGCCTCTCAACTCTATTTGAACTCTTTCTGCCACTAATACTTTATTAATTACACTTCTTTTCCCCCTTTTGGTCAGGATGGAATTGTTGATCCCACAGTGCCAGGTCTGGATTCATTCCTGGGGGTCATCTCCCACGTTGCCAGGGAGACTTTCATCACTGGATGTCATGTCCCACATTGGGGGGAGGGCAATGATTTCACTTGCAGAGTTGGGCTTAGAGAGAGTGAGGCCACATCTGAGCAACAACAGAGGTTCTCTTAAAGTAACTCTTAGGTATGCTGATAGGTAGTCTAAGCTTCTCTGCTACCTACATAAACTTCACAAGAGTAAGCCTTATGGTCGAGGGCATGGCCATTGATTTGGGTGTCCCTAAAGTTTGACACAGTATCAGGGGATTCCCTGATGGTAAGGTTTAATAGTTCCATATTTTTTCTCCCATCCCTCAGGGAACTTTGCCAATACTTTTTGATTATCTGCTTAATATACTCTAGGATGTTTCCAGGCATCATAACAATCTATACAGGATTAAAGGCCCTCTATCTCATTCTGTGCCCCCTGTGTTTCAATTGTTCAAATGAGCTAAACAGGTTGAATTGATTATGCACTACAGAAAATTTCAGTGCCAGATCAAATAAAACTTTCGTCCATTGGTCTCAAACAGTATGTGTGGTTCTAAAATATAGACACTGTCTTTCTTACCTCTGCATTCTGAATTGCTTTAACCCCAACCTGTTCAGCTTTGTTCTTATCTGTAAATATCAGGTTACATGTATAAAACAGCCTCTCAAAATCCGAAATGATAGTTACCACTCTGGACTTAATGTGCCTGCTCTAAAAGCTTACAAGCTAGGCCCTTTTTTTCTTATAAGGATTTTCTAAAGGTGTCCACACCATTATTGTTTTTTTTTTTTTGTTCCTGGCTTATTTGTCTCACCAAATGTCCCACATGTTCATTCACATCGTTGCATGCCTCACGGCATTGTTCCTTTTTGCACCAGCACAGCCTTCATTTATAACTATACACCATTGTTTACCAACCTACTTCTCAGCATTCATCGGGCATCATGTAGAGGGCCCAAAGTCCACAGTTCATCAACATTCTCAATTTTAGATGATTTCATTGTTCCCAAGAGACAGAAAATCAATAAACACACCCTTGCCAAGTAAGAAATCTAAACCTCCTCTTAACTCTTGTCCCTCACCCCATTATTTACCTCTGCTAGTGCTGTGGTAGTACTGATGGTTTCCTATTGAACATAGCTCATAGCATGCAATAGCAGTTTTCCCCTGTACCCTGTACTCAGACACTTTAACGAGAATCATATCTTTGAAGTAATTCTTACGAGAACTCATTCATATTTCTAGTGTGAGTCAGTTGACACGTAGGTCTATACAACCCCTTTCAATCTTGTTCATCTTCAATATGGTAATATTACTTCTAAACCCACTAGAGGGTAGTAACAGCTTCCCTGAAGTCACAGAATGAGTGTTTTTCAAAGGTTATTTTTCATTTGTTTTTTTCTTATCTCCTAATTCAGTATAGTTCTTCAAGTACAAATGCCCTTTTATTTCCTTCCTTCTTTCACAAATGTTCCATCAAGAGCTCTTGTATGTGGCAAATGTTCACTGAACATCTGTTAATTGATTTTTCTTATTATGGTGGAAAATTTGGGTAAGAAAGCACATTTGTATGAACCAAAGTGTATAAATAAAGTGTAACCAAAAGGAAGAACACTTGAAGAACTCTGGATCTCAATTAAACACACGTATTGATGTCATATTTAATAATTTTTTAAAAAACTAAAAATTATTTGTGTGCGAGCAAAACCACTGCAAGTGTCGTAAGTATATTTTGGATATGTTTGAAGTATATTTGTCAATAATACAATAAAATGGTTAAAATGTAAATTTCTATTAAAAGCATTAGATAATGCCTGTCGCATTTGTCAAAAAGTATGCATTATCTAATGTCAATTTTCTGGTTTTCTTGATACTTTTTTCCACTGAGAAAAAAGGATTTTAAGAGTGTACATTAAAGATATAAGGAAGATGAAGACAAAGAATTGCCACTTTATCAGACAGTTTAGTCTATTTGTAAAATTTTAAATTTGCATTACTTTTATTGTGTCATGCAACATCTTCTCAAAATTTGTGTAGGCAGGGATTGTTTTGCTTTATTGGAAGATAGGATGGGCATTTGTTACAATCCCCAGCATACTAGGAAGTATAAAGACTTAATTGGTTGATTCTTTGATTACGATTCTAGCATCAGATTGGTTCCATGTAAAATTAACAAACATTTGATGATGATGATGAAGAAAATACTTTATTTTTTTATATATATATTGTGATTCATATATATACATTGCATAACATAGAAAAAGGACTTAAGTTCCATACTTATTTTGAATTTCTCATCTCAAGTAATTTTTTTTTTTTTGCATGGGCAGGCCCTGGGAATCCAACCCCAGCCTCTGGCATGGCAGGTGAGGACTCTGCCTGCTGAGCTACCATGGTCCACCCTAAAGTAATCACTTTTTCATGACTAAAGTTTGATGAGCTACAGTCATATCCTGAGTCCTGGCCTCTCGCCTTCCTCCCCAGACAACATGAGCTTTACCACTTGTTCCACCACCTTCTCCACCAACTACCTATCTCTGGGCTCCAGCCAGTTGCCCAGCCACTGGGGCTGGACAGCCAGCATGCAACCAGCATCTACACTAGTGCTGGTGGCTTGGGTTCCTGGATCTCCATGTCCCCCTTCTGGGGCAGCTGGAGGTATGGAGACCTGGCCAGTGGGATGGCTGGGGTCTGGCAGAAATGGAGGGCATCCAGGGTGAGAAGGAGACCATGCAGGTCCTGAATGACCATCTGGCCTCCTACCTGGACAGGGTGAGGAGCCTGGAGACTGAGAATCAGAGACTAGAGGGCAAAATTTGAGAAGATCTGGAGAAGAAGGGATCCCAGGTCAGGGACTGGGGCCATTACCTGAAGACCATGGAGGAACTGAGGGCTCAGATCTTTGAAAATTCCATGGACAATGCCCATGACCTTCTGCAGATTGACAACGCCCTACTGGCTGCTGCTAACTTCAGAGTCAAGTACAAGACTGAACTGGCCATTTGCCAGTCTGTGGAGAGCAACATCCATGGGCTCCACAAAGTCACTGATGACACCAACATCACTGGGCTGCAGCTGGAGATGGAGATTGAGACTCTCAAGGAGGAGCTGCTCTTTATGGAGAAGAACCATGAGGAGTAAGTAAAAGCCTACGGGCCCAGATTGCCAGCTCTGGGCTGACCATGGAGGTGGATGCCCCCAAGTCTCAGGACCTCAGCAAGATCATAGCAAACATCCAGGCCCAGTATGATGAGTTGGCCCAGAAGAACTGAGAGGAGCTTGACAAGTCCTAGTCTCAGCGGACTGAGGAGAGCACAACAGTAGTCACCTCTCAGTCTGCTGAAATAGGAGCTGCTGAGATGACACTGATGAAGCTGAGACATACTGTGCAGTCCTTGGAAATTGACCTGGATTTCATGAGAAATCTGAAGGCCAGCTTGGAAAACAGCCTGTGGGAGGTGGAAGCTTGCTACACCCTGCAGATGGAGCAGTTCAATGGGGTCCTGCTGCACCTAGAGTGAGAGCTGGCACAGACCAGGGCAGAGGGGTAGTGCCAGGCCCAGAAGTACTAGGCCCTGCTGAACATCAAGGTCGAGCTGGAGGCTGAGATTGCCACCTATCACAGCCTGCTATAAGATGGGAAGAACTTCAGTCTCAGTCTCAGTGATTTCCTGGTCAGCAGCAACTCCATGCAAACCATCCACAAGAACACCACCTGCAGGGTTGTGGACAGCAAAATGGTATCTGAGACCAATGACACCAAAGTTCTGAGGTATTGAGGCAGCAGATGCTGATTGCCCTTTGGGGAAAAGTTGGCCAATAAAAACGTCTGCATCTTGAAAGAAAAAAAAAGTTTATTGAGCTTTTTTATTACTTTCAGAAATTCCTTCTCCATTACTCCCACTAGCCAACCTGCACAGATCCTTAAACAAGGCCAATGGAGACTAGTTTTAGAGAACAGTGATTAAAAGCTCTGGCTCTGAAGTAAAAATGCTGGGGTCATTTTTAACAAGTCATTTATCCTCTATGTTCCTCAGATCCTCATCTGTAAGATAGAGATAATGTTGTCGTATTATTGTGATAAGTACATGCTACATCTAACAGTCAATACAAGGTCCGGCACATTAAAAAATACTCAACCAATGCTGACTAATGACTATGAAGTTTCACAATAATCTGTCTACTCTGTTTGCAAGTAATGGGTAGACAGAATCATTCATAATTTCATGGCAGTTGCTGCTTGTGTGATTTCCAGTATGTGGGTGGAGAACTATTTGTCAAAGCCAAGAACTCTGTGTTCTGTTACTGTGTAATATTTATTTAATCATTAGATAACCGCAGTATCCATCTTTGGCCTTGCATTACTCAGTAGTTCTATGATGTAATTGTTTAAAATGATATTTGGTCCCAAATTATGTTTGTAAGTAGGGTCCAATTTAAGCCTCCACCCATATACATCATTCCATCCAGAAACCTCCTCTAGGTTTATAACTTCATTCAGGATTTTGCCCCCTGTTCAAATACAAATACCCTAGTTTCTACAGTTTAGGGTGAAAACAGTTTTGCTTTTACACTGTGTTTTCAAAATATTACCAAGTACTAATATAGTATACTGATTTGACATTAATTAGCATTCCAACTAAATGATTTATTTCTTTAAATATTAATATTCTTATCTGCTAAATCCAAATGTTCTTCTTATGCTCTCTCAAAACTTTTTGCCCTAGCCTTAGTTAACTTATACTTAAAAACCGAAAATTCATCGGTGGGTGATTTCTGTTTCCAGCTTCTTTCCATTTGAATTCATGTTGGATGCTACAAAATATTTCACAAAGCAAGCCAATTTATTGATGAGCATTGCTCCTTAAATCTCCCCACAGTTTCATATTAGACATGACCTAGGGTTGAGGGGAAACTCTAGGATCATGTTACAAGATCATTTATTGCAATCTGACCATATTCTTGGCCAACTACATACATGGATCATAGCACTTGAAAGTTTAGAAAAGTATTTTCATTTCAAACAAACTGATTTGTGTTGAGGATAGTTCCAACTATAAAAGGAGTAGGCATTTTGGATTTCCCATTAAAGTAATAGCATTCTAAAGTTAAAATATTTTGCTTATTATTTTTCCTTTTTTGTTTTTTCATTTTGTCTGCTTATTATTTTTGCTCATTATTCTCCCAAACTAGGTAATATTATATCCCTTTGTCACCCTTTATTTCCTTCCTCTTATCAAAAATAGGGTCCTGATGATAATCTAACCCACATGCCCTAATTATCTTAGATTATTTTAAATATTTAATATCTATACATGCACTTAAAGTACCCATTAACATGGTTCAATTGCTAAAAAGATTCACAGGACTCAAAATGACAATGTTGATAAATCTGTTGTTTATAATAGGAAAAGGATACAATGTTGCAACATTGAACTAAGGATATGCCTCAGAGTCAAAGACTGCTTCACAACAACAAGTTTGGAGAGGCCAGGGGCAGGTTCCCTTTTCCATTCTTTTTAAGGGCTACATCAGATGCAGTTTCTTTCCCTGATCAGGAACCACTGATATAACACTTTGGAAACAGGGAAGCTGTGTTAGTCAGGGTTCTCTCGAGAAACAGAGCCAACAGGAAAGATCTGAAAATATAAGGCTTGTGAAAGAATCTCATACAATCATGGGAATTGAAGAGCCCAAAATCCATAGGGCAGGCTGTGAAGTTGGTGGCTCTGATGAAGGGTCTGGATGAACTTCAAAGGAGAGGCTTGCTGACTGAAGACGCAGTGAAAGAGTTTCTCTTCTTCCTTAAAAGCCTTCAGCTGATTGGATTACCTTGTTGTGGAAGACATGTCTTAGCTGATGGCAGACGTAATTAGCCACAGATGCAATCAATTGACTGATGATTTAATCAACCAGTCATGAAATACCCTTTGAGCAATCATCAGGCCAGTGCTTTCCTGACCAGACAACTGGGCATAATCATTTGGTCAAGTTGACAACAGAACCTAACCATCACAGTCCACCCCTTGTCAGCTTGGCAGCAATATATATCACCTAGCAACACACTTAACTTACAAACAGAACACAATAACAGACATATGTTTCACCTAACAATACTCCACTGCCCTGTATACAATCGGAAATGGACTACATCTTTCCAGAATAGGGTGCAAATCCTTGGGTAGCATTCACTCTTAAACTTCATACCCTATGACTTAAATACTATAACATGAACAATACAACTTATGTCATATGATAAGAGGAAACAAGACGTGCTTATGTACAAATGCAAATAAACTTATAACAAAACAGGGAGGAAATATTCATATTGTCACAGTATTCATCTTTGTAACTGGTCACATGGTTGTAGTTCATGTTTATTCCTACCTTCTTCTACTCCCCATTCCACATTCCCTTTACCCTCAGCAAGCATTTCAACTGGTCATGGTCCTTTGCCAGGTGGGGTGTGGTAGTTAGGTTCACGTGTCAACTTGGCCAGATGAAGGTGTTTAGTTCTGTTGCTGTGGACATGAGCCAATGGTATATGAACCTCATCTGTTGCTCATTACATCTGCAGTTGGCTAGGAGGCATTCCTGCTGCAATGAATGATGTTTGATTTAACTGGCTGGTGCTTAAATGAGAGAGCCCAACATAGCACAGCCCAAGCAGCTCAGTATACCTCATCTCAGCACTCACAGCTCAGCCCAGGCCTTTGGAGATGCAGAAAGAAATCACCCTGGGGAAAGTTGTTGGAACTCAGAGGCTGGAGAGAAGGCCAGCAGAGATCACCCTGTGCCTTCCTGCATAAGGAAGAACCCCAGTGGAAAGTTAGCTGCCTTTCTGCTGAAGAACTAATGAAATAAATCCCCTTTTATTAAAAGCCAATCCATCTCTGCTGTGTTGCTTTCCAACAGCTAACAAACTAGAACATGGGGTGACCCAGACCTTCATTACTGAAGTTTCTGGGCCATTGGTAGTCCTGCCTGGATTGGATTGGTACAGTTTTCCATTGACTTTAATCACAGGGCATGGCTGTAGTAAGAGACACCCTAGGGGATCTCCTGTATTCCAGGAAAACTTTACTTTAGCCCCATTGAGTAGTTGCAGATCAATTTCCCCTTGAAACTCAGGGTAAATCATCCCAGAAAGAACAGTCATCCCCTTTCGTGCCTGTTGATTCAGTGACATGAGAAGCACAAAGTGGCCAGGTGGCAGTCCTAATTTCCAGTTCAATGGAATCATTCTTGTGTCTCCTTGAAGGAGCACTCCTCCCTTTGGAACTAAGACCTGTAGACCAGCAGAGCTTGAGGCTTCAGGGATAGGAAGCAAAAATTTTCCTAATGGATCACTAGGAGTGATAGTGAGTGGTGCCACTCCCATTTCCACCTCTTAATTCCTAGATCTGTGAATCCTATCTATGGGAGAAACAGCACCAAAGAGTGGACACTGATGTAGAGCATACAAAGCCTCTTGGAGAACGCTCCCCAAGCCTACAAGGTATTGCCACCTAGTTGGCACTGTAAATGGGCCCTCAAAAGGCCATTCCACCATTCTATCAACCCAGCTGCTCCGGATGATGGGGAACATGGTAAGACCAGAAAATTTCATGAGCATGTACCCATTCCCTCACTTCATTTGCTGTGAAGTGGGTGCCTTGATCACAAGCAATGCTGTGTAGAATACCATGATAGTGGATAAAGCAGTCTGTAAGTCTGTGTAGGATAGTTTTTGCAGAAGCATCGTGTGCAGGGAATGCAAATCCATATCCGGAGAATGTGTCCATTCCACTTAGAACAAATTGCTACCCCTTCCACGATGGAAGTGGTCCTATGTAATCAACCTGACACCAGACAGCAGGCTGGTCACCTTGGGGAAGTATGGCATATTGGGGACTGAGTGTGGGTCTCTGCTGCTGGCAGATTGGGCATTCAGCAGTGGGCAAAGCCATGTCAGCCTTGGTTAGTGGAAGTCCATGTTACTGAACGCATATGCAGCTTCTATGCCTACCATGATGCCCACTTTGTTCATGAGCCCATAGGGCAATGACACGAGTGGCTGAGGAAAGAGGATGACTTGTATCCACAGGAAGGGTCATCTTATCTACTTGTTTATTAAAACCTTCCTCTGCTGTAGTCACCCTCTGGTGAGCATTCACATGGAACACAGATATCTTCAAGATCTTTGCCCACTGCAGAGAGGTCTGTCCACATATTTCTCCCCCAGGCCTCTTTGTCACCAAGTTTCTTATCATGCTCCTTCCAAGTCCCTGACCATCCAGCCAAACCAGAAGCATCAGCCCATGAGTCAGTATACAAATGCATCTCTGGCCAGTACTCCTTCCAAGCAAAATGACCAGCCAGCTACACTGCTTGATGCTCTGCCCACTGGGAGGATTTTCCCTCACCACTGTCCACAATAGGACTGTGGTGCTGCAGTTGTCCATTTCTGAGTGGTCCCTGTATATCAAGCAGAACCATCTGTAAACCCATGCCTGATTTGCTCTTCCTCAGTCAACTGACTATAAGGAACTTCTCAAGAGGCCAGAGCTCTAGTCAGAGAAAGAGAAGGTAATGTGGTAGGAGTGGAGACCATGGGCATTTGGGCCACTTACTTGTAAATTATTTGTAACCTACTTGTACCTTCAGGATCTGCTTGAGCCCTATCTCTAACATAACATTTCCATTTTTTTTAACCTTAAAAAGCTTTTTAATTATTTATTTTTTGGTTGCTCATACAAAGCCTATTTAAAAAAATTTATTGTTTATTGTCAAACCAAAAAAAAACCATACAAACATGAACATTCTTAACATACAAATGTTCCATGCATGCGGGACAATCAATGGCTCACAATATCATCACATAGTAGTATATTCACCACCACAAACATTTTTAGAACATTTGCATCACCCCAGAAAAAGAGATAAAAATAAAAAACTCATTCATACTATGCCCCTTACCTCTCCCTCTCACTGACCACTAGTATTTCCATCTACTCAATATATTTTAAACTTTGTTCCCCCTATTTTTTTCTATACCCCTTAACCACTCCCTTTCATTGTTCACTAGTATTTTCCTCTACTCGGTTTATTTTTAACATTTGTTCCCCTATTATTTATTTTTAATTCATATTTTTACTTATCTGCCCATACTGTAGATAAAAGGAGCATCAGACACAAGGTTTTCACACTCACATAGTCACATTATGAAAGCTATATGATTATACGTTCATCTTCAAGAAACATGGCTACTGGAACACAGCTCTACAGTTTCAGGTACTTCCCTCTAGCCTCTCTAATACACCTTAAATTCAAAAGGGGATATCTATAAATTGCATAAGAAGAACCTCCAGGATGACCTCTCGACTCTGTTTGGAATCTCTCAGCCACTGATACTTTATCTCATTTCTCTCTTCCCCCTTTCAGTCGAGAAGGTTTTCTCAATCCCTTGATGCTGATTCCCAGCTCATTCTAGGATTTCTGTCCCATGTTGCCAGGGAGATTTACACCCCAGGAGTCATGTCACATGTAGAGAGGGGGAGGGCAGTGAGTTTGTTTGCTGTATGGCTGACAAAGAGATAGGCCACATCTGAGCAATAAAAGAGGTTTTCTGGGGGTGACTCTTCAGCCTAATTTTAATAGGCTTAGTCTATCGTTTGCAGGGATAAGTTTCATATGGACAAACCCCAAGATTGAGGGTTCAGTCTATTGATTTGGTTATCCCCACTGCTTGTGAGAATATCAGGAATTTTCCAAATGGGGAAGTTGAATTTTCCCCTTTTCTTGCCGTTCCCCCAAAGGACTTTGCAGATACCTTTTTATTCTGTTCAAATCAATCACTATCTTTCCTTCTGGTTTCATTTGTGCTCCCAGCCCTCTTTCCTCGATCATTCTCACATTCAGCTTCATTCACTGTACTAACATTATGTGCTACAATTAGGTAGTATTGTGCTATCCATTTCTGAATTTTTACAATTAGTCTGTGTTGCACAATCTGTATCCCTCCAGCTCCAATTACCCAATATGTAGCCTATTTCTATCTCCTAATGGCCTCTGTTCTTAACTGAAATTCTCCAAATTCACTCATTAGTGAGACCATACAGTATTTGTCCTATTATTTCTAGCTAATATCACTCAGGATAATGTCCTTAAGGTCCATCCATGTTGTTTCATGCTTCATGACTTTATTCTGTCTTACAGTTGCATAATATTGCATTGTATGCATATACCACAGCTTGTTTAGCCACTTATCTGTTGATGGATGTTTTGGCTGTTTCCATCTCTTGGTAATTGTAAATAATGCTGCTATAAACATTGGTGTGCAAATGTCTGTTTGTGTCCTTGCTCTCATGTCCTCTGAATAGATACCTAGCAATGATATTGCTGGATCATCAACCACAGATGCAATAAAATAATTGATGATTTGATCAACCAGCAGAAATACCCTTGCAGCAATTATCAGGCCAGTACTTGCCTAACCAGATCACTGCACATAATCATTTGGCCAAGTTGACACCAGAACCTAACCATCACAGAGCCCAAAATGGAGTCTTGGCTGGGGGTTTAAATATTTTGCTAGTTATGTAGGCATAGTCCTGTTGAGTGACCAGCTTCAACAGCAGAGCTGAGGCCAGGTGCAAAATACCAGTTTCACTAATAATAGCAATCAATGCTGACAAGATGGTACAAATGGCAAACACCCAAAGCTCCACATACACATGGTTATAAAACTGTACTATTAATCAGGATGCTTTTTGCCTTGACCAGGGATCAGAGTCATTCAAGAACTTTAGAAAAACAGCTCAAGTTAATTCCAGACCTGTCGGATTAACTTTCATAATATAGTCCACCACTCTGATCTGTGGTCATGTCCTTTTTCGGACAAAATTATTATCCTCAGTTTGATGGAAATTACTTTCCTTACAGTGAAAATGCACATACATACTCTAAACATTTGCAACAAATAGTGAGGGGTTATATGGATTTAAATAGACAATGGCACCATTCAATAATGCCAGCTAAAATTTTCTCACATTTTTTATACTGTCTTTACAATTTTCTCCCCCGATATACAGTTATCTTAACTTTAAGATAATATAACTGATGAATGTTCAAGAACTGTAATCAATTTATCATTACTCAAATCTAAATCTTTAGGTCATTCTGCTCCATAGGGATAATATCTGTGAAACAAGAACCAAAAGACATAGCACATTAGTGTTTTTCTATATGGTCAAGTTTGAACTCCCTTTTTCATCCATTTTGAGGACATGGACCACTCCTGGAAGCATTTTCTCCCAGTTTGAGGTCACAGCTTTTCATAAGAGAAGGAGATTTTGTCAGGAGTCCTTCTTCCCAGTGTATATATTCTTTCTTTTTTTTTCAATAAATACATGCAAATTTATTTATAGGGATAAGATAGTTTCTTTGAGGATACAGAAATTCAACAAGAGTTGAAAACATTTTATTCATTTCATTTCTGATGTTCTTTGCCCAGCAGGCAGGGCAGCAGGGGAAACTAAAATAATCTCTTTAAAAAAAAATCTCCTAGTTTGGGGAGGGGGTAAGAAAAGACAATCTTAAAACAGAATCCTCAATGATTCCTAATTGTTTTTTGAATACAGAAGTCAGGGTAGGGGTTTCCACTGAGTTCAAAGAGGAAGGCATGACTTCTGTGTAGTGCTGGGGGGGAAGGGATAGGAGTTGGGCCCACACAGGCTGGCCCACTAGTCCACAGATGCCAAGATGATGTCTACTGGCAGCTCCTCCACACTTCTGGCTGTCATCTGCATTGTCACCGTGTCCAAAAGAAGCAGCCAGGAGCACATCAGGATGTCGTGTCCACCTTGGAACACACTGGGCAGGAGCAACATGTGAGTGCTCTTGCTATCTGGCACTTTGTCTGATCTCTCACAAGGATGCATTCCAGGAACTTCACAATATTGACTACAGCCTCTTCAAGTGTCTTGATGGTAGACAAGGTGAAAGTTTCCTCCTTCTCAAACCTGTCTCCTACCTCATCCCAGGCTGCTTCAAAGTTCAGTTTCATGACCTTTTGTATGTGATCAGTTACAGTGACCTCCAAGTCTTCCAGCATGTATTCATCCTCATAGCCTTCATTGTCGGTCTCCCCAGCGGTGGGGTCGCAGTCCTTGACAGTGAACTTCATCATGCAGCTGAACGTGCAGGCTACAGCTGTGGGGTCTTCCTTGGGCAGCGCCACCAGCGTATAGCAGGTCCCAGGCTGGTTGTAGGGCAGGCTCTGGGCAGGCACACAGCAGAGGACCTCATAGGCCTCAGTGGGCTCCATGTGCACTGTGACATTCTCCAAGGTCTGGTCGTTGAGTGTGTTAGTGCAGTCAAACCGAAACACCATGTGGTCAGTGAAGGTGTGCTTGGTGCAGCAGATGACGTACTCCGTCTCCGCCTCGGTGAGGGCCATAGACTCAGGTGAGGACTTGAAAAGGGGGCCTAGCCCACAGAACTCTGGCACCATTGCCAACTGTTCCTGGAAGATCTCCTGTCATGTAGCTGCCACCTTCTCAGGCTGTTTGACTGCTGTGATAGGGGTGCTTTTTGTTCTCTGCTCTGCGATGGGTATGGTGGCCAGGGAGACAGACTTGAGGTCAAAAGTTTTCTCTGAGGGTTCTAGAGTGCACTGCTGCAAAGCCCTCTCCAGACCAGGGATGGAGACCGTCAGACCATTCAGGATGTAGCCTGCGTTGAGGGCCTTCAGCTTCTGCTCCAGGACATTGAGACAGAAGGTGGCTCGGTCCCTCACCTCATTGTCATCATCCATCACACACCTCTTCAGCAACACCAAGATGCTGGGTAACATTTCTTCATTCTGGGTTCCAAACTTGGCCAGAGCACTCACAGCACCTGCCCGGACCTCTTTGTGCTCCAGGACCACTCGGTTGTAGATGAAGCAGATATACTTGGAAGGGTTGTTGGTCTTGGGCCCCTCCTGGCCCAGGAGGTGCAGGATGTGGGTGACCAGCACTGTAAACTCGCAGTCCTCGATTAATTCGCATAGGTGTGACAGCCCTGTCTCCTTGCACTCCGAGTTCTCCTCGATGATGGTGATGATGCAGTCCACGATGGCACGCTTATACTCAAAGACACCCTCTTCCCGCAGCATGGTGACCAGGAAGTTCATGAGGATGGCGTGTTTGCAAGGATACTTCTGACACAAGGCGCTGATGGCCTGGACAAACACCACCTTGAATTCATCAGAGATCTCTGACATAAAGGAGATCTGCCTCATGAGTTGATGCTGCTCTCACTGCCCGTCTTGAGGAGGGTGGTGATGGCAAGTGTGGCAATGCTGCGATTGGAATCCATCACCAGGTTCTCCAGGTTCAGGTTACAGGCTGTCACCGTGGATGGATGCTTCATGGCAACCTTATTGAGGGTGTGGACAGCAGCATAGCAGAGAGCGGCCTTGGTTGAGCTGCAGAAAAGCTGGAGCACTGACACGGTGAGGGCCAACTCTTTGGCACTGCAGCCTGGCAGGATGACAATGGCGGAGGTGGCTTCGTATACCACCATCTCGTGCTTGTTGTGCAGGCAGCTCTCAATTAAGTCAAACAGTGGGCTGTCATGGCTGCTGTCTTCCTCCTTCAGCTGCTTGCTGGCCACCCGGATCATCATGCAGTAGGCAAAGGGAGACTTGAGGCCTTGCCGAGTGAACTTGCTGATCATCTTATTGACAGCCAGGCCATCATTCTTTTTTTTTTTTTTTTTTTTTTTTTTTTAAAGAGAGAGGGAGGAAGGGAAGGAAAGAAAGACAGAGAAGGAAGGAAGGATGGAAGAAAGGGAAACATCTTCTTATTTTATTATATTTTGTTTGTTTGTTTGTTTTTTACATGGGCTGGGGCCGGGAATCGAACCGGGGTCCTCCGGCATGGCAGGCAAGCACTCTTGCCCGCTGAGCCACCGCGGCCCGCCCAGGCCATCATTCTTATGCACGTGGTACAGGAGCCCCAGGGTGTGGTACTGGACCATGATGTTGTCACTGGATGCCGCCTCCTGGGCCTCGTCCACCCAGTGCTTGACCACATCGAAGCTGCCCTTCAGCAGGTGCAGGGACGACACCAGGGCGGAGCTGGAGACACTGGGCACCTTGTCCACGATAGCCTGTTTCATGTAGCGCTCAATGGCCTGTAGCATGGTGCTGTCAGTGATCCGGCAGAGGGCTCGCACTGCTGGGCCCCAGTAGTTGTCTTCTTTCCCAGTCATGTCTTTTGTGACGCTGCTGGTGACAATGATGACATCCTCTGCAATGCAAGACATTTCCTTGACAGTCAAATAGCACATCCGACGGAGTGTGGGATCATTGGACTGAAAGAGCTTGGTCATAGCAAAGAAGGCTTCGATTGCCTCAATGGTGCCAAGATGCTCCCCCTGGTTTATGAGGTAAAGGATCTTGGTGAGGATGTGGGCACCTTTCCGAGGGTTGATGGGAGTTTAATTAAATACACGTGCCTCCTGAAGTACTGTACTCTTCTCAAGGTGTTGGAATGGGTTGGAGCCTCCACCCAACTCCTCGTCCTTCTTGTCGAATTTCTTCAGCATGGCGATGCCGACGGGGGCACAACGCAGCAATAAATACCCTGCCAGCCTGGCGCGGCTCGGAGCAGCTGTGCCGCGGTTGTTACACACCCGCCACTTCCGAGGTTCGGTCCAGACACGTCACCTTGCGCTCTGCGCCTGCGCACATCCCGGCTGCCGCGCTAGCGTATATATTCTTGAACATATGTATGTTGAAGCTGAGACAGAATACTATTCTTTTGCCCTTAGCCTTTTAAAGCCTCTCCAAAATTAAAATAGGTTTTTCCCTTTTGTAACAGCAATTTATTGGCTAGTTTCCTTTCAGCAACAATTTCACCTTTCTTTCATTTATCGTTAAATTTAATCCAAATTTTTTCCTCCAAAGTAGGTTGCTCTAGTTCAACCACTGTTGCTGGTCCGTGTGGCTGGTAGCAAAATGAGACATGCCTGGACTTTCCCTTCACACCATTCCCAATTATAGTTGGTTGGACTTGGTAAGCAGAGAAAAAATGGGGCTCTACTGTCCACTAGGCAACAAAACATTTATGTAGCTAGCTTCAACTTGACAAGGTATGTGGAGGGATAATCTATACAATTTCTTTGGAATTCTTGCAGTTGGTTTCAAATTAGCAGACATAGCATCTGGTTTCAGAATATTATTAGCCTCTGGGACCCTTAATTATAGACCTGGTTGTTCTAGGGACTACTGAGTCATCATTGAAAAAGAAAATTGTGGTAAACTAGGGAAGACTTGTAATTAAGTTTCTGGATCAACCCCCATTCTCTTTTCCCTACTTGCACTACAAAAGCATCATAATTTATGTAATGGAGACGCACCTATAGTCCCTCTCATGTTAAGCTGCAAAACACAAGCTGGAGGTGGTAGACTAGTCCAATCTTTTGTCACCCCTTCATCTTTTAAAGCAATTATTGTGTTTGTATATTCTAATTGCCTTTTAACCCACTCCTGTGAGGGTGATAGGAATATGCTAGATCCATTGAGTGTGATGCTTCTTTGCCCATTGTTGCAGCACATGGGCAGAGAAGTGAGTCCTTTAATACAAAGAAATGTAACTAAAAGGACCAAAGTGGTACAATATCTTTGTTCAGGTTTATTTTTTAATAGGATTAGCAACATTGGCTTCTGTGGTAGTTTGGAGATGTTATGTATCCAGAAAAGGCCATGTTCTTCTTATCTATCCCTGTGGAGGCAAAACTATTTTGAGTGGAAGCTTTGATCAGGTTCTTTCAATTGAGATGTGACCTAACCCATTCAAAGTGGGTCTTAATCCTTTACTGGAGTCCTTTATGAGAGGATAAAAGGCAGAGACATTTGGAGAGAAAGAGAGAAATGTCCCCGAGATGAAACCGAAAGGGCCTGCAAGGCATAGAGTGAAAGCCACAGGAACCAGAGCTAAAAGCAAAGAAACTTGGGAGCAAGGGACCAGCAGACACCAGCCATGTGACTTCCCATGTGACAGAGGAACCCCAGATACCAGGCTTTCTTCAGAAAAGTCCTCTTTTTTCTTGATACCTCAATTTAGGAATTTTCCTGGCCTTAGAACTGTAAATCTGTAAACTAATAAATCCCCATTGTAAAAGCTAACGCATTTCTGGTATATTGCATTCTGCAGCTTTAGCAAACCAAAACAGCTTCAGTCAGTATGCAAAACAAAACCTAGAATTTGTTTTGTTCTGTCACTATTCATTTTGAGTTCCCTTGGAACTCAACTGGACCTTCTCCACTGAGAATATTTCCCAAGGCTAACTGCAAACTACAAGCAACCAGTGTATTATTTACAGTTTGTGCTTCAGTTAGGGCCTCTGGTATATATTATTATTTGGCCCATCACTCCATAGCTTGAGATCCCCCATGTCTACTCATTTCATGGACCCAGATTGCCACTCCAAGAGATCAAACCAGGGTATCAACTTGATTCCAGCTACCTCCAGATGCTGGCATAGGGTTTCTTTGGTGATTATCAACTTTGCCCCACCTTGATTTGCCCTTGGAATTCCCCATAAAGATTTTCAAGGAGCCGCACCCCACAAAAGGCTCCATTTTAACTCAAGTATCTATGGCCAACTTGCCAGACAAAATTGCAAAGTCATTGTTAACAGTCCAAGAGTCAGTATACACACCAAGAATAGGGCTTTTATTTATATCCAATTCTTCTATCACTGACAGGAATACAGCCTATAGTTCAGGCCACTGGGCCAACTTGTTTTTACCTTCTCCTACAAGAATTTCACCATTTGCTGGATACAAGCAGCTGCTTTTCATACCTAGCCATGGAACTGCTATCAGTGAATCAGTCTGATTGCCTGATATCTTAGAACAATTGGTTAAAATGAGGTACCAAATTCAGCAAAAGCAGCAGGCAATGGCTTAGGTAACTCAAAATGTTTCTATTTAGTACTGGTCAAAATGTAGATATACACATTATTTCTTTTTTTTCAAATTTCTCAGGTAGGGAGATAAATTTCCATTAAGATATTATGCACTACTAATTATACACCACAGTATACATTTTAAAATCATACATTCAAAATTTTAAGCATATTTTAATTTTTTTCCTTTTACACCAGCATTCTACATCTTTTAAATAAACTCTGTCACTCCAGAGACTTATTAGCAAACTTAGCCAGTACTGTACATTATGCTTCTGTATTCAATAGACTGAAAAAGAGTTTCTTTTCCCCCAGGCTATTTCACCCAATCTTGATGTTCATCTGATCTATCAAAGCTGAGCATGGGGGAAGAGGCAAGCAATAGTCTTGAGCTGAATGTTGCCAGAAACAAGAGTTCACAAAGAGACAACTGAATGCAATATCCTTTACACAAACATCTTTAAATTGAGGAATGAAGTTGACATTGTCAGTTGACTCTCCATTAACAGTGTCCCTGGATGTCTTCTTGAAAGGGAGGGTCTAAACAATGGCAAAGTGTGCACAATTATCGCTACCACATCAAAACTTTCCCTATTGTGGTTTCCATATATTACTGATCAGCACATCAAGAAAAAGGAGACAGAATCCACAAAGCCATTGTTTCAGCTACAACAACTGCAAAACATTTGCATAAACTATGAATGCCACACCTCTCACACATAGAAAGTGCAACATTTTGGGGAGTACAATATTGCTATAAAAAAGACACCCTGGTAGACTCTGGCATCATATTTGGCATCATGATTTCCTAAGGGAAAAAAGAAGGTGAAGGGTCTACCCCTAAAGATTTTTAGCCTTGCAAAGTCTGGTAGAAAATTAAAGAAAAAAAAAGGCTTAGCCTAAGTAATGTACAAATAACAGGAGAAGAAGCTTCGGAGAAGGAGCATCTGCCAATTAAGATGCAGCTGGAGAAAACTTACTTTTTCAGAACTAGAAAAACCATTAACCAAATTTATCTGGAAGGGCAGGGTGCCCAGAATAGCTAAAAGTATCCTGAGAAAAAAAAATGAAGTTGAAGTTTCACACTACCTGACTTTAAGGCGTATTACAAAACTACAGTGGTCAAAACAGCATGGTACTGTCCTAAAGGTAGATATACTGACCAATGGAATGGAATAGAGTGTTCGGATATAGACCCTCTCTTCTATGGACAATTGATCTTTGATAAGGCAATCAAGCCAACTCATCTGGGACAGTACAGTCTCTTCAATAAGTGGTGCCTAGAGAACTGGATATCCATATGCAAAAGAATGAAAGAGGATCCATATCTCATACCCTATACAAAAATCAACTCAAAATGAATCAAAGACCTAAACGTTAGACCTAAGACCATAAAACCGTTAGAAGAAAATGTAGGGAGATATCTTATAAATCTTATAATAGTAGGCAGTTTCCTAGTCCTTACACCCAAAGCACGAGCATTGAAGAAAGAAATAAAGAAATGGGAACTGCTCAAAATTAAACACTTTTGTGCATCAAAGAACTTTGTCAAGAAAGTAAAGATCCCGGAAGTGCGGGCACCGGCTGTGGCGCTGTCCGCGGTGGTGGCGGCAGCGGCTCCAGATCTTTTCGTTGCCCAAAACAGAAACTCTTGACTTCCGGAGAAGATGGTGGCTTAGTAAGACGCGCGGATCTTAGTTCCTCCTCCAGAACAGCTACTAGGGGAGTAGAAACGATACAGAACAGCTCCCAGAGCCATGACAGAGATCAAAAAGACAGCGTACCCCATCCTGGAACGGCTGACTGGCTGAGAGAACCCACTCCGGTGAGATCGCAGAGGGGCGCGGGCTTCACCGGGTGGGGCGGCAAGCGGCCAGAGTTCCTCCCTTCCCCCTTCCCGGGCCAGCTGGGAGAATTGGACAGGCGGTCCCCTCAAGCCGCAGCGGCTGGCGCCCACACCACGCGCGCCCCCCCAGACCAACTGAGAGAATTGGATCAGAAATCCCCAGGCCATGGAGAACGGTGATGGGGGGTGGGGGGGCCCTTCCAAACACGTGACTCCCCGGGAACGGTGCACTCTCCCGGGCGGGCCGCGGCGGCTGGCGCCCTCCCACCATGCTTGGCACCCCGGGCCGACTAGGAAATTCGAACGGGCGCTCTCCCTGGCTGCGGTGGCCGGCGA
Organism: Tamandua tetradactyla; assembly: GCF_023851605.1. Classification (NCBI taxonomy): domain Eukaryota; kingdom Metazoa; phylum Chordata; class Mammalia; order Pilosa; family Myrmecophagidae; genus Tamandua; species Tamandua tetradactyla. Next base: position 41,451,810 of record NC_135345.1, on the reverse strand, counting down.
CCCTCCCCGCGTTCGGACCCTGGGCCGGCTGGCACTCTTCCAAGCCGCTTCGGCTGGCGAACCTCCCCCACGGTGAGAGTTTTCCAAAGTTAAAGGACCCACAGCACCTTTTACTGGTGGGACCCACAGACAAACGTGTGCCACGAGCGCCACCTACTGGGCAGGATAAGAAAAACAGATCCCAGAGATTTCACAGAAAAATCTTCCAAACTGTTGGGTACAGCACCCAGGGAAATCTGACTAAATGCCCAGATGCCAGCAGAAGATAATGGATCATGCTCAAAAAATTGAAAATATGGCCCAGTAAAAGGAACAAACCAATAGTTCAAATGAGATACAGGAGCTGAGACAACTAATGCTGAATATACGAACAGAAATGGAAAACCTCTTCAAAAACGAAATCGATAAATTGAGGGAGGACATGAAGAAGACATGGGCTGAACAAAAAGAAGAAACAGAAAAACTGAAAAAACAAATCACAGAACTTATGGAAGTGAAGGATAAAGTAGAAAAGATGGAAAAAACAATGGATACCTACAATGATAGATTTAAAGAGACAGAAGATAGAATTAGTGATTTGGAGGATGGAACATCTGAATTCCAAAAAGAAACAGAAACTATCGGGAAAAGAATGGAAAAATTTGAACAGGGTATCAGGGAACTCAAGGACAATATGAACCGCACAAATATACGTGTTCTGGGTGTCCCAGAAGGAGAAGAGAAGGGAAAAGGAGGAGAAAAACTAATGGAAGAAATTATCACTGAAAATTTCCCAACTCTTATGAAAGACCTAAAATTACAGATCCAAGAAGTGCAGCGCACCCCAAAGAGATTAGACCCAAATAGGCATTCTCCAAGATACTTACTAGTTAGAATGTCAGAGGTCAAAGAGAAAGAGAGGATCTTGAAAGCAGCAAGAGAAAAACAATCCATCACATACAAGGGAAACCCAATAAGACTATGTGTAGATTTCTCAGCAGAAACCATGGAAGCTAGAAGACAGTGGGATGATATATTTAAAATACTAAAAGAGAAAAACTGCCAACCAAGACTCCTATATCCAGCAAAATTATCCTTCAAAAATGAGGGAGAAATTAAAACATTCTCAGACAAAAAGTCACTGAAAGAATTTGTGACCAAGAGACCATCTCTGCAAGAAATACTAAAGGGAGCACTAGAGTCAGATACAAAAAGACAGAAGAAAGAGATATGGAAAAGAGTGTAGAAAGAAGGAAAATCAGATATGATATATATAATACAAAAGGCAAAATGTTAGAGGAAAATATTATCCAAACAGTAATAACTCTAAATGTTAATGGACTGAATATCCCAATCAAAAGACATAGACTGGCAGAATAGATTAAAACACAGGATCCTTCTATATGCTGTCTACAGGAAACACATCTTAGACCCAAAGATAAATATAGGTTGAAAGTGAAAGGTTGGGAAAAGATATTTCATGCAAATAACAACCAGAAAAGAGCAGGAGTGGCTATACTAATATCCAACAAATTAGACTTCAAATGTAAAACAGTTAAAAGAGACAAAGAAGGACACTATATACTAATAAAAGGAACAATTAAACAAGAAGACATAACAATCATAAATATTTACACACCGAACCAGAATGCCCCAAAATACGTGAGGAATACACTGCAAACACTGAAAAGGGAAATAGACACATATACCATAATAGTTGGAGACTTCAATTCACCACTCTCATCAATGGACAGAACATCTAGACAGAGGATCAATAAAGAAATAGAGAATCTGAATATTACTATAAATGAGTTAGACTTAACAGACATTTATAGGACATTACATCCCACAACGGCTGGATACACCTTTTTTTCAAGTGCTCACGGATCTCAAAGATAGACCATATGCTGGGTCACAAAGCAAGTCTTAACAAATTTAAAAAGATTGAAATCATACACAACACTTTCTCGGATCATAAAGGAATGAAGTTGGAAATCAATAATAGGTGGAGTGCCAGAAAATTCACAAATACATGGAGGCTCAACAACACACTCTTAAACAACAAGTGGGTCAAAGAAGAAATTGCAAGAGAAATTAGTAAATACCTAGAGGCGAATGAAAATGAAAACACAACATATCAAAACTTATGGGACGCAGCAAAGGCAGTGCTAAGAGGGAAATTTATTGCCCTAAATGCCTTTATCAGAAAAGAAGAAAAGGCAAAAAGGCAGGAATTAACTGTCCACTTGGAAGAACTGGAGAAAGAACAGCAAACTAATCCCAAAGCAAGCAAAAGGAAAGAAATAACAAAGATCAGAGTAGAAATAAATGAAATTGAAAACATGAAAACAATAGAGAAAATCAATAAGACCAGAAGTTGGTTCTATGAGAAAATCAATAAGATTGATGGGCCCTTATCAAGATTGACAAAAAGAAGAAGAGAGAGGATGAAAATAAATAAGATCAGAAATGGAAGAGGAGACATAACTACTGACCTCACAGAAATAAAGGAGGTAATAACAGGATACTATGAACAACTTTACGCAAATAAATACAACAATTTAGATGAAATGGACGGGTTCTTGGAAAGACATGAACAACCAACTTTGACTCAAGAAGAAATAGATGACCTCAACAAACCGATCACAAGTAAAGAAAATGAATTAGTCATCCAAAAGCTTCCTAAAAAGAAAAGTCCAGGACCAGACGGCTTCACATGTGAATTCTGTCAAACATTCCAGAAAGAATTAGTACCAACTCTCCTCAAACTCTTCAAAAAAATTGAAGTGGAGGGAAAACTACCTAATTCATTCTATGAAGCCAACATCACCCTCATACCAAAAACAGGCAAAGATATTACAAAAAAAGAAAACTATAGACCAATCTCTCTAATGAATATAGATGCAAAAATCCTCAATAAAATTCTAGCAAATTGTATCCAACAACACATTAAAAGAATTATACATCATGACCAAGTAGGATTCATCCCAGGTATGCAAGGATGGTTCAACATAAGAAAATCAATTAATGTAATACACCATATCAACAAATCAAAGCAGAAAAATCACATGATTATCTCAATTGATGCAGAGAAGGCATTTGACAAGATTCAACATCCTTTCCTGTTGAAAACACTTCAAAGGATAGGAATACAAGGGAACTTCCTTAAAATGATAGAGGGAATATATGAAAAACCCACAGCTAATATCATCCTCAATGGGAAAAAATTGAAAACTTTCCCCCTAAGATCAGGAACAAGACAAGGATGTCCACTATCACCACTATTATTCAACATTGTGTTGGAGGTTCTAGCCAGAGCAATTAGACAAGAAAAAGAAATACAAGCATCAAAATTAGAAAGAAAGAAGTAAAACTATCACTGTTTGCAGATGATATGATACTATACGTCGAAAACCCGGAAAAATCCACAACAAAACTACTAGAGCTAATAAATGAGTACAGCAAAGTAGCAGGTTACAAGATCAACATTCAAAAATCGGGAGCATTTCTATACACTAGTAATGAACAAGCGGAGGGGGAAATCAAGAAACGAATCCCATTTACAATTGCAACTAAAAGAATAAAATACCTAGGAATAAATTTAACTAAAGAGACAAAAAACCTATATAAAGAAAACTACAAAAAACTGCTAAAAGAAACCACAGAAGACCTAAATAGATGGAAGGGCATACCGTATTCATGGATTGGAAGACTAAATATAGTTAAGATGTCAATCCTACCTAAATTGATTTAAAGATTCAATGCAATACCAATCAAAATCCCAACAACTTATTTTTCAGAAATAGAAAAACCAATAAGCAAATTTATCTGGAAGGCCAGGGTGCCCCGAATTGCTAAAAACATCCTGAGGAAAAAAAACGAAGCTGGAGGTCTCGCGATGCCGGACTTTAAGGCATATTATGAAGCCACAGTGGTCAAAACAGCATGGTATTGGCATAACGATAGATATATCGACCAATGGAATCGAATAGAGTGCTCAGATATAGACCCTCGCATCTATGGACATTTGATCTTTGATAAGGCAGTCAAGCCAACTCACCTGGGACAGAACAGTCTCTTCAATAAATGGTGCCTAGAGAACTGGATATCCATATGCAAAAGAATGAAAGAGGACCCATATCTCACACCCTATACAAAAGTTAACTCAAAATGGATCAAAGATCTAAATATTAGGTCTAAGACCATAAAACAGTTAGAGGAAAATGTAGGGAGATATCTTATGAAACTTACAATTGGAGGCGGTTTTATGGACCTTAAACCTAAAGCAAGAGCACTGAAGAAGGAAATAAATAAATGGGAGCTCCTCAAAATTAAACACTTTTGTGCATCAAAGAACTTCATCCAAAAAGTAGAAAGACAGCCTACACAATGGGAGACAATATTTGGAAATGACATATCAGATAAAGGTCTAGTATCCAGAATTTATAAAGAGATTGTTCAACTCAACAACAAAAAGACAGCTAACCCAATTACAAAATGGGAAAAAGACTTGAACAGACACCTATCAGAAGAGGAAATACAAATGGCCAAAAGGCACATGAAGAGATGCTCAATGTCCCTGGCCATTAGAGAAATGCAAATCAAAACCACAATGAGATATCATCTCACACCCACCAGAATGGCCATTATCAACAAAACAGAAAATGACAAGTGTTGGAGAGGATGCGGAGAAAGAGGCACACTTATCCACTGTTGGTGGGAATGTCAAATGGTGCAACCACTGTGGAAGGCAGTTTGGCGGTTCCTCAAAAAGCTGAATATAGAATTGCCATACGACCCAGCAATACCATTGCTGGGAATCTACTCAAAGGACTTACGGGCAAAGACACAAACGGACATTTGCACACCAATGTTTATAGCAGTGTTATTTACAATTGCAAAGAGATGGAAACAGCTAAAATGTCCATCAACAGACAAGTGGCTAAACAAACTGTGGTATGTGCATATGATGGAATATTATGCAGCTTTAAGACAGGATAAACTTATGAAGCATGTAATAACATGGATGGACCTAGAGAACATTATGCTGAGTGAGTCTAGCCAAAAACTAAAAGACAAATACTGTATGGTCCCTCTGATGTGAACCGACATTCGAGAATAAACTTGGAATGTGTCATTGGCAACAGAGACCAGCAGGAGTTAGAAACAGGGTAAGATAATGGGTAATTGGAGCTGAAGGGATACAGACTGTGCAGCAGGACTAGATACAAAAACTCTAAAATGGACAACACAATAATACCTAATTGTAAAGTAATCATGTTAAAACACTGAATGAAGCTGTATCTGAGCTATAGGTTTTGTTGTTGTTGTTGTTGTTGTTGTTTTGTTTTTTGTTTGTTTTTGTCTGTCTGGTTGTTTTTTTTTGTTTTTACTATTATTATTACTTTTATTTTTTTTCTCTATATTAACATTCTATATCTTTTTCTGTTGTGTTGCTAGGTCTTCTAAACCGATGCAAATGTACTAAGAAACGATGATCATGCATCTATGTGATGATGCTAAGAATTACTGACTGCATATGTAGAATGGTATGATTTCTAAATGTTGGGTTAATTTCTTTTTTTTCTTTTTTCTGTTAATTAATAAAAATATAATTAATTAATTAATTAAAAAAAGAAAGTAAAAAGACAGCCTATACAATGGTAGACAATATTTGGAAATGATATATCAGATAAAGGTCTAGTATCCAGAATATATGAGAAGATTGTTCAACTTAACAACAAAAAAACAAACAACCCAATTACAAAATGGGCAAAAGACTTGAACAGACACTTCTCAGAAGAGGAAATACAAATGACCAAAAGGCAAGAGAAAAGATGTTCAACTTCCTTGGCTATTAGGGAAATGCAAATCAAAATCACAATGAGATATCATCTCACTCCACCAGAATGGCCATTATCAATAAAACAGAAAGCAACAAGTGCTAGAGAGGATGTGGAGAAAGAGGCACATTTATTCACTGTTGGTGGGAATGTCAAATGGTACAACCGCTGTGGAAGGCAGCTTGGCGGTTCCTCAGGAAGCAAAGTGTCAATGGCTGAGAGATTCCAAACAGAGTCGAATGGTTATCCTAGACGATATTCTTATGCATTAAGTAGATATCACCTTCTTATTCAAGATGTAATGAAGAGGCTGGAGGTAACTGCCTGAAAATATAGAGCTGTGTTCCAGTAGCCATGCTTCTTGATGATGATTGTATAATGATATAGTTTTCACAATGTCACTGTGTGATTGTGAAAACCTTGTGTCTGATGCTCCTTTTATCTACCTTGTCAACAGACAAGTAGAAAATATGGAATAAAAATAAATAATAGGGGGAACAAATGTTAAAATAAATTTAGAATGAAATGCTGGTGATTGGTGAGGGGGAAGGGTGGGGTGTATGGTATGTATGAATTTCTTTCTGTTTTCTTTTTCTTTTTCTGAATAGATGCAAATGTTCCAAGAAATGATCACGATGATGAATATGCAACTATGTGATGATATTGTGAATTACTGATTATATATGTAGAATGGAATGATCAAAATTTACAAATATTTGCATTTGGTGTTTCTTGGTATTTAAAAAAATTAAAAATTAATTAAAAAAAACTTGTAACAGTCATTAAAATGCATTGAGGAATGTGAGGGTTCAAGATGGCAGCTTAGTGAGGTGTAAGATTTAGTTCGTCCTCCACAGCAGCGAATAAATAGCCAGGAACAGAGAACAAATGCTGGTACCATGTCAGTGACCAGACACACAGTGTACCCCAGTCTGGACCAGCTAGATTGGCTGTGAGCCCCCCCAGAACTGTGAGTCCCCCAAAGCGCGGCAGCTGGCACCTCTCTCCCACAGGCTGCTTCCCACAGGGGAAAGGAAAGGACTTCACCAGCACCAGGGGCTGCACGCTACCAAACTCCAATTGCAGAATTAATTAACAAATTCTGACTACTAAAAATAGGCCCCCAGCCCAGCTGAACCTAGAGTAAAAGTGGAGGTCTTTGGTTTTTGCCCTGGGGCAGAGGGGGCAGGGCTGATAGAAAAAAAAATAGAGATTTTTCTGGATTTGAAAAGTTCTGGGCCCTGAAGGAAAGGAGGGGGCCCATAGGACCTGGGTACACAGAGCAACATACCAATTTTAAGCTCTTAATTGGCAAACCCGAGAAATGGGGGTCTGGCTCTGAAAATGATTTTTCTCTTTTGTTTTGGCAGCTGTGTTTCTATGGCTTGACTGCTCTTTGGATACAGCTGCAAGGCTTCTCAGGCTTCCCTGCCCTAGGAATAGGTGGCAGAATTAAGTCTGTTTGAGTGTTTGTCTGAAGTGCTGTCTTCCCCAGGAGAGGGGTGGTGCCAAGCTCAGGTGGAATCCCTCCCTCAAGGAGTTCAGACCCCCAGGTCTGAAAAACTGAAGTGATTAAAGCCAGCCTACAACCTCTCCTCTGTCTCCACCATGCCGCCAGCAGGGAGAGTCTGCTGAGGTTAAAGGTACCACATCACCATATGCTGGTGGGACCCTCAGGAAGGAAAGTGCCACATCCTGGGCAGGATAGGAAAAATGCAGAGTCCAGACACTTCATAGGAAAGCCTTTCCACCTGCTGGTTCTCACCCTCAGGGAAAACTGATGCAGGTGACTTTTTCCTCCTGACAGGAGACCAGTTTGGTCTGGGAAAATATGACTGGAGTCTATAGTACTTAAGAAGACCCTCTAAGGGTTGGGGCGGGGGGAGGCACCATACAGGCAGGGCAAGAAATAGGAAAACAAGGATTAAAAAAATTCAGATCTGTTTAATAAAACCTAAGCTAGAGGTCCAGAAAAAGCTGAACTGAATGTCAAAGAACAGATAGACATCAAAGTCATCCAGCAAGAAAAACCTAGGTAAAAAAAGTGAAAGCAATCTCCAGAATAAACTAATTAAGGTAATTAAATGTCTAGACACCAGCAAAAAAATAATGAATCACACTAGGAAAATTGAAGATATGGCCCAGTCAAAGGAACAAACCAACAATTCAAATGAGATACAGGAGTTGAAACAATTAATTCAGGATGTTGGAACAGGCATGGAAAACCTCATCAAAAACCAAATCAATGAATTGAGGGAGGATATAAAGAAGGCAAGGAATGAACAAAAAGAAGAAATCAAAAGTCTGAAAAAACAAATCACAGAACTTATGGGAATGAAAGGCACAGTAGAAGAGATGAAAAAAACAATGGAAACTTACAATGTCAGAGTTCAAGAGGCAGAAGATAGGATCAGTGAACTGAAGGACAAGACATCTGAAATCTGACAAGCAAAAGAAGATATAGAGAAAAGCATGGAAAAATAGGAGCAGGGACTCAGGGAACTGAATGAAAACATGAAGCACACAAGTATAGGTGCTGTGGATGTCCCAGAAGGAGAACAGAAGGGAAAAAGAGGAGAAAAACTAATAGAGGAAATTATCACTGAAAATTTCCCAACTCTTATGAAAGACTTAAAATTATAGATCTGAGAAGTGCCGCGTACCCTAAAGAGATGTACTCAAAGACACTTACTATTCAGAATGTCAGAGTTCAAAGAGAAAGAGAGAATCTTGAAAGCAGCAAGAGAAAAGCAATCCATCACATACAAGAGAAGCCCAATAAGACAATGCATAGATTTCTCAGCAGAAACCATGGAGGTGAGAAGACAGTGGTGTGATATATTTAAATACTAAAAGAAAAACTGCCAACCAAGAATTCTATATCCAGTAAAATTGTCCTTCAAAAATGAAGGAGAAATTAAAACGTTTTTAGGCAAAAAATCAGTGAGAGAATTTGTGACCAAGAGATCAGCTCTGCAAGAAATACTAAAGGGAGCACTAGAGACAGATATGAAAAGACAGGAGAGAGAGGTGTGGAGAAGAGTGTGGAAATGAAGACTATCAGTAAAGGTAAAAGAAGGAAAATTAGTTATGACATATAAAATCCAAAAGGCAAAATGGCAGAAGAAAGTACTGCCTGTACAGTAATAACACTAAATGTTAATGGATTAAACTCCCCAATCAAAAGACATGGACTGGCAGAATGGATTAAAAAACAGGACCCATCTATATGCTGGGTAGGATTAAGAGATGTATTTTAGACACATGGATCAACATAGGTTGAAAGTGAAAGGTTGGGAAAAGATATTTCATGCAAACAAAAATCAGAAAACAGCAGGAGTAGCTATATTAATATTCAACAAATTAGACTTCAAATGTAAACCAGTTAAAAAAAACAAAGAAGGACACTATGTATTAATAAAGGAACCATTCAGCAAGAAGACATAACAATCATAAATATTTAAGCACCAAGCCAGAGTGCTCCAAAATACATAAGATAAACACTGAAAAGAGAAATAGACACATCTACCATAATAGTTGGAGACTTCAATTCCCTGCTTTCATCAATAGACAGAACATCTAGACAAAGGATCATTACAGAAACAGAGAATTTGAATAATACATAAACGAACTAGACTTAACAGACATTTATAAAACATTACGCCCCACAACATCAGGATACACCTTTTTCTCAAGTGCTCATAGATCATTCTCAAGGATAGACCATATGCTGGGTCACAAAGCAAGTCTCAATATATTTAAAAAGATTGAAATCATACAAAACACTTTCTCAGATCATGAAGAAATGAAGTTGGAAATCAATAATAGGCAGAGGGCCAGAAAAATAAAAAATATATGGAGGCTCAACAACACCGTTTTTTTTTTAATCATCACATACTTGTATATTCATCTCCACTATCATTTCTCAGAACATTTATATCACTCCACAAAAATAAATAAAATGAAAAAAGAAAAAACTCATACATACCATACCCCTTTCCCCTCCCTCTCATTGACCACTAGTATTTCCCTCTACTCAGTTTATTTTAACATTTGTTCCCCTATTATTTATTTTTAACCAATGTTTTTTACTCATCTGTCCATACTATAGGTAAAAGGAGAACAAGGTTTTCACAATCATACAGACTTTTTTGCCAAAGCTATATCATTAGATGACCATCTTAAAGAAACATGGCTACTGGAACACAGCTCTACAGTTTCAGTCATTTCCCTCTAGTCTCGCTAATACACTTAAAACTAAAAAGGGGTTATTTATATAACGCACAAGAATAACCTCCAGGATAATCCCTTGACTGTATTTGAAATATCTCAGCCACTGGCGCTTTGTCTTGTCTCATTTAGCTCTTCACCCTTTCAGTCGAGAAGGTTTTCTAAATCCTTTAATGCTGAGTCCCAGCTCATTCTAGGATTTCTGCCTCACATTGCCAGGGATGTTTACACCCCTGGGAGTCAGGTCCCATGTAGAGAAGGGGGGGGGCAATGAGTTTGCTTGCCTGTTGGCTGAGAGATAGGCCATATATGAGTAACAAAGAGGTTCTCTGGGGGTAACTCTTTGGCCTAATTTTAAGTAGGCTTAGCCTGTCCTTTGTGGGGATGTTTCAAATGAACAAAACCCAAGTTTGAGGGTTCAGCCTATTGATTTTGTTTAACAACACACTCTTAAACAACCAGTGGGTCAAGTAAAAAGTTCAAAGAAATCAGTAAATATCTTGAGGCAAATGAAAATGAAAACACAACATATCAAAATTTATGGGATGTGGCAAAAGCAGTGCTAAGGGGATATTTACTGCCCTAAATACCTATATCAAAAAAGAAGAAAGAGCAAAAATCAAGGAATTAATTGCCCACTGGGAAGAACAAGAGACAAAACAGCAAACTAACCCCAAAGCAAGCAAAAGGAAAGAAATAACAAAGATTAGAGCAGAAGTAAATAAAATTTGGAACATGAAAACAATCAAGAAAACCAACAAAACCAGAAGTTGTTTCTATGAGAAAATCAATAAGATTGATGGACTCTTAGCAAGGTTGACAAAAAGAAGAGAGATGATGCAAATAAATAAAATCAGAAATGGAAGAGGGGACATAACTACGGACCCTGCAGAAATAAAGGATGTCATGAGAGGATACTATGAACAGCTTCATGTCAATAAACTAGACAACGTAGATGAAGTGGACAACTTCCTAGAAAGGCATGAGCAACAAACACTGACTTGAGAAGAAATAGATGACCTTAACAAACCAATCACAAGTAAAGAAACTGAATCAGTCATTAAGAAGTCCCCAAAGTGTTTGCAGAGTCCCCTGTGGGGAATGGTGAGAAAGGGGGAAAATTCAACTTCCCCAAGTGGAGAATTCTTGATATTCTCACAGACAATGGGGACAGACAAAGCAATAGGCCGAGCCTCCAATCTTGGGGTCTGTTCATATGAAACTTAATCCTGCAAAGGATAGGCTAAGCCAACTTAAAACTAGGCCAAAGAGTCACCACCAAGAGAACCTCTTCTGTTGTTCAGATATGGCCTCTCTCTCTCTCAGCTGACACAGAAAGCAAACTAACTGCCCTCCCCCTCTCAATATGGGACATGACTCCCAGGGATGTGGACCTTCCTGGCAATGTGGGATAGAAATTCTAGAATGAGATGGAACTCAGCATCAAGGGATTGAGAAAATCTTCTCAACCAAAAGGGGAAGAGCGAAATGAGATAAAATAAAGTGTCAGTGGCTGAGAGATTCCAAACAGAGTTGAGGGGTTATCCTGGAGGTTATTCTTATGCATTAAATAGATATCACCTTGTTAGTCAAGATGTAATGGAGAGACTGGAGGGAACTGCCTGAAAGTGTAGAGGTGTACTCCAGTGGCCATGTTTCTTGAAGATAACTGTATGATGATATGGCTGTCGCAGTGTGACTATGTGGTTGTGAGAGCCTTGCGTCTGATGCTCCTTTTGTCTACCTAATCAATGGATAAGTAAAATATATGAATTAAAAATAAATAAATAATAGGTGGAAGAAATGTTAAAATAAATTTAGTAGGTTGAAATGCTGGTGATCAGTGAAGGGGAGGGGTAAGGGGTATGGTATGTATGAATTTTTTTGTCTTCTTTTTATTGCTTTTTCTGAATTGATGCAGATATTCTAAGAAATGATCATGATGATGAATATACAACTATGTGATGATAGTGTGAGTTATTGATCATATAAAAAGAATGGAATGATCATATGATAAGAATGTTTGCGTTTTTATGTAGTTATACATCATAAATAAAAAATAAATTAATTTAAAAAGAAAGGGAGGAGTAAGGGGTACGGTATGTATGAATTTTTTGTTGTCTTTATATTTCTTTTTCTGAATTGATGCAAATGTTCTAAGAAATGATCATGACGATGAATATGCAACTATGTGATGATATTGTGAACTACTGATTATATATGTAAAATGGAATGATCAAATGTTAAGAATGTTTGTGTTTCTTTGTTGTCATATGTTTTTAAAAATTTTTTAATTAAGTAAAAAAAGAACCATGTTGTAGAATAAATACTGAAAATAATCATAATATATTGCCAAGTGAAAAGAGATTTAAAAAAAAGAAGCTCCCCAAAAAGAAAAATCCAGGACAGACGGGTTCACATGTGAATTCTGCCAAACATCCCAGAAAGAATTAGTACCAATCCTGCTCAAACTCTTCAAAAAAATTGTAGAGGAAGGATGGCTACCTAACTCTTTCTATGAAGCCAATATCACCCTCATACCAAAGCCAGACAAAGATACTACAAGAAAAGAAAATTACAGACCAGTCTCTCTAGTGAATATAGATACAAAAATCCTCAACAAAACGCTTGCAAATCAAATCCAGCAGCACATTAAAAGAATTATATGCCACGCCCAAGTAGGATTCATCCTAGGTATGCAAGGATGGTTCAAATTAAGAAAATCAATTAATGCAATACACCATACCACAAATCAAAGCAGAAAAACCACATGATCATCTCAATTGATACAGAAAAGTCGTCTGACAAAATTCAACACCCTTTCTTGTTGAAACACTTAAAAGGATAGGAATAGAAGGGAACTTCCTCAACATGATAAACAGAATACCTGAAAAACCCACAGCTAACATCATCCTCAATGGGGAAAAATGGAAAATTTCCCCCTAAGATCAGCAACAAAACAAGGATGTCCACTATCACCGTTGTTACTCAACATTGTGTTGGAAGTTCTAGCCAGTGCAATTAGACAAGAAAAAGAAATACAAGGTATCAAAACTGGAAAGGAAGAAATAAAACTCTCACTGTTTGCAGTTGATATGATACTATACGTCGAAAACCCTGAAAAATCCACATCAAAACTACTAGAGATAATAAATGAGTACAGCAAAGTGGTGGGTTACAAGATCAAGATTCAAAAGCCAGCAGTGTTTCAATGCACTAGTAATGAAGAATCTAAGGGGGAAATCAAGGAAAAATTCCATTTACCATTGCAACCAAGAAAATAAAGTACTTAGGAATAAATTTAGCTAAAGATACAAAAGACCTATGCAAGGAAAACTACAAGAAATTGCTAAAAGAAATCACAGAAGACCTAACTAAATGGAAGGGCCATGTTCATGGGTTGGAAGACTAAATATAGTTAAGATGTCAATCCTACTTAAATTGATTTATAGATTCAATGCAATACCAATTAAAATCCCAAAAACTTACTTTTCAGAAATAGAAAAACCAATAACCAAATTTATCTGGAAGGGCAGGTTGCCCCAAATAGCTAAAAATATCCTGAAAAAGTAAGATGAAGACAGAGATCTCATACTACCTGACTTTAAGATGTATTTTGATGCTGCAGTGGTCAATTAGCATGGTATTGGCATAAAGGTAGATATATTCATCAATGGTCGAATAGAGTGTTCCGATATAGACCCTCTCATCTATGGACAATTGATCTTTGATAAAGCAGTGAAGCCAACTCACCTGGAACAGAACAGTCACTTCAATAAATGGTGCCTAGAGAACTGGATATCCACATGCAAAAGAATGAAAGAGGATCCATATCTCACATCCTATACAAAAATTAACTCAAAATGGATCAAAGACCTAAACATTAGATGTAAGAACATAAAACTATTAGAAGAAAATGTAGGGAAATAATTTATAAATCTTATAATAGAAGGCAGTTTCCTAGATCTTACATCCAAAGCATGAGCACTGAAGAAAGAAATAGATAAATGGAAACTCCTCAAAATTAAACACTTTTGTGCATCAAAGATCTTTGTCAAGAAAGTAAAAAGACAACCTATACAATGAGAGACGATATTTGGAAACAATATATCAGATAGGGGCTAGTATCCAGAATATATAAAGAAATTGTCCAACTCAAGAAAAAAAAGACGGTTAACTCAATTACTAAGTGGGTAGAAGACAGGACAGATATTTCTCAGAAGAGGAAATACAAATGGCTAAAAGGCAAATGAAAAGATGCTCAACTTCACTGGCTATTAGGGAAATGCAAATCAAAATCACAATGAGATACACCACCAGAATTGTCATTATCAGTAAAACAGAAAATGACAAGTGCAAAAAGAATGTAGAGAAATAGGCACACTTATCCACTGCTGGTGGAAATTTCAAATGGTACACCCACTGTTGAAGGCAGTTTGGAGGTTCCTTAGGAAGTTAAGAATAGAACTGGCATACAATTAGGCAATGCCATTGCTAGGTATCTATTCAGAGGACATGAGGGCAAGGACACAAATGGACATTTGCACACCAATATTTATAGCAGCATTGTTTACAATTGCCAAGAGATGGAAACAGCCCAAATGTCCATCAACAGATGAGTGGCTAAAAAAGCTGTGGTATGTGCATACGATGGAATATTATGCAACTGTAGAATAAAGTCATGAAGCTTGAAACAACATGCTTCAGGACATTATGCTAAGTGATACTAGCCAGAAACAATAGGATAAATACTGTATGGTCTCAAAAATGAGTGAATTTGGAAAATTTCACTTAAGAACAGAGGCCTTCAGGAGATAGACATAGGGTAGATTTTGGGTAATTGGAGCTGAAGGGATACAGATTATGCAGTAGGACTGATTATAAAAATTCAGAAATGGATAGCACAATACTACCTAATTGTAGCACAATAATGTTAGTATACTGAATGAAACTGAATGTGAGAATGATAGAAGGAGGAGGGCTGGGGACACAAATGAAACCAGAAGGAAAGATAGATGATTGATTTGAACAGTGAGTAAAAAGCTATTTCCAAAGTCCTTTAGTGGAATGGCAAGAGAGGGGAAAATCAAACTTTCCCATGTGGAAAATTCCTGATATTCTCACAAGCAGTGGGGACAACCAAATCAATAAGCTGAGCCCTCAATCCTGGGGTTTGTTCATATGAAACTTATCCTGCAAAGGACAGATTAAGCCTACTTAAAATTAGGCCTAAGAAACCTTGAGTAAAACATGAGATTTGGTCGATTTGTCCAGAGTAATGCCCGACAAATCCCAGAGTGATTTGAACAGTGAATAAAAACGTATTTGCAAAGTCTCCTTCAGGGAATGGTGATAAACGGGGAAAATTCAACTTCCCCAAGTTGAATTCTTGATATTCTCACAAGCACTGTAGACAACAAAACTATAGGCTGAGCCCCCAGTGTTGGGGGTTTGTTCATATGAAACTTAACCCCACAAAGGATAGGTCAAGCCTACTTAAAATTAGGCCTAAGTGTCATCCCCAAGAGAGCCTCTTTTGTTGCTCAGATGTGGCCTCTCCCTCCAGCCAACACAACAAGCAAGCTCACCACCCTCCCCCTGCCTACGTGGGACATGACTCCCAGGGATGTGGACCTTCCTGGCAACATGGGACAGAAATTCTAGAATGAGTTGAGACTCAGCATCAAGGGATTGAGAAAAATCCTAGAATGAGCCAAGACTCAGTCAGCATCAAGAGATTGAGAAAACCTTCTCAACCAAACAGGGGAAGAGTGAAATGAGACAAAGTGTCAATGGCCAAGAGATTCCAAACAGAGTCGAGAGGTTATCCTGGATGTTATTCTTATGCATTAAGTAGATATCACCTTGTTATTCAAGACGTAATGGAGAGGCTGGAGGGAACTGCCTGAAAATGTAGAGCTGTGTTCCAATAGCCATGTTTTTTGAAGATGATTTTATAATATCACGTTCACAATGTAACTGTGATTGTGAAAACCTTGTGTCTGATGCTCCTTTTATCTACCTTATCAACAGACGAGTAGAACATATGTTTAAAAATAAATAATAGGGGAACAAATGTTAAAATAAATTTAGTTTGAAATGCTAGTGATTAATGAAAGGGAGGGGTAAGGGATATGGTATGTATGAATTTTTTTTTCTGTTTTCATTTTATTTCTTTTTCTGAATAGATGCAAATATTCCAAGAAATGATCATGATGATGAATATGCAACTATGTGATGATATTATGAATTACTGATTATATATGTAGAATGGAATTATCAAAATAAGAATGTTTGTGTTTGGTGTCTTTTGGTATTTAAAAAAAATTAAAAAAAAAATTTTTTTTAAATTAGGGCTAAGAGTCACCCCCAGAGAACCTCTTTTATTGCTCAGATGTGGCCTATCTCTCTGTCAGCCATCGCAGCAAGCAAACTCACTGCCCTCCCCCTCTCTACATGGGACATGACTCCTGGGGTGTAAATCTCCCTGGCAACATGGGACAGAAATCCTAGAATGAGCTGGAACTCAGCATCAAGGGATTGAGAAAACCTTCTCGACTGAAGGAGGAAGAGAAAAATGAGATAAAATAAAGTATCAGTGGCTGAGAGATTCCAAACAGAGGTCATCCTGGAGGTTATTCTTATGCATTTTATAGATACCCCTTTTGAATTTAAAGTGTATTAGAGAGGCTAGAGGGAAGTACCTGAAACTGTAGAGCTATGTTCCAGAAGCCATGTTTCTTGAAGATGAACGTATAATCATATAGCTTTCATAATGTGACTATGTGAGTGTGAAAACCCTGTATCTGATGCTCCTTTTATCCACAGTATGGGCAGATAAGTAAAAATATGAATTAAAAATAAATAAATAGGGGAACAAAAGTTAAAATAAACTGAGTAGAGGGAAATAGTAGTGAACAATGAAAGGGAGTGGTTAAGGGGTATAGAAAAAAATAGGGGGAACAAAGTTTAAAATATATTGAGTACATGGAAATATTGTGGTCAATGAGAGGGAGGTGTAAGGGGTATAGTATGAATGAGTTTTTTCTTTTTTCTTTTTATCTTTTTCTGGGGTGATGCAAATGTTCTAAAAATGATCATGGTGATGAATATCCTATGTGAGGATATTGTAAGCCATTGATTGTCCCCCATGCATGGAACGCTTGTATGTTAAGAATGTTCATGCTTGTATGTTTTTTTTTTTGGTTTGATAATAAACAATAAATTTTTAAAAAATAGACTTCGTATGAGCAACCAATAAATAAATAAATGAAAAGCTTTTTAAGGTTAAATAAAACTGGAAATGGTATATTAGAGATAGGGTTGAGCAGGTCCTGAAGGCACAAGTAATTTACAAATAAGTCACAAGGAAGTGGCCCAAATGCCCATGGCCTCCACTCCTACATTACCTTCTCTTTCCCTGACTAGAGCTCTGGCCCCTTGAGAAGTTCCTTATAGTCAGTTGACTGAGGAAGAGCAAATCAGGCATGGGTTTACAGATGGCTCTGCTTGATATACAGGGACCACTCAGAAATGGACAACTGCAGCACCACAGTCCTATTGTGGGAGTCCTTAAAGGACAGTGGTGAGGGAAAATCCTCCCAGTGGGCAGAGCATCAAGCAGTGTAGCTGGCGGGTCATTTTGCTTGGAAGGAGTACTGGCCAGAGATGCATTTGTATACTGACTCATGGGCTGATGCTTCTGGTTTGGCTGGATGGTCAGGGACTTGGAAGGAGCATGATAAGAAACTTGGTGACAAAGAGGCCTGGGGGAGAAATATGTGGACAGACCTCTCTGCAGTGGGCAAAGATCTTGAAGATATCTGTGTTCCATGTGAATGCTCACCAGAGGGTGACTACAGCAGAGGAAGGTTTTAATAAACAAGTAGATAAGATGACCCTTCCTGTGGATACAAGTCATCCTCTTTCCTCAGCCACTCGTGTCATTGCCCTATGGGCTCATGAACAAAGTGGGCATCATGGTAGGCATAGAAGCTGCATATGCGTTCAGTAACATGGACTTCCACTAACCAAGGCTGACATGGCTTTGCCCACTGCTGAATGCCCAATCTGCCAGCAGCAGAGACCCACACTCAGTCCCCAATATGCCATACTTCCCCAAGGTGACCAGCCTGCTGTCTGGTGTCAGGTTGATTACATAGGACCACTTCCATCGTGGAAGGGGTAGCAATTTGTTCTAAGTGGAATGGACACATTCTCCGGATATGGATTTGCATTCCCTGCACACGATGCTTCTGCAAAAACTAACCTACACAGACTTACAGAATGCCTTATCCACTATCGTGGTATTCCACACAGCATTGTTTGTGATCAAGGCACCCACTTCACAGCAAATGAAGTGAGGGAATGGGTACATGCTCATGGAATTTTCTGGTCTTACCATGTTCCTCATCATCTAGAAAACGACAAGTGCTGGAGAGGATGTGGAGAAAGAGGCACACTTATCCATTGCTGGTGGGAATGGCAAATGGTACAACCACTGTGGAAAACAGTTTTGTGGTTCCTCAGGAAGCTAAGTATAGAATTGCCATATGACCCAGCAATATCATTACTAGGTATCTACTCAGAGGACGTGAGGGCAAAGACACAAATGGACATTTGCGCACCAATGTTTATAGCAGCATTATTTACAGTTGCCAAGAGATGGAAACAGTCTAAATGTCCATCAGCAGACGAGTGGCTAAACAAGCTGTGGTATATACATACAATGGAATATTTTGCAGGTATAAGACAGAATGAAGCTATGAAGTATGTAACAACATGGATGGACCTTAAGGACGTTATGTTGAATGAGACTAGCCAGAAACAAAAGGACAAATACTGCTAGGTCTCACTGATATGAACTAACATTAATGAATGAACTTGAATAATATCAGTTAAGAACAGAGAATTTGGAGAATTTCAGTTAAGAATAGAGGTCATCAGGAGATAGAAATAGGGTAGATATTGGGTATTTGGGTAACTGGAACTGAAAGGATACAGATTGTACAATGGGACTGATTATGAAAATTCAGAAATGGATAGCTCAATACTACCTAACTGTAATGTTAGAACACTGAATGAAGCTGAATGTGAGAATGATAGAGGGAGTAGGCCTGGGGGTACAAAGGAAATCAAAAGGAAAGATATACAATAAAGACTGAGATGGTATTATCTAGGAATGCCTAGAGTGTATAATGATAGAGACCATACATACAAATTTAAAAATGTTTTGCATGAGGAAGAACAAAGGAATGTCCAATACTGAGGGTGCTGAAATAGATGGTAATTAATATTTTAAAACTTTAACTTATGTGTGAGATAAAGCAAAAAATATTTGTTTGGTACAAAATCTGTATTTTGACTAGTGCAGTTCCTAATATAACTTATGTGGACAGTTTAATTGAACACCTTAAGTACATGGAAGCTTGGGTAGGGCATGAGATTTTGTAGGTTTGTCCAGAGTGATGCCTCAATAAGTCCAGAAGAATTTGAACAGTGAGTAAAAGTGTATTTGCAAAGTCCCCTTGGGGGAATGGTGAGAAAGGAGGAAAATTCAACTTCCCCAAGTGGAGTACTCTTGATATTCTCACAAGCAGTGGGGACAACCAAAGCAATAAGCTGAGCCCCCAATCTTGGGGTTTGTTCATATGAAACTTAACCCCACAAAGGATAGGCTAAGACTACATAAAATTAGGCCTTAGAGTCAACCCCAGAGACCTCTTTTATTGCTCAGATGTGGCCTATCTCTCTGTCAGCCAATGCAGCAAGCAAACTCACTTCCCTACCCTTCTCTATGTGGGACATGACTCCCAGGGGTATGGACCTTCCTGGCAATGTGGGATAGAAATCTTCGAATGAGCTGGGACTCAGCACCAAGGGATTGAGAAAACCTTCTCAACCGAAAGGGGGAAGAGAGAAATGAGACAAAAAAAAAAAAAAAAAAAAAAAAGTGTCAATAGCTGAGAGAGTCCAAACAGAGTTGAGAGGTTATCCTGGAGGTTATTCTTATGCATTAAATAGATATCACCTTTTTAGTTAAAGCATAACAGTCAGGCTGTAGGGAACTGCCTGAAAATGTAGAGCTGTGTTCCAGTAGCCATGTTTCTTGAAGATGATTGCATAATTTTATAGCTTTTGCAGTGTGACTGAGTGATTGTGAAAACCTTGTGTCTGATGCTTCTTTTATCTGCCTTATGGACAGATGAGTAAAACATACGGATTAAAAATAAGTAGATGATGGGGGAATAAATGTTAAAATAAATTTAGTAGATTAAAATGCTGGTGATCGGGGAGGGGTAGGGGTAAGGGGTATGGTATGTATGATTTTTTTCTGTTTTCTTTTTATTTTTCTGAACTGATGCAAATGTTCTAAGAAATGATCATGATGATGAATATACAGCTATGTGACAAAAACATATTTTATGTTGATTGGTTTTATTAATAAAAATTTTATAAAAAATGCATGATGGACTTGTTGTTTGGAGAATGGCTGTATCCAACGAAGGATTCAACTGTCAGGAGCAGACTTAGAGCTAAAACTGGTGGCCTCTTTTGTAACCTTGTCAGTGATGTGGAATGGCAAAATTCCACCTATAATTTCTCCTACATCATATGAAATGGACAGCTTGTTACTTTTGCCTCCTTCCATCAAAGTTGTTACTCAGATATGCTCACCAACTCTTTATGCTGAGGTATAGTTTATACAGGAAACCCAGGATAAATGCTTGATTTTTCATTTATTTAATATTTTCAGAATAATGAGTTTCTTCACTAGCATCTTCCACAGGCAACCAAAGAGGTTTTTTATATTTATTTTTAGTATTACAAGGAACACATGCAATCCAAAAGTTAATTTGCTTTTTAAAAAAATTTCTAGAACTTAAAGAATATCTTCCTTTTCACTTACAGTGACCATTGTTCAAAAAACATTATGCACATGTAAAGTATGAGAAGACCTTCATGTTTAAAAGTGAGTGTAGCTTAGGACAACAATGGAATTCAGGAGAGAATTCTATTCAACTTTTGCAAGTTGAACTCAAGTTCTAGCTACATCAGCATCAGATAACATGCATTAAGACTCATCACATCAAAACCTGATAATTCTACTGGGCATTGTAACAAGTTGGTTAAACAAATACAATAGAAGCCAAACCAAATCATCTACTTTTGGTCAAAATATGCCCCTGCCAACACCACCACACACATACCTTTTTGTTTATAGAAGTTGGAGGTTTGCAGAGCAATCATGCATAAAATACAGATTCCCATATACACCCATATTAACACCTTGTATTGGTGTGGAACATGACCATTTGTTTTTTTCTTTCATTACGTTAATTGGGTATATTATATTAACTGATTTTCTTATGTGTAATTACCCTTGCATACCTGGGAAAAATCCCACTGGATCATAAAACAGAATTATTTTATGTGCTGGTGGGTTAGGTTCTTAGTAGTTTGTTGAGGATCTTTGTATCTATATTCATAAGGTATATTGGTTTGTAATTTTCTTTTCTTGTGGTATCTTTATCTGGCTTTGATGTTAGGGTGATATTAGCCTCATAGAATTAGCTAGGGAAAGTTTCCTCCTCTTAAGTTTTTTGGAAGAGAATGAGCAGGATTTGTGATAATTCTTGGAATATTTGGTAAAATTCACCAGCGAAGCCATCTGGTTCTGAGCTTTTCTTTTTTCAGTTTTTTTTTTTAATTAGAGAAGCTATCATTATACAGAAAAATCATGCATAAAATACCAAGTTCCCTATATGTAGCACTTGTACTAGTATGGTACATTTGTTATAATTTATGAAAGAACATTTTTATAATTGTACTATTAATAATAGTTATTAGATGAGTTATGAGTATGGGTCCAATCTCTTTATTTATTATTGTTTTGCTGATGTCTTCTATTTCTTCTGGAGTCAGTGTCATGGTCAGGATCATGTGTTAACTTGGCCAGGTGGTGGTACCTGTTTGATTGGGCAAGTGCTGACCTGTCTTTTGCTATGAGGACATTTCATAGAATTAAATCACGATCATGTCAGCTATATCCACAGCTGATTCCATTTGTAATAAGCCAAGGGCAGTGTCTTCTTTAATGAAGATGTTTAATCTAATCACTGGAAGGCTATTAAGGAGGATTCAGAAGAGAAAGGCTCTCTTCCTGCTTTGGCTGGCGAGCCTCTCCTGTGGATTTCGTCCAGACCCTCCATCAGAGTAGTCAGCTTCACAGCCTGCCCTGCAGATTTTGGACCCTACATTCCCACGGTTACATGAGACACTTTTATAAATTTTATATTTACAAATATTTCCTGTTGATTCTGTTTCTCTAGAGGACTCTAACTAATATAGTCAGTGTTTGTAGTGTATGATTTCTAGGAATTTTTTATCCATTTTATCTAGTTCATTGTTCTAGTTTGATAGCTGCCGGAATGCAATATACCAGAAATGGAACGGCTTTTAAAAAGGGGAATTTAGTGAGTTGCTAATTTACAGTTCTAAGGCTGAGAAAATGTCCTAGTTAAAACAAGTCTATAGAAATGTCCATTCAAAGGCTTCTAAAAAAGATACCTTGGTTCAAGATGGCTGATGAAGTTCAGGGTTTCTCTCTCAAGTGAGAAGGCACATAGTGAACATAGGGTGTCTCTCTCCTCTGGAAAGGCACGTGGTAAACATGGTGTCATCTGCTAGTTTTATCTCCTGACATCTGTTTCATGAAGCCCCCCGGGAGGCATTTTCCTTCTTCATTTCCAAAGGTCACTGGCTGGTGAACTCTCTGCTTCTCATAGCTATGTCATTCTTTTCTCTCTCAGAATCTCCTTCATTCTCCAAAATGTTTCCTCTTTTATAGGATTCCAGTAAACTAATCAGGACTCACCTAAATTGGTAGAGACATGTCCTAATCCAGTTTAAAAACCACTCTTGATTGAGTCACATCTCCAGGGAGATGATCTAATTACAGATTCAAACATATAGTATTAAATAGGGATTAGAAGAAATGGCTGCCTTTACAAAATGGGATTAGGATTAAAACATGGCTTTTCTAGGGTACATATATCCTTTCAAACCAGCACATTCATCTAATATGTGGTGTACAGTTGTTCATAGTGTCCTCTTATAATCCTTTTTATTGCTGTGGGGTCAGTTATAATGTCCCACATTCACTTCTGATGCTAGTTACTTGTGTCATCTCTCATTTTTTTCTGTCAGTCTAGTTAATGGTTTGTTAATTTTATTGATCTTTTCAAGGAATGAAGTTTTGGTTTTGTTGATTCTCTCCCTCAGTTTTCTATTGCATTCATCTCTACTCTTATTTTTGCTATGTCCTTCTTTTTGCTCTCTTGGGGTTTAGTTGCTCTTCTTCTAGTTCTCCAGTTATGAGGTGAGGTCTGATTTGAAATCTTTCTTCTTTTTAAATGTAACCATTTAGAGCTAGAAATTTCCCACTCAGCATTGCCTTTGCTGGATCCCATAAATTTTTGGTATCATGTGTTTTCATTTTCATTAAGCACAAGATATTTCCTAATTTCTCTTATGATTTCTCCTTTGCCCCATTGGTTGGTTAAGAGTTTGTTAATTTCCATATATCTGTGAATTTTTCTGTTTTTCCTCTGTTATAGATTTCTGGCTTCATTACATTTTCGCTAGTGAATACAAACAGCAGGAGGGAAATATTTTTGAGCTTATCAAACATATATTACGTGACCTAACATATGGTTTATCCTGAAGAATAATTAATTTGCGCTAGAGAAGAATGTATATTCTGCTAGTGTTGGGTGAAGTGTTCTATATATGTCTGTTAGATGTAGCTGGTTTAGAGTTTTACCCAAGTCTTCTTTTTCCTTATGATCTTCTATCTATATGTTCTGTCCACTTATTGAAAGTGGTGTTTGGAAGTCTCCTACTATTAATACAGAACCATTTATTGCTCCCTTCAAATCTGTCAATACTTGCTTTATGTATTTTTGGGGTCAGCTGTTAGGTGCATAATATATTTACAATTGTTATGTCTTCTTGTTGAAATGACCCTTTATAGTATATAGTGACCCTCTTTGACCCTCATAACAGTTTTTTACTTAAAGTCTGTTTTATCTGATATTGGTACAGCCACCTTCACTCTCTTTCAGTTACTATTGCATGGCATATTTGTTTTTGTTTTCATCCTTTCACTTTCAAACTACTTATATCTTTGAATTGAATGTGAGTCTCTTGTAAAAAGCATATAATTGGGTTATGCTTTTTAATCCGTTCTGCCAACCTCTGCCTCCTGACTGGGGTGTTTAATCCATTTATGTTTAAAGTAACTACTGAATGCAGGATTTTCTTTTGCAATTTTGTTATTTCGTGTTTGTAATTCTTATACTTTTTTTGACCCTAGATTCTTCCATTTCCATATTAAATAGCTTCTTGTATTGTATAATTTTTGTTCACTCTCCTTTCTTTCTGAATACTTTTATCATTTATTTTCTTTGTCATTACCATGAGGCTAAAATTTAACAACATAAATCTATAATAATTATGATTAATTTGATACCAACTTAACTTCAATAGCATAAACATATGTTGTTCCTACAACCCTCTGTTCCCCAACCTTATTAGTGTACTTTACTACAAATTATATCTTTGTACATTGTAGGTAAAAGAAAGAACAGATTTATCATTATTTTTATACATGTGCATTTTAGAATCTGCAAGAAATAAAAAGTAGAGCTACATACCCCAAAATATAATAGAATAATACTGGCATTTTTAATTACCTTTACTGGAGATCATTATTTCTTTTTACTGCTTTGTTCAATTGTCTAGTGTCCTTTCCTTTCAGTCTGAGGAACTTCCTTTAACATTGTTTACAGGTCTAGTGGTCAAACATTCCCTCAGCTTTCTGTTTATCTGGGAATGTCTTAATCTCTCCTTCACTTTGAAAGAATCTTTCTGGATATAAAATTCTTTTTTGGTATTTGTTTTCTCTCAGCACTGCCTTCTTGCCTCCATGGTTTCTGATGAAAAATCAGTACTTAATCTTACTGGGAATTTCTCTTAGATAACACATTGTTTTTCTCTTTCAGCTTTCAGAACTCTCTCCACGCCCTTGACATTCAACAGTTTAACTACTATGTGTCAAGGCAGGTTTCCTTTAGAGTTTCTCTTGTTTAGGTTTCACAGGGTTTCTTAAATGTGCATATGTATGTTTTCCATTAAATTTGGGAAGTTTTCTGCCATTATTTCTTTGAATTGTTCTTCTGCCCCTTTATGCTCCTTCTGGGACTCCTATAATGTATAGAATGGCATGCTTGATGGTTTCCTACAGGCCTCTTAGGCTGTGCTTGTTACAGAACAAAGGCCATGGTTTCTTTTGCCTGATACACTCAATAACCAATTCCTGAGACACCAGAATTTCAAAGAGAGGAGTTTATTAGTAGGCACATATTAGGACAACAGATGGCTTAGTGACCCAAAATCTGTCTACCGAGTTTAAAGGGTTCAACGTTTTTAAGGATTCTAGCAAGGGGAGATGAGGTCATTACAGTTTAAAATAGCAAGTACTAAGCAGAAAAGGAGACAGTGTTATCATTATCATTTCAATAGCAGAACCTAATTGGAAAGGAGGGGAGGCTGAACTATCATTTCATACTAAAGGTATAAGCCAAAAAGAAGGAAGACAAGTTACCTTTCAACAGGAGTGTCTAGCCATACAATTTACAAATGTAAGGAGCTGAAAGTAGTTAATGGCTGACCTCAAATTTTTTTATTAGCATTAGGGCCCTTGCCCTACAAGGTACCTTAAGAAAATTGTCTGGAT
Organism: Tamandua tetradactyla; assembly: GCF_023851605.1. Taxonomy (NCBI): domain Eukaryota; kingdom Metazoa; phylum Chordata; class Mammalia; order Pilosa; family Myrmecophagidae; genus Tamandua; species Tamandua tetradactyla. The sequence continues at coordinate 41,425,959 of NC_135345.1, read as the reverse complement.
AAAGGGAGTAATAGCTCTTACAATCACAAAGGCATAAGATAAGGGCTTTTAAGATAACAGAGCAGCAAAATTATAGTTTAGGGACTTCAGGTATTCCCCTCTGTTTACTCCAATATACCAGAAAGCAAAAAGGAATATAATGATTTAGTAATTAAAATCATCCCTTAAGTCCTGATTTAATAGTTAACTGTTCACATTTTAAAGTTCTTTTTTCTTTTTGCTCCTTCCCTTTTAATCATTTTAATTGTCTTGTCTTTGAATTCACTGACTTTTCCTTCTGCCAGCTTCAATCTGCTGCTGAAATCCTTCAGGGAATTTTTCATTTAAGTTATTGTGATGGTCTTCAACTCTAGTATTTCCATTTAGTTCCTTTTTAAAATTTGTCTCTTTATTGAGACTCTTATTTATTCATTCAACATTTCCCTTGTATCCTTTAGGTTTTTTCTCTGTGTTTTCCTTGAGCATATTGAAAATCATTTTTAAAAATCTTCCCTCAAAAAATTTTTTTTTGGTTGCACACTGTGCATTTTAATTTATGTGTTAATTTTGTGATTTAGACCCTAGGCAGTGTTTTCCTTAAGTTTTGTACAGCTAGTGATATGGCAGATATTTCCTTAAGTGCCAAGGGTTAACAAAACAACCAACCAATGCACAAAAAGGCCTTTCACAGTCTTTGCAAATTGACTCTGAACTGGCTGGTCCTCTCCTTCAGAGGTTAGTCCTCCTATCAGTAAGATCAGAGCGATGCAAATGTGAAATTACAGGTCTTCTCTATCTTTTATATGCACACATGTACACATTTTGTCCTTGGGTTATGCTTGCTAGTGGCCTTACAAATTCCCCCAATTTACAGGAACTTTAAGTGTCCTCTTTACTTTTTATGCATACAACTTTCTCCCCGTCACAGGTGCTCTATTGTATGTTTTAAAACAGGTAATTCTTTGTCCCAGGCCATTTTGACTTAATTGTTTCTTACACTGCTTCAGCTGTCCACAAAGGCAGGCAAGTTCTGGAAGGGCAAGCTTGGGATGAGTTTCTTGACCCAGTCTTTCAGGCTGCCACCTGCTAGCTTGGCACCAACATACAGGTACCCCAATATGGGCAAGGGGTTACTCGCACCCTGCTGAAGAGGGCCAGGGACCCACAATAGGATCACAGGCTAGTGCCACACTGCACTGGGGAATGGTTGGGAGAATCCCTTGTTCCAGGCAGCATAACTTGACTGTTCTCATGCAGCATTCTGTAGGTGAGCTCTGTGCCCTGCCTTTCACTTATAGGACAAGTTCTAGGATGGCAAACTTGGAATAAGTGTCCTGGTTCAGTTCCTCAGGCCAGCACTACAGAGACTGGGCCAGACATGCTTGTTCTTGTACGTGCACAAAAGTTACTCTATTCCTTTTGGTACCTGTAACAGGGACTGTGCTGGTTTGAAGCTGCTGTGTACCTGTGAAAGACCATGTTCTTTTTCCAATCCAATCTTGTCCAGGCAGAACTATTGTCCAGTGGGATCTTTTTGATCAATTTGTTCCTATGAAGATGTCACCCACCCAATTGTGGGTGGGACTTTTTGATAAGGTGGTTTCCATGGAGATGGGCCTCTGCCCATTCAAGGTGAGTCTTAATCTGGTTACTGAAGCCTTTAAGAGGGAACCATATTGGAAAAAACTCAGAGCTCACACAGACAGAGATGTCTGGAGATGCAGAAAGAAAATACCCCCCACGGAAGCTGTTTGAAACCAGAAGGCAAAGGACGAGCAGATGCCAGTCACATGCCTTCCCAGCTCAGCTGACAGAGGTGTTCCAGACACCATTGGCCTTTCTTAAGTCAAGGTATCTTTCTCTGATGCCTTAGTTTGGCCATTTTTATGGCCTGAGCACTGTAAATTTGTAACTTAATAATAAATCTCTTTATAAATGCTAACCCAGGGTACACAGATGGTTCAGTGGTAAAATGCTCGCCTTCCATGCAGGAGACCTGGTGTGCTGGTTTGAAAGGATGTATGTCCCCTAGAAAAGCCATCTTTTAATCAAAATCCCATTTCATAAAAGTAGAATAATCCTTACTCAATACTGTATGTTTGAAATTGTAATCAGATCATCTCCCTGGAGGTATGATTTAATCAAGAGTGGTTGTTAAGCTGTATTAGGTGATGACATGTCTCCACCATTTGGGTGGGTCTTAATAAGTTTCAGGAGTCCTATAAAAGAGGAAACATTTTAGAGAATGAAAGAGTTTCAGAGACAGCAGAGAATGCTGCAGCACCATGAAGCAGAGTGTCCATCAGCCAGCTCTTTGGAGATGAAGAAGGAAGACATCTCCCAGGGAGCTTCATGAAAGAAGCTTCATGAAAGAAGAGAAAGCTAGCAGATGACCCTGTGCTCGCCATGTGCCCTTCGAGCTGAGGGAGAAACCGTGATTGCATTCACCATGTGCCTTCTCGGATGAGAGAGAAACTGTGAACTTCACTGGCCTTCTTTAACCAAGGTATCTTTCTCTGGATGTCTTTGATTGGGACACTTTCTCAGCCTTAGAACTGTAAACGAACAATTTATTAAATTCCTTTTTAAAAGCCATTCCGTTTCTGGTATATTGCATTCCGGCAGTGTGCCAGTCTGACTCTGTAGTGGACCCCAGAAAAGCCATGCCCTTTGATCCTCATTCAATATTGCTGGGTGGGAGCATTTTGATTGTTTCTATGAAGATGTGACCCACCTAATTGTGGGTGGCAACTTTTAATTAGATGATTTCCATGGAGGTATGTCTCCACCCACTGAAGATGGAGTTGCTTGCTGGAATCCTTTAAAAGAGGAAACATCTTGGAGAGAGTCCCTTTTTGGTAGAGCCAAGTGAAAGTTAGCACACTGCCACGTTCGCCATGTGCCCTTTCAGCTGAGAGAGAAACGTTGAACGTCGTTGGCCTTCTTGAATCAAGGTATCATTCCCCAGATGCCTTAAATTGGACATGTCTATAGATTTGTTTTAACTGGGACATTTTCTTGGCCTTAGAACTGCAAACTAGCAACTTATTAAATTCCCCTTTTTAAAAGCCATTCCGTTTCTGGTATATTGCATTCCGGCACTTAGCAAACTAGACAGGCAGCTACAAATTAGAACACCTGGATTCGATTCCCAGACCATGCACACACACACACACCCCCAAAAAACCAACCCATTTCTGGTATATTTCATTCTTGTAGCATTAGCAAACTGAAATAGGGACCAATGCTGATGTTGCCAGATTTAAGCTTCCAGGTTCTTGGCTGTGCCACTAAAAAGAATTCAAGGACACAGCAAGGCATAGAATAAGTAGGCAAAAAATTTATTGAGAACACGTGAGAGGACATACGGGCACTCTCAGAAAGAAAGAGCTGAGAAAGGTGAGAGGCAAGAGGCAACATGGGGCCATTTGCTTTCTTTATTTTTTAAGGCTGTAATTTTAAAATGTAAGCATCTTGTGATACATAAAACAAGAGCAAGAAAAGATGAGATTTCCTTTTTAAAAAGAGTATTACTTACATATTAAATATATATAAATATATATCAAATCTATAAGAACCAAAGTTTAATAAAACAGAAGTTGGTTACTTTAATCTTTTCACTTTAAAGACAAGATGAAAATCAAAACCTCTGAACTTACAATTTTCAACTTGAAAGAATCAAAGAATGGTTGCAATTTGAATAGCATCAATAAAGCAAATGTTCTTATGTGTATTAATGGATGATTCTGAAACAGGATAATGTATAAACATTTATTTTGTTCTTAATTTGAAATTGCCAGTGAAATCAATTACAAATATTTATTCTGAAAGGTGCTACTATGAAGGCTACACATTCAAATATTGAGAATGACTATTCAAAACTAAATTTATGGAATACCTAGAAAATGGGTTCAATTGGAACCTGCAGGCAGATTTGTAACATTTATTTGCAATGACTTTTTTTTTTAATTTGCAATGACTTTTTAAAGACTTAGAAGGCTACTGTGTTAATATAAACTAGCTTTAAAATCATCTCCCTTTGTTATTGGACAAAGGCCATGAATTCTTTTGCCCAAGGTGCTCAATAACCAATTTCTGAGACTCTGAGGTTCCAAAAAGAGAAACAGTTTATTATGAGGAGAGCAGATGGCCTAAAATCTGTCTCCCCAAACTGCAGTAATTCAGGTGTTTCATTAGAGAAAAGATGGTCAGGGTTTAGGATAATGAGCACAGTGGCCCCAGATGATGTAATTAGAGGCAATCTGATTATTGAGCATGTGCAAATTGATGCTCAGTCATAGAACATATGTAAGAAAATGGTGGAATCAGGTATAGGTGACTTGTAGGTTAAAGCTTAAGGTACTGTGCATGTCCCATGGACCCATTTTGGCTAGATCCAGTTGGTCATCAAGATTACTTTGGACTGGGGAGGGTTAGTTCTGGGCTGACCCTAGGCCCTTCATTAATAAACATTAGGGTCTATCCTTAGTGATTACAAGACTCTAAAGTTGAAAAACTGGATAACGGAGTACAAATGAAGGTTAGTCACAGATTTTTACAATCAAAGGGACAGAAGATAAGGCTGAACAATCATTATCAGAGATCAAGGCAGCTAGATTACAATTTAGATATTTCAGGAATTTCTCCCTGTCTACTCCAAAATACAAGAAAGCAAAACAGGAATATCTATATAATGATTCAGTTAATAAAAATCATCCCTAAAATCCTGATTTCTTGGTTATACCATTAGTGTTTTCAATTGTCACATGGCCATAAGCCAAACAATCAAACGATTTCAAATGATCACTGATAATATTTAGGCAAAAATTCTCATGTGTGATTATTTTTAATGTTGTGTACATCAAATAATAGTAGAAAGACAACTATATACAAGTTGCAGTTCACTATTTCCAGTAATAGCACAACTGTATTAGAGTAAACCAACTCTATATCAACCATCAAGTGTGATTTCTCCATTACTTCACTTTGTGATGGATAATTAAGAATATGTTCAAGTGAATAAAAAAGTATTTGCAAAGTCCCCTTTGGGAATGGTGAGAAAGGGGGAAAATTCAACTTCCCCAAGTGGAGAATTCTTGATATTCTCACAAGCAATGCAGACAACCAAAGCAATAGGCTGAGTCTCCAATCTTGGGGTTTGTTCATATAAAACTTAACCCCACAAAGGATAGGTCAATCCTACTTAAAATTAGGTCTAAAATTTAGAGATCTCTAAAAGAAAACCTCTTTTTTTTTTTGAAATTTATTTATTAATTTAAAAAAATTAAGAACAAACAAAAACATTAACATATAATTCCATTCTACATATATATTCAGTAATTCTCAATATCATCACATATAGCTGCATAGCATCATTTCTTAGAACATTTGCATCAATTCAGAAAAAGAAATAAAAAGATAACAGAAAAAGAAATAAAACAATAACAGAAAAAAAATTATACATACCATACCCCTTACCCCTCACTTTCATTTATCAATAGCATTTCAAACTAAATTTATTTTAACATTTGTTCCCCCTATTATTTATTTTTATTCCATATGTTCTACTCGTTTCTTGACAAGGTAGATAAAAGGAGCATCAGAGACAAGGTTTTCACAATCACACAGTCACATTGTGACAGCTATATCATTATTCAATCATCCTCAAGAAACATGGTTACTGGAACACAGCTCTACATTTTCAGGCAGTTCCCTCCAGCCTCTCCATTACATCTTGAATAACAAGATGATATCTACTTAATGCCTAAGAATAACCTCCAGGACAACCTCTCAACTCTGTTTGGAATCTCTCAGCCATTGACACTTTGTCTCATTTCACTCTTCCCCCTCTTGGTGAAGAAGATTTTCTCAATCCCTTGATGCTGAGTCTCAGCTCATTCTAGGATTTCTGTCCCATGTTGCCAGGAAGGTCCACACCCCTGGGAGTCATGTCTCACGTAGACAGGGGGAGGGTGGTGAGATTGTTTGTTGTGTTGGCTGGAGAGAGAGGCCACATCTGTGCAACAAAATAGACTCTCTAGGGGGTGACTCTTAGGGCTAAATTTTAAGTAGACTTGACCTATCCTTTGTGGAGTTAAGTTTCATATGAACAAACCCCAAGACTAGGGGCTCAGCCTGTAGCTTTGGTTGCCCACACTGCTTATGAGAATATAAAGAATTCAACTTGGGGAAGTTGCATTTCTCTCCATTCTTCCAATTTCCCGAAGGGAGCTTTGCAAATACTTTTCTACTCACTGATCGAATCACTCTGTGATTCATCGGGGCATCACTCTGGACAAACCAACAAAATCTCATGTCCTACCTGAGATTCCAAGTACTTATGGTGTTCAATCAAACTATCTACATAAGTTGTATCAGGAAATGCACTAGTCAAAATATAAATTTTGTAACAAACATTTTTTGCTTTAGTCTCACACATAAGGTGACATTTTAAAATATTAATTACCATCTATTTTCAGCACCCTGCAAAAATGGCATTCCTTTGTTCTTCCTCATGCAAAAATACTTTAAAAATTTGTACATTTAGTCACTATTATTATACACTCTAGGCATTCCTAGATTATACCATTTCAATCTTTAACATCTATCTTTCTTTCTGATTTCATTTATGCCCCCAACCCTCCTCCATCATTCTCACATGCAGCTTCATTCAGTGTTTTAACATAATTGTATTACAGTTAGGTAGTACTGTGCTGTCCATTTCTGAGTTTTTGTATTCAGTCCTGGTGCACAGTTTGTATTCCTTTAGCTCCAATTACCCAATATCTTACCCTATTTCTATCTCGTGATGGTCTCTGTTACCAATGAAATATTCCAAGTTTATTCACTAATGTCTGTTCATATCAGTGAGACCATACAGTATTTGTCCTTTTGTTTTTGACTAGTCTCACTCAGCATAATGTCCTTAAGGTCCATCCATGTTGTTACATACTTCATAAGTTTATTCTGTCTTAGAGCTGCATAATATTCCATCATACGTATATATCACAGTTTGTTTAGCGACTTGTCTGTTGATGGACATTTTGACCGTTTCCATCTCTTTGCAATTGTAAACAATGCTGCTATAAACACTGGTGTGCAAATGTCTGTTTGTGTCCTTGCCTTCATGTCCTCTGAGTAGATACCTAGCAATGATATTGCCGGGTCATATGGCAATTCTATATTTAGCTTTTTGAGGAACCGCTAAACTGCCTTCCACAGTGACTGCACCATTTGACATTCCCACCAACAGTGAATAAGTGTGCCTCTTTCTCCACATCCTCTCCAGCACTTGTCATTTTCTGTTTTGTTGATAATGGCCATTCGGGTGAGTGTGAGATGGTATCTCATTGCGGTTTTGATTTGCATTTCTCCAATGGCCAGGGATATTGAGCATCTCTTCATGTGCCTTTTGGCCATTTGTATTTCCTCTTCTGAGAAGTGTCTATTCAAGTCTGTTTCCTATTTTGTAATTGGATTGGCTGCCTTTTTGTTGTTGAGTTGAAAAATTTATAAATTCTGGATACTAGACCTTTATGTGATATGTCGTTTCCAAATATTGTCTCCCATTGTGTAGGCTGTCTTTTCACTTTCTTGATGAAGTTCTGTGATGCACAAAAGTGTTTAATTTTGAGGAGTTCCCATTTCTTTCTTTCTTTCTTCAGTGCTCTTGCTTTGGGTGTAAGGTCTATAAAACCACCTCCAAGTATAAGATTTATAAGATGTTTCCCTACATTTTCCTCTAACTGTTTTATGGTCTTAGACCTAAAGTTTAGATCTTTGATCCATTTTGAGTTAACTTTTGTATAGGGTGTGAGATATGGGTCCTCTTTCATTCTTTTGCATATGGATATCCAGTTCTCTAGGCACCATTTATTGAAGAGACTGTTCTGTCCCAGGTGAGTTGGCTTGACTGCCTTATCAAAGATCAAATGTCCATAGATGAGAGGGTCTATATCTGAACACTCTATTCAATTCCATCGGTCAATATATCTATCTTTATGCCAGTACCATGCTGTTTTGACCACTGTGGCTTCATAATATGCCTTAAACTCAGGCAGTGTGAGACCTCCAGCTTCGTTTTTTTTCCTCAAGATACTTTTAGCAATTCGGGGCACCCTGCCCTTCCAGATAAATTTCCTTATTGGTTTTTCTGTTTCTGAAAAGTAAGTTGCTGGGATTTTGATTGGTATTGCATTGAATATGTAAATCAATTCAGGTAAATTGACATCTTAATTTTTTTAGTCTTCCAATCCATGAACATGGTATGCCCTTCCATCTATTTAGGTCTTCTGTGATTTCTTTTAACAGTTTCTTGTAGTTTTCTTTGTATAGGTCTTTTGTCTCTTTAGTTAAATTTATTCCTAAGTATTTTATTCTTTTAGTTGCAATTGTAAATGGAATTCGTTTCTTGATTTCCCCCTCAGACTGTTCATTACTGGTGTATAGAAACACTACAAATTTTTGAATGTTGATCTTGTAACCTGCCACTTTTCTGTACTCGTTTATTAGCTCTAGTAGTTTTGCTGTGGATTTTTCAGGGTTTTCGACATATAGTATCATATCATCTGCAAACAGTGAGAGTTTTACTTCTTCCTTTCCAATTTTGATGCCTTGTATTTCTTTTTCTTGTCTAATTGCTCTGGCTAGAACTTCCAACACAATGTTGAATAACAATGGTGATAGTGGACATCCTTGTCTTGTTCCTGATCTTAGGGGGAAAGTTTTCAGTTTTTCTCCATTGAGGATGATATTAACTGTGGGTTTTTCATATATTCCCTTCATTATTTTAAGGAAGTTCCCTTGTATTCCTATCCTTTGAAGTGTTTTCAACAGGAAAGGATGTTGAATTTTGTCAAATGCCTTCTCTGCATCAATCGAGATGATCATGTGATTTTTCTGCTTTGATTTGTTATATGGTGTATTACATTAACTGATTTTCTTATGTTGAACCATCCTTGCATAGCTGGGATGAATCCTACTTGGGCATGATGTATAATTCTTTTAATGTGTTGCTGGATTCGATATGCTAGAATTTTGTTGAGGATTTTTGCATCTATATTCATTAGAGAGTTGGTCTGTAGTTTTCTTTTTTTGTAATATTTTTGTCTGGTTTTGGTATGAGGGTGATGTTGGTTTCATAGAATGAATTAGGTAGCTTTCTTTCCTCCTCAATTTTTCTGAAGAGTTTGAGCAAGATGGGTACTAATTCTTTCTAGAATGTTTGGTAGAATTCACATGTGAAGCCGTCTGGTCCTGGACTTTTCTTTTTGGGAAGCTTTTAAATGACTGATTCAATTTCTTTACTTGTGGTTGGTTTGTTGAGGTCATCTATTTCTTCTTGAGTCAAAGTTGGTTGTTCATGTCTTTCCAGGAACCCGTCCATTTCATCTAAATTGTTGTATTTATTAGCGTAAAGTTGTTCATAGTATCCTGTTATTACCTCCTTTATTTCTGTCAGGTCAGTAGTTATGTCTCCTCTTTCATTTCTGATCTTATTTATTTGCATCCTCTCTCTTCTTCTTTTTGTCAATCTTGATAAGGGCCCATCAATCTTATTGATTTTCTCATAGAACCAACTTCTGGTCTTATTGATTTCCTCTATTGTTTTCATGTTTTCAATTTCATTTATTTCTGCTTTGATCTTTGTTATTTCTTTCCTTTTGCTTGCTTTGGGATTAGTTTGCTATTCTTTCTCCAGTTATTCCAAGTGGACATTAATTCCTGTATTTTTGCCTTTTCTTCTTTTCTGATAAAGGCATTTAGGGCAATAAATTTCCCTCTTAGCACTGCCTTTGCTGCATCCCATAAGTTTTGGTATGTTGTGTTTTCATTTTCATTTGGCTAGAGATATTTACTGATTTCTCTTGTAATTTCTTCTTGACCCACTGGTTGTTTAAGAGTGTGTTGTTGAGCCTCCACATACTTGTAAATTTTCTGGCACTCTGCCTATTATTGATTTCCAACTTAATTCCTTTATGACTTGAGAAAGTGTTTTGTATGATTTCAATATTTTTAAATTTATTGAGACGTGCTTTGTGACCCAGCATATGGTCTATCCTTGAGAATGATCTATGAGCACTTGAGAAAAAGGTGTATAAACAGCAGGCTGTTGTGGGGTGTAATGTCCTATAAATGTCTGTTAAGTCTAGCTCATTTATTGTAATATTCAAATTCTCTGTTTCTTTATTGATCCTCTGTTTAGATGTTCTGTCCATTGATGAGAGTGGGGAATTGAAGTCTCCAACTATTATGGTAGATGTGTCTATTTCCCTTTTCAGTGTTTGCAGTGTTGACCTCATGTATTTTGGAGCATTCTGGTTCGGTGCATAAATATTTATGATTGTTATGTCTTCATGCTGAATTGTTCCTTTTATTAGTACACAGTATCCTTCTTTGTCTCTTTTAACTGTTTTGCATTTGAAGTCCAATTTGTTGGATATTAGTATAGCTACTCCTGCTCTTTTCCGGTTGTTATTTGCATGAAATATCTTTCCCAACCTTTCACTTTCAACTTATGTTTATCTTTGGGTCTAAGATGTGTTTCCTGTGGACAGCATATAGAAGGATCCTGTTTTTTAATCCATTCTGCCAGTCTATGTCTTTTGATTGGGGAGTTCAATCCATTAACATTTAGTGTTATTACTGTACAGGTAGCACTTTCTTCTATCATTTTGCCTTTTGGATTTTATATGTCATATCTAATTTTTCTTCTTTTTACACTCTTCTCCACACCTCTTTCTTTTGTGTTGTCATATCTGTCTCTAGTGCTCCCTGTAGTATTTCTTGCAGAGCTGGTCTCTTGGTCACAAATTCTCTCAGTGATTTTTTTGTTTGAAAATATTTTACTTTCTCCCTCGTTTTTGAAGGACAATTTTGCTGGGTATAGAATTCTTGGTTGGCAGTTTTTCTCTTTTAGTAATTTAAATATATCATCCCACTGTCTTCTCGCCTCCATGGTTTCTGCTGAGAAATCTACGCATAGTGTCATTGGGTTTCCCTTGTATGTGACGGATTGCTTTTCTCTTGCTGCTTTCAAGATCCTCTCTTTCTCTTCGACCTATGACATTCTGATTAGTAAGTGTCTTGGAGAATGTCTATTGGGATCTATTCTCTTTGGGGTATGCTGCACTTCTTGGATCTGTAATTTTAGGTGTTTCATAAGAGTTGGCAAATTTTCAGTGATAATTTCTTCCATTAGTTTTTCTCCTCCTTTTCCCTTCTCTTCTCCTTCTGGGACACCCACAATACGTATGCTCGTGCGCTTCATATTATCATTTGATTCCCTGAGTCCCTGCTCATATTTTTCTGTTTTTTTCCCCTATAGTTTCTGTTTCTTGTCGGATTTCAGATGTTCCATCCTCCAGTTCACTAATCCTATCACCTATCTCTCAAAATTTACCATTGTAGGTTTCCATTGTTTTTTTCATCTCTTCTACTGTGCCTTCATTCCCATAAGTTCTATAATTTGTTTTTTCAGACTTTCCATTTCTTCTTTTTGTTAATTCCTTACCTTCTTCATATCCTCCCTCAACTCATTGATTTGGTTTTTGATGAGGTTTTCCATGGCTGTTCATATATTCTGAATTGTTTCAGCTCTTGTATCGCATTTGAACTATTGGTTTGTTCCTTTGACTGGGCCATATCTTCAATTTTCCTGGTGTGATCTGTTATTTTTTGCTGGCATCTAGACATTTAATTACCTTAATTAGTTTATTTTGGAGATTGCTTTCACTTCTCTTACCTAGCATTCAGTTCAGCTTTTCCTGGACCTCTAGCTTAGGTTTTGTTTAACAGAGGATAATTTTTCAGTTCTTGTTTTCTTGTTTCTTGCCCTGCTTGTATGGTGCCTTCCCCCCCCCCGCCCCCCGCCACCCTTAGGAGGGTCTACGTAGGTATCATAGACTCCAGCCGGGTTTTCCCAGACTACACTGGCCTCCTATCAGGGGGAAGGAGTCACCTGTATCAGTTTTCCCTGAGGGTGAGACCCAGCAGGTTAAAAGACTTTCCTGTGAAGTCTCTGGACTCTGTTTTTCTTATCCTGCCCAGTATGTAGCGCTTGTCTGCCTGCAGGCCCCACCAGCATAAGATGATGTGGCACCTTTAACTTTGGCAGATTGTGTCTGCTGGGGGCATGGTGGAGACAGAGGAGAGGTTGTAGGCTGGTTTTAATGGCTTCAAATTGCCAAGCCCTGGGGTCTGAATTCCTTGAGGGAGGGATTCCATCTGAGTTGGGCTTCACCCCTCCCCTGGGGAAGGCACAGGTAGGAGACAAGCCCTGAAAGCAGCCCATTTCTGCCTATGCCTGGGGCAGTTGCAGCCCGAGAAGTTCCGCCACTGAATCCAGAGGCAGCCAAGCCTCCGTAGAAACACAGCCACAAAAACCTCCATTTCCTCCCCTTTCCTCTTTTTCTGTTAGCCCAATGAGCGACCTCTGCTTTGACCAGGTTCACCTGAGCTGGGGGCCTATTTTTAGTAGTCAGAATTTGTTAATTAATTACACAATTGGCATTTGGTTGGGCTCAGCCCCTGCTGTTGGTAAAGTATCTTTCCTTTACCCTCTGGGAAGCAGGCTGTGGGGAGGGGCACCGGCTGCCATGGCTTGGGGAACTCATGGTTCTGGGGAGGCTCGCAGCTGGTCCAGCTGGTCCAGATTGGGGTACGCTGTGAGTCTGGTCACTGATGTGGCTCCGGGAGCTGTTCTGTACTGTTTCTAGTTATTCAGTAGTTGTTCTGGAGGACCAACTAAAACATGCACATTGCTAAGCCACCATCTTGGCCATACCTCCAAGAGAACCTCTTTTGTTGCTCAGATGTGGCCTCTCTCTCCAGCCAACACAACAAGCAAACTCACCACCCTCCCCCTGTCTACATGGGACATGATTCCCAGGGATGTGGACCTTCCTGGCAATGTGGGACAGAAATCCTAGAATAAGCTAAGACCCAGCATCAAGGGATTGAGAAAACCACTAGAGTGAGCTGAGACTCAGTATCAAGGGATTGAGAAAACCACTAGAGTGAGCTGAGACTCAGCATCAAGGGATTGAGAAAACCTTCTCGACCAAAAGGGGGAAGAGACAAATGAGACAAAATAAAGTGTCAATGGCTGAGAGATTTCAAACAGAGTCGAGAGGTTATCCTTCAGGTTATTTTTATGCATTAAATAGATATCACCTTGTTAGTCAAGGTGTAGTAGAGGGACTGGAGGGAACTGCCTGAAAATGTAGAGCTGTGTTCCAGTAGCCACATCTCTTGAAGATGATCGTATAATGATATAGTTTTCACAATGTGACCATGTGATTGTGAAAACCTTGTGTCTGATGCTCCTTTTATCTACCTTATCAATGGATGAGTAAAACATATGGAATAAAAATAAATAATAGAGGGAACAAATGTTAAAATAAATTTAGTAGACTGAAATGCTAGTGATCAATGAAAGGAAGGGGTAAGGGGTATGGTATGTATAAATTTTTTTTCTGTTTTCTTTTTATTTCTTTCTCTGAATAGATGCAAATGTTCCAAGAAATTATCATGATGATGAATATGCAACTATGTGATGATATTGTGAATTACTGATTATATATGTAGAATGGAATGATCAAAAGTTAAGAATGTTTACATTTGTTTGGTGTTTTTTGGTATTTTTTAAAAAATTTAAAAATTAATTTAAAAAAAGATGTGCAAAACAAGTACATACACCAAAAACTATAAAACATTGCAAAAAAAAAAAAAAGAATATGTTCAAATCCAACAGCATCTTCATTACCCCTCCAGATATCTGGGGAAAGTTTGAATTTGGAAGAAATGGAGGCTGCTGAGCCTGCTGAACTGTCTTGAATTCTGTCTGTAATTTTAGCAGAGCAAACAGACCCTGGATGATTCTCAGTATAGAAAAATTCATTTTATCTTGGTTGAGCTGGAAATTATTTTCTGATAATTCCAGAGGATGACTGGGCAAAAGTTCATTTTTCACACAAGAGAAATCCTTTCTGAAGAAGACCTTGACTTTCAGTAGGGCCACTTGCTGAAAGTTCAGTAATTGGAATACTTTCTTTTAGCTGAGATCCCAGTCCTCTGGCATTCATCTTCAACCTGCTGTCCACACTGCCTCTCTGCCATTTGCTTTTATAGATTAACTTTACTTACCCCTCCCCCTCTTCTTGTCCAGGCTTTCTCCTCCTTTTCCTTCTCTCCAGGGTGGTGCCGGTAGTAGATAGTGCATTTGGGTGGGTCTATTGACTCCATCCACCTTTCTCGGTGGATGACTCACTTAGGTCAGGGTGGGGGTGGGGTCCTTTGGCTCCAGATGGGTCAGCTGCCACTGGGTGTTTCCTATAAGTAGGTAGTCCTTGGGCAGGGTATGTGGGGCCTTCCTGACCTTAATTAAACATCCTTGTTCAGGTCCTTGTTCTAGCCTACCTCACTAGGAGTGAGGCTGGCTTTGGCCTGAGCTGATCAGGGATAGCAGAGAGTCCAGCCAGGGTGCCATAAGACTCCACTATTTTCAAGTGGCCTTTTTCTTGATTTGCTATTTGCCCTGTTACTGCAATCCTTTAACTGTTGTTGTTGTTTTGAATTTTGAGAAAATTGTCTGCAGTGTTTGCTTTTGGTTCAGAGCTTATGTGGGAGGATGGAGCCCTGATCGTTTTCACCCTGCCAGCTTGATCAGGGCAAGGTAGTATTTTATTTTTATTACAATATTTCATACATTTTCAAAAGCTTAGAGGAAAGTATAATAAATCATTATTTACCCAGCATAAACAATTATCAATTCCTGGCCAATTTGTATTGTCCATATCCCCACCACTTTCTCCTTCCCCTCAGATTATTTTGAAGCCAATCTCAGATATTTCAACTTTAAATATTTCAGCATATTAAACGTTATATCTTTGTCATATGATAGGAGAAAAAATTATTTTTTGTTTAATTTGTAAATTTCTTATTGTGAGGAATAGCATATTTTCATGTTTAAGGAAGGACAATCTGTGTTTTTGTTTTAGTGAATGATTTGTTTATATTCATTTTTTTATAAAATTGTCCTTTTTTATTTTAGGAGTTTCTTATAACTAAGCATCTTACCTCTTCATTTGTGAGTAGACTGTAAATATTTTTCCTGAATTTATCAATTTTTTAATGTTTTCCCATTAATATATTTAATTTTTGTGTAGTTATATTTATTTATCTTTTCTTTTCTGAATCTTGAATTTTTGCATAATATTTTGAAAGGCCTTCCCCACTCTAAGAGGCATAAACAATTTTCCCACATTTTCTTCTGGTACTTTTATATTTCATTTTTCACATTTAAGTATTTGATGCACCTGGAATTTATTTAATATTTTTCCAGATAACTAGCAAATTGTCCCAGTCCCATTTATTGAACAACTGATTTTTTTCCCTTGGATTTGGATTTGAAATTCTATTTTTATTATTTAGTAAATTCCTATAAATATTTGGGTCTGTTTATGTATTTTAGTTTTGTTCCATTGATCTCTTCATTGATGTACCAGACTCACATTTGTAACTTTATAACATGATATTATAACAACTGGATGGATAATCTTCCCCCTTTTCAGAATTTTCCTGGGCATTCTTGCTTATTTTTCTACACGAACTTTAGAAGAAATCTTAATCCATTCCCCACCCCATCTCTCAATCTCTGTTGGTGTATCTTGTTTTCCTGGCTGCTAATACAATACCACCCAATGGATTGGCTTAACAACAAGGATTAATTGGTTCATAATTTCAGAGGCTAGAAGGGCTTGTTTCCTCCTAGGGTTGGCAGGATTCTGGCTGGCCAGATATCCATGGGCTCCTTCACTTTCCCATCACTTTGAGATGTCCTGTCCTTTCTCTTCCATGTTCTGCTTACTTCCAACTTCTGGTGCCTCTTTATTGCTTTTTTCCTTACATGTCCAATCTTTATTTTCTTTATAAGTATTTCAGTCAATTGGATTAAGAGCCATACTGATTCAGTTGGCCAAAACTTAACTAAAAATAACACCTTCAAAAGGTCTTAATGTGCAATGGTTTCACAACCACAGGAATGTGGGTTAAGATTAAGAACCTGTCTCATGGATCATTCTCAAGGATAGACCATATGCTGGGTCACAAAGCAAGTCTCAATAAATTTTAAAAGATTGAAATCATACAAAACACTTTCTCAGATCATAAAGGAGAAATCAATAACAGGCAGAGTGCCAGAAAATTCACAAATATATGGAGGCTCAACAACACACTCTTAAACAACCAGTAGGTCAAGGAAGAAATTACAAGAGAAATCAGTAAATATCTCGGGGCAAATGAAAAAAACCCACACATATCAAAATTTATGGGATGCAGCAAAGGCAGTGCTAAGAGGGAAATTTATTGCCCTAAATGCCTACATCAAAAAAGAAGAGCAAAAATTGAGAAATTAACTGTCCACTTAGAAGAAGTAGAGAAAGAACAGCAAACTAACCCCAAAGCAAGCAAAAGGAAAGAAATAATGAAGATTAGAGCAGAAATAAATGAAATTGAGAACACGAAAACAATTGAGAAAATCAACAAAACCAGAAGTTGGTTCTATGAGAAAATCAATAAGATTGGTGGACCCTTAGAAAGGTTGAGAAAAAGAAGAAGAGAGAGGATGCAAATAAATAAAATCTGAAGTGGGAGGGGAGACATAACCACTGACCCCACAGAAATAAAGGAAGTAATGAGAGGATACTATAAACAACTTTATGATAATAAACTCAACAATGTAGATCAATGGACAACTTCCTAGAAGGCCTGAACAACCAAGATTGACTCAAGAAGAAATAGATGACCTCAACAAACCAATCGCAAGTAAAGAAATTTAATCAGTCATTAAGAAGCTCCCCAAAAAGAAAAATCCAGGACCTGATGGTTTCACGTGTGAATTCTGCCAAACATTCCAGAAAGAATTAGTACCAATCCTGCTCAAACTCTTCAAAAAAATTGAAGAGGCGGGATGGCTACCTAATTAAGTCTACAAAACCAACATCACCCTCATACCAAAGGCAGACAAAGATATTACAAAAAAAGAAAACTACAGACCAATCTCTCTTATGAATATAGATGCAAAAATCCTCAACAAAATTCTTGCAAATCGAATCCAGTAACACATTAAAAGAATTATACACCATGCCCAAGTAGGATTCATCCCAGGTATGCAAGGATGGTTCAACATAAGAAAATCAATTAATGTAATACACCATATCAGCAAATCAAAGCATAAAAGGCATTTGACAAAATTCAACATCATTTCTTGTTGAAAACACTTCAAAGGATATGAATAGAAGGGAACTTCCTCAACATGATAAACGAATATATGAAAAACCCACAGCTAACATAATCCTCAATGGGGAAAAACTGAAAACTTTCCCCCTAAGATCAGGAACAAGACAAGGATGTCCACTATCACCACTGTAATTGGAACTGAAGGGATATGGATTGTGCAATGGGACTGATTGTAAAAATTCAGAAATGGACAGCACAATACTACCTAGCTGTGATACAGTAATGTTAGAACACTGAATGAAGCTGAATGTGAGAATGATAGACGGAGAAGGCCCGGGGGCACAAAGGAAATCAGAAGGAAAGATACACAATAAAGACTGAGATGGTATAATCTAGGAATGCCTAGAGTATATAATGATAATGTCTAAATGTACAAATTTAAAAATGTTTTGTATGAGGAAGAATAAAGGAATGTCAATACTGCAGGGTGTTGAAAAAAATGGTAATAGTTTAAAACTTTAACTTATGTGTGACACTAAAGTAAAAAAATGTTTATTTGCTACAAAATTTATATTTTGACTAGTGCAGTTCCTAATATAACTTTTGTGGACAGCTCAATTGAACACCATGAATCATGGAACCTTGGGTAGGGCATGAGATTTTGTAGGTTCGTCCAGAGTGATGTCTTGATAAATCCCAGAAGGATTTGAACAGTGAATAAAAAAGTATTTGTAGGGCAGGCCACGGTGGCTCAGCAGGCAAGAATGCTTGCCTGCCATGCCAGAGGACCTGGGTTCGATTCCGGGTGCCTGCCTATGTTAAAAAAAAGTATTTGCAACGCCCTCTTGGGGGAATGATGAGAAAGGAGGAAAATTCAACTTCCCCAAGTGGAGGACTCTTGATATTCTCACAGGCAGTAGGGACAGACAAAGCAATAAGCTGAGCCTCCAATCTTGGGGTTTGTTCATATGAAACTTAACCCTGCAAAGGAT
The DNA here is from genome assembly GCF_023851605.1 of Tamandua tetradactyla. Taxonomy (NCBI): domain Eukaryota; kingdom Metazoa; phylum Chordata; class Mammalia; order Pilosa; family Myrmecophagidae; genus Tamandua; species Tamandua tetradactyla. Next base: position 41,407,750 of record NC_135345.1, on the reverse strand, counting down.
AGGCTAAGGCTACTTAAAATTAGGCCTAACAGTCACTTCCAAGAGAACCTCTTTTGTTGCTCAGATGTGACCTCTCTCTCTCAGCCAACATGACATGCAAACTCACTGCCCTCCCCCCGTCTATGTGGAACATGACTCCCAGGGATGTGGACCTTCCTGGCATCGTGGGACAGAAATCCTAGAATGAGCTGGGACTCAGCACCAAGGGATTGAGTAAACCTTCTCAACAGAAAAGGGGAAGAGAGAAATGAGACAAAATAAAGTGTCAATGGTGGAGAGATTCCAAATAGAGTTGAGAGGTTATCCTGGAGGCTATTCTTATGCATTAAATAGATATCACCTTTTTAGTTAAGGAGTAACAGAGAAGCTGGAGGGAAATGCCTGAAAATGTAAAGCTGTGTTCCAGTAGCCATGTTTCTTGTAGATGATTGTATAATGATACAGTTTTCACAATGTGACTGTGTGATTGTGAAAACCTTGTGTCTGATGCTTCTTTCATCTACCTTTTCAACAGACGAGTAAAACATACGGATTAAAAATAAATAATAGAGGGACAAATGTTCAAATAAATTTAGTAGATTGAAATGCTAGTGATCAATGAAAGGGAGGGGTAAGGGGTATGGCATGTATGAATTTTTTTCTGTTTTCTTTTTCTGAATGATATAAATGTTCTAAGAAATGATCATGATGATGAATATAAAACTATGTAATGATAATTACTGATTATATATGTAGAATGGAATGATCATAAGTTAAGAATGTTTGTGTTTGTTATTATAGTTTTTTAAAAATAAAAAAATTAATAAAAAAGAAAAGAAAAGAAATAAATAAATAATGGGGGATAAATGTTAAAATAAATTTAGTAGATTGAAATGCTAGTGAACAATGAAAGGGAGGGGTAAGGGGTAGATGAGTAATAAAATAAAGACATGCATGAAAAAATAATAGGTTGGCATATGATTGTGAAAACTTGCGTCTGATGCTCCCTTTATATAGGGTATGAACAGATGAATAAAAGAATAAGAACATAAATAAATAAATAATGGGGGTGTGGGTGGGATAAGGGGTAAAAAAAAAGAGATAGCTTGAATACTAGTGGTCAAGGAGTTTTTTATTTGTTTTCTTTTTATTTCTTTTTCTGAATTGATGCAAATATTCTAAGAAATGATCATGATGAATATACAATGATGTGATAAAAAAGAATGTTCATATTGTATGTTGATTGGTTTTATTAATAAAAATTTTTAAAATAACCCTCAAAAAAAAGATTAAGAACTTGTTTTTTTCTGGGGTATGTGAATAACTTGCCAATTCAATTCATTAAAAAAATATTTTTTATTGTGAAAAATAACCTATACCCAAAAAGGAATAAATTTCAAAGCACATCCCAATTAGTTATAGAACAGATTTCAGAGTTTGATATGGATTACAGTTCCACAATTTTAGGTTTTTCCTCCCAGCTGCTCCAAGATACCGGAGACTAAAATAAACATCAAAATAATGATTCAGCAGTCATACTCATTTGTTAAATCCTATTTTCTCTGTAATAACTCTACCTTCTCCTTTGATCTTTCTCCCAATCTTTAAGTCTGTAATCCATCTGACTGGTTAAAAAAATTTTTTTTTATTTGAGGAATTGTGGGTTTACTGAATAATCATGCATAAATACAGGAGTCCCATACACCACCCCATCACCAACACTTGCATTGGTGTGGAAAAATTGTTACAATTGATGGTAACACTTTTTTGTCTACTATTTTTTAACAGTAGTTACATTTGTGACAATTGATGGATTATTAAAGTAGTATTATAACCCTTGTCCATAGTCATGTAGGGTTGTTTTTTCCCATATTCCCGACCTATTATTTTTTGAAAATATTTATATTGAGATATCTTTACATACATACAGTCCATCCAAAGTATATAATTGGCTCACAAAGTTGGCTCACAATATTATCACATAGTTACGTTTTCAACACCATGATCATTTTTTGAACATTTGCATCACTCCAGAAAAAGAAATAAAAAGAAACAAGAAAAACTCATATATTCCATACTCCTCTTCTTGACCACTAGTATTCAAGCTACCTCTTTTTTTTTTACCCCTTATCCCACCGCCACTCCATTATTTATTTATTTATTTATTGTTCTTATTTTTTTATTCATTTGTTCATACTCTGGATAAAGGGAGCATCAGACACAAGTTTTCACAATTCTATGCCAACCTATTATTTTTTATCATGCCTTGTCGTTATTTTATTACTCATCTACCCATACACTGTTTTTTACAATCACACAATCACATGATAAAAGGTATATATCTGTGCAATCACCATCAAAGACCAAGGCTACTGGATCATAGTTCAAAAGTTTCAGGTATTGCCCTCTGGCCACCCTGATATATTAGAAACTAAAAAATAATGTCTGTATCAGTCAGTAGTCATAATCATTTGTTAAATCCTAATTTCTCATTTACACCTCCTCCCTCTCATTTGATCATTCAATTTCAGTGATATCTAGGCAACGACTATTTTAACTTCTTTGTGCTGGAAAAGGATATGGACCTTATGGGATAGAGGTGGAATTGTGTTTTTTTTTTTTTGTATGCTACATACCCAGGGTCACATTTCATTCTTTTTCCATAGGAGTATCCTATTATTGCAGCACTATTTGTTGAATTTTTGCTTTTTCATTCTTTGTTAGCTCGCTTGTTTTTGAGAAGTGCATGGGCTGGGAATCGAACCCGGGTTTCCTGCATGGCAGACAAGAATTCTACCACTGAACTACCCTTGCACCCTTGGAATTGATTTTCTTAGTATGATGTGTTAACGTTGTTTATTTATTTTTTAAATATGGATTACCAGTTGTCCAATACTTTCTACTGTAATTTGCTCATAGAAAGTAGTTTAATTGAACTGAACCATTAATGCAGCAACAGCAGAATTCCATCTTCTGTAAGTGCTCCATAGGTGTTTGTTGTTGTTGCTGATAATGACTAGCTGTAGACTGTGAGCCTTCTTCACAGTCCAACAAAAACACTTTGCCTTGGATGATTGTATGGTATGTGAATAATAAAAAAACAAAGCAAAACAAAAAACCCCAATTTGCCTGGAAGTCAAGTACATAATGAACTACAGTTACACTTATTTCAAATGAGCACTTTCTATTCTTGTTTTTTGAGATTTTATATTTGACAAGGGACATTTATAAGGCTATCCTATCCTAGGGTTATGATAAGCCTCACAATGGAAGTGTAGGGTAGCATATGGATGTCTTCATTCTCTAGTGGACCTGGCTTGCAACTTTGGTGCTATCATCAAAAATACTGGTTGTGAATAACTGTATTATGATGTCTCTCATTTCTTTCCACGCTTTCACTGCTTTCTTCAAACGAGCTTGCCCATGCCTCCTTCTCCAAGAGTTTACTCATAAGTGATATTCCTCCTCTGGTCCCCAGCCAATTACAGCAGGGGAGGAGTAAGCTAGGCCAATTGGATTCTCTCTCCCCAGAATTAAGAACTGAGATTGAGAAATTCCAGAAGCCTCTTTCGACTGCTTGAAAAGCAGAGGACATGTAGCTGGTGTGGGCATGCATTGTACGTGCACGGGAATGTTTGTGTGTATGCATGTGTACATTGTAGAAGGGGGCAACTGGCTGAGGTCCTGCTATATGATGTTACCACTTGACCCTTGGGAAACTTCTTACCATTCAAAGCAGTAGAAATGCAGGTTGCCCACTACCCAGCTGACACCTTCCTTTCTCATGCCCATTTTTCTACACTCTAGAGGTCTCAAGTCACTCATCAATTCTCAATCTATTGGAGTGGGTAATGGTTCAGAGAGTTCAAGCCCCCTCATTTATGAGTGATTCTCTTGGTGACTCCCTCCCCTGGTCTAGCAGAAGGAGAAAACTTCCTATTTTCCCTAACAAAGTAAAAAGAGAAAATAGCCACTCATCAGGAACACTGTATTTTTTCATGATTTTTCTGATAACCTACAACTTCTCTAACTAAAAATAAATAAATAAATAATATATATATAATATATATATACATATATATATACTTTCTCAAGATCTACTTCTCCTGAATTTAAGTTGTATATCTACTTTCAACTGACTAACAGTAAAAGCCTTACACCAAATAATAAAACAGGTCTACAGTGAATTTTAAGTGCTTCATTAACCTTCAAACAAATGCAGAAGTGTTGACCAAAATTGTTACCAGATAAATTAAGAGCTTAATTTGAAAAGAAAAAAATTTAAAAATTAACAGAAACTAGAACTAAATATTTATTAAATCTTTGGATGTGCATGTTCTTTATAGTCCAGATGATTTTCATATTCATAAATGTGCCTAGTGACCAGCATACAGTAGTATTCAATAAATATCTGCTGAACTGAAGATAACATTTAAATTTAGAAGTAAAAAATATCCCAAAGGAAAATAGGAAACATTTGACTAAAATAAAAATAATTAATTTTGGTACATTAAAAATTATATTTAATAAAGTGAAAAGGAAGTCAATGGACCAGAAAAGTGTCTGAAGCAAATTTGGGAGATGAAGGGTAGAAAGATTTATTAGATCAATATTTTATAGAAATTGCTGAAATATGAAAACATGAACATCTTTGAACTTCAAGACCTCGGGCATTTTAATGGTCTGTAAAGCTATTTTAATTGATGTAAAAACTTTAGGTCTGAGATAAAATATCAGTCTCAGATACAGTTTAGAGCAGATGGGATTGATTTCAAGAATAAAAGCCAATGCTCTTAAAATATTGCCACTTAAAACACATTAATTCTTAATATACTAAGTTGAGACTACTGTTTTTAAATATTTTTAAAATTTCAAGACATGATAGAATTATATTCACTTAGTATTCCCCTTCTGTTATGCTTATCTGCATTATTTTTACCCAGATGTTATCATAGTGTACATCATCTTCCCCTCTAACAATATGTCCACAGGAATTTTTCCATATGCTGTACAGTGTCCATACCTATAATTTCTTAGTGATTAATGTATGGATATGAAAAAATTTAAACTACTCAAAAGGGTAAAATAATAAGGAACCCTCAGGAGCAACCAAGATCAACAGTTTGGGGAACATCTTCCAGAATGCTTTTATGAATATGTGAAGCATATATGTTTATATTTACAAACACACAGTTTCTTTTTTACATAAAGCAAGAATCAGATTTAGGGTGTGGGTCAGAATGAGAAGGTATATCAAGTTTGTTAGATGATAAAACATAATGTAACATATTTATCCTTTCCATTACCATTTCACAATTAGATTACTTCCATATTTTTCTCTATCTTGTAAAATATGGTTAATACTCTTATAACCTTGCTTTCTATTTAAAATTATTTCATTAAGACAGTTTTTAATAGTGAAATTGGGTCAATGGGTCTGAATATTTTTTCTTTTTTGCTTTTTTCTTTCTTTATTTTGTATATATGTTATATTTTACAATAAAAATGTTTTAAAAATAGTTAAACAAAACAAAATTTTTTAAAAATTCTGGTTGTAATTTATTAGCTGTGTTACTTTAGGCTCTTTACTAGACCTCTCTGGCCTCACTTTTCTCATCTATAAAATGGGATAATAGGGTGGTACAATGGTGGCTCAGTGGCAGAATCCTCACCTGCCACGCCAGAGACCTGGACTCAATTTCAGTGCCTGCCCATGTAAAAAAAAAAAAAAGGGATAACAACAATACTCACCTAATAAATTCTTGCTCATAAGTGAAATACTACTCCTAATAATAGAAGATGATGTTTATTAAGTGCCAGGCACTATGCTAAGTGCTTTTTATGTTTTATATCATTTAATCCTCTGAGTAACATATTATTCTTATCCACAATTTATAGATGAAAAAAGTGCAGCACCTATAGGTTCTGTGTGAATTGCCTAAGGACCCAGATAGTGGAAGAGCCAGGATTTGAATATGAGTTGTCTGATTAGCTTTTTTTTTTTTTAACTTTTTTTTATTGTATAGTATAACATATATACAAAACAAAGAAATAAAAAAAGCAATAGTTTTTCAAAGCATTCTTCAAAAAGTAGTTACAGGATAGAGCCCAGAGTTTGTCATGGGCTACCATACGATCCTCTCATATTTTTCCTTCTAGTTCCTCCAGAATATAGGAGGCCAGAGGGATTAAATACATTTTTATTATCACAATTGACTTTTGTTTCCTTGTTTTTGTGAACAATAACATATATACAAAAAAAGCTATAAATTTCCAAGCACAGCACAATTAATTGTAGAATGTATTTCAGACTTTGACATGTGTTACAATTTCACAATTTTAGGTTTTCACTTTTAACTACTCTAAAATACTGGAGACTAAAAGAGATACCAATTTAATGAATTCAGCATTCATATTTATTTGTTAAGTCCTATATTCTATGTATAATTCCACCATCACCTTTGATCTTTCTATAGCTCTCATTGGGGTTGTTTGGACTATGGCAACTCTAAATTTTTGATATTGGAAGGGTCTGTCACTAATATGGGGTAGGGAGATGGAACTAGCTGATGTTCTGGAGAGGCTTCGCTAGGTTTCAGGACTTGTCTGGACCAGGGACCCATCCGGAGGTTGTAAGTTTCTGGAAAGTTACTCTAGTGCATGGAACCCTTGTGGAATCTTATAAATTGTCCTAGGTGTTCTTTAGGGTTGGTTGGAATGGTCCTGGTTGGGGGTTGGTAGGTTATGATAGGTAGCAAGGTCTACCTGAAGTTTGCATAAGAGCAACCTCCAAAGTAGCCTCTTGACTCTATTTGAACTCTCTCTGCCACTGATACCTTATTAATTACACTTCTTTTCCCCCATTTATTCAGGATGGAATTGTTGATCCCATGGTGCCAGGTCTGGATTCATCACTGGGAGTCCTCTCCCATGTTGCCAGGGAGACTTTCACCCCTGGATGTGTCTCAGTTTTTTTTTTTTTTTTTTTTTTATTTCATAAAGGTTTAATATCCAGAATATGTAAAGAAGAACCCCCACCACTCAACAACCAAAAGATAACACAAATAAAAAATGGAGAAAGGACTTGAATAGGTATTTCTCCAGAGAAGATATACAAATGGCCAAGAAGCTCAGGCAAAGATGCTCAACGTTGTCATTCAACAAGGAAATGCAAATCAAGACCACAGTGAATACCACGCCACACCCACTAGGATGCTGCTATTTAGAAAACAGAACAAAAGGGAAAAACAGAAAATAGCAAGTGATGGAGAGGATGTGGCAAAATCAGACCCTTGCGATCATGCACATTTAAAGAGCTGCTGGGTTGGCATGGGGTGGGTGGAGTTGGTCTGTGGTGAGCGCCCAGGGGACAGCAGCTGGCAAGTCAATCCCTTTTGGCAGTGACACTGGTCACAGTAGTGGGTGCTGCTGCTGGGCCATGGAGGACCTGACTCTGGCTGATGGAGAGGTGCGGCCCTCATCTAGGCCTGCTGTGATTCATGGAAGTGGGTTCTGGTAATCTGTAGGATTGTGACCCTGTGTGTGGGTTGAGGGAGGTGGGGAAGATACTGTTAAATCTGTACTCATGGATTCCACTTTCTCATCTGTCAAAGAAAGGACTCCGAATCCTGTGGTTTTCTCCAGAGATTCACAGTGCATCCAGATGGAATGGGGCCTTAGAAGTCCTCAGATATGACCTGTCTTACAGATGGAGAAACTGAGGCTCAAGGTAGGGCATGACTTCTTGTCATTAAGAGTCTAAAATCTTAGGCTTCTCTGGTTGGGATGTTTAACTCACTTTTAACCATGCACTCACTAGACTTCCTGTGTAGCCCAGGGCTTGAACATCACCTGCTCAGTCAGTGTTAGCTGGAAGAAGTATTTGCCACACCCCAGACAACAGTAGAATCAGCATTTTGTCAAGGACTTGGTGCATAGTAGGTGTTCTGTAAAAAGTACCTAATTGTTAGAACAACTACTAAATAACTAGAAACAGTACAGAACAGCTCCTGGGGCCACATCAGTGACCAGACACACAGCGTACCCCAGTCTGGACCAGCTGGACCAGCTGCAAGCACCCCCCAGAACCGTGAGTTCCCAAAGCTGCAGCAGCCAGCGCCCCTCCCCCACAGGCCACTTCCCAGAGGGGAAAGGAAAGGACCTTACCAGCAGCAGGGACTGGGCACAATCAAACGCCAATCGTGGAACTAATTAACAAATTCTGACTACTAAAAATAGGCCCCCATCTTAGGTGAACCTGATCAAAGTGGAGGTTGCTCATTTTTGCCCCGGCGCCAAGGGAGGGGAAAAAAAAAGAAGGAAACAGAGGTTTTTGTGGCTGTGTATCTACAAAGGCTTGACTGCTCTGGATACAGCGGCAGGACTTTTCAGGCTGCAACTGCCCCAGGCATAGGCAGAAGTGAGCTCTTTGGGGGGCTTGTCTGGAGCCTGTGCCTTACCCAGGGGAGGGGTGAAGCCCAACTCAGGTGAAATCCTTCCATCAAGGAATTCAGACCCCAGGGCTTGGTAATTTGAAGCCATTAAAACCAGCCTACAACCTCTCCTCTGTCTTCACCACGCCCCCAGCAGGGAGAGTCTGCCAAAGTTAAAGGTACTGCATCATCTTATGCTGGTGGGACCTGCAGTCAGACAAGCGCCACACACAGGGCAGGATAAGAAAAACAGAGTCCAGAGACTTCACAGGAAAGTCTTTCAACCTCCTGGGTCTCACCCTCAGGGAAAACCACACCAGTTTGGTCTGGGAAAATCTTGCTGGGGTATATAATATCTAAGTAGACCCTCCTAAGTGTGTGTGTGGGGGGGAAGGCACCACACAAGCAGGGCAAGAAACAAGAAAACAAGAACTGGAAAATTCTCCTCTGTTAAACAAAACTTAAGCTAAAGGTCCAGATAAAGCTGAACGGAATGTCAAAGAACAGATAGAAAACAAATTCATCCAGCAAGAAAACCCTAGATAAAAGAAGTGAAAGCAATCTCCAGAATAAACTAATTAAGGTAATTAAATGCCTAGATACCAGCAAAAAATAACAAATCACACTAGGAAAACTGAAGATATGGTCCAGTCAAAGGAACAAACCAATTCAAATGACATACAGGAGCTGAAACAATTAATTCAGAATGTACGAACAGACATGGAAAACCTCATCAAAAACCAAATCAATGAATTGAGGGAGGATATAAAGAAGGCAAGGAAAGAACAAAAAGAAGAAACTGAAAGTCTGAAAAAACAAATCACAGAACTTATGGGAATGAAAGACACTAGAAGAGATGAAAAAAACAATGGAAACCTACGATGGTAGATTTCGAGAGACAGACCATAGGATTTCAAAACTGGAGGATGGAACATCTGAAATCCGACAAGAAACAGAAACTATAGGAAAAAAAAAGGAAAAATATGAGCAGGGACTCAGGGAATTGAAAGACAATATGAAGCGCATGAATATACGTGTTGTGGGTGTCCCAGAAGGAGAAGAGAAGGGAAAGGAGGAGAAAAACTAATGGAGGAAATTATCACTGAAAATTTCCCAACTCTTATGAAAGACTTAAAATTACAGACCCAAGAAGTGCAGTGTACCCGAAAGAGAATAGATCCAAATAGACACACTCCGAGACATTTAATAATCAGAATGTCAGAGGTCAAAGAGAAAGAAAGGATCTTGAAAGCAGCAAGAGAAAAGCAATCCATCACATACAAGGGAAGCCCAATAAGACTATGTGCAAATCTCTCAGCAGAAACCATGGAGGTGGGAAGACAGTGGGATAATACATTTAAATTATTAAAAGAGAAAAACTGCCAACCAAGAATTCTATATCCAGCAAAACTGTCCTTCAAAAATGAGGGAGAAATTAAAACATTTTCAGACAAAAAATCACCGAGAGAATTTGTGACCAAGAGACCAGCTCTGCAAGAAATACTAAAGGGAACACCAGAGACAGATACGAAGACGGAAGAGAGAGGTGTGGAGAAGAGTGTAGAAAGGAAGAATATGAGTAAAGGTAAAAAGAAGGAAAATTAGATATGACATATAAAACCCAGAAGGCAAAATAGTAGAAGAAAGTACTACCCATGCAGTAATAACACTGAATGTTAATGGATTAAACTCTCCAATCAAAAGACATAGTCTGGCAGAATGGATTAAAAAACAGGACCCATCTATATGCTGTCTCTACTCAAAGGACAAGAGGCCAAGGATACAAATGGACATTTACACACCAATGTTTATAGCAGCATTATTAACAATTGCCAAGAGAAGGAAACAGCCAAAATGTCCATCAACAGAGAGTTGACTAAACAAACTGTGACATTCACATAAGATGGAATGTTATGCAGCTGTAAGACAGAATGACAGAATAAAGTTATGAAGTATGTAACAGCATGAATGGACCTTGAGGACATTATGCTGGGTGTGATTAGCCAGAAATAAAAGGACAAATACTGTATGGTCTCACTGATGTGAACTGACATTAGTGAATAAACTTGGAATATTTCCTCGGTAACAGAGACCATCAGGAGATGGAGATAGGGTGAGATATTGGGTGACTGGAGCTGAAGGGATACAGATTGTACAACAAGACTGAATATAAAAACTCAGAAATGGACAGCACAATACTACCTAACTGTAATGTAATTATGTTAAAACACTGAATGAAGCTCCATGTGAGAATGATAGAGGGAGGAGGGCTGGGGACATAGATAAAATCAGAAAGAAAGATAGATGGTAAAGATCGAGATGGTATAATCTAGGAATGCCTAGAGTGTATAATGATGGTGAAATGTACAATGTACAAATTTTAAAAATGTTTTGTATGAGGAAGAACAAAGGAATGTCATTATTGCAGGGTGCTGAAAACAGATGATAATTAATACTTTAAAATGTCACCTTATGTGTGAGACTAAAGCAAAAAATGTTTACTTGTTACAAAATTTATATTTTGACTAGAGCATTTCCTAATATAACTCATGTAGATAGTTTGATTGAATGTCATAAGTACTTGGAATCTCAGGTAGGACATGAGATTTTGTTGGTTTGTCTAGAGCGATGCCCCGATGAATCCCAGAGTGATTTGATCAGTGACTGGAAAAGTATTTGTAAGCCCCCTTCAGGGAATGGTGAGAGTGGGGAGAAATTCAACTTCCCCAAGTTGAATTCTTGATATTCTCACAAGCAGTGTGGACAACCAAAGCTATAGGCTGAGCCCCCAGTCTTGGGGTTTATTCATATGAAACTTAACCCCACAAAGCATAGGTCAAGTCTACTTAAAATTTAGGCCTAAGAGTCACCCCCAAGAGAGCCTCTTTTGTTGCTCAGATGTGGCCTCCCTCTCCAGCCAACATGACAAGCAGTCTCACCACCCTCCCCCTCTCTGCGTGGGACATGACTCCCAGGGGTGTGGATCTTCCTGGCAACGTGGGACAGAGATCCTGGAATGAGCTGAGACTCAGCATCAAGGGACTGAGAAAAACCCTAGAATGAGCTGAGAATTAACATCAAGGGATTGAGAGAAACTTCTCGACCAAAGGGGGAAGAGTGAAATGAGACTAAGTGTCAATGGCTGTGAGATTCCAAACAGAGTTGAGAGGTTATCCTGGAGGTTATACTTATGCATTAAGTAGATATCACCTTGTAGTTCAAGATGTGGCAGAGAGGCTGGAGGGAACTGCCTGAAGATGTGGAGCTGTGTTCCAGTAGCCATGTTTCTTGATGATGATTGAACAATGATATAGCTTTCACAATGAGACTCTGTGAATGTGAAAACCTTGTGTCTGATGCTCCTTTTAGCTACTATATCAACAGAAGAGTAGAACGTATGGAATAAAAATAAATAATAGGGGGAACAAATGTTAAAATAAATTTAGTTTGAAATGCTAGTGGTAAATGAAAGTGAGGGGTAAGGGGTATGGTAAGTATAATCTTTTTTTTCTCTGTTATCATTTTATTTCTTTTTCTGTTGTCTTTTTCTTTTTCTAAATCCATGCAAATGTTCTAAGAAATGATGAATATGCAACTATGTGATGATATTAAGAATTACTGATTATATATGTAGAATGGAATGATATCTTAATGTTTTGTATGTTAATTTTTTTAATTAATAAAAAAAGTTAAAAAAAAAAAGTACCTAATTGTTATTAGCCTGAAGAGTCTGTGTTTTGTTTTTGACATTTTTTTTATCCTTTCTGGAAAAGGAATCCGGGAGCTTTGTAAGGAATTCCGATTAGCTGGAATCGGGTTCCTGTGGATCTCCTGCCATGGAGAAGCCAGTTCTTCTCAGAGGGCCTGCCTAGGAGTCCCGGCACTGGCTGGCTTCCAGGCAGTCAGCTGCCAAGTGAAGATGTGCCAGGTCCCAAATGGTTTTATCTCCTTCCAGGACTGAGGCTAAGTCATGTGCACACAAACCAGGTGGAAACTATCTCAAAAAACACAGGAGCAGCCAATGGAGAGGATCTTACAAACCCCAGGGGGCCTCTGTGGCGCTTGTGACTGGGCTGTGGATGCCAGCTGGAGAACACATCCTTGATGGCAGTCTCCTGCCCCTCCTAGGCTAGGTTTGCCCTGAAGGGACCAGCCTCACTGTCTCCTTCCCCCAGGGGGAAGCCTTATTATCATTCTTCAAAGACATGCACTTTTTATTAGCTAAGCAAGCAAAGATACCAGCTAGACAGATTCCACTGACAGGAACACCAGTGATCGCAGATCTTGGCAAAGAGGGGAGCCCTGGACCCCGGGGATGGAAGGGCACTTAAAGATCACCTGTTAAGGCAGAACCTTCAGGACATTATGATGAGTGAGATTAGTCAGCAAAAGGACAAATACTGTATGGTTTCACTGATATGAACTAACATTAATGAATGAACTTGGAGAATTTCAGTTAAGAACAGAGACAAACAGGAGATAGAAATAGGGTAGATATCGGGTAATTGGAGCTGAAGGGATACAGATTGTGCAACAGGACTGACTGTAAAAATTCAGAAATGGAAGCACAATACTACCTAACTGTAATACAGTAATGTTAGAACACTGAATGAAGCTGAATGTGAGAATGATAGAGGCAGGAGGCCTGGGGGCACAAAGGAAATCAGAAGGAAAGATTTATGATAAAGACTGAGATGGTATAACCTAGGAATGCCTAGAGTATATAATGATAGTGTCTAACTGTACAATTTTTTTTTTTTTTGCATGGGCAGGCACCAGGAATCGAACCTGGGTCTCTGGCATGGCAGGCAAGAACTCTGCCACTGAGCCACCGTGGCCCACCCAAAATGTACAAATTTAAAAATGTTTTGCATGAGGAAGAACAAAGGAATGTCAATACTACAGGGTGTTGAAAATAGATGGTAATTAATAGTTTAAAATTTTAACTTATGTGTGAGACTAAAGCAAAAAATGTTTATTTGGTACAAAATTCATATTTTGACCAGTGCAGTTCCTAATATAACTTATGTGGACAGCTTAATTTAACACCATAAGTACATGGAACCTTAGGTAGGGCATGAGATTTTGTAGGTTTGTCCAGAGTGATGCCCCGATAAATCCCAGAGAGATTTGAACAGTAAATTAAAAAAGTATTTGCCAAGTCCCCTTGGGGGAATGGTGAGAAAGGAGGAAAATTCAACTTCCCCAAGTGGAGAACTCTTGATATTCTCACAAGCAGTGGGCGACAACCAAAGCAATAGGTTGAGCCCCAACTTTGGGGTTTGTTCATATAAAACTTAATCCCACAAAGGATAGGCTAAGCCTACTTAAATTAGGCCTAATAGTCACCCACAAGAGAACCTCCTTTGTTGTTCAGATGTGGCTTCTCTCAGCCAACACAAGCAAACTCACTGCCCTCCCCATCTCTACGTGGGACATGACTCCCAGGGGTGTAGACATTCCTGGCGACGTGGGACAGAAATCCTAGAATGAGCTGGGACTCAGCACCAAGGGACTGAGTAAACCTTCTCAACCCAAAGGGGGAGGAGAGAAATGAGACAAAATAAAGTGTCAATGGTGGAGAGATTCCAAACAGAGTCAAGGGTTATCCTGGAGGTTATTCTTACACATTAAATAGATATCACCTTATTAGTTAAGGTGTAGTGGAGAGGCTGGAGGGAAATGCCTTAAAATTTAGAGCTGTGGTCCAGTAGCCATGTTTCTTGTAGATGATTGTATAATGATAGCAGCTTTTGCAATGTGACCATATGATTGTGAAAACCTTGTGTCTGGTGCTCCTTTTATTTACCTTTTCAACAGACGAGTAAAACATATGGATTAAAAATAAATAATAGGGGGACAAATGTTCAAACAAATTTAGTAGGTTTTTTTTTTTTACATGGGCAGGCACTGGGAATCGAACCCAGGTCCTCGGGCATGGCAGGCAAGCACTCTTAGCTGCTGAGCCACCGTGGCCCACTCCAAATTTAGTAGACTGAAATGCTAGTGATCAATGAAAGGGTGGGGTAAGGGGTATGGTATGTATGATTTTTTTTTGTTTTCTTTTTATTTCTTTTTCTGAATGATAAAAATGTTCTAAGAAATAATCATGATGATGAATATAAAACTATGTGATGATATTGTGAATTACTGATTATATATGTAGAATGGAATGATCATATGGTAAGAATGTTATGTTTAAAAAATTTTTTTTAATAAGTGAAAAAAGATAGGCATTATAATATTGAGGCTGACAGCGTAGACTCTGGAGGCTTTCTCTCTAGGTTTGAATTTGGGCTCTGCCACTTACCAGCTCTGTGACTTGGGCATGTTTTTTTAACTTCTCTGTAATTCAGTTTTCTTGTCTGCACTAATGAGAATAACAATGATGCCTACTTCATAGGATTTGTAAACTATTTAGAATGGTGCTTGGGATATGGTAATTGTTCATTAAATGTCAACTTTTTCATTCTTCTTACTTATAACCTGCTTACCCAGTGGAGCAATCCTCCCTGTGATTAATGTATAGCTAGTCTACTTGACCGTTTCTGGTGACGGGAAGCTATACTGTTGCCAGACAATTCTAACTATTGGGTGGTTATGGAACTTAATATATGTTGCCAAATTGATTTCCAAAGTGGTACCCGTCATTTCTACCATCAGAGATAAGCATCAATATTAGTTAGTTCTATATAAAAATATGTTCCTTAATACAATACACAAAAAACGCTATCTTGTTTTTATCTGCATTTCTTAGATTGCCAAACAGACTGAAGATTTTCAAATACCTATTAGTCATTTCTATTTCTTTTAGTGTGTGAATCATTGGTTCAGACTCTGATTACTAGACATATTAATAACTTTCTTTTTTATTTGTATGAGCCTACATATTACTACTTTAACAATCTATGTTCCAAATATTTTCCATTTGGTCTTGATCATGTGATCAAGATCTGAATTATGAACCCCAAGGAAAAAAAGCTCTTAATCTTAATCCATTCCTGTGGTGTGAACCCATTCTAAATAGGTCCTTTTGAAGATGTTTTTAGTTAAGATGTGGCCAACTGAAACAGGATGGGGCTTAATCATATTAATGGAGACCTTACAGAGGCCATAGGAAAAAAGTCATAGGGAGGAGCAGGAAGTTTTAAGTCAATGGAATCTGGAAGAAAAAGGAGAAAACATCACCATGCGATGGGAAAGCCAAGGAACCCAAAGACTACCTGCAGGCAAGCAAGAATACTACTGACCCTGGGAGGAAGCAAGCCTTCTACCCTCTGAAACTGTGAGCCAATAAGCTCCTGTTGTTCAGCCACCCCATTGTGTGATATGTCATGGAAGCCTGGAAACTAAGACATATTTGCCTATTCAACAAATATTTATACAGTGTCTACTATGGTCCAGGTAATGTGGTATGAACTCTTGTTATTTTTTTAAATTACTTTACAACTAGAATCATACACATGCACACTTTTTTTTTTTTTTAGTTTTTCCACTGTTTAGTTTAGAAATATTGAATGTAGATTGGCAGAAAAAAAACATATAAGCTCCTGTATCACAATGTCTATGGGTCAAGAATCAGAAGCAGCTTGGCTAAGCATTTCTAGCTCTCACTGGATGCAATCAGATGCTGGGCAGGGCTGTTGTCATCTGAATAGTTGAATAGGGTTGTAGGATCAATCCTGATCAAGGCAGTTCACTCGCATAGCTGGCAAGTTGGGTTGACTGTTGGTGAAGGTCTTCCTTCCTCTCCACATGGGCCTTTCATAGGGCTGTTTTAGTGGAGTACCTTGGAGACTTATTTCCTCAGAGCAAGGTAGCCAAGAGAGTGAGGTGGAATTCTGCAGCCAGTGCCTTTATGACCTAGCCTCAGAAACCACACGCCTTCACTTCCACTGTATTCTGTATTCTATTTGACACCCAGAGTAATTCTGATTCAAAGTGGGAGGAGACTACACAAAGGCCTGGATACCAAAAGGCTAGGATAATGTGGGGCATCTCAGAGACTAGTTATCAGGCATCCTAATAATCTTGATTTTCCTGAACCTACTTTATAAAGCAAGTACTGATAATTCTGCAAGAATCCATAAATAATAGTTTTGTATTATACTGTTCTCTTAAACAGCAGCTGTGTTCTCAAACAGCCAATGTAATACATATGTGTACATTGGTGAACCCAAGCATACAATATTTTCTGTTTAAAGTTCTACAAAGTAAAGACACCATCTGCTACAGGGCTATTGCCATAAACTTCAGTAGGGAACTAGATTCCATCTCAAGCTCGTTAGCTTTGAAAAAAAGAGCCCAGGATGCAGATTAAGGGCCAAGAAGCTTGACTTTCTTCTACCTACTTGTAATCTCTGTTAATTAATTAGGAAGCCCTTCAAGTTTCATCAGAAGCCTTTAATTTTCTAGCAACCTTTCCCTGTGATCAGTAACCACTTTAAAAAGCCCTTGCAGATTATATTAAGGGTGAGGTGAATCAGATTGTTGAGAGGTGATTAATCAAATAGCGGGTAGAAGTCTGGGTAGGTGAAAAGGTCATCAAGTGTGAGTAAGAACACAGCTTCTTACTGCTTTCACCTCTCTCGCATGATAGCCAAAGAAGCACCTTTGTGAAGTGTCGACACTTAGTTAACCACTGATACCATTTTAATTGAAGTTTGTCAATTCACGGGCCTAAAAACAATGGAGTAATTCTAAACCTTGCCAAATTGGGACATTTTCCTGGGCCCCAAAGGTTTAGCGGGGAAACTAAGAAGCCAGAATTGAGAAGTGAGAAGCATCATCTTGACATAAAAACGAGTGAGATTCCTAACCCAACAGCATCCTTATTCCATCTCTAAAACCACAACAACAAAGACTTGGGCGGGCGCCTAACAACAGCCTTCCCCTCCCCCTTCATCAGCATCCCTCCCAGCAAGTCATCTCTGATACATCTTCCCCTTACCACTAGAGTTCAACTTTAGCCAGCTTTCCGAGTGCAAATATATTAGGGAGGTTAAGTGGGTTCAATAGCTGCAGCATTTGACACCGTTTTGGACATACAAAAATATCCGATCGTCACCTTGCAATTGGGCCTGACCAAGCATACAATCTCTACAGCGCTACCCTGTTTCAGCTGACTGCTGTTTGTGCCCCACTCCACATCCACTCCAACATTTTAAAGACTTCAATCAAGGAAAGGTAAAGCAAAGCGAGACGCACGTTAGAGGACAGTGTCCACTTCAGACGAAACAGAGGCTCTCTACGCAGGCCGTTTCAACTGACGCGGGGCTCCCTTCTCCCCTCACAGCCCTCTGTCCCACCCCTCACACCCGGAACTAAAGCGCGTTCCGCGCCCTCACGCGCAGCGTGCCGCGAGCGCTGAAGCCGCTCCCGCCGGCCCCGCCTCCCGGACACAGTGGGCAGGCGTGGGGCGCGCGCATGCTCGACAGAGGGGCCACCTGGTTTTCGAGCCGCTGCTATCCGTTGCGCTGCCGCCCGCGGGAGAGGCAGATCCGGGTCTCGTGGCTAAGAGTGACGTGGTCAATTGAATCAAAACAGAGGAGGAGGAGGAAGCCGGCGGCGCCGAGAAGCAGCAGCAGCAGCGGCCGCGGCATCCGGAACGTCGGCAGCGTTCTGGAGGCTCCGAGCGGTCTTTCTGCCGAGCCTTGGCCCAGGTCCCCAACCTCCCCGCCCCGTCGGTTGTCGTCTGGGCGGGTGAGTGTCTCCCCCTCTCCCACCGCTGTTTGCCGGCCCACCTTCCCCTCACCCCTGTTATTTCTTGGGACTGCTCCACAGGCTTCCGGGGACTGCCGCGGCTGCGGCAAAGGGGGCTGCCTCTCTGGCTTGGTGTTTCCTCGGCCGGGCGGCTCTGCACCCGGAGAAGCCCACTGTTGCCGATTCTGCGTCTTTCGGCGAAGAAAGAGGGAGAGAGCCTGCAGTTTTGGCTTTCTTTGCGGGAAATCCATAGTCGGGTCTTGGCAAGAAAGTCGATGGTAGCCACGATTGGTTTTTATTTTCAGGCGAAGATAGTTTGTGGGGAGGCTTATAATGGAGTAAAAAGAAGAGGGGAAATCAGCTGGAAGAAGAATCCATAAACCCTGAAATCCACAATGTAACATTTACCTCCTGATTTGTAATTCCTGATTTCTGGGGATGATGTAGTCACAAGGATTCGTCCTTTGTTGTGATTGATGACAACGGGAAAGCTACCGTTCTAAAAACGGAGCTTTTTAGTCCCTATTGTACTGCTAATATAAAGGGTTCCCTTTTTCTGTTTGTTCAGTAGGTGGAACTAGGGCTGACAGTAAAGAGGTAGCACTCTTTCTTATTGGAGCAGATAAATGTAAGATAAACCGGTTACTAGCTGTACCTGAAGCCCCATATTGCTGTTTAAAGCAATCGTGCGTATGTCACGATGTTAACCAAGATGTTTGTTAGCCGAAGAGAGTTGGTAGAAATGTTTTCAGTTGCCTCAGTTTGCAAATTGGAGACTGTCACCCTCCGTAATGGAGTGACTTGGCTTTTGCTGTAAGAGGGTCGGAAGAGCTTTAAGTACGTAATACCTATTTGTGGAAGAGACTTTGCAGTTTTGGCATTGTATTGTCAGAAGCCCGACAGCTATAAAAACTCATAGTTTGAAAGGCGAACGGCCTACCAGGTGTTTCGGTCGTAAAAGAAGCTTAGATTCTTCTCGCTGCCCGGTGCTGTGGAGGTTGCAGAAAGCTTCTGTTCCTTTCCGCTTTAGGGAACTGGCCACGCAATTTTTGTACGGTGAATTGCCCCGGAGCCCTTGCCACTGTCCTCGCCCACGATCCCACTAAAAGTACACCGGAAGGCAGAACCTCCTTTTTTGTCCTAACTTGGTTTAAAGAACGCTTTTCCAGGAGGACTCATTAATTGAAGTATTTCTGGGGTAAACAGCAGGGGGGAGAAACAAGTGTTATTAATTGCTGCTTAACAAATCCAGGAAGAGTTCTTATGGTTTAGCCTAGTTCTTGAAGAATATGCCCTTCTGGTATAATGTGGGCCTCTTTGTTAACGAATTTCTTCTTGTGAAAACCATTGCTTTGTTTTTTATTTTTTATAAAACCAAAGTTGGAATACTGCTGATGTAATTAAGGGCAATTGTTTTCTTGAGGTTTGTCTTTTTAGGCTATTCACTTTTTATGCTGACTTATAACTTTGACTGTTTTTGCTTACATGAAGTAATTTGTGAAAATTGGAGAAAATGTAGATAAAAGCAGGTAAGCAAAAAGGAGTAAGTCAATAATCCTGCCACCCAGAGATCACCAAAATGTTATCTTTAGTTTGTATATTGCAAACTATTTTGCAGTTATAAATTTTATATAGAAATGGTATACTGCATATGCTTTTCTGTACCTTGCCTTTTCACATAGTAGTACTTTGTTCAATAACAAAATTTAAAGTTTTGCAAATATGTACTTTTTGACCTTAATTTTAAGAAAATATCCGCAGTGTTCACAGTAAACTATGGTTATTGAAATTGTCATTTCAAAAGATTTCTTCACAAATCTCTGCGGTGATATTGTAAGATTTAAGAAATTAATAGGCATTGTGTGGTAAAGTAGGGCTTTGCTTAAAGCAGGCACAGACTAGCCTGAGTTGCCAATATGGAAGTTTGAAGAGTTTTTGCAAATTTAGTGGTTTAATTTAGATAATAATTGAGTTCTGTTCCTTAGCTATATTACATCTGAATGCAGACCACTTGTCCATGCCTGTCTCCTCACTCCTCCCCATCAGAAGGTCCTGAAAAATTTATGAAAACCAACCCACAATGTGCTTTATTAACATTGGATTTTGAGTGTGTCCCTTCTTAGTCCAGTGCTTTTCCAGCAGCACCCAAAGAGCTTGCTATGGAAGGAAATGTCTTCTTTCACTTCAACTTTGAAAGATAGATATATATCACAAAATGTCATAAGTCTGCTAATAACTCATTTTGAGTCTGTTACTCATAAACTTACCTAAAACCTTTAAATCTTGATCTTCATTCTGTATTTCTTGAGAAATTAGTCCCAGATACTCAATTATTGCTTTCTGACTTAGTTCTTTCTCTCTGATTTGCCTTAAGTTACAGTGTTTCAATATACATTCTAGGTGTGTCCACTTTTTGCGATCCATTCTGGTAGCCACTTGACCAGACTACACTATTTCTCACCAGGTATACTGCAGAAACCTCCTCCTGGTGTTGCTGCTTCTGCTTGGGCCTAATATGGTGCATTTGTTACCACAGTTTAAGAGATCCTTTAAAACATAAATCAGATGTCCTCCCTTGTTGAAAACCTCCTATTGCACTCAGAATAAAACCCAAACTACTTATCAATGTTTGCCAGGCATTATATGTTTTGGGCACTGCCTTCCTATTTCACCTTGTTTCTTTCTGCCTAGTCCACTGCCCTAGCATGTCCACATGGGGTTTCTTCCTGTGTTTTAGCCCCACTGGGGTGTTATCCTTGAAACTTTCCAAGCTGGCTCCTTCCATTCTGAGGCCCTTTGTACCTGCTATACCCTCTGGCTTCAGTATTCATCCCCCAGACCTCTCTGTGGCAGATTGCATCATTTCATTCAGATCTCACTTCAGATGTTGCCTCATCAAGGAGGTTGCCCCCAATTTTGTCTCCGTCTTACTTTTTTCCCACAACATTTATCACTATTGAGAGTCCCTTATTTTTTGTTTTCTATTTCTTACACTAGAAAGTAAGTTCTGTGAGTATGAAGATATAAATCTCTATTTTTCACTAATATAGTTGGGGCTCAGTGAATGTTGGTTGGGGTTGAATGAATCAACTTGAGCACTTGTGTATTCCTTTTGAAAAGATTGTCTATTTTAGATGTATTCTTTCTAAGGAAGAACCCTCATTTGCAGTCTTTTTTTTTTTTTAATAGGGCAGTACCTTGATTTTCTTATTTTAATAATTCTTGATGTTTGTCCCAGAGCTCACCTACATTCCACCTCACTGATAGAAATTAATCCCTGGGGATGGTTCCCAGAAATCTGCATATTCAACAAGCTGTGAGATGATTTTAATGTATATTAAAAATTGAGACTATCTTTTAATATTTAATGGCTTTTCTCTGGGATATTGCTTCTTATTTTTAATAATAGCTACCATTTTTTAAAACTATGTATCGGATACTGTGCTAAGAATTCATTCTCATTTGATGGCAGAGCAACTCTGAAGTGTGGGTATTCCTACTCTTCATTTTACAAGTAATGAAACTGAGACATAGTAGTAAGTGGCTGAACTTGGATTTGCACTCTAGACTGTTTTCTTAATCACTGTACCTTACTGCCTCTGAACTACACTGCTCATAACTGTGCACAGTGCTTTAGTTATGGTAGACCATGTTCTTGTTAAGGCTAGGGTAGTAGTTTTTTTGTCTCATTTCCAACCCTGAAATAATGAAGTCTGTTGTTGGCATCTTTGCTTGAAGGTGCACAGCAAGATGATGGCCGTATGAAACATTCTACAAAGATTCCCGGGTCTTGCTTTCATATGTGTTCTGAGCTTACTGGGCTTAAACTAAATTTAAAGTATTTTCTCCTTGTGCCTTACCTTCGTTTCCTATACCCCGAACCCATCTATCACTTTCTACCTGTTCATACATCCTCCATTTTTTTCCCCATTGACTTGAATGTTTTACAGTTTTACTTTTGGATCATCATAAACTGCAGATATTTCTCACTTCAAGACCCCTTACTGGATGTTTTAAAAATGCTAATCTTGACTGTTACATTGATTTTGGGGGGACTTCAATCCAGAGACATTATGGTTGTCCTTTCTTTCCTAGTCTTTAAACCTGGCTAACTTCAGCAATCATTAGTAGGTTTGTTTATACAATAAAAAAATGAAGGAAAGTCTCCAATTTAATCTGTAACTATAAAGAACAATACATTCCTAAAATGAACTGTTGTAATTATTTTTCTCTATAAATAAGACAGCACAAAAACCAATACAAGAAACAAAATTAAATTGTCAAATTGATGGTGACAGTGATGTCAGTGTGTGTGTTTTGCAGAAATGTTTCCAACTGTTCTTTGTTATCTTGTGACTTATACTAGGATTTTTTTTAAGATTGTAAAACTTCTACAATTACTAGCATGGTCTAGCACCCTCTTATTAGTAGAGCCTTTTTTGTGTATTTTATGTGCATATTCATGTTTTGGTCCACACCTAAACTACTAACCATATAACAGGTTGTTTCTGCCTTTAGTTGGGCACATATCGATAGATGCTGCCTCAGGGAAAATAACAGTTTGGATCCATTCAAAGTCATTTAAAAAGATGGGTGAAAACTAATAGCCTACCTTGATATCAATATTAATAACTACTTTTAATCTTCTCTTTGTATATTATGTCTAATATACCAAGCCTGGGTAAGCTTGTATTGTAAGCTGGGTATTGTTTATTGTCCCTATTTACACAGGCTCAAGTTAGTTAATATGCCAAGGCCAGGACACTAGTAAACGGTATTATTGGGATTTCAAACTCAGTTTTCCCTTGACCCCAAAGTTCATGTTTATATTAGACAGTGTTGGTTAATCGTTTTGCTTTATGGAATAAATCTGTCAAAATACGTAGTAGAACCACATTCATGAATTGTTTTGGTCTGTTAAACCTCAATCAGTTATGCCCTTTTTTTGGAAGATGTGCTTATCATTGAAAAGTTGCAAAGGATAGTAATATAAAGCCAATAACAGCAATAAGAACAATTATCTCTAATCCTCTCATTTAAAAGCCATGGCTGTAAGCATTTTCTTCCAGTCTTATATATATATTTTAATTTGTCTTTGATGTAAATGAGATACAATACCTATATATATAACCTTGTAGCCTCATTATTTTGATTTAGCATAACTAGCATTTTTTTAAATGTAATTTATTGAGATATATTCATGCACTGTATAATCCTGACCCTATCCACTGGCTCTGCTAGCTCCTTTTTTTTTTTTTTTTTTTAATAATTTTATTGACAACATACAATCACAAGCATTCTATTTTTAAATTTAATTTATTTTGTATTATCAAATCAAAACAACATATAAACATGAACATTCTTAACATACAAACGTTCCATGTATGGTGTATAGTCAGTGCCTCACAATATTATCACATAGTAGTATATTCATCACCGTGATCATCTTTAGAACATTTGCATCACTCCAGAAGAAAGAAATAAAAAGAAAAACTCATACGTCCATATCCCTTACCCCTCCATCTCATTGACCACTAGTATTTCCATCTACCCAGTATATTTTAACCTTTGTTCCCCCTATTATTTATTTATTTTTATCCATATTTTTTAATCTTTCTCCATACCCTAGATAAAGGGAACATCAGACACAAGCATAACTAGCATTTTTTTTTTTTTTTTTAAAGGAAAGACAGAGAGAAGGAAGGAAGGATAGAAGGAAGGAAGGGAGGAAGAAAGGGAAACATCTTTTAAACATTTTCTTGTTTTATTGTATTTTGTTTCTCCGTTTTTTGTTACATGGGCTGGGGCCGGGAATCGAACCGAGGTCCTCCGGCATAGCAGGCAAGCACTTTGCCCGCTGAGCCACCGCGGCCCGCCCCATAACTAGCATTTTAATATGAACATTCTAAACATGATTTTAACTGGTTGCATATTATAAAGTTTTCATTTAATTTGGGGCATGAATGTGGTTTCCAATTTTTCACTGTTATAAATAATATTGTGATGAACTGTGACTTTATATAGTTACCTCAAGCTCTGAATAATTTGAGCATCTAATTTTTAAAAGAAGTCATATTAAAGATATTTTAATGTTAAGTGGAGTGATTTTAGTAATTCAGCAAGTATTGTAATATACGCACTTGCATATGCCTAGAAAA
This sequence comes from Tamandua tetradactyla, assembly GCF_023851605.1. Taxonomy (NCBI): domain Eukaryota; kingdom Metazoa; phylum Chordata; class Mammalia; order Pilosa; family Myrmecophagidae; genus Tamandua; species Tamandua tetradactyla. Next base: position 41,383,479 of record NC_135345.1, on the reverse strand, counting down.
TTTGCATAGAAGTTAACAGAAGCTACCTCTGATGAGAGGAGAGAGTCTGTTACTTTAAATTTGAATTTTTAACAGTAAATGTGTATTGCTTTCTTTCTTTTTTTTTTTTTTTTTTTTTTTTACATGGGCAGGTACCGGGAATTGAACCCAGGTTTCTAGCATGGCAGGCGAGAATTCTGCCTGCTGAGCCACCATGGCCCGCCTGTATATTGCTTTTTAAAAAAAACATAATAACCCGTTTGGAAAAATATATAGCTTTCAAAACTAAAACCATTTTTTAGATTTACAGTAGGGCTTATATTTTGTTGCATTTTATACTTCAGTGCTCTTGTTTTGGAGAAAGTTATCTTTTCTTTGCTTATTGTCATAGTGAGTTTTCATTTCCTTTTTTTGTGTGTGTGTGTTTAGGTCCAAAACACAGATATAAGTCTCAGCTGTATAAAAATACAGAATGAAGTGGGTTTATGCATGACTGCACTCATTGACAAGTATTACAGGTGCAGAGCTATCAAAATTTGACAGCTAATAAAGAAGCTTCAAATAAAGTTGAGGGATGCATGCAGGAAGCATCTTCATGGTATATATACCAGACTTAGTGGTCAATTTTCTGGCTGCTATCATGTTTTAACTTACAACTTACTTTTTTTATGATATGGAATATAAACAAATTTATTTTTTACGTAGCTATATTTTGTTGCTTTACTACTAGTAGCAAAGGTACGGTAGAAGAAACTGATTTGCTGGAAATTTTGAATGGACCTTAAAAAAAAATCTGCAGTGTTTACTCAAGTTTCATTTATTAATGATACTGTTTTCTTTGTCACACGGTTCTAAACATTTTTCCTGTCATAATGAATGGTATTTATGTGCATTTGTGTTCAGATAATACTGTCTAGGCTCTAGCATAGATGAGAGGAGGATGTGAGCTACATAAATAGTTCAGAGAGCAGTATTGATAACTGCTTCTTTGCCACTAAAAAAATCGTATTCGTATAGGCAGGTGTGCCAGTGTGAAAGGATTTATGTACCCTAAAAAAGCCATATTTAAACCCTAATCAATCTTGTGGGAGCAAGGGTTTCTTCTAATCCCTATTCAGAACTTGTATCCATGGAGATGTGACTCAATCAGTTGTGGGTATTAAAGTTGATTAGATGGAGACATGTCTCCACCCATTCTGCATGGGTCTCTGTTACTTTACAGGAAGCATTTTAGGAAAGTCTTGAGATTCTGAGAGAACAAAATGATGAGGATGACATAGTCATGAGAAGCAGAGTTCACCACCCAGAAACCATTGGAGATGAAAAACAATGTCACCAGGGGAGCTTCATCAAGCAAGAGGCCTGGAGAGGAAGCTAGCAGATGATGCCGTGTTCACCATGTGCCTTTCTAGATCAGAGAGAATCCCAGCCCGTGTTTGCCATCTGCTTTCCCAGTTGAAAGAGAAACCCTGAACTTCATCGGCCTTGAATCAAGGTATCTTTCCCTGGATAGATACCTATGGACATTTCTATAAACTTGCTTTAATTGGGACATTTTCATGGCCTTAGAACTGTAAACTTGTAACTTATTAAATTCCCCTTTTTAAAAAGCCATTCCATTTCATTTCTGGTATATTACATTCTGGCAGCTAGCAAACTAGAACAGCAGACAAGTATATAAGAGTGATAACATCAAGAAAAAGTTTTGCTTCCACTCTTAATTTTTAAATGCTGCTTTATCGTTCCTAAACTAGTAACATTACTTGTGATGTACCTCACGATTTCGAGAACACACCAATATTTTGTAAAAGAACTATTGAAAACTGCTTCCTTATCATTTATAAATAACTTATAGCTGCTTTGACTTGTGATTGCTTACTATGAAATTTTTGTATTTGTTGAGTTTTTCTGTTTCTGACATGAAAAATGTAGCCTTTATTCTGAGTTAAAACTTTTTTATTTTTAGTTCAGAATATAACTAATAAGTATTCTTGTAGAAATTTTAGAAAACATTTTTGGTATATGGAATCATTTTTTATGATACTTAATATGAACAATAGTGATTTTTTTATTTTTATTTTAACATTTGTTCCCCCTATTATTTGTTTATTTTTAATCCATATGTTTTACTCGTCTGGCCATACCATAGATAAAAGGAGCAGCAGACACAAGGTTTTCACAATCACAGTCACATTGTGAAAATTATATCATTATACAATCATCTTCAAGAAACATGCCTACTAGAAACCAGCTTTATAGTTTCAGGTACTTCCCTCTAGCAATAATAGTGATTTAATTGGAAAATTAAATGTAATTGTCCTTTGGTTGCCATTTATGACAAATTTTACCCCTGGACCTTCACCACTTTCAGGGAGATTCTTTCAAATTGAAGGATAATAAGGTACTGCCAGGGAAGGACAGGAAATTAGTAGGGGACTGTTTTAGTTTGCAAAAGCTGCTGGGAAGTTATATACCAGAAATGGAATGGCTTTTGAAAAGGAGAATTTATTAAGTTGCAAGTACACAGTTCTAAGGCCATGAAAATGTTCAAATTAAGGCATCCGGGGAAAGATACCTTTGTTCAAGAAGACTGATAATATTTCTCTCAGGGTTTCTCTCAGCTGGAAAGACTGTTGGTGACCTCTGCTAGATTTTTCTCCAGGTTTCTTCAAGGGCTTCCCTGGGGGCATTTTGTTTATGCATCTCCAAAGGTTTCTGATCCTTCTCAGTTTTTTTCCAAGATGGTTCCCTCTTCAAGGGCTCCAGTAACCAACCCCACCTTGAATGGATGGAGACACATCTCAGTGGAAACTATCTAAATCAGAAGTTACCATGCACAATTGGGTGGGTCACATTTCCATGGAAACATCAAAAAGCTCCCACCCGGCAATATTGAATGAGGATTTAAAGGACATGACTTTTCTGGGGTACATAATAGCTTCAAACCAGCACTGAGAGGCCTGAATTTATACAGAATACAAAATTTTCTTCCCTTTCTCTTGAATAATAGCTGTGGCCCCAGGGTAACAAAACAAACTATATTCCAAGGCAGTATACAGAGGTGAACTTTGGGTTGAGAACTTAAGATACCTTAGACTTGAATTGGTCCACTGCATTTTACAGTTTATAAAGCATTAGTCCTCTTCCCAGTAGCCCTTAGTCCTCTTCCCAGCAGCCCTTTAAAATGATTATTTTAAGTTATCACTACCATTTTATAGATAAAGAAACTGAAGTCACAGAGAGGCTAAGTAAATTAGACTTTTCTAAGTAGTGCCATAACTCGAGTAATTTATCTAAGACATATTCTTTCTTCTATCCCATGTTATCTCAGCAGATGTTGCCTGAGGTAGTTCTTAGAGCGTAATCAGTATAAGCAAGGGAAAGAAAAGGAAAGAGCAGTTAACATCTAAGAGATAGGAAAATAGAATGTTAGTAATGGAGAATTTCCAGAAAAGTGGTGGCAGCTTGGGAATGGGAATGGACCTTAACAGAGTCCTGCTGCAGAGAAATGGAGGAATTAAGGAGATGAGGAAATTCTTGGTGACATTTAAGGGTTAAGCTTTTAGTAGTAATGGGATAGAAGGTTACAGAGAAAAATTTTGCTTTTCTTTGATTTGGGTTTTTTTTTTTTTGACTTTTTAACTTTTTATTATATAGTATAACATATATACAAAACAAAGAAATGAAAAGCAATAATTTTCAAAGCACTCTTCAACAAATGCTTACAGGACAGATCCCAGAGTTTGTCATGGGCTACCATCTGATCCTCTCATAATTTTTCCTTCTAACTGCTCCAGAACAGAGAAGGCTAAAGGGATTAAATATTTTTTATCATTACAATTGACTTTTTTTCCTTCTTTTTTTTGTGAAAAATAGCATAAATACAAAAAAGCTATAAATTTCCAAGCACAGCACCACAATTAGTTGCAGAACATATTTCAGAGTTTGACTGTGGGTTACAATTTCATAATTTCAGGTTTTTACTTCTAGCTGCTCTAAAATACTGGAGACTAAAAGAGATATCAATTTAATGATTCAGCATTCATATTCATTTGTTAAGTCCTGTCTTCTGTGTATAACTCCACCATCACCTTTGATCTTTCCATACCTCTCTTTAGGGTTGTATGGGCTATGGCAATTCTTAATTTTTCATATTGGAAGGGTCTGTCACTAATATGGGGTAGGAAGATGGAACTATCTGATGTTCTGGAGAGGCTGGGCTAGGTTTCAGGACTTATCTGGACCAGGGACCATCTGGAGGTTGTAGGTGTCTGGAAAGTTGTTCTAGTGCTTGGAACCCTTGTGGAATCTTGTACATTGCCCAAAGTGTTTTTTAGGATTGGCTAGAATGGTCCTGATTGGGGTTTGGCAGGATATGATAGGCAGCAAGGTCTACCTGAAGCTTGTGTAAGAGCAACCTCCAGAGTAGCCTCACAACTCTATTTGAACTCTTTCTGCCACTGATACTTTATTAATTACACTGCTTTTCCCCCTTTTGGTCAGGATAGAATTGTTGATCCCACAGTGCCAGGTCTGGATTCATCCCTGGGAGTCATCTCCCACGTTGCCAGGGAGATTTTCACCCCTGGATGTCATATCCCAGGTAGGGGGGAAGGCAATGATTTCACTTGCAGAGTTGGGCTTAGATAGAGTGAGGCCACATCTGAGCAACAACAGAGGTCCTCCAGAAGTAACTCTTAGGCATGCCCATAGTGAGTCAAAGCTTCTCCACTACCTACATAAACTTCACAAGAGTAAGCCTTATGGTCGAGGGCATGGCCATTGATTTGGGTGTCCCTAAAGTTTGACACAGTGTTAGGGGACTCCCTGATGGTAAGGTTTAATAGTTCCATATTCTTTCTCCCCTCCCTCAGGGAACTTTGCCAATACTTTTTGATTATCTGCTTAATATACTCTAGGATGTTTCCAGGCATTACAATAATCTATACAGGACTAAAGGAACTCTTTCTCATTCTGTGCTCCCTGTGTTTCAGTTGTTCAAATGAGCTGTACAGGTAGGTTGAATTAGATTATGCACTACAAAATATTTCAGTTCCAGATCAAATAAACTTTTCTTCCCTTGGTCTCAAACAGTATGTGTGGTTCTAAAATATAGACGCTGTCTTCCTTACCCCTGTGTTCTGAATTACTTTAGCTTAAACCTATTCGACTTCATTCTTATCTCTAAATATTAGGTTTTATATATATAAGACAGACTTTCAAAATCCAGAAATATTAATCACCACTATGGACTTAATGTGTTTGCTCTAAAAGCTTACAATCTAGGCCCCTTTTCTTTGATTTTTGAACTGCCTCTAGAGAGGGTGATCAGAGAAGTTATTTATCCACGTTTATTTTGGCTGATAATTAAATACTGATGGGTAACTATTAAAATTATAATTAATACTGTAATATTATAAAATTGCAAGCTCTTAAATGTAGAGGTTGCTTTTTTTCTGTCTGTATACCCCTCTGAATTTTTTTGCCTGTTATTTAGTCCTGTTGAGGACTTGTTAGGTATATCACTTTAAAGAAAGGAGAAGTAAGAGTCAGAAGGCATGGGTTTGACCTTTGCAGTTCCTTCCTCTTTTAAATGAGTGGCCCAGGACTGTTGCATTTCCAAAGTTGTGATAGTACTACTTATGAAATTGTGAATATGCGTATATGAAGACTTGGCATCCTATAATCTCTACTGATTTGTAGTGGTATCTTACACAGGCACCCTGTCCATAATGACTTTGTCATTTCTATCCTTTCCCATTCCACTCTATGGAAACAAATTTTGTTGTCATCTTTTCTTTCCAGCCTGCTCTTTGCTCTTCCTTTTCAGTAATACATCTTCTGATAGTGTGCCTTTAGGCTTTTTGTTATCCTGCAAAAAATTTATTTTATTATAAGGTTTTAGGGATAGTTTTATTGTACTTTTGACCTTCTAGATGGAGGAAAATATAGAGATATCACCATATGGAATTAGCATAGGGAGAATTATAAGGAATTTGTAGCTATAATTGCTTATTCATTCATTTGGGTTTTAAAAATTGGTCATGATTTAATTCAGGGAGTTTTAACTTCTAAGCAGAGAAAATTGTGATATTTGGGGTGCGTTCAAATTCCTCCCACATAACTGTTGGTACAATTTTTTTTTAACATTTTAAATTGTGAAATATATATACAAATAAAGAGAAAAAGCAGTAGTTTTCAAAGTACAAACAGCTACAGAACAGATTTCATAATATGGTATGGATTACCATTCCACAGTTTCAAGTTTTTCCTTCTAGCTGCTCCAAAACACCTGAGGCTGAAAGAAATAGCAATATAGTGATTCAGCACTTATACTCATTTGTAAAATCCTATCTTCTCTGTTTTTGCTTTCCCTTCTCCTTTGATCCTTCTCCCGCTCTATAAGGGTCTTTGGGCTATGCCCTTTCTAACTTTTTCATGTTGAAAAGGGGTGGCAATAATATAGAATGGGGGATGGAATTAGCTGATGTTCTTGTAGATGCTGACCTCCCCAAGAACCGTTTGGAGGTAATGGGTTTCAGGAAAGTTTACTTAGTGTATGAAGTTTTTATAGAGTCTCAGAGTCCTAAGTATTCTCAAAGGTTAGTAGATATAATGTTGGTTGGGGATTGGCAACCCGTGATGTTCGTAATATCTAGCTGAAGCTTGCAGAGTAGCCTCCAGAATAGCTTGTACTCTATTTGAACCCTCTTAGCCCCTGATAACTTGTTTTGTTACCTTTCTTTTCCACCTTTTGGTCTGGAAGGCATTATTGATCCCACAGTGTAAGGGCCAGGCTCATCCCTGGGTATCATGTCCCATGTCAGGCGAGTCTTTTACCCCTGACTATCATGTTCCTTGTAGTGGGGATAATGGTTTTCCTTGCAGAGTTGGGTGTTAGCACAGTTTTTAACAAATATTTGACTGGTTTGAATTTTTTTCTTCCTTTTCTTGCACACTCTCCATCAGAGATAGAAATGTAATTTAAGAAAGAGAAAAGTAAAATAAGAGGAAGTTAGCTGACGGTTTTCTAATTTTGTACTGCTTCTAAAGTTGTCTTCATAAGGGTGAAAAAAAAATGTCCTTAGCATGATTGGTCATATCTGGCAAATGTTGAATGAATTCCATCAAGAATTTGCTATGTGACTTTCTGTCCAAGGTCTGTCAGTTATAGATGCTAGCTTCTCTGAACTTAGTTCCCTTGTTTTGAAAACAAGAGTAATTTTCCTGCTTTGACTATGTTAGAAGAGCTGTTGTTATTATGGGAAAGCAATAAGTGAAGCTAAAGGCACATGTGAACTATTATTAGGTGTGGCTAGGTATGAGACCCATTTCTGATAAAAGAATAAAGCAACTGGTTTTGAATATATTACAGTAAGTATTGTATATGAGTGAGTTTGAACATCTCAACTGCTTAATAGTATTTTAGTATATAGTATAATAATAGTGTTTTTGCAGTTGATAGACCTATAGTTTGTTCTCCCCGTTTAATATAAAAAGTAGTTAGAGTTTTGGGATAACTCTGTTCATTTAATCATCAGGTTTCTAATTGGCTACTGGATTAAAACCTCTGGGGCCTGAGGTTTGGGGTCAGAAAGATATTTTGAGGGTAAAAAAATACTATTAGAGGTGAGTGATTTCGTCTTAAAATAATAGGGAATACATTGAGTAGATATCACGTTGTTATTCAAGATGTAATGGAGAGGCTGGAGAGAACTGCCTGAAAATGTAGAGCTGTGTTCCAGTAGCCGTGTTTCTTGAGGATGATTGAATAATGATATAGCTTTCACAGTGTGTCTGTGTGATTGTGAAAACCTTGTGTCTGATGCTCCATTTATCTACCTTGTCAACAAACGAGTAGAACATATGGAATAAAAATAAATAGTAGGGGGAACAAATAAAAAAAATAGGGAATAAAATTAAGAATAGAGAAGAACAAACTCAAATGTAGGCTCAGGGCAGTTCCAGCAGATTTTGGTATGTTACATTTTCTTTGTTTAAGAAACTTTATTCTGGAGAATTGAAGCTTTTTAAAGATAAAAATGGATAGGATGCTTCTTTTGAATTCCCTTATTTATTGACCAGTATCTCCATTTTCTGTTTTATAGAAACAAATTGCATGCATCTTAAATGGTTACTTGTGGGTTTTAATTTTTATTCTTAAAGTTGAAACAATTTTTGTATCCTTCTTGATTACTGTAAAGATTCAGAGAGATGATTTTTTTTTTTTTTTGAAAGATGATGTGCTGGTTTGAAAGGATATATGTACCCTAGAAAAGCCATGTTTTAATCCTAATCCCATTTTGTAAAAGTAGCCATTTCTTCTAATCCCTATTCAGGGAAACTGTAATTAGATCATCTCCCTGGAAATGTGAGTCAATCAAGAGTGGTTGTTAAAACGGATTAGGTAGAGACTCTCCATCCATTTGGGTGGGTCTTGGGAATGCAACACACCAGAGATGGATTGGCTTTTAGTAAAAGGGGATTTATTTCATTAGTTCTTCAGAGGAAAGGCAGCTAACTTTCAGCTGAGGTTCTTTCTTACGTGGGAAGGCACTGGGTGATCTCTGCTGGCCTTCTCTCCAGGCCTCTGGGTTCCAACAACTTTCCCCAGGGTGATTTCTTTCTGCATCTCCAAAGGCCTGGGCTGAGCTATGAGTGCTGAGATGAGGTATGCTGAGCTGCTTGGTCTGTACTACATTGCGCTCTCTCAAGCACCAGCCAATTAAGTCAAATGTCATTCATTGCAGGAGGCCCGCCTCCTAGCTGACTGCAGATGTAATCAGCAAAAGATGAGGTTCACATGCCATTGGCTCATGTCCACATCAGATCTAGGCACCTTTACCTGGACAAGTTGAAAATTGAATCTAACTACCACAATGGAAATCCTATAAAGGAGGAAACATTTTGGAGAAAGCTGGAGATTCGGAGGGAGCAGAGAACACCACATCACCACAAAGCAGAGAGCCCACCAGCCAGCGAGTGTTTGCCTCTTACTTTTGAAGGTCCCTTATCTTAACCTTCTAACCCGAGTCTCCCTGGGGGATTAGAACTGGGAACATCCAGCCTTTCTAGGGGTGTCCATTCCCTGTGTCTTCAATTGGATAGCATATCAGAACAAGTGAAAACTATTCCAAAGATACTGTTAGCAAGAGAGTGGTTTTGCTAGCTACGCCATGTTACTATATGGTATAATGTTTCGTTGGTTGAATATACCATAACTGCTTATTTGCTATTATTATTGCACATTAAGTTCTTTGTAATTTTCTAGATTTTCAATAATCCGTAGTTCTGGTATTTCCTTTGGACGGATTAATGGAAATATAATTTTTAAGGATATAGCATTTTAAAAACATTTATATCATAGAACTTTTAAATATATGAAAATAATCAACTCTATATCATAGTCAACCTCCAAATATCCATGACCCAGTTTTTATTTTTAACTTTTTTGTGTGTGTAGTGTAACATATATACAAATCAGAGAAATAAGAAAGCCATAGTTTTCAAAGCACTCTTCAACAAGTAGTTATAGGACAGATCCCAGAGTTTGTCATGGGCTACCATACGATCCTGTCATATTTTTCATTCCAGCTGTTCCAGAATATAGAAGGCTAGAGGCTTTCAATATTTTTTTATCATCACATCAGCTTTTTTTGTGTGAAAAGTAACGTAAATACAAAAAAGCTATAAATTTCCAAGTGCAGCACCACAATTAGTTATAGAACATATTTCAGAGTTTGACATGGATTCCAAGTTTACAATTTCAGTATTTTACAGCAGTTAGAATTAAAAATCTAGAGACTAAAAGAGATACCAATTTAATGATGCAGCATCATATTCATTTGTTAAATCCTATCTTCTCTGAATAACTCCACCATCATCTTTGATCTTTTTATCCCTCTCTTTAGAAGTATTTGGGCTATGGCAGTTCTAAATGTTTGCTATTGGGAGGGTCTGACACTAATATGGGGTAGGGAGATGGGAACTATCTGATATTCTGGAGAGGCTGTGCTAGGTTTCAGAACTTATCTGGACCAGGCACCCATCTGGAGGTCGTGGTTCTCTGGAAAGTTACTCTCATGCATGGAACCTGTGCTGATTTGAAAGGATGTATGTACCCTAGAAAAGACATGTCTTTTTTTTTTTTTAATTTATTTTATTTATTAAATGTACCAACATACAAACACAAACATTCTCACCATATGATCTTAGCATACTACATATATTATCAGTAATTCACATCATCACATAGTTGTATATTCATCATCATGATCATTTCTTAGAACATCAATTCAGAAAAAGAAAGAAAAACACAACAGAAAAAGATTCATGCATACCATACCCCTTACCCCTCCCTTTCATTGATCACTAGCATTTCAATCTACTAAATTTATTTTAACATTTGTTCCCCCTATTATTTATTTTTAATCCATATGTTTTACTCATCTGTCCATAAGGTAGATAAAAGAAGCATCAGAGGGCCACGGTGGCTCAGCAGGTAAGAATGCTCGCCTGCCATGCCTGAGGACCCGGGTTCGATCCCCGGTGCCTGCCCATGTTTAAAAAAAAAAAAAAAAAAAAGTATATTGGGCGGGCCACGGTGGCTCAGCAGGTAAGAATGCTCGCCTGCCATGCCAGAGGACCTGGGTTCGTTTCCTGGTGCCTGCCCATCAGACACAAGGTTTTCACAATCACATGGTTGCATTGCAAAAGCTGTATCATTATACAGTCATCTTCAAGAAACATGGCTACATGAACACAGCTCTACATTTTCAGACAGTTCCCTCCAGCCTCTCTGTTACACCTTAACTAAACAGGTGATAAAAGGTGAACTAGATAACAGTGTGAAAAGAATTCTCTGCCTTTACAAGCATTATTCTACACAGCAGAGACGTAACATATATGGATAAGACTTTGCCTTTTAATAGAAAAAGAAACTGTTGCCTGGATAATGTCATGAAAGAAAGGAAAACACTCAGTCCTAATCTGTTCAATGGAAAAAGGGAAATGCTCCCAGCAAAAGACCTTATCAATGTGTACTAGATAGAGGAACAGAGTGAGATCTCACTTTCTTTTCCCGTGCTGTGATGCCCTTCAGTAATCAGCCAGCCAGGGAAACTTTGTCTGGATCTTTTTGATTATTGAGAGATGATGAGATAAAATGCTGAGCACAGTGCCTTATCCGTGCTAAGTGGTCAGTATATAAATGACCTTGATCACAGAGAGGCAGTAAAGCTTTGAGTTGCCTGGGTAAGATCAGTTTAATGGGTAAGAATAACCTCCAGGATAACCTCTCAACTCTGTTTGGAATCTCTCTGCCATTGACACTTTATTTTGTCTCATTTCTCTCTTCCGCCTTTCAGCTGAGAAGATTTTCTCAATCCCTTAGTGCTGAGTCCCAGCTCATTCTAGGATTTCTGTCCCACGTTGCCAGGAAGGTCCACACCCCTGGGATTCATGCCCCACATAGAGAGGGGGAGGGCAGTGAGTTTGCTTGTCGTGTTGGAAAAGCCATGTTTTAATCCTAATTCCATTTTGTAAAGGCAGCTGTTTCTTCTAATCCCTATTCAGTACTGTATGTTTGAATCTGTAATTAGATCATCTCCCTAGAGATGTGATTCAATCAAGAGTGAAAGAATGGGCGGGCCACGGTGGCTCAGCAGGTAAGAGTGCTTGCCTGCCATGCCCGAGGACCCGGGTTCGATTCCCGGTGCCTGCCCATGTAAAAGAAAAAAGAGTGAAAGAATTCCACAGAGGTGAATTGGAAAAGAGTAGTTGTTAAACTGGATTAGGTGGAGATGTGTCTCCACCCATTTGAGTGGATCTTGATTAGTTTACTGGAATCCTATAAAAGAGGAAGCATTTTGGAGAAAGCAGGAGCTTCTGAGAGAGCAGAACAACATAGCCATGAGAAGCAGAGTCCACTAGCCAGCGACCTTTGGAGATGAAGAAGGAGAATGCTTCCCAGGGAGCTTCATGAAAGGAAGCCAGGAGATAAAGCTAGCAGATAATGCCGTGTTCGCTACATGCCTCTCCAGATGAGAGAGAAACCTTGACCCTCCCTGTTCACCATGTGCCTTCTCACTTGAGAGAGAGACTCTGAACTTCATCAGCATTCTTGAATCAAGGTATCTTTCCCTGGATACCTTAGATTGGACATTTCTATAGACTTGTTTTAACTGGGACATTTTCTCGGCCTTAGAACTGTAAACTAGCCACTTATTAAATTCCCTTTTTAAAAGCCATCCTGTTTCTGGTATATTGTATTTCAGCAGCTAGCAAGCTAGAACAGAGCCCTGGTGGAATCTTATAAATTGTCCTTGGTGTTCTTTAGGATTGGCTGGAATGGTTCTGGTTGGGGTTTGGCAGGTTATGATAGGTAGCAAGCTCTAACTGAAGCTTGCATAAGAGCAACCTCCAGAGTAGCCTCTTGACTCTATTTGAACTCTCTCTACCCCTGAAACTTTATTAGTTATACTTCATCTCCTTTTGGTCAGAATGGAATTGTTGATCCCATGGTCCCAGATTCATCCCTGGAAGTCATCTCCCATGTCAACAGGGAGACTTGCACCCCTGGATGCATGATCCAATTTTAGTATTTTTTAACAGTTGGCCAGTCTTGTTTCATGTATATCCCCATTTACTTTTTTTTCTTAATAAAAATTTGTATTTTGAAATAATTTTTGATTTGTAGAAATGTTACAGAGATAATACAGAGTTCCTATATATCCTTCACCCCGCTTCCCCCAGTGTTAATATTTTTCATTCATTACTATGAACTAAGAAGTCACAACTGGTGTATTACTACTAAGTAACCTCCAGATTTTATTTCACCATTTTCCACTTAATGTCCTTTTTCTACTGCAGGATCTCATCCAAAATAACACACTGCATTTAGGCATCATGTCTACTGAGTCCCCTCTGGTCGGTGACATTTTCAGTTTCCTTGCAGTTCTGTGGAGTACTGGTCAGATACTTGATAGAGTGCCCCTCAATTTGAGTTTGTCTGAAGATTTTTCTCATCATTAGACTGGAGTTGTGGGTTTGGGGAAAGAATTCCACAGAGGTGAAGTGCCCTTCTCATCACAGCATGTCAGGTTACATGATATCAACATGACTGATACCAGTGAATATATCATTACTATATAATAATGACTAATGAAGTTTACTTTAATCATTTGCTTAAGGTTAACTTGCTCTACCCTAAAGTTACCTTCCCTTTCTGTATTCTTTGGAAGAGAGCAACTAAGTCCAACTCACAGTCAAAGGAGTAGGGAGTATTAGGCTTCACCTCCTAGAAGGGAGGGAATATCTGCCTCCCTTTATTTGGTATTTGGAATTCTGTAAAGAAAATTTGTCCCTTTTTTCCAACACCTCTTCCTCTTGTCCCTGCTCTGTTGGATTGATTTAAAGCAAATCTCAGGTAAGATAATTTGGATATGAACATTTTTCTAGGGCTTGATACATATTGCCAAATTGCATTCCAGAAGGGTTGTGGCAGTTTACTTGTAGGACCAGCAGTTAAAGACCAAACTCTCATTGTGTTTTTAGGTGAAAGTTCACATTTTAATTTACATTTATTTGATGACTTAGTTAAGGTGAACTTTTTTCACGTTTGTTAATTTGTTTGTTGCCTTTTTTGGGAATTGTCTTTTCCCTATGGCTTTACTGTTTCAAAAAGGTGTTTGGAGACTCTTGGCTATTTTAACTCTTCTGTCTTTTATAGACTGACGAGATTTAATTATATTATGTTTTAATCTAAGATATAATTGGATTATTTTCTTTAAAAATTCCTGACTGATTCATGCAAGAATTTTATGTTAAAATCACTTAAAAATATTTCACAATGTTGTCTGACAAAAATAAACCCATGTGAAACCTGTGTTCACGTTTTATTATATTTTGGGAATTTTTATCATCTCTAAGTAATTGTAAAATTTTTGTTTAAAAACAAAAACAAAAATACCTTATTTTAAGAAAATGTAGAATGTAGTAGGAATATGTTGAGCTCTCACACGTAACCACTTTTCCCCTTAAACCATTAGTGGCTTAGAGTGCAGTTTTCCTTTTTTCTTATTATGTGAGTCCTCAAACCTTATGGCAACAAAACTATCTCTAAAATAAAAGAGCTGAAGTAGAATTGTCAAAAAAAAAAACAACCCAGGGTTTACTCTTACTCCTCATACATGACTCTGGAAGAAATCAGTATGTTAAAACATTAAAAAAAAAATGAAAATACTCCCAAATAATTCATATTGTAACTGGATGTTATTTTCAGTTCCTGTGTTGAAATTTTAGATCTATTATATTTTTCTATGGTTTGCAGTTGTATTAACTCTTCAGTTAACAGTCTTAAAGATAAATATTTAAATAGAAATACATAAAAATTCATCCTTATTTATCTGGTTTGAGAGTCACCTAGAAGGAAGGGAAACAAATATACAATAAAAATATTCTCAATCTTAAAATGAGAAGAAAAATTGAATACTATTATCACTAGTTTACACTATACGTAATATGATACCAGGGATTAATAGCTAGTAATATAAAGAGCACCTAAAATCAATAAGACAAAAAGAATTTGAAAAAGAGGAAATATCAATGCCAAAAAACATTTTAAAAAAATGTTCCACTTCATTAGAATTGGGAAATAAAAACAAAATGTACTTTGGGGGCCTGAAATATAAAAATTGATTATATCCATTTATTATTGTACTGTTAGTAATAGTAATGATATTCTGTGCAATTACTATATGATTAATATGTACTGTATCCTATACATGGAGTTAAAATTGGTACAAAGATTTTTTGTGCATGCACATGGATCTAATGACTTCATTTTTAAGATTCTGTCTTACAGAAATATGGGCACAAAGATATTTATTGCGTCATTATATTAGCAAAAAAATTGGAAAGAGCCTAAGTATTCTCTGGTAGAGGAATGCTTTAATTGTACATATTTGGGAGTATTACGTTGTCATTAAAAAGAATGAAGTAAAGTTTGTTAATTGAAGTGAAAAGGTATCCAAGCCTTATATTTATTTTACAAAACAAATTGCCAGACATGTACAATATGGTCTTATAAAATGCATCAAAATGATAAATGTGTCTATATATTCATAAGGATGTAAATGCATATAAAAAGACCTGGAAATATTCACACCAAAGTGTTATCTGTGGTACCTCTGGAGAAAAGGGGAAGAATTGGGGAGAGATGTGTGGGAATGTTTGCATTTTATTCTATGTATTGTGTATGAATTTTATTTTTGGTATGTAAGAATTTGTGTATTTCCATTTACTATTTTAAAATAATACATAAGAATGTAAAAGTCAATGTAGTTGGACTACTGAATATCAATAGGAAAAAATATGAGTATAATAGTGTGAAATACCATTGAGAAAGCATGTGCTGCTGTTTTATATTTAGATAGTTTTTTCAGTGTGTTATTTACATTTTCATGACTTAGAACTTTTGTGACCTATTGCACATTTTTGAGAAACCAATTATGAAGCTGGTTTCCTCAAGGATCAAGTCCGTAACTTTGGTATTGTTTAGCATTTTCTCCTAATGCCACAGTTCATGGCTCCCAATCCTGGTCCCAGGCTGAGAACCTAGCTGCAAAACAAAAACAAAAACCCTAGAAAATACTTTAGTTTTCAGTAAGTTTCATAGAGGCTCTGGTGTGGAGCCAGGTCAGGACCCACTGAAACCAACTAATCTGATAAAAAATATATAACACTTAAATTTATTTATTTGATTTATTTATTTAATTTTTATTTTCTCCAGAGGCACTACAGATAACATTTTAGTGTGAATATTCCCAGGTCTTTTTATATGCATTTACATCCTTATAAATATATAGACACATTTATCATTTTGATGCATTTTATAAGACCATATCTTACATGTCTGGCAGTTTGTTTCGTAAAATAAATATGTGTTAGTCATATATTTATTTATATATATATATATGTAAAATATGTATAACAAAATATATAATTTTGTTATTACTGTTTGTACTAACAGTGATTGGCCAACTTATGAGCCACTTTTCAGAAGTCTATTTCCCAAGGAGTCATACTATATTTAAGCATGTAGCTCCAGAGCATAAATCTAGAAAACACATTGTAGTGCAACTACAATATCTACTTTTTTTTTTTTTTTTTTTTACCTTTTCCACAGTTGTAAGTTGGCGATTAAATTTGACTCCTCATAGGTGAAGTAAGGTAAGTTAAACCCACCCAGCTTGGGCTGGAGTGCTTAAGGTCTAATGCAGATAATGATTAAAAGTATTGGAAAATTCCCTTAGCATATATAGAAACCAGATAACTGAACTGATATCAGGAAAGGCTTTGCTAGTTGTAGTGTAGAGGAAGGAGCTGTGAGATGGAAGGACTTGTTTTCGTCTTTTGAACATGTAGAGTGCATTATTTTACTATTTTTTTTTGCTAAATATTGTTTCAGAGTGGATGGTGTGAAATTTTCAGATATGTATAATTGTTTTGCCTTTCATGCCATGTAAAAAGTCACTTGTAAGCTGTTTGTTGCTTAATTTATATCTAAAGTCAGATTGCTGTCATAAATATTATTTATAATAGAAAATGCTATATAAATTTAATCTTTTATTATGGACAATTTCAAAAATAGTCATTTCATGACCAGTCTTATTTCATCTTTGCTTGTTATACCCATATCTACCACCCTTCCCTCCCCTGGATTATTTTATTCAAATTTAGACATCAGTGATATCTAGAGGAGGTGAACAACTCTATGATAGGAAAGGCAAGGCATTTATTTGTTTTAGTTTGTATGCTGCCAGGATGAAATATACCAGAAATGGAATGGCTTTTAAAAAGGGAATTTATTAAGTTGCAAGTTTACAGTTCTAAGGCCATAAAAATGTCCAAATTAAGCATCCAGAGAAAGATACCTTAACTCCAAAGAAAGGGCTGATGAAGTTCAGGGTTTCTCTCAGCTGGGAGGGCACATGGCTACCTCTACTAGCTTTCTGTCATTTGATAAGTCTCCCCAGGGGCATTTGCCTTCTACATCTCCAAAGGTCTCTGGCTGTGTGGGCTCTATTGGCTCTATCAGCTCTGAAGCTTTTTCCAAAATGGTTCCCTCTTAAAGGGAACCCCACCTTGAAGGAGTGGAGATACATGTCCATGGAAACCATCTAATCAACAGTCATCACCCACAGTTGGGTGGGCCATATCTCCATGGAAACAATATAAAGGATCCCACCTAGCAATATTGAATGAGGATTAAAGAGCATGGCTTTTCTGGTGTACATGACAGTTTTAAACCAGCACAGCATTGTTTTAAATTACTTTCTATCAAAGGCCTTGTGATGATTACGTTCATCTGTCAACCTGGCTATGTTAGGGCATGTAGTTGTTTGGTCAAGCAAGTGCTAGGTTGATTGTTACTGTAATGATATTTCGTGGATTTCAATTATCAGTTGTTGCATCCATGATTGATGACATCTGCCATCAACAGAAATTACCTTCAGCAATGGGGAAAGTGTGATCCAATCAGTTGAAGGCTTTAAAGGGAGAAGTGATGATTTCTAGCTCTGCTTCAGCCAACCACCTTCTCCTGGGGTATTTATCTAAACCTTCGTTGGAGTTCCGAGCTTGCAGCCTATCCAACAGACTTCAGATTTGCCAGTCTTCACAGTTGTGTGAGCCAATTCCTATAAAAATGTTCTAGTACTTACATATATATTCATCTCCTGTTCTGTTTCCTTGGAGAACCCTTACTAATAATACTAATAATATAGATTGATATTGAGAGTGGTTCTTGAGAAACAGAATCTTAAGGATGAAATTTCTGAGTTGCTTCTGGGTGTTTTGAAATAGTTTCTCTAATGTGATTAGATTCAGAGGAACCAGTGACTATTTCCAATGACCAAGATGGCACTGATAGTCCATGGTGTGAATTGGTAATAGAGATACATAAAATATCACCATTGAATACTGCTATTCAAATGCTGATTAGGATTCAATTGTTTTTTCATTATTTAGAGAATACTATATTAGATTCTGTAATCAAACCAATGTAGATAAGACTTTACATGTTTAATACAGTATATTACCCCTCTATGAATGGAAAAAAATTTGTTTCTAAATCAATATGGATTTTAATTTCTGTAGAATGTCAGCTCAACACAGTGCAACTGAAATACTTTTTCCAAAGTTGACAGCACAACTAAAGTTTCAAAAAATTCAGTTTTTTTTATATTTATGTAAAAAGACCAGTAGCAGTATGTTATGTGTCAATAGCAGGAACAGCTTTTCCAGGTTCTGCAGTCATCTGAACAAAGTTATGGTACCTGCTGAAAAAGTAGAATTAGGACTCAATTTGAGAAAAAAAAAGCATAAGGCTCTGGGTGACAATATATTTGATATCTGTAGAGTTTTGTAAAGTTAGAAAGTATGGGGATAGTGGCTGCTTGTTCCTAAATTTGGCAGATACACTTGTTAAAGGGGTGAGTGCAAAGCTTCAAATTCCCATCTTAAGCACTGTATGAAGGGCATGAAAGTTTCTTTGTGTGCCTTGAAAGCAGCTCTGGTTCTGAAAACCAGACATAGAGTCTCACTGTGTGAGTGTCTGAATTACAACATGAATTAAATTCCAAGCCTTGCAGTGTGTCTGCTTTTAAAGTGAGGGCTTGATTGGAAAGGAATGAGGTCCTGAAAATTGGGATATGGACAGATGGGATGATGATGACAGTGAGCACATTGAAACCCTAGATTCTGCAGAGTTTTTGTCAGTTAAACTTGTAACAGTCTGATCTAGGGAATAAACTGTTCAGCTTCCACTAGAAGAAATTAACCCTGCTGTGCCTTATAAACCTGTAACTGCTTCCCTCATACTTCTGTCTGAAGAGATTAATCATGTTGCACCGGATGAAACTCCAATGGAATACCCCGAAGTAGTTGGCTTATAAAACACTGCCATTTCCTCTCATAACCTATCCCCACCATCCCATTTTCTTCCAAACCTATAACTAAACTGAAATCCCAACAGACCTTGAAAGATGAAATACAAAGTGTGACAGAAGAGGAGGTGTCATACACTCCAAAAGAACATGATTTTTCCGACTTATATAGACAGAAGACAGGGGAATCTGTGTGGGGACAGAGACTAAGGAAGAAGGATAACAATGGAAGGAATGTGAAGTTGTATCAAGCTGAATTCATTGAGCCTGCCCACAGAGTAGAGATTCTGGACTCACTATTATAGTTTGAGGAGTTAAAAAGGGCTCCAACATTTAGTTCGGGTGATTGGTTGAAGCAAAGGGGTTTGCATTGCCTGCAGGTGAAATTCCAGAACTGCCCTGGTATAATATAGATGAGAAGATCCAAAGGCTTAGAGAGATTGGAAGGTGTGCCAGTTTGAAAGTAATATGTACTCCAGAAAAGCCATGTTTTGGTCCTGATCCAATTTGTGGGAGCAGCTCTTTCTTTTAATCCTGACTCAATACTTACTATAGGTTGGAAACTTTCAATTAGATTATTTCCATGGAGATGTAACACACCCAATTGTGGGTATCACCTTTTGATTAGATAGAGATGTGACTTTACCCCTTTCAGGTGGGTCTTGATTAGTTTACTGGAATCCTCTAAAAGAGGAAACATTTTGGAGAAATGACAGAAACTGACAGAGCAGACAGAAACTTCAGAGTAGAGCTCACAGGCAGAGAACAGAGACTCGGTCATAGCATCCTGAATGTGCCTGATCAAAAAATTGGCCTTTGTTGAATGAAGGTAACCTCTTGTTGGTGCCTTAACTCGAACACTTTCACCTCCTTAGAATTGTAAACTTGTAACTTATTAAATTCCCTTTAAAAAGTGGTTCCATTTTTAGCATATCACATTCCGGCAGCTTGCACACTAACACAGAAGGTTAGGGTGGCTTTATCATGTAAGACCTACTCACCCATCTCAGGGATGTCCAGCGGATATACTGTTTGGAATAAGAGCAGCTTTATCATCCCTGAAGGACTCTGCAGTTGTTCACTGTAGGTCAGATATTACTGTGGGAACTGCTGCCACTAACCTGAAATCCTTAGAAACAGGAGGATGGGGTCCCAGGTTGGCAGGAATCGAGTGGCATTATTCAATATAGACAAGGTGGGCGTGGCTACCATAATGGATGATAGAGTCAAAGCAATAATCAGAAGAGTTGAACTTGCAATTACTTATGGCTTTGGCTGTTTGATTGTGGGCCACCTCAAAATGAAATAGATGGACACGTTACTCAGTTCTTACTTGATCTATATAAGCAGAAGGTTTCTAAGTCAAGTGAACAAAAGTCTAACTTGATTCACAAAAACAGAGTTCCAGACCCTCGGTCACTTCCCAGTCTTGAGACAGTTAATAGACTAAAACTCCTTAAATGAAAGGGTGGCTGGGTCCCCTAGTGGAAGGACTGCCACACTGCCAAAAATATGGATTGTTAATCTTCCTCTCAGCCTTCCCCATAGGAATCTCCAGCCTTTTAATAAGGTGACAATGCATTAGGGAAAAGGAAATGATCATATATTTAGAGAATTATTAGACATTGGTGTGGAACTGACAGTAATTCCAAGAGACCCAAAATATCACTGTGATCCCAGTAAGGCTTATGAAGTCAGATGATCAAAGGAGTTTTAGCTTAAATCTTTCTTACAGTGAGTCTGGTTAGTTCCTGACATGTTCTGTGGTTATTTCTCCAGTTCTGAAATGTATAATTGGAATACTGGAATGTATAATTGGAATAGAGATGCTCAGCAATTGGCAGAATCCTCACACTGGTTCCCTGACTTGAGGAGTGTGGGCTAATATGGTAGTGAGTCCGTAATAGAAATAGAAGTCATTAGAACTGCCTCTACCTAGCAAAATAGTAAATCAGAAGCAATATCACTTTCCTGGAGGGATTGCAGAGATTAGTGCTACCCTCTAGGACTGTATCCCTATTCAACTCTACTGTTTGGCCTGTGCAGGAAGCATTTGGATCTTGGAGGATAATAGTGCATTATTGTAAACTTAACCTGGTGGTAACTCCAATAACACCTACTGTTCTAGATAGCTATTGCTTAAGCAAATCGACATATCCCCTGCATCTTGGTTTGTGGCTATTGATCTGGCAAATGCTTTTTTTCTCAATACCTCTTATTAAAGACCACTAGAAACAATTTGGTTTCAGCTGATAAGACCAGCAAATACTTCCACTGTCCTGCCTCAGGAATATATCAACTCTCCAGTCCTATATCATAATCTAGTCTGCAGGGACCTTGATTGTCTCTCTCTCCTATAAGACATCACATTGGTCCATAATACAGATGACATCATACTGATTGGTCCCTATGAGCAGGAAGTAACAATATCTCTACTTATTGGTCAGAGGATGGGAGATAAATCCAACAAAAATGAACTTCCACCTCACTGAAATTTCTATGCATCCAGTGATGTGGGACATGTCAAGAATATCCCTTCTTAGGTGAAGGATAGCTGTTTGCCTCTGTCCTCTCCTGTATCCCAAAAAGAGGCCCAATGCCTATTTGGCCTCTGGATTTTGAAGACAACATAGTGTTCACTTGAGTATGCTATTCTGGCCCATTTATCTAGTGACCCCATAACCTTCTAGTTTTGAATGGAGACTAGAACAAGAGGTTCTGTGACATGTGCAAGCTGTTCTGCCACTTGGGTCATATCATCCAGCAGGTTCAATGGTACTGGAATTTTTTTTTTTTTTTTTTTTTTACATGGGCAGGCACCGGGAATCGAACCCCGGTCCTCTGGCATTGCAGGCAAGCATTCCTGCCTGCTGAGCCACCGTGGCCCACCCGGTACTGGAATTTTTAGTGGCATATAGCCTTTTTTGTAGCCTTTGGTAGGCCCCTATGGGAGAATTACAGTGCAGACCCTTAGGATTTGGTAGCAAAATGCTGGCATTCTCTGTAGATAACTACTGTCATTTTGAGACAGCTTTTGGACAACTTGGTAGAGGCTGAACGCTTAACCATAGGCCACCAAGTTATCATGAAATTTGAGTTGCCTATTATGAATTGGTTGATGTCTCACCCACCAAACCATACAGTTGGGCTTGTACAGCAGTACTCCATTATCAAATGGAACTAGTATATAAAGATTTAGGGGTCCTGTGGGTCCTGAAATCAGAAGTAAGGTACACAACAAAATGAGCTAAGTGTCCATGTCCCCCATTTATGCTCTATTACCTTCTCTTTCTCAGCCTGCATGTGTAGCCTCTTGGGTAGTTAGTTACTTTACCGTCAGGTGACTGAGGAATAGAAGACTTGGGCCTGGATTATAAACACTCTTGTACCATATACAGTTACCACCTGAAAGTGGACAGCTACAGGATTACAGCCTCTTTCTAGGACATCCCTGAAGGACAGATGTGAAGGGAAATCTTCCCAGTAGGCAGAACATCAAGCAGTGCACCTGATTTTTCCTTTGGCGTAGGAAAGGAAATGGCCAGATGTCTATTTGTATGTTGATTCATGGGCTGTTATCAGTGGTTTTGCTGGATGGTCAGGGTCTTGAACATGATTGAAAAATTCGTGACAAAGGTCTGGGGATGAAATATCTTTCTGAGTGGGCAAAAGACGTGAATATTCATGTCCCATTTGAATGCTTACCAGAGGGTGATTTCAGCAGAGGAAGGTTTTAATCAAATGCATAAGACCACCCATTCTGTGGATACAGGTCATCTTTTCCCAGTTACTTCTGTCATTGCCCAGTGGTTCATGAACAAAGTGGGCTTGGTGGTAGGAATGGAGGTTATGCATAGGCTCAGCAACATAGACTTCCACTCACCCAGGCTGACCCGGCTATAGCTGCTGCTGAGTGTCCAGTCTGTCACAGCAGACACCAACACTCAGTCCCAAATATGACATCATTCCCTGATGTGTTCATCTTGCTACCTGGTGGCAGGTTGATCACTTTGGACCACTTACATCACGGAAGTGGCAGCATATTGTTGTAACTGGAATAGGTACGTAATTCCAGATCCTGATTTGTCTTCCCTGCCCACTGTGCTTCTGCCAAAACTATAATCGGCGTACTTAAAGAATGCCTTATCCAAAGTCGAGGTATTCCACACAGCATTGCCTCTGATCAAAGAGGCACAAATGAAGTACAGGAATGGGTACCTGTTCATGAAATTCACTGGTCTTACCATGTTGCCCATCTTCTTGAAGCAGCTGGTGGAATGGTAGAATGGCCTTTTGAAGACTCAGTTACAGTGCCAGCTGAATGACAGTACTTTGCAGACTGGGGCAGTGTTCTCCTGGAGGCTGTATATACTCTGTTCCAATATCCAGGAATTGAGGGGTAGAAATGGGAGGGGCGCCACTCACTATCACCCCTCGTGATCTACTAGAAAAATTTTTGCTTCCTGTGTTTAAACCCTATGGTCTACTGGTCTACAGGTTTTTTTCATTTTTTTTAAACTTTTTTTTATTGTTAATATAACACACATACAAAGCAAAGAAAAAAAAGCAATAGTTTTCAAAGTAAATTGTGATGATCTAAATATTTATTCCTTCTAGCCTCCAGCATTCTGGAGCAGCTAGAATTAAAAATCGGAGATGATGCTATGGTAGCCCATGACAACCTCTGGGATCTGTCCTGTAACTACTTGTTGAAGAGTAGTCTACAGGTTTTAGTTCCAGAAGGAGGAATGCTTCTACCTGGAAATAGAACAATCATCCATTGAACTGGAACTTAAGACTGTTACTTGGCTACTTTTTGTTCCTCTTGCTTCTGAATCAACAGGCAAAGAAGGAAATTACTATACTGTCTGTGGTGACTATCAAGGGAAAATAGGACTACAGACTATACAAGGGAGATAAGAGTATGCCTAGAATGCAGGAGATCCCCAAGGGCATCTCTTAGTACTACCATGCCCTGTGATTTAAGTCAATGGAAAAGGAGCTACTAAGGCCCAGAACCTTCTAGAATGAAGGTTTGAGTCACCTTAGCAGATAAACATATGACCAGCTGAGGTGCTTGCTAAGGGTCAAGGGAATATGATGAGTAGTGGAAGAAAGTAGTCATAAATATGAGCTCCCACCACATGGCCAGTTACAGAAACAAAGACTGTGATGGTTTTGAGTATTCCTTGTTTTGTTAGGAATATATTTCAATATATACATGAAACAGATATTTCTGTTTTCTTCCCTCTCTTACCCTCTTATACAACATTAGTTGTATTAACTTTATGTCATACCCTTTAAGTTACATGGTATCACGTTTAAAAGTATTATACAAGGACTTGCATCTTCTTCTGGGGAAAGG
Organism: Tamandua tetradactyla; assembly: GCF_023851605.1. Classification (NCBI taxonomy): domain Eukaryota; kingdom Metazoa; phylum Chordata; class Mammalia; order Pilosa; family Myrmecophagidae; genus Tamandua; species Tamandua tetradactyla. The sequence continues at coordinate 41,359,188 of NC_135345.1, read as the reverse complement.
GATAGTGTATTTCTGGTTGGATGCAGGACAGTTGAATTATTTTGGGTGAAAATATGCTTATTATTTAGAGATTAAGTATGGTTATGTGGTTGTAGCTCATTTTTATGACTTTCAGTTCCTCCATCAGACCATACTCATACTCACTGCTAAGGCCTCTAAACTGCATTTCCCTTTGTTTCTAAAATGCCCTGCAACCACCAAACCCATCATTCTCCACATCCACCTTGCCCTAGTGTATTTCAACTCATTTTTCGCTCAATACTTCTTCAGTAAAGTCTTATCTGGCCATTCATTTTGAGAAAAGTGATGGCGAACTGTTGTGGAGCCCCTGCAGTTACTGTTTACCAGGTGGAAGTGCATCTTTGGGTCTGGCCAAGGCACAGCAGCTCTCCCAGGGCAGGGCACCAACCTGTTTGGGCACACCAAAATCGTGACCAAGTTCTCTTTTGGCATCAGTATGTTTTTTGTTTTTTTTTTGTTATCTGTTTTTTGTATGCTGTATGGCAGGATCACATTTCATTCCATTTTCCATGTGAGTATCCCGTTATTGCAGCACGATTGTTTAATTTTTTGTTGGTTTTTGTTGGTTTCTTTGTTTGTTTGGGAAGTGCATGGGCCTGGAATTGAACCAGGGTCTCCCGCATGGCAGGCAAGAATTCTACCACTGAACTACCCTCGCGCCCCAATAGCATCTCATACCAGCACGAAACTTTTACTTAAGTGCACAAATATAGATTCACCTTGCTTATAATGCTTATAACTATTGATTCTGAGCTCATGAAATACCTAAATAATGTGGTGGAATAATTAAAAGACCGGTTATGCAAGTGTTTGGTTAAAAGCTTGTAGTCATCTCAAATATTGAAAGTAGTAAAGTCCTTGAAAGATGGCAGTTTGATATTGTGACAAGACTGCAAATGATGAGAGTTTACCCAGAGAAAAGTCTCAGACACCTATCCAAGAGAAATTTGTTCAGTGATCAGATCACAGCTGCAGTAACATTTCTGCCACTATTGGAAATTTCTTGTTTGTTTAAGTTACAATAATTTTTCCAAAGATTTGGTTGTACCTGTAAAATGGGAAGAGTCAGGACCACAGTTCATTACCAGCTTCGAGAAAGTATGTCTTCCTTCATTTACTACTACAATTCACAGAATAAATAAATAGCATGGTGGCTTACAAAATTCCTGTCAATGACTGAGGGATGAGATGAGAAAAACAATGTAATTCTCAAATGTGGTTTTCCTGAAACTAAATCAACTATAGGTGATAGATTTTATTTCATTGATTAATTTTTAGATATAGGAAACCAATATTATATTTTATTGAGCTATACATAATTGTTCCATTTTTTAGTACCCATTTGACCTCCCATAGAATTTATACCATAAATTAGAGGACAGTAAGGTATTTATTCCCTTGTTAATGTGTTTGGCTAAATAGATGAACATAAAAACAATTTCATATTGTTCAAAAAGGAACCAGCAGATTTTTGTCAGCACTCTTTTGAAGGTGGTAACTATAGATGGGAAAACTTTTGCTATAAAGCTAAATGACTACCTAAGTCATACATTTTGGTCAGGTAGCTTGATTCAGAATATAAATTAGGAGGAATTTAAATGTAAAATACAGCAAAAGAAGTCTGAATATTCAGAATCTTTGTTTATGTCCTGAAAGTAACTAACACTGTTAATGAACCACCCTCTTTAGGCCCTTTTGCTACTTGTTTAGTTGTTTAGTTCCCATGTTGAAAAAATTTTCAGTAATTTGGTTTGAATTTATATAACTTGAACCTATGAAGCCAGGGGTACTTCTGCTAAATTTTCTGTGATACAGAATGCTTCTTAGAAATGTTTTCTTGTATTTTATAAAGCTAAGCTTTAAATGACAATTGTGAAATAAAGTTAAATTTGCATGTTTAAAAAAAAAGTCTTCACTGACTCCCTGGATGTGGGTAGAGCCTGTATGTGCTCTCCAAGTACCATTTGTCTTTAATACCATTTACAAGATTGTAATTATAATATAAAAAATAATGATATTAGTTATCTGTCTCTACCATCAGAATGTGAATCAGTGTTTACCACCTTTATAACCCTAATGCCTAGCACAGGTGCTAAATATTTTGCAACTGAATGAATGAACTAATTTCTTTTAAAAGTTTGGGTTAAGTTATAAATTGTTCTGTTGATCTGTCTATTCTATCTTAATACCAAAGAGTATTTCATTACCATGGTTTCATATAAAATAGGCATTAATTTCACCCATTACTCTTTTTTTAGAAACAGCTCTATTGATGTATAATTTACATACAATAAACTATACATATTTAAATTGTACATTCTGATACATTTTTACAAATTTGTACACAATTTGTGTACAATAGACCACTTGAAGTCCCACAGCTTGCTAATCCTCTATTTTTATTGTCAGCGTTTTTTCCTTTGTCTTATTTTTGTTTTAGACGGTTTCGGTATTATGTTTTCAAATTCAGTAGTCTTTTCTTCTGAAATAGCTAATGGCTGTTAAACCCTAATGTACTTTCTGTCTCATACATTATAGCATTTATCTCTACAAGTTTAATTTGGATATTTTTATCTTTTTCATTTCCCTCCTTTATCAATCCTCGGCTCCTTCTCTCCAGTTCATGGATTCCTCACAATCTTGGCCTGAAACTGTTATGAAAACTCATTCTATGGAATAAAGTAGGCCAGTCATAGGGCTCCAGATTTGTTTTTCAACTGTCAGGGATGGCCATTTTTGTTGCTTGATTTACAATATTTTGAATAACTCATTTCTTTTTCAGATTCTTTTCTCACTGGGGTAAAGACTGTTTAAAGAATATCAGAGTTAATGATATTAAAGAATTAAGCAATTAATAATGATAACTCCAGAGGTGGGCCAATATGAAGCATCTGAATATATTCGCATTGGAATGAAATCGGTCTGATGGCAGAAGGGGCAACCAATTATTTATATAGATTCTTAAAATTCATATAGGCTCAGTAATAAATTTATACATATAGGTTATTAATAAATATGAATGAATGTACTCAAAGAGAACTATTATGAACTTATACAGTATATGAAGTATTCATACTTCAAGAGAAGAGTAACTCAGAATAGTAGTCTTATAATATTTTTTCTTCCTTCTAGATTTAAACCATCACGTTAAATCAAGCTAAGTAATCATGGCAGAAGGTGGATTTGATCCCTGTGAATGCATTTGCTCTCATGAACATGCGATGAGAAGGCTGATCAATCTGGTGAGATGAACAGGACAGTCCTATCTGCTATTAAACTGTGCCCCCTCTATCTTGTTTTTGTGAGAATATTGTCTAGTGGGGGATTTTTACCTGAAGGTAACTGGTGGTATTTCATAATTGAAATTCCACAGTGTCATAATGGTTAAAATGTTTGTAGCAATTATTTTACTTTTTACTTTCTTGACAAAGTTCTTTTATGCACAAAAGTGTTTAATTTTGAGGAGTTCCTATTTACCTTTTTCTTTCTTCAGTGCTCGTGCTTTGAGTTTAAGATCCAGGAAACCAGCTTCTGTTACAAGTCTTATATTTCCTTACATTTTCTTCTGAAAGTTCTATGATCCTAGCTTTAATGTTTAGGGCTTTGATCCATTTTGAGTTAATTTTGATAGAAGGTGTGAGATGGATCCTCTTTCATTCTTTTGCATATGGATATCCAGTTCCCCGAACACCATTCATTGAAGAGGCTGTTCTGTCCCAGGTGGGTTGGCTTGACCACCTATCAAAGATTGGTTGTCCATTAATTCTTATTCTGTTGTCTTTTTATTTCTTTTTCTAAATCGATGCAAATGTACTAAGAAATGATGAATATGCAACTATGTGATGTTATTAAGAATTACTGATTGTACATGTAGATTGGAATGATTTCTAATTGTTTTGTTAATTCTTTTTTTAATTAATAAAAAAAAAAAAAAAAAGATTGGTTGTCCAAAGATAAGAAGATCTTATTTCTGAACATTCAATTCTATTCCATTGGTCAGCATATCTATCTTTATACCAGTACCATGCTTTTTTTTATTTTTTATTTTTATTGACATCTTCATGCACATACAGTTCAGACATGGTGTAAAATCATGGCTCACAATATCATAACACAGTTGTGTATTCATCACCATGATCATTTTTTATAATATGTGCATCACTCCAGAAGAAGAAATAACAAGAAAAAAGCAAAAACTCACGCATTCCTTACTCCTTACCCCTCCCTTTAATTGATCACTAGTATTTCCAACTACCCAATTTATTTTATCCCTTATCCTCCCTATTATTTATTTTTTATCCAAAGTATAAATTTTGCACCTAATAAACATCTCTCCCTATCCATTGAATTTGTAAATCAATTTGGGTAGAATTGACATCTTAACTGTATTTAGTCTTCCAGTCCATGAACACAGGTATGCTCTTCATTTATTTAGGTCTTCCATGATTTCTTTTAGCAATTTCTTATAGGTCTTTTGTACCTTAGTTAAATTTATTCCTAAATATTTTATTTTGGTTACTATTGTAAGTGCAATTTTTTTCTTGATTTCTTCCTCAGATTGCTCATCACAAGTGTATAGAGACACTACTGATTTTTGGGTGTTGATCTTGTACCCTGCCACTTTGCTATACTCATTTATTAGCTCTAGTAGCTTTGCTGTAGATTTTTGGGGATTTTCGACATACAGCATCATACCATCTACAAACAGTGAGTTTACTTCTTCCTTTCCAGTTGGGATGCATTTTAATTCTTTATGTTGTCTAATTACTCTGCCTAGAACTTCCAACACAGTGTTGAATAACAGTGGTGACAGTGGGCATCCTTGTCTTGTTCCTGATCTTAGAGAGAGCACTTTCGGTCTTGCCCTATTGAGAAAGATATTTGCTGTGGGTTTTTCATGCATTCCCTTCATCATCTTGAGGAAGTTCCCTTCTATTCCTGTCTTTTGAAGGATTTTCATCAAGAAAGGGTGTTGATTTTTGTCAGATGTCTTTTCTGCTTCAGTTGAGATGATCATGTTCTTTCTTTCTCTTTGACTGACTGATATATGGTATATTACATTAATTGATTTTCTTATGTTGAACCAGCCTTGCATATTGAAATAAATCTCACTTGGTCATGGTGTATAATTCTTTTAATGTGCGGCTGGATTTGACTTGCAAGTATTTTGTTGAGAATTTTTGCTTCTATACTCATTAAAGAGATTGGTGTGTAATTTTTTTTTCTGGCGCTATCCTTGTCTGGCTTTGGTTAGGGTGATGTTGGCTTTATAGAATGAGTTAGGTAGCTTTCCCTGCTCTTCGGTTTTTTTTGAAGAATTTGAGCAGGATTGGCACTAGTTCTTGAATGCCTGATAGAATTCACATGTGGCACCATCTGGTCCTGGACTTTTCTTTTTTGTGAGCTTCTTAATGACTGATTCAGTCTCTTTACTTTTGATTGGTTTGTGAGGTTGTCTGTTTCTTGGGTCAATGGTTGGTTGTTCATGCATTTCTCAGTTGTCCATTACATCTACATAGTCTAGTTTATTAGCATATAAGTTGCTCATAGTATCTTCACATTACCTCCTTCATTTCTGCAGGGTCAGTGGTTATGTCTCCTCTTCGATTTCTGATTTTATTTATTTGCATCCTCTCTTTTTTGTCAACGTAAGTAAGGGTCCATTGATTTTATTGATTTTCTCAAAGAAACAACTTCTGGTTTTGATTTTTTTTTAAATATTCATCATGATAATTTCTTAGAACATCTGCATCAATTCAGAAAAGTAATAAAAAGAAGACAGAAAAAAATTCATATATACCATACCCCTTACCCCTCCCCTTCACCAATCACCAGCATTTCAATCTACTAAATTTATTTTAACATTTCTTCCCCCATTATTTATTTATTTTTAATCCGTATGTTTTACTTGTCCGTTGATTAGGTAGACAAAAGGAGCATCAGACACAAGGCTCTCACAACCACACAGTCACACTGCAACAACCATATCATCATACAATTATTGTCAAAAAACATGGCCATTGGAGTACAGCTCTACATTTTCAGGCAGTTCCCTCCAGTCTCTCCATTACATCTTGACTAACAAGGTGATATCTCTTTAATGCATAAGAATAACCTCCAGGATAACCTCTCAACTCTGTTTGGAATCTCTCAGCCACCGACAGTTTATTTTGTCTCATTTCGCTCTTTCCCCTTTTGGTCTTAGAAGATTTTCTCAATCCCTTGATGCTAAATTCCAGCTCATTCTAGGATTTCTATCCCACGTTGCCAGGAAGGTCCACACCCCTGGGAGTCATGTCCCACGTAGAGAGGGGGAGGGCAGTAAGTTTGCTTGCTGTGTTGGCCGAGAGAGAAAGGCCACATCTGAGCAACAGAAGAGGTTCTCTTGGGGGTTCTCTTAGGCCTAATTTTAAGTAGGCTTAGCCTATCCTTTGTGGGATTAAGTTTCATATGAACAAACCCTGAGATTGGAGGCTCAGCCTATTGCTTTGTCTGTCTCCACTACTTGTGAGAATATCAAGAATTCTCCACTTGGGGAAGTTGAATTTTCCCCCTTTCTTACCATTCCCCTTAGGGGAATCTGCAAATACTTCCCTATTCACTGTTCAGATTGCTAGGGAATTTATCTGGGCAACACTCTGGACAAACCTACAAAATCTCATGCCCTATGCAAAGTTCAAAGTACTATAGTGTTCAATTAAGCTGTCCACATAAGTTATATTAGGATATGCCCTAGTCAAAATATAAATTTGGTACCAAATAAACATTTTTTGCTTGTCTCACACATACATTAAAGTTTTAAAATATTAATTACCATCTGTTTTCAACACCCTGCATTATTGACATTTTGTTGTTTTTTTTGTTGTTGTTGCTGTTCTTCCTCATGCAGAAGCTTTTTTAAATTTGTACATTTAGTCATTATCATTATACACTCTAGGCATTCCTAGGTTATACCATCTCAGTCTTTATTGTCGATCTTTCCTTCTGATTTTATTTGTACCCCCAGGCCTCCTCCCTCTATCATTTTCACATTCAACTTCATTCAGTGTTCTAACATTATTGAATTACAGTTAGGAAGTATTTTGCTATCCATTTCTGAATTTTTACAGTCAGTCCAGTTGTACAATCTGTATGCCTTCAGCTCCAATTACCCAATATCTACTGTATTTCTATCTCCTAATGGTCTCTGTTACCAACTGAAATTCTCCAAGTTCATTCGCTAATATCAGTTAATATCAGTGAGACCATACATATTTGTCCTTTTGTTTCTGGCTAATCTCACTCAGCATAATATCCTTAAGATCCATCCATGTTGTTACATACTTCATGACTTTATTCTGTCTTACAGCTGCATAATATTCCGTTATATGCATATACCACAGCTTGCTTAGCCATCATCTGTTGATGGACATTTTGGCTGTTTCCATCTCTTGGCAGTTGTAAATAATGCTGCTATAAACATTGGTATGCAAATGTCCGTTTGTGTCTTTGCCCTCATGTCCTCTGAGTAGATACCTAGCAATGGCATTGCTGGACCATATGGGAATTCTATACTTAGCTTCCTGAGGAAGTGCCACACTGTCTTCCACAGCAGTTGTGCCATTTAACATTGCTACCAAGGGTGGATAAGTGTGCCTCTTTCTCCACATCCTCTCCAACACTTGTCGTTTTCTGTTTTATTGATAATGGCCATTCTGGTGGGTGTGAAATGATATCTCATTGTGGTTTTGATTTGTATTTCCCTAATAGCCAGTGAAGTTGAGCATCTTTTCATGTGCCTTTTGGCCATTTGTATTTCCTCTTCTGAGATGTGTCTGTTCATGTCTTTTGCCCATTTTGTAACTGAGTTGTCTGTCTTTTTGTTGTTGAGTTGAACAGTCTCTTTATATATTCTGAATTCTAGACCTTTATATGATATATCATTTCCAAATATTGTCTCCAATTGTGTAGGCTGTCTTTTTACTTTCTTGATGAAGATCTTTGATGCACAAAAGTGTTTAATTTTGAGGAGTCCCCATTTCTTTCTTTCTTTTTCAGTTCTCGTGCTTTGGGTGTAAAGTCTAGAAAACCGCCTCCAAGTATAAGATTAATAGGATATATCCCTGCATTTTCTTCTGAAAGTTTTAAGGTCTTAGATCTAATTTTAGGTCTTTGATCCATTTTGAGTTAATTTTTGTATAGGGTGTGAGATATGGATCCTCTTTCATTCTTTTGCATATGGATATCCAGTTCTCTAGGCATCATTTATTGAAGAGACTGTTCTATCCCAGGTGAGTTGGCTTGACTGCCTTATCAAAGATCAGTTGTCCATAGATGAGAGGGTCTATATCTGAATACTCCGTTCTATTCCATTGGTCAGTATATCTATCTTTATGCCAGTATCATGCTGTTTTGACCACTGTAGCTTCGTAATACACCTTAAAGTCAGGTAGTGTGAGATCTCCGATTTCATTTTTCTTTCTCAGGATATTTTTAGCTATTCGGGGCACCCTGCCTTTCCAGATAAATTTGGTTATTGGTTTTTCTATTTCTTAAAAGTAAGTTTTTGGGATTTTAATTGGTATTGCATTGAATCTGTAAATCAATTTAGGTAGACTTGACATCTTAATTATATTTAGTCTTCCAATCCATGAACACAGAATGTCTTTCCATTTATTTAGGTCTTCTGTGATTTCTTTTGACAATTTCTTGTAGTTTTCTTTGTATAGGTCTTTTATATCTTTAGTTAAGTTTATTCCTAAATATTTTATTCTTGTGGTTACAATTGTAAATTGAATTTTTTTCTCGATTTCCCCCTGAGATTGTTCATTACTAGTGTGTAGAAACACTTCGGATTTTTGAGTGTTGCTCTTATAACCTGCCACTTTGCTGTACTCATTTATTAGCTCTAGTAGTTTTGCTGTGGATTTTTCGGAGTTTTTGACATACAGTATCATATCATCGCAAACAGTGAGAGTTTTACTTCTTCCTTTCTAATTTTGATGCCTTGTATTTCTTTTTCTTGTCTAATTGCTCTGGCCAGAACTGCCAACACAGTGTTGAATAGCAGTGGTGATAGTGGACATCCTTGTCTTGTTCCTGATCTTAGAGGGAAAGTTTTCAGTTTTTCCCTGTTGAGGATGATGTTAGCTGTGGATTTTTCATATATTCCCTTTATTATGTTGAGGAAGTTTCCTTCTATTCTATCCTTTGAAGTGTTTTCAACAAGAAAGGATGTTGAATTTTGTCAGATGCCTTTTTTGCATCACTGAAGATGATCATGTGGTTTTTCTGCTTTGATTTGCTGATATGGTGTATTACATTAATTGATTTTCTTACGTTGAACCATCCTTGCATAGCTGGGACGAATCCTACTTGGTCATGGTGTATACTTTTTTTAATGTGCTCCTGGATTCAATATGCAAGAACTTTGTGGAGGATTTTTGCATCTATATTCATTAGAGAGATTGATCTGTAGTTTTCTTTTCTTGTAATATCTTTGTCTGGCTTTGGTATGAGGGTGATGTTGGTTTTGTTGAATGAGTTAGGTAGCCATCGCTCCTCTTCAATTTTTTTGAAGAGTTTGAGCAGGATTGGTACTAATTCTTTCTGGAATGTTTGGTAGAATTCACATGTGAAGCCATCTGGTCCTGGGCTTTTGTTTTTGGGGAGCTTCTTAATGACTGATTCAATTTCTTTACTTGTGATTGGTTTGTTGAGGTTGTCTATTTCTTTTTGAGTCAGTGTTGGTTGTTCATACCTTTCTAGGAAGTTGTCCATTTCATCTACATTGTTGAGTTTATTAGCATAAAGTTGTTCATAGTATCCTGTCATTACTTCCTTTATTTCTCTGGAGTCAGTGGTTTGATTGTTTTTTCATTCATGTTCTCAGTTTCATTTGTTTCTGCTCTAATCGTCATTATTTCTTTATTTTTGTTTGCTTTGGGGTTAGTTTGCTATTCTTTCTCTAGTTCTTTGAAGTGAACAGATAATTCCTCAATTTTTGCTGTCCTTTTTTAATATAGGCATATAAGGCAATGCATTTCCTCTCAGCACTGCCTTTGCTGCATCCCATGCACTTTGATATGTTGTATTTTCATTTTTTTTGCCTCAGTCCATCAAGAGCTTGTGTTGGTACGTGACTCTGTGTATCATGAGGCTCTGTGTGCCCTCTTTTCTTGGGGTCCAGCCCTTTTCCAGTATTTTATGTTGTCCAAATGAAAGTGCCTCTGTTGCATCCCCACCCACACCCCCGTCAATCCACCCCCTCTCTGCTGGGGCAAAAAGTCCTAGTTTCTTTAGTGCTTATTCCAGGTTTATCTGTACTGTGGGCCTGTTTCAGTAGTCAGAATGTGTTAATTAATTCCATACTTGGAGCTTGGTAGAGTTAAACCCTTGCTGCTAGTAAAGGCTCTTTCTTTTCACTTCAGGGAACAAGTTTGCTGTACCCAAGGGAGAGGTGTGCTGGCCTCCATGGCTTGGGAGACTCATAGTTCTTATGGGATCTCAGCCATTCTGTCTGTTCCAGACTGGTGTACGCTGTGTGTCTGGTCACTGATAGATCTCCTGTGGTTGTTCTGTACTGTTCTTGGCTATTCATGCTGTTCTGGAGGATGAACTAAATTCCACACCTCACTATGCCGCCATCTTAAGCCTAGGATGTTGATATAATACTTTATCATCAATAATGGTCACATTTCTCCATCTGAGCATAAAAAGTATAAGTATTTTATTCTTTTAAAATATCTTATATGGGGCTATATTTTCATGGGCCTGTTAATAAAGACAGATAACAAATATTTTCTCAAATATTTGAATTGGTAGTAGTTAATAAGCAATTTCATGCTGTCTTGGTCTCTCTATATAGTGACTAGAAGTATATTTCTTGTAAATGGCATACCTGTTAGGGTCAGCATGTGTTAGGACTTACTTATTGTCCTTCAGGATGCCTTAGAGGAAAAGTAATAAAATAAGAATTTACTAATTAAATCAGCCTCTTGTGGGAATAGAAGTATAATGGGAATGCCATATGCGTGATAGCTTCATGTAAAATCAGAGCCCAAGGAGAGAATATTGAAGGATCTTTTTTCTCCTGTTTATATATGAAGTAAAGAGCTAGTAGTTTTTATGTCTAAATTTAATGAAGCATAAGGAAAAATTTTTTTCATATTACTTTGGAGATTAGGAACAAAGATTTATAATTTATCTGTTATAAATTTTCTCAGAAGATCATTTTTAAATAACTAGTTTATTTCTTAGTATTTTTTTTCAGTTTTGTTGAAATATGGTCACATACCACACAAAGCCCTCTGAAGCATACAGACTATCCAAAGTATACAATCACTCCTCATAGTATCATCACATAGTTGTGCATATCATCCCCATAATGATGGGGATGAAAATTTTCATTATTTCAGAACAGAAATAATAATAAATAATAAACTCCAAATTCTCCTATACCCCTTATCCCCCTTATTGACCCATAGTATTGATGTGGTAAATTTGTAACTGCTCATGAACAAATATTTAAATATTACTGTTAACTATAGCCCATAATTTACAGTAGCTATGTTTTCCCACATGTATCCTCTATTTTTTTTACATTTGTTAATAGTTCATGCAAGAACATAAATTATATACATAACTTTAAACATCCATGTTCTAGTTTGCTAGCTACTGGAATGCAATATACCAGAAACAGAATCGCTTTTAAAAAGGGGAATTTAATAAGTTGCTAGTTTACAGTTCTAAGGCCGAGAAAGTGTTCTGATTAAAACAAGTGTATAGAAATGTCCAATCTAAGGCATCCAGATAAAAATACCTTGGTTCAAGAAGGCCATTGAAGTTCAGGGTTTCTCTCTCAAGTGGAAGGACACATGGCGAACACAGTCAAGAGTTTCTCTCTCATCTGGAAAGGCACATGGTGAACACGGGCAGGATTCCTCTCTCATCTGGAAGGGCACATGACGAGCACGGTGTCATTTGCTCACTTCTTCTCCTGGCTTCCTGTTAATGAAGTTCCCCAGGAGGCATTTTCCTTCTTCATCTCCAAAGGTCACTGGCTGGTGGACTCTGCTTCTTATGGCAATGTCGTCCTGCTTTGTTCTCTCTAAATCTCTGTTTCTCCAAAATGTTTCCTCTTTTATAGTAAACGAGTAAACCAGTCAAGACCTACCTGAATGGGTGGAGACATGTTGTCACCTATTCCAGTTTAACAACCACTCTTGAATGGGTTACATCTCCAGGGAGATGATCTGATTACAGTTTCAAACATACAGTATTGAATAGGGATTATTCTGCCTTTGTGAAATGGGATTTTGATTAAAACATGGCTTTTCTAGGGGACATACATCCTTTCAAACCAGCACAATCCACTTTCAATCACATTCACTTACAATATGTTACTATTTCTTATAATCCCAAGAATGAGCTACCTTCATCTATATCCATTCCCAAATGTTCACATTCAGCCTTGTTAACAATTCATACCTACTAGGTAACTACTCCCCCTTCTCTAGCTTTTGTCTCTCTCTAGGTACCCTATATTCTAGGTACCCTACATTCTTTCTTCCCCCATGCTTGTCTTTATTTTGAATTATTCATTAAATCATACACTGGATAAAAGAGGTATCAGTCAAAAGGTTTTTACAATCCCAGTCACAAGACAAAAGCTGTATAGTTATACATACAATCATTATCAAAGATTAAGGCTACTGGGTTGTGTTTCAGCAATTTCCAGTATTAAATAGGTAAAAAAAAAAAAAAAAAAAACATTAAAAAAACCAAATAGGTGAGGCGGTGCAACAGTGGCTCAGTGGCAGAATTTTCACCTACCATGCCAGAGACCCGGGTTCAATTTCCGCAGCTTGCCCATGCAAAGAAAAAAAAAAAGATAGGTAGGTAGGTGATAAATAGATAGATACAGATAATGCAAATATAATATATATATATATATAATAGGCGATTCCCAGTGCCTGCCTATGCAAAAACAAAACAAAACAACCCCCCCCCCCCAAAACCACAAATAGGTGAGAGTCAAGATGAAGAGGCATACAAAAAAAAAATGTTTTTTTAAAGCTCTGGGAGTAAGAACTTGAATGCAGATAGGGGCTATTCAGTAGGCTTGCCCAGGGGTGCCTTCATTTCATACAGAGGGGTCTCTTTTGCTCAAAAATCTCCTTTGGAATGCCGAGAGACCTAGGTATACTAGGGGCCTCCAGGCAAACAAGGGGGTAACACACGCTGGGTTTACTAGTCTTAAGGTGGTCTCCAGGGAGTGAAGAAAATCTCTCCCTGGAAGGGGGTGGAGCATTCAGGGACAATGAGGAATTGATAAACACTAGACGGTCTCCAATTTTAAAAAGGAGAAGGGGTAGTAAAGATTCTACTTTTGGCTTTATTGTCAGATCCCATAACTAAACAGCTTGAGTAGAGATTGATCTAGAGTGGCAATTCAGGACAGAGTAAGTGGCTTCATTATTAAGAACACAATAATCTTACCTGCCACACTGAGTGTCACCCAGTCTCCTCTAGATTGATGATCAGATGTGAAGTTAGCAGAGCCATATGTGGCCTTGGGTACCCTCATTCCTCTTCATTTGCCACGAGCAGGGCTTGAGAGGCTGTCCTGCTCCCATCCACCTCACCCCCTTTTGGGAGATAGTGTAGTTCCTGGCCAAGTGCTTATGTTGTGGCATTTGTAGCAAGGTCCTGTGAGTCTTGAAATTGAGGTTGGGGTCGTCTTGAGGTTTCAGGTACTCTCTCTGTCAGTAGACTTCTGACCCACAGTTGCCTTGAGGCTTGGAGTCATGATTTGGGTGACCTCGAGGGGACAGGGCGCTTTTAACCATAACTGCAACAAGTCGAGCCTGTACTCTGGTCTTTGCTTACCTCTCTTTGCCTTCTCCACCTCAGCCTTGTCTTGATTGTTAAAAGACAGTTCCTGACAGGTCATTATTGAGATTTTGTGGGCCCATGGAGAGCTTTTTCAGCTTTCTCTGAATGTCAGGGGCACATTGGCTGATAAAATGAATGCCCAGCAAAATCCTACTTACCCAGGAATTTGGGCTTACGTCAGTATACTACTTTAGCGCTTCTATTAACCTCCCCTTGAACAGGGCCCGGTTTTCCTCTTTCCCCTGAGGGATCTCCCTTAGCTTATTATAATTGCCTGACTTGGTGGCACATTTTCTTGTGCCTTCTAGCAAACAAGTTTTAAAAGGGGATTCTTGAGAAGATTTTCTTCTCTAATGGAATTTGACATATGGGCATAACATAAGCAATAAGTTCCTCTCATGTCCTTGGATTTATGATAGAGAGCTCTAAATATCTGGGCATAGGGAATTTCTTGACTGTTTTCCTTAGAGGATGGTATTGTAATTGAGAGTCCTGATGGAGGGCTATGTTTCCCCATGTTCTAGCTTATACTGACTGTTGGCATTTCCCATTTTCCCTGGAAAAGGAAATAGAAGAGCTTATAGACATAAGTCAGGGACTTACATCCCCATCCTTGCTTGGAAGAATTTCAGGACAATGCTTTTAAGGAACTGGGGACTCAAACCTCATACTTTCCTGAGAGATGTGAATTCCAGGCTTTTATATATCCAATTGTTGATGTAACAGTTCCTTTTAATCAATTTAGCATTTCAAATATGACATATGCATAACTGAATTTCTGATTTTGCCCCTCAAACTTAGGCTTCTCTTAGTGTTCCCTATTCATTTCATTATTCTGGTTGCTCAGCCAAAGACATTTGGATCATCTTTACTCTACTCTTTCAATCCCACATCTAATGCAGAAACAAGTCCTTTTGATTTAGCCTTAGTAATATACCCAGAATCCAGCCATTTACCACACCTCCAGTGCAATAACGTCCTGGTGTAATCTATCTTCATCTCTTGCATGGATTACTATGGTTAGCCTTCTTATGGGTCTCCTTGCTTCTACCCTCATGCCATACCCCACCTACTTCAAGTCTAGTTTCACTGCAGCAGCTGAAGTGATCCATTTCAGATATTGTTACTCCTTTGCTCAAAGCTATTGTAGAGTAATTCCTCATGATATGCAAAGTAAAAAAAAAAAAAAAAACTTGCATGGCTCTTACATGATCTTGTCCTCTACACTCCACTCTTCCCCATTGCTTACTTTAGTCTATCAATTCTAGCTCTTGATGTTGCTGGAAAATACAGGTCACATACAAATGATTTGGAGTCCAAATGACTTTAGACAGCTCGTCAGCAAAACTGGAAACTAGAAGGCACTGGTACAATGACTTCAAGATTTTGAAGGAAAGTTATTACCAGCCTAGCATTCTATGTCCAGCCAAACTATCATGTAGGAGGGACTTTAAAATTTTTATCTCATGTAACCTTTCTTAGAATGTTATTAGAGAATAAAATATTTCCCACCAAAATGAAGGCATAAAGCAAGAAAGAAGATGATTAAGAATTGGGGGTGTAGAAAGCAAGAGAGAGGCAAGAGTAACCCCCAGGACAATGGTGAGGGAGATCCCAGGGTGATAGTTGTGCACCTGAATGCAGCTGGTTTAGTTGGGAGGGTGTCACACGGCACTGGGAGATTCCTTCTTTGGAAGATACATTGAGGCTACCTGGCAAGTCTAGACATCTTGTGATCTAGACAACTGCACATAAGTTGTGAAAAGTCATAGAACACCAAGTTTATAGAATATCACTCACTTTAAGGAAACAGAACTAGTACAGAAAAGAGAAAATAATTATGGTTTACTTACATGGCTTAACTCTGAAAACCATTTATATGGTCATAATACTGTGAAAACTTAGTATGGGACTACAGAAATTTACAATATAACTATTAGGAGGTGGAAAGAGTACTTATGAGGCAATTTCAGTGAAGGAAAAAAAACTAGATCTTCATATTCCAAATGGTGAATCGATGGTTATTGCTTAGTCTTTTCACTTATAAATATGAACAGAAAAGCAAGCAAGGCAGTTGGAAATAGGATAAAAGAGGGAGGACTAAGATGTGGTCAGGCCCAACTACACTAGAATACAGAATGGAATTGTTAATATGAAAAAGCAGTATGAGTGCAATGGCTACAAATGCAGACTCATAAAACTATGTTGTGCAGGTCTCAGATACCATAAATGACAAGATTTCCTGAAAAGAAAAATAATTTTTGGTAAAGTTCTAAGCAAAACTAAGTTCATTCTTCACTTGATTTACTTGCTAAAGTCTAGTTTAATTTATGGAAAATTTAATGTAGTGTAAAGCCATCTAATAAATACTTTGTGTTTATCTGTGAAATGGAATTAGATTACAGCTCAGGTTTTTCACTTACAGGAATTTATGGCAAGGCATCTGAGAATTAGGGTAAAAAAAAAAAAGGAAACCAAAAGCCAAGGAATGCTGTGAAGGAAGAAGAAAGAGAAACATGGATAGCAGAAAGCATAAAGTGAGATAGCAGGTGTGAGTAGATCATACTTCCCTATTAAAAGAAATAGGTTGGAGTTTTTAAACTCTGTCTTCAAGGGAGACAGACACAAATATCAAAATATCATAGGAAAGTGACAAATAAGAGATGGAAGAAAGCTGTCCAAAAGAATGTGATACTTGTAATTTCAGACAAAATATAATTTAAAGCCAAAACAATTATATGAAACACAGGAAAATATTGACAAAAAATAGATTCCATCAAGAAGATATGAACCTTTATTCCCTGAACAACAAAACCTATTTAAGATACAAGGAGAAATATCTATTTCTATAAAATATCTATTTAGCAGTAGTTAGAGAAGTGCTAGTGAAACCAGAGAGATGCCTTTGCAGATTAGTTGGTAGGTCAGTATGATGTTTGTAAATACATAGGAGAGATTGGAAGGGATATACCTCAGAATCATAACAGTGGTTACATGGTAGAGAGATTAAAGAGGACCTAAGCATTATTTCAAGTGGCTAGAAAGACTCTGATGTAGGTACTGGGATTTCCATTTTACAGATGAGGGAACTAGGTACACAGAGGATGTCACTTCTCAGGTGTTAAAGCTGATTGGTGAGTAGCAGAGTCACATCCAACCCTGGCAGTCTGGCTCTAAACTCTGTGCTCCACCTTTTACAATCTCCTTCAAGAACATTAAAATGAATCACAACACACACACAGCACATGATCAGGGGAGAAGAGGTAAGAGACTTTTCTGTATTTTTAACATTATTTATTTATTTATAATTTTTTATTAATAAAAAAATTACAAGAAAGAAACGCAAACATCCTTAATATATGCTCATTCCATTCTACATATATAATTAGTAATTCACAATATCATCACATAGTTGCATATTCATCATCATGATCATTTCTTAGAACATTTGCATCAATTCAGAAAAAGAAATAAAAAGACAACAGAAAAATCAAACAAAAACAGAAAAAGAAAAATAAATTTTACATACCATACCCCTTACCCCTCCCTTTCATTGATCACCAGGATTTCACTCTAAATTTATTTTAACATTTGTTCCCCCTATTATTCATCTTTATTCCATATTTTTACTTGTCTGATGATAAGATAGATAAAAAGAGCATCAGACACAAGGTTTTCACAATCACACAGTCACATTGTAAAAACTATATCATTATACAATCATTTTCAAGAAACATGGCTACTGGAACACAGCTCTGCATTTTCATGCAGTTCCCTCCAGCCTCTCCATTATATCTTGGATAACAAGGTGATATCTACTTAAGATGTAAGAATAACCTCCAGGATAACCTCTCAACTCTGTTTGGAATCTCACAGCCATTGACACTTTGTCTCATCTCACTCTTCCCCATTTTGGTCGAGAAGGTTTTCTCAATCCCTTGATGCTGGGTCTCAGCTCATTCTAGGATTTCAGTCCCACGTTGCCAGGAAGGTCCATACCCCTGGGAGTCATGTCCCACATAGACAGGGGGAGAGTGGTGAGTTTGCTTGTTGTATTGGCTGGAGACACATCTGAGCAACAAAAGAGGTTCTCTTGGGGGTGACACTTAGGCCTAATTTTAAGTAGGCTTGACCTATCCCCTGTGGGGTTAAGTTTCATGTGAACAAACCCCAAGACTTGGGGCTGAGCCTATAGCTTTGGTTGTCTGCACTGCTTGTGAGAATATCAATAATTCTACTTGGGGAGGTTGAATTTCTCCCCCATTCTCACCATTCCCTGAAGGGGACTTTGCAAATACTCCTCCACTCACTGATCAAATCACTCTGGGATTCATCGGGGCATCACTCTGGACAAATCAACAAAATCTAATGTCCTACCCAAGGTTCCATGTACTTATGTTGTTCAACCAACTATCTGCATAAGTTATATAAGGAGATGCACTAGTCAAAATATAAATTTTGTACCAAATAAACATTTTTTGCTTTAGTCTCACACATAAGTTGACATTTTAAAATATTAATTACCATCTATTTTCGGCACCCTGCAGTAATGACATTCCTTTGTTCTTCCTCATGCAAAAACATTTTTAAATTTGTACATTTAGTCATTATCATTATACACTATAGGCATTCCTAGATTATACCATCTCAATCTTTATTGTCTATCTTTCTTTCTGATTTCATTTATGCCCCCAACCCTCCTCTCTCTATCATTCTCACTTTCAGCTTCATTCAGTATTTTAACATAGTTGTATTACAGTTAGGTAGTGTTGTACTGTCCATTTCTGAGTTTTTATATTCAGTCCTGTTGCACAATCTGTATCCCTTCAGCTCCAGTTACCCAATATCTTACCCTGTTTCTATCTCCTGATGGTCTGTGTTACCAACGAACTATTCCAAGTTTATTCACTAATGTCAGTTCATATCAGTGAGACCATACAGTATTTGTCCTTTTGTTTTTGGCTAATCACACTCAGCATAATGTCCTTAAGATCCATCCATGTTGTTACATACTTCATAACTTTATTCTGTCTTACAGATGCATAATATTCCATCGTATGTATATGCCACAGTTTGTTTAGCCACCCGTCCATTGATGGACCTTTTGGCTGTTTCCATCTCTTGGTAATTGTAAATAATGCTGCTATAAACATTGGTGTGCAAATGTCCATTTGTGTCCTTGCTTTCATGTCCTTTGAGTAGAGATAGCATATAGATGGGTCTTTTTTAAAATCCATTCTGCCAGTCTATGTCTTTTGATTGGGGAGTTTAATCCATTAACATTTAGTGTTATTACTGCATGGATAGTACTTTCTTCTACTATTTTGCCTTCTGGATCTTATGTCATATCTAATTTTCCTTCTTTTTACCTTTACTCATAGTCTTCCTTTCTACAGTCTTCTCCACACCTCTCCCTTCTGTCTTTTCATATCTGTCTCTAGTGCTCCCTTTAGTATTTCTTGCAGAGCTGGTCTCTTGGTCACAAATTCTCTCAGTGACTTTTTGTCTGAAAATGTTTTAATTTCTCCCTCATTTTTTTTTTTTTTTTTTTTTTTTTTTTAAAGGAAAGACAGAGAGAAGGAAGGAAGGATAGAAGGAAGGAAGGAAGAAAGGGAAACATCTTTAAACATTTTCTTGTTTTATTGTATTTTGTTTCTTTGTTTTTGTTACATGGGCTGGGGCCGGGAATCGAACCGAGGTCCTCCGGCATAGCAGGCAAGCACTTTGCCCGCTGAGCCACCGCGGCCCGCCCTTCCCTCATTTTTGAAGGACAGTTTTGCTGGGTATAGAATTCTTGGTTGGCAGTTTTTCTCTTTTAATAATTTAAATATATCATCCCACTGTCTTCTCACCTTCATGGTTTCTGCTGAGAGATCTACACATAGTCTTATTGGGCTTCCCTGGTACATGATGGTTTGCTTTTCTCTTGCTGCTTTCAAGATTTTCTCTTTCTCTTTGACCTCTGACATTCTGATTAGTAAGTGTCTTGGTGTATGTCTATTTGGATCTATTCCCTTTGGGGTACGCTGCACTTCTAGGATCTGTAATTTCAAGTCTTTCATAAGAGTTGGGAAATTTTCAGTGATAATTTCCTCCATTAATTTTTCTCCTCCTTTTCTCTTCTCTTCTCCTTCTGGTATACCCACAACATGTATATTCGTGCACTTCATATTGCCATTCAGTTCCGTGAGTCTCTGCTCATATTTTTCCATTCTTTTCCCTATATTTTCTTTTTCTTGCCAGATTTCAGATGTTCTGTCCTCCAGTTCACCAATCCTGTCTTCTGCCTCTTGAAATCTGACATTGTAGGTTTCATTGTTTTTCTCATCTGTTCTACTGTACCTTTCATTCCCATGAGTTCTGTGATTTATTTTTTCAGGCTTTTGATATCTTCTTTTTGTTCATTTCTTGCCTTCTTTATATTCTCCCTCAATTCATTGATTTGATTTTTTATGAGGTTTTCCATGTCTTTTCAAACATTGTGAATTAATTGTTTCAACTCCTGTATCATTTGAATTGTTGGTTTCAGTTCAAATTGAATTGGAACTTATCTTTAATTTTCCTAGTGTGATTCATTATTCTTTGCTGGCATCTAGGCATTTAATTATCTTAATTAGTTTTTTCTGGAGATTGCTATAACTTCTTTTACCTAGAATTTTCTTGCTGGGTGACTTTGTTGTCTGTCTGTTCTTTGACATTCAGTTCAACTTTTTCTGGACCACTAGCTTAGGTTTTGTTTAACAGATCAGAATTCTTCAGTTCTTGTTTTCTTGTTTCTTGCCCTACCTGTAAGGTGCCTTTTCCCCCTACCCCCTTAGGAGGGTCTACTTAGGTATTATAGACCCCAGCCAGATTTTCCCAGGCTAAACTGACCTACTCTCAGGAGAAAAGAGTCACCTGTGTCAGTTTTCTCTGAGGGTGAGACCCAGCAGATTGAAAGACTTTCTTATGATGCATCTGGACTCTGCGTTTTTCCTATCCTCCCCAGTATGTGGCACTTTTCTGCCTGCAGGTCCCACCAGCGTAAGGTGATGTGGTACCTTTAACTTCAGCAGAGCTCCCTGCGGGGGGTGTATTTGAGACAGAGGAGAGGTTTTAGACTGGCTTTAATGGTCTCACTTTTCCAGACCCTGGAGTCTGAATCCCTTAAGGGGAGGATTCCACCTGAGCTGGTCCCCACCCCTCTCCTGGTGAAGGCACAGCCTCCAGATAAATACTCAAACAAGCTTAATTCTGCCTCTGCCTGGGGCAGTTGGAGCCTGAGAATCCTTGCAGCTGTATCCAAAGGCAGTCAAGCCATAGAAACACAGCCACAAAAAAGAAAGAGAAAAATCGTTTTCAGAGCCAGATCCCCATTTCTTGGGTTTGCCAATCAAGAGCTTAATTTGTTATGTTGCTTTGTGTACCTTCAGATCTTATATGCACCCTCCTTTCCTGCAGGGCCCAGGCCCTTTCAAGTATTATGTGCTGTTAGAGCCGAAAAACCTCTGTTTCTTTTTTCTTTTTCCAGCAACCCTGCCCTGTCTGCACAGATGCAAAAATCAGCAACCTCTGCTTTGACTTGAGGTTCAGCTGAGGTTGGGGCCTATTTTTAGTAGTCAGAATTTGTGATTTAATTCTGCAATTAGAGCTTAGTTGTGCTCAGCCCCTACTGCTAGTAAACTCCCTTCCCTTTCCCTTTTGGGAAGCAGCCTATGGGGAAGGGGCATCAGCCATCGCGGCTTGGGGAACTTACAATTCCGGGTGGGCTCACAGCCAGTCCAGCTGGTCCAGACTGGGGTACACTGTGTGTCTAGTCACTGATATGGCCCCAGCAGTTGTTCTGTACTGTTCCTGGCTATTTAGTAGCTGCTCTAGAAGATGAGCTACATCCCATACCTGGCTAAGCTGCCATCTTGGCACTCCATCTCCTCTTAGGCGTACTTTTAAGTAGGCTTAGCCTCTCCTTTGCAGGGTTAAGTTTCATAAGGGCAAATGTCAGGATTGAGGGCTTGGCCTATTGAATTGGTTGTCCCCAGTTACACATGATCTTCATAGGCTCCATCCTTGATATTCTAGTCTTCATTTTTGTTCTAAAATGAGATTTAGCTTTACTTTTAAAACACTTCCAGTTACATTTGAAGTGATTTGCCACAATTGTGGATGACATCATGTATTAGCTGTGGAACTAAAAGCAATAAATTTGCTCTAATTAAAAAAAAAAAGACTTATTAGTCCTTTCCTGGAAGCAAAACTTGCATGCCTGAAAAGTTTCTAGCCAGCAAATGTATCTATCCTCTGCTCTATGTCTTCCTATGTATTTTTTTATTTCATTAATATTTGATTATATAAATAAATCCTGTCAACCACAGTTGCACCCCTGTCATTGCTATTAGTTAAACTCACTATAATATGCTCCCATTGCCTCCATCCATTTCCAGCCATTTCCAATCAACCTTATTACATATTCTGTACAAAGACTATGGTGTGTAGTTTGTACAGAATATGTAATAATTTTTAAATACTATGGTATATGTATATATTCCCCAATTTAATAATAATACTTAACATTTTTCCATGTTTCTATTATAAACATGTGATTTAACTTTTGGGCTTTGTTTTAGTCAACAAAGTAGACGTCTTTCTTTCAAATCTTAATACATTTTATCATTATCATTCAGAAACTCTGAAGAACAAATAACCCTTCCATGGTTAGTAATAAAATTGATTTTGCCAATTTTGAACTGTGTGTTTAAGAAGTGAGATTGCTTCATTTAAAAGATGAAATAATTATTGCATGTCTTCATGGCACAAAATTCAGGCTGTACTAGGTGTAGAAAGGCAAAATTATTCCTTCCCTATTCCCCAACTCCTCACTGCTGCTTATCTGAATTATGTACTGTTAACAATTTCTGGTATATTGTTTCAGTTATTATGACATAAATTACCCCAAAACTTACTGACTTACTGTAGTCAAAACAGCTTAGTATTGGCATAAAGATTGACATACTGATGAATGGAAAATAATTGAGAACTCAGAAACAGACCCTCAGATCTATGGTCAGTTGATTTTTTTTTTCCACAATTGTCTTTATTACTCATCTACCCATACACTGGATAAAGGGAGTGTCAGTCCCAAGGTTTTTATAATCACATGGTTACAAGTTGAAAACTATATAGTTATGCAGTCATTTTGAAAGATCAAAGCTACTGGATTTCAGTTCAGCAATTCCAGATATTTCCTTTTGGCTATTCTAAAATGCTATGAACTAAAGAGAAATCTCTGTATAATGCATCACTAGTTTAAGCCTAACTTCTCAGTTACAACTCCTGCCTCTCATTTGGTCATTCAGTCTTCAGGGATATCTGGGCAATGACGATTCTAACTTCTTCATGCTGAAAAAGAATATTGACATTATGGGGTAGAGAAATGAAATTGGTTGATATTCTTAGAGAGCCTGGCACCTCTGGGTTTCAGGGCTTATCTGGCATAGGAGCCATCTAGAAGCTTTTCAGTTTCTGAAAAAATTAATAGGTAACACTTTTTATAGAGTCTTAGATGGAGCCCATAGTATTCTTTAGGGTATTTAGGAATACTGATGTAACTCATTTTTAACAGTATCCTAATACTGAAATTATACTACTACTGTAATTCTGAGTCTCAGGTGTCACATAAATACCCAAAGTTTCTGAGAACAACCAAGTTGTAAACAAATAGCTCAGAATCTCAGAATTGTGAAATAGAAGTTATAACTCCTGAGTATATGTGACTGCTGTAACAGCTTTTAATTTAGGACCCTTTTACAATAGGCCCCAACCTGATAACCCATGCTCTCGACTTCAGTTCACTGAGTTTTTGTATTAGAGTTAGTCCATATGAGTGAGGCATGATAATATTTGTTTTTTTCTTTCTGACGTTTCATTCAATGTACAGTCCTTAAGGTTCATTCACCTAGTTGCATGCCTTACAACTTAATTCCTTCTTGCGGCCGCTTAGTAGTCCATTGTAGGGATACACCATAGTTCCGCCTTCCATTTCTCAGATGTTGTACCCTTTGGCCACTTCCATCCATTGTGGATTGTGAACACTGCCACCATAGATGCCAGTATGCAAATGTCGATTTGTGTCTCCACAATCAGTTCCTCCAGGTATATACTGAGCAACGGGGTTTCAGAATCATATGACAACCCCACCCCTAGTCTGCTGTGGAACCACCACACTGCCCTCCAAGGGGCTGCACCTCTCAGTTTCCCTACTGACAGTGAATAGGTGCATCTCTTTCTCTGCATCTTCTCTAGCACTTATTACTCTGTCCATTTTTAAACAGTTTTATTCACACATCATAAAATCCAACCTAAATGTGTAGACATGGCTTTGCCACCATAATCTATCTTAAGTCATTTCCTTTTCTTCCACAAAGAATCAATACTCCTTTTCTATGCCACCCACCTATTGACATTTAGTTTTGGCATAATGCCTTTGTTACATTCAGTGGAAGCATACTACTGTGTTACTGTTGACTATAGACACTAGCTTCCATTGATTGTACTTTTTCCCGTATACCATCAATACCCTGCAATATTGACATTCATTTATTCTCCCTCATGAAAAACATTTTTTATTCGTACATTTAATCACCATCATTGTTCACTTTAGGCATTCCTAAAATTATACCTTCTTTTTTTATTTTTTATCCTCTATCTTTCCTTTGGATTTATACGTGCCCCCAGCCCTTCTCCTTCTATCAAACTCAATACTTAGATTATTGTGCTTCAAACAGGTAGAATTGTGCTATCGATTTCTGAATTTTTGCAGTCAGTCCTTAGGTACAATCTGTATTCCTTCAGCATAAATTGCCCAATCTCTACCCTATTTCTACCTCCTGATAACTTGTGTTCTTAACTTCAGTTCTACAAGTTTGCTCATTAATGTTAGTTCATATTAGTGAGACCATACAGTATTCATCTTTTTGTTTCAAGATAATTTCACTCAGCATAATGTCCTCAAGGTTCATTCTTGTTACATGCTTCATTACTTTATTCTGTCTTGTAGCTGCTTAATATTCCATTGTGTTTATATACAACAGCTTGTTTAGCCACTTATATATTGATGGACATTTGGGCTGTTTCCATCTCTTGGCAGTCATAAATAGTGCTGCTATAAACACTGGTGTACAAATGTCCGTTTGGGTCCTTGCCTTCAGATCCTCTCAATAATATGTAGTAATGGGATTGCTGGACCAGATGACAATTCTATACTTAGCTTCCTGAGTGTTGTATTTTGCTAGCTGCCAGAATGCAACCCACCAGAGATGAATTGGCTTTTAATAAAGGGGTTTATTTTGTTAAATTCTTCAGAGGAAAGGCAGCTAACTTTCCACCGAGGTTCTTTCTTACGTGGGAAGGCACAGGATGGTCTCTGCTGGCCTTCTCTCCAGGCCTCTGGATTCCAACAACTTTCCCTGGGGTGATTTCTTTCCGACAACTTTCCCTTGGGTGATTTCTTTCTGCGTCTCTAAAGGCCTGGGCTGAGCTGCAAGTGCTGAGATGAGGTATGCTGAGCTGCTTGGGCTGTGCTACGTTGCGCTTTCTCATTTAAGCACCAACCGATTAAGTCAAACGTCATTCATTGCAGCAGGCATGCCTCCTAGCTGACTGCAGATGTAATGAGCAACAGATGAAATTCACGTACCATTGGCTCATGTCCGCAGCAACAAAACTAGGCACGTTCACCTGGCCAAGTTGACAACCGAATCTAACTACCACACTGAGGAACTGCCAAACTGCCTTCCAGAGCAGTTGTACCATTTTACATTTCCACCAACAGTGGATAAGTGTGCCTCTTTCTTCACATCCTCTCCAGCACTTGATGTTTTCTGTTTTCTTGATGGCCGTTCTGGTGGGTGAAATGATATCTCACTGTGATTTTGATTTGCATTTCCCTAATAGCCAGTGAAGTTGAACATCTTTTCATGTGCCTTTTAGCCATTTGTATTTCCTCTTCTGAGAAGTGTCTGTTCTTATCTTTTGCCTATTTTATAATTGGTTTGTTTATCTTTCTGTTGTTCAGTTGAAGAATCCCTTTTTTATTCTGGATACTAAACCCTTATCTAATATATTCTTTCCAAATATTGTCTCCCATTGCGTAGACTGCCTTTTTACTTTCTTGACAAAGTTCTTAGATGCACAAAAGTGTTTACTTTGAGGAGTTCCCATTTATCTATCTATTTTTCTTCAATGCTCATGCTTTGGATGTAAGATCTAGGAAACCACCTCTTCTTACAAGTTTTATAAGATACTTCCTTACATTTTGTTCTAAAAGTTCTAGGGTCTTAGATCTAATGTTTAGGTCTTCAATCAATTTTGAGTTAATTTTTGCACACGATGGGAGATATGGATCCTCCTTATTCTTTTGCGTATGAATATCCAGTTTTTTAGGCACCATTTATTGAAGAGGCCACTCTGTCCCAGGTGAGCTGGCTTGACCAGCTTAGCAGAGAACAGTTGTCCAGGCGGGCCACAGTGGCTCAACAGGCAGAGTTCTCGCCTGCTATGCTAGAGACTTGAGTTTGATTCCTGATGCCTGCCCATGTAAAAAAACAGTTTTCCATACATGACAGGGCCTATATCTATCTTTATGCCAGTACCATGCTGTTTTGACCACTGTAGCTTCATAATATGCTTTAAAGTCAGGTAGTGTGAGACCTCCCACTTCATTTATCTTTCTCAATATATGTTCAGCTATTCGGGGCACCCTTTCCTTCCAAATAAATTTGGTTATTGGTTTTTCTCTTTCTGCAAAGTATGTTTTGGAATTTTAATTGGTATTGCATTGAATCTATAAATCAACTTTGGTAGAATCAATATCTTATCTATATTTAGTCTTCCAGTCCATGAGCACCGCATGCCGTTCCATTTATTTAGGTCTTCCATGATTTTGCTTAGCAATTTCTTGTGGTTTTTTGGTGTATAGATCTTTTGTATCCTTAGTTAAATTTGTCCCTAAATATTTTATTCTTTTGAATGCTGTTGTAAATGGAATTTTTTTTCTTGATTTCCTTCTCAGATTTCTCATTACTTGTGTATGGAAACTACTGATTTTGGAGTATTGACCATGTACTCTGCCATTTTGCTGTACTTATTTTTTAGCTCTAGAAGCTTTGCTGTAGATTTTTCAGGATTTTTGACATGTAATATATCATCTGCAAACAGTGAGACTTTTACTTTTTCCTTTCCAATTTGGGTGCCTTTTATTTCTTTTTCTTGTCTTATTCCTCTGGCTAAAACTTCCAGCACAGTGTATAATAATGTTGATGGTCAGCATCCTTGACTTGTTCCTGATCTTAGAGGGAAAGCTTTCAGTCTTTTCCCATTGAGTTGACGTTAGTTGTGGGTTTTTAATATATTCCCTTTATTTTCTTGAGGAAGTTGGTCTTCTATTCCTGTCCTTTGAAGTGTTTTCACCAAGAAAAGATGTTGAATATTGTCAAATGCCTTTTCTGCATCAATCAAGATGATCATGTGGCTTTTCTGCTTTGATATGTTGATATGGTTTGTTACATTAATTGATATTCTTATGTTGAACCACCCTTGCATACCTGAAATAAATCCCTCTTGGTCATGGTGTATAGTTCTTTTAATGTGCTGCTGGATTCAATTTGCAAGTATTTTGTTGAGGGTTTTTGCATCTATGTTTGTTAGAGAAATTGGTCTGTATTTTCTTGTAGTATCTTCGTCTGGCTTTGGTATTAGGGTGATGTTGGCTTCCTATTATGAGTTAGGTAGCTTTCCTTTCTCTTCAGTTTTTTTCTGAAGAGTTTGAACAGGATTAGTACTAATTCTTTATTGAAAGTTTGGTAGAATTCACATGTGACACCATCTGGTCATGGACTTTTCTTTCTCAGGAGCTCCTTTTTTTGTCTTAAACTTTTTTTTATTGTACAGTATAATATATATATATATATAATATATATATATATAATATATATATATATACACAAAGCAAAGAAATAAAAAAGCAATAGTTTTCAAAGCACTTTTCAGAAAGCGGTTATACGAGAGATCCCAGAGCTTGTCATGGGCTACCATACAATCCTCTCATATTTTTCCTTCTAGCTGCTCCAGAATATAGAAAGCTAGAGGAATTAAATACTTTTTTATCATCACAATCGACTTCTTTCCTTCTTTTTTTGTGAACAATAACATATATACAAAAAAGCTATAAATTTCCAAGCACAACACCACAATTCGTTTTAGAACATATTTCAGATTTTGACGTGGGTTGCAACTTCACAATTTTAGGTTTTTACTTCTAGCTGCTCTAAAATACTGGAGACTAAGAGAGATATCAGTTTAATGATTCAGCATTCATATTTACTTGTTAAGTCCCATGTTCTACGTATAATTTTACCATCACCATTGTTCTTTCCATACCTCTCATTGGGGTTGTTCAGGCTATGGCAATTCTAAATTTTTTATATTGGAAAGGTCTGTCACTAATATGGGGTAGGGAGATAAAACTATCTGATGATCTGGAGAGGCTGGGCTAGATTTCAGGACTTATCTGGACCAGGGACCCATCTGGAGATTGTAGGTTTCTAGCAAGTTACTCTAGTACCTGGAACCCTTGTGGAATCTTATACATTGCCCTAGGTGTTCTTTAGGATTGGCTGGAATGGTCCTGGTTGGGGTT
Source organism: Tamandua tetradactyla (assembly GCF_023851605.1). Classification (NCBI taxonomy): domain Eukaryota; kingdom Metazoa; phylum Chordata; class Mammalia; order Pilosa; family Myrmecophagidae; genus Tamandua; species Tamandua tetradactyla. The sequence goes on along the minus strand of NC_135345.1, from coordinate 41,330,621 downwards.
GGCAGGTTATGACAGGTAGCAAGGTCTGCCTGAAGCTTGTGTAAGAGCAAACTCCATAGTAGCCTCTCAACTCTATTTGCACTCTCTCTGCCACTGATACTTTATTAATTACACTTCTTTTCCCCCATTTAGTCAGGATGAATTGCTGATCCCACGGTGCCAGGTCTGGATTCATCCCTGGGAGTCATCTCCCGAATTGCCAGGGAGACTTTCACCCCTGGATGTCATGTCCCACATAGTGCAGAGGGCAGTTATTTCACTTCTAGGAACTTCTTGATGACTGATTCATTCTCTTTACTTGTGATTGGTTTGTTGAGGTAGTGTATTTGTTCTCGAGTCAATGTAGGTTGTTCATGCCTTTCTAGGAAGTTGTCCATTTCATCTGCATTGTCTATTATTAGCATGCAGTTGCTCATAGTATCTTCTCATTTCCTCCTTTATTTCTGAGGTATCACTGGTTATATCTCCTCTTCCATTTTTAATTTTATTTATTTGCATCTTCTCTCTTTTTTTTCTATTTTTGTCAGCCTAGCTAAGGGCCTGTTGATTCTAGTTTTGTTGATTTTTCTCAATTGTTTTCATGTTCTCAGTTTCATTTATTTCTACTCTAGTCTTCATTCTTTCTTTCGTTTGCTTTGTGGTTAGTTTGCTGTTCTTTCTCTCGTTCTTCTATGTGAACAGTTAATTCTTCAATTTTTGTCCTTTTTTAATATAGGTATTTAAGGCAATACATTTCCCTCTCAGCATTGCCTTTGCTGCATCCAATAAATTTTGGTATATTGCGTTTTCATTTTCATTTGCCTCAAGGCATTTACTGATTTCTCTTGTAATTGACCCCCTGGTTGTTTAAGAGTTGTTGTTTTACCTCAATATATTTGTGAATTTTCCGGTCCTCTGCCTGTTACTGATTTCCAGCTTCATTCCATTGTGATTCGAGAAAGTGTTTGTATAATTTTAGTTTTTTAAAATTTATTGAAACTTGCTAGGTGACCCAGGATATAGTCTGTCCTTGAGAATGATCCATGAACATTTGAGAAAAATGTGTATCCTGTTATTGTGAGTATAATGTTCTGTAAATGTCTGTTAAGTCTAGTTCATTCATTGTATTATTCAAATTCTCTGATTCCTTATGTTCTATCTTAATGTTCTATCCATCGATGAGAGTGGGGAATTAAATTCTCCCCAACTATTATGGTAGGGGTGTCTTTTTTTCCATTCAGTGATATCAGTGTTTGCCTCATGTACTTTGGAGCACCCTGACTTAGTGCATAAATATTTATGATTGTTATGTCTTCTTATTGAATTGTTTCTTTTATTAATAAATAGTATCTTTCTTTGTCTCTTTTAATTGTTTTACATTTGAAATCTAATTTGTCAGATATTAGTATAACTACTACGGCTCTTTTCTGATCTTTAATTGCATGGAATATCTTTTCCCAACCTATCACTTTCAACCTGTTTTCACCTTTGAGTCTAATGTGAGTCTCCTGTAGACAGCATATAGATAGATCCTGTGTTTTAACCCATTCTGCCAGTGTATTTCTTTTGACTGGGGAGTTTAATCTACTAACATTTAATGTTATTACTGCAAAGGCAGTACTTTCTTCTACCATTTTGTCTTTTGGATTTTATGTCATACTATTTATTTTTCTCTTTTTACCTTTACTGATTATCTTTATTTCTATACTCTTCCCAGACCTCTCTCTGCCCCCTTTTCCTATATGCCTATTGTGTTCCCTTTATTATTCCTTGCAGGGTCAGTCTCTTAATTGCAAATTCTCTCAGTGATTGTTTTTCTGAAAACATTTTAATCTGCCCCTCATGTTTGAAAGACAGTTTTACTGGATATATAATTCTTGGTTGGTGGTTTTTCTCTTTTAGAATCTTAAATATATCATACCACTGCCTTCTCACCTCCACGTTTTCTTTTTCATAGTCTTATTGGACTTCTCTTGTATGTGATGGATTGCTTTTCTCTTGCTGCTTACAGAATTCTCTCTTTCTCTTTGACATTTGATAGTCTAGTTATTAAGTGTCTTGGAGTATGTTTATTTGGATCTGTTCTGTTTGGGTACACTGCACTGTTTGGATCTATAATTTTATGTCTTTTATAAGAGGTGAGAAATTTTCAGTGATTATTTCCTCCATTAGTTTTTCTCCTTCTTTTCCCTTCTCTTCTCCTTATGGGATACCCACCACACATACATTTGTATGCTTCATTTTGTCATTCAGTTCCAGAGCCCTTGCTCATATTTTTACATTCTTTTCCCTATATATTTTTTGCTTGTATGGGATTTCAGATGTCCAGGACTGTGGTTCACTAGTCCTTTATTCTGTGTCTCCAAATCTATTGTTACAGGTTTGCATCAATTTTTTCCATCTCTTTTCTGTTGTGCCTTTCATTCTGGTAAGTTCTGTGATTTGTTTTTCAAATTTTCAAGTTATTCTTTTTTGTTCACCCAATGTCTTCTTTATATCCTCCCTCAACTTGTTGATTTGATTTTTTTGCTGAGATTTTCATTTCTGTTCAGACGTCCTGAATCAGTCATTTTAGCTCCTGTGTCTCATTTGAATTGTTGGTTTATTCCTTTGACTGGGCATGTCTTTGATTTTCCTAGTGTGACTCATTTTTGCTAGCATCTAGGCATTTGATTTCCTTAAATAGTTTCTTCTGGAGGTTTTCACTCTTTTACCTAGGAATTTCTTGCTGCGTGACTTTGTTCTCTATCTGTTCTTTGACATTCAGTTGAACTTATTTTATCTTTTTTTTTTTGAATGGGCAGGCACCAGGAATCGAACCCGGGTCTCTGGCATAGCAGGTGAGAACTCTGCCTGTGAAGCCACCGTGCCCCACCCCAGTTGAACTTATTTTAAACTTGTAGCATAGGTTCTGTTTAACTGATTAGAATTTTTCAGTTCTTGTTTTTCTCTTTCTTGCCTTGCTTATTTGGAACGTATTTTTTGTTTTTTTTTTTTTGAGGAGGATCTCCTCAGATATTTTAGACCCCAGTTAGATCTTTTCAGACCAAACAGGCCCAGGTCTCAAGAGGAGAGAGTTGCCAGCATTGGTTTTTCCTTGAATGTGAGACCCAGGAGGTTGTCAGAGTTTCCAGTGAAGCCTCTAGAACCTGTGCTTTTCCTATCCTGCCCAGCATGTGGCACTTGTCTACCCATGGTGTCCCACCAGGGTAAAGTAGTGTGGTGCCTTTCATTTTAGCAGACTTTCCCTGCTGGGGGTGTGGTTGAGACAGAGGTGAGATTGTAGGTCGGCACTAATTGTTTCACTTTCCCAGTCCCTGGGGCCTGAATTCCTTGAAGGAGAGATTCCACTTGACCTGGACCCCACCTTCCTTTGGGGGAAGATATACCCTTTAGAAATTTAACTCCTTTCATCTGACTAGTTACTTTGTCTCTCAGATAAGCTTAATTCCACCCTTGCCTAGGACAGTGCTGGGGCCTGAGAGAGCTTCCAGTTCTATCTAATGAGCTGTTAAAGAGTACACAAAAGGCAAAAAAAAATGCCTTTTCAGACTGGGATCCTGGCTTCTCAAGTTTGTCAATGAAGCACTTAAGTTGGTATATGGCACCGTGTATCTCTAGGCTCTGTATGCCCCCTTTTCTTGGGGTTCAGCCCTTTTCCAGTATTTTGTTCTGTCTAACTCAAAAAGGCTCTTTTTTTTTTTTTCTCCATCAACCCTGCCCCCTTTCTGCCAGTGCAAAAACTCCTAGTGTCTTTATTGCTTATTCTGGGTTTATCTGAGCTGGGAGCCTGTTTTCAGTAGTCAGAATTTGTTAATTCAGCAGTTGAAGCTTGGTTGAGCTAGACCCATGTTGCTAGTAAAGTCTATTTCCTGTCTCCTGGGGGAACCATTCTGCTGTGCCTGTGGAAGAGAGGCATTGGTCTCTGCAGCTTGGGGGACTTTGAGTTCTGTTTGTGTGTGTTGGGGGGGGGTGTCTCAGCCATTCCACCTCTGCCAGACTTGTGTATGCTGTGTGTCCAGTCACTGATGTAGCCCCAGCAGTTGTTCTGTACTATTCCTGGCTGTTTACTAGCTGCTCTGGAGGACCAACTAAATTCCACACCTCACTTGATAATACATTTTTTACCAGTAGGTTTTATAGCTCCATATGCTTACATCTTATTTTTTAATAAGTATTAGGGACGTCTAAAATGAATACATTCTAGAAGAAAACATATACATGTACTTCCATTCCAGTGATTGGTAAGTGTGTTATTGTTAAATCTTTGTGCTAGTCAGATTTTCCTGTGCTCCTCAGTGAGCCTTTTCTGTCATTGGCACTTCAGGTTGGTGATGAACTACAATCTCTAAAAAGCCTTTAAATGGATGGGTTAGTGTTAAAAGTCACAGTCTTAAACATAAATAATATTTACCATCTTTCTTCATCACTTCTAGACTCTCTTACTTTTAGCCAACACTTCCATAGGTCTCAATTTCTTTCTTAATGGTATCGCCAGATCTCCATTACTGAGCTGTGAATTCCTGGCTAACTTACCCTTACAAGGTTATGGCTGATGCACAAGCCTGTTTTCATTTATCATTGCACATAGCAGCACTAAGCCATCACTGCATGAATCATCTGAGTTCCAGATACATTCTTTCCTGACCCATAATGTCATGTAATCCCTAAAGTCTAATAATGATCATGGTCGATTGTTCTCATCCCACTACAGTAAGGCCTTCTTCCTTTGACTTTCATGTTTATAGGTATGAGGAATCCAAAATGACCAGATGGCAATTTTTTTTCCCCTGCATGGGCAGCTACCAGGAAATGAACCCAGGTCTCTGGCATGGCAAGCGAGAACTCTGCCACTGAGCCACTGTGGCCCACCCACCAGATAACAATTTTACTTTAAAGTTCACTGGCATTTTACTGAGAGTGAATAGCCATTTTTTCAATTTCTTTAAACTGTATAATTTTAGTAAGAGTTTTTAGAGTGATTCCTTTCATATTTAGGTACTGTACTGTACATTATATAGCATATTTTTATCTTATAATCTCTTTCTCATTGTGGTTAAATAAGATTACTTTTAAAAAGTTTTTATTGACAAGTCTTCACATGCATACAGTCTATACATGGTGTACAGTCAATGGCTCATAGTATTTTCACATAGTTGTGTATTCATCACCATTTCTGGAGCAATGCACATAGAATTACTTTTCATGGTATACACCAAAGCAAACATGATCTTCTTAAAGTATAATTTACAAAATGTTAGGTTTGATTACTAATTCCAGTAATTGTTTAGATGCGGTTAAAATTTGTGTGGCTTGGTAATAATAGGTAACATTTTTTAGAGCTATAGCCAAAGCTATTGTTCTGATTTGCTAGCTGCCAGAGTGTAATATACCAGAAATGGAATGGCTTATATAAAAAGGGGAATTCAATAGGTTGCTAGTTTACAGTTCTAAGGCTGAGAAAATGTCCCAGTTAAAGCAAGTTTATAGAAATGTCCAATCTAAGGCATCCAGGGAAAGATACCTTAATTCAAGAAGACCGATGAAGTTCAGGGTTTCTCTCTCAAGTGAAAGGGCACATGGTAAACACAGTCAGAGTTTCTCTCTCATCTGGAAAGGCACATGGTAAACACCATCAGGGTTCCTCTCTCTTCTGGAAGGGCACATGGTGAACACTGGCCATCTGCTCGCTTCTCCTGGCTTCTTGTTTCATGAAGCTCACTGGGAGGCATTTTCCTTCTTCATCTCCAAAGGTCGCTGGCTGGTGGACTCTGCTTCTTATGGCTATGCTGTTCTGCTCTGCTCTCTCTGAATCTCTTTCTTTCTCCAAAATATTTCCTCTTTTATAGGACTCCAGAAACTAATCAAGACCCACCCAAATGACATCACCTAATTCAGCTCAACAACCACTCTTGATTAAATCACATTTCCAGGGAGATGATCTGATTACAGTTTCAAATGTACAGTATTGAATAGGGATTATTCTGCCTTTATGAAATGGGATTTAGATTAAAATATGGCTTTTCTAGGGAACATGTATCCTTTTAAACTAGCACAGCTATACACATAAAGAACTGTGTAATGTTAGTCATTTAAATCACAGTTATATTGTCATTACTGTGTTTCACATGCTATATATTTTAATCCTCACCAGTACTCTGAGGTGTTGGTAATAGTATTATCTCCATTATACCATATGAGAAAACTAAAACTTAGACGTGTTAAATAACTTGCCCAAAGTCTTGAAACTCTAGAAAGTTGCAGAACCAGATTTTAAATCTAGGGTTGTTTTACTGCAGAACCTATGCTTAACCAGCTAAGCACTACTGTTCTTTAGTTGCTTTCCAAACAATTGCAAATTATGGGTTATTGCTTTAATAGAGAGAGGGTATGATTATAAAGTAATGAGACTGATTTGACAGGTTGCATGATCCTCAGTCATTCTCTCCTATGTAGTCACCTCTATTTTAAGATTTATCAGATTATCATTTCAAAAATTCCTAAAAAGCCTCTTATGGGGTATACATTCTATAAAAAGATATACACTGAGAAATTTAGTGCCTACCCATGCTAGAGTCCACTTTACTCCCCTGTCCTATCCCCACCTCTTCCTATGGTGATCAGTTTTCTAGTTGTTATTTATCTTACCAGCGTTTCTTTATGCAGATAGAAGACAAAAAAAAAAAAAAGAGAGAGAGAGAGGTTTCTCCCTTTCAAAGGTGCTTTTTCTATCAAAGGTGCTTTTTCTATAAAAAGCATCAATTTCTTCTCTATCTGCTTCTAATTTTCAACAAAAAGAAAAATGTTATTTACAAAGTTTACTATTTCTGTAGTAGCTTTCCTGTATAGTTTAACGCTTTTTCTTTGGGAAGCCTAATTATGTGTGATAGCAGTGCTTTCTGTCATGGTAATTTTCTTTTCTTTTTTTAATTCCTTAATCTAGATGGATGAGTTGTACCAGATTACAGTATATTTGAAAATTATTCAGAGTAAAGTTCCCCCATATCAAAAAGCCCCTACATGTATTCTGTTTGTATCTGTTTTGAAGGTATAATATATACTGTGGTAGCATTTATTAAAAAACAAAACATGAATCTTTCTAATCAATATTGTCCATCATTGGCTAAGTCCAGTGGCTAACTTTCCTTTGTTCTTATTCATTGTAGTTGAGGCAGTCCCAGTCCTACTGTACAGACACAGAATGTCTCCAGGAATGTAAGTAACATTGAAACAGGAGGAGCCTTTGCATTGGGGGCAGAATTAGAAACCAAATAACTGAACATTAGACAGAAATTATTGTAATATTTTGCTCTGTTTGGAAATGTTTCTTAATAATGTATGTAATGTATTTGCCACTTTTAAATATATTTTTTAATTTAAAAAATTGGTTTTTTCCCCTTGCTACATAAGCAATTGGTTATTGAAAAAAATTATAAAATCAGAGATAAGAAAAAAGAAAACGAAAAATGCCTAGAGTGCTGGTGTGTAAAGATAATGTGTTGACAACTTGGTGTATACCCTTTTAGACCTTTTTCTTGGCAAATATATGTGTAAGAGGGCACTTTTGGCTGGCTGCACTGGAGCACCAAGGCGGTTAGCACAAATCTCTCACCCTTTCCCCAGCATCTGCTTGCGTCCATTGGCAGGCCTGGGAACTTCTGAGTGGGATTGGAGATGGTTTTTTCCCGAGGTTTGGAAGATTTGGTGTTTGTTTTTATAGTTCTGACATTAGCATTCCCATGAGGGCAGGGCAATGGGGAGTTTTTCCACATGGATTTTTTAGCAGTCGTAATGGTAAAGTGAGACCTAGAGCAAGAAGAGGGAGTCTACATGGTAAATATAGCTGACAGGCTTGGTGACCATTAGGTAGGGAACCCTTTTTTGAGATATCCAGCAATAGCTCAAGGGAGACTTTGAGAGAAACTGATAACTAGTATTTAAGCCAGTCCAGTTTTGTGCTATAGTAATTGGATTGCCAGAAGGGAGGTATGACATTCACAGAATGGTGAAGCCTGGCACAGTGAGATTTTGTATTACAAAAATGGGATACTTCATATGTGTTAACTTTCAATACTATATTATGAATGTAATATATATTCATATATATGTATATTTTCATCTTCAAAATATTTAATGACTGAATAATATTCCATTGTGGAGCTGCACCATTGTTTAAATGATTCCCTTTTGTTGGAATCTTGGGTTGCTAATCTGTTTTTACTATTATAAACAGTGCTTTAATAAACATCCTTTTCATAAACATTTTAAGGCTTTTAACATATTACCAAATTACATTCATTAGTGGGCTAGTGCCTGTACTTAATGTCTCTCTGAAGCTTTGCTCCACTTTATTATGTATCTGAAACTAAAACAAAATACACTAAGGTACCATTGTGAAGAGGCTTATTACATGAATTCCTGTGTGAACTGGTCAAATTCTATAAATTTATCAACTTAGAAAAATAGGACCTAGTTCAGTGCCTTGCTGAAAGTAGAAATTTTGTCAGAACATAGTACTTGGTGCAATTGGTGTAGTAATATTTATGCCCTCAAGACAAGGAGGTAATGTGTAGAAATTGTGTTACAGTATTGGAATGATTGGTGGTGGGCTCCCCACTCCAGATTTATGTTGCTTCTCCATCAGCATTAATTAATTTATATTGTGACCCTCTAATATGCAGCCCAAATTTTTGCCTCAGCAAGTAAAGCTAAAAACCTGCTCTTCCAGCTGGAATATAATCTTATCAAATGTCCTATGGGAAAACAAGTATTAATTGCATTTGTGGTATTTGTGACACTTGAGCCAGCTCTCTCTGTAAACCAATATGTTGTTATTTTTGTGAGTGAAATGTAATTACCTTCCTAAAGACTAGGACTTGAATATTAAGCTAGTCATATTGGTACTCTTCCAACCCCCCCCACCTCCCCAGTTCTTTTAACATTTGGTAGGAATCCTTTCTGAGAGCCAAGTTCTTAAATATTTTAAATAGTAATTTTCTCTGGGTGATGGTGTTATTTTTCTGTATATTCTAAATTTTCTCCAATGAATTTATGCTTTTTTCTTAAAATAAAAACATATTTTGTCACTGTCCTTAAACTTAGATAATATATTACTATTTAATCAGAAAAAATGTTATTCTAAATAATTAAATTGAATATATTTTGGAGTCCTTGGAAATTGGGGCTTCATAATTGACATGTTCTTTGAGTGAATGTATGGTCTATTCCCGTCTTCACTTGTTTTTCACTATTTCCTTTTGTTCTTTTCTTTCTTCCTTCTGTAATGATTACAGCTCTATTTTGTATGTGTTTTGTTGATTTAGAACAGTGCTTAATTATTCTATGTAAACTGACGTGAAATGTCATTAATTCCTTTAGTCATAAAACAAGCTGCTAGATAGAGTTAAGTTGTTCATGTTTTATTTGGGTGATTGCTAAGGTGATTTTTCTTATTCTCTTTGGTAATTTTCTGACATTTTAATATTGATTATTCCTCTAGCTGAAACTCTTCCCAAAGCATTTCTAATGCTTAGTATGCAGTGCTCACTCTCTGCTTCTTCCTGATAAAGTCACAATCTGAGAATTTATCTGTTCGCAATAATAACTCAATCCTAATTCTCTATTTCTCAAATCTCTGTTCCTTTTTTCTTCTTCTGCTCCAGTCCCAACTTTCCAACTATCTTCTTTCTGGTACTTCCTATCTGTCCCTCTGACTTCTTAACCTTAGAGCACCCCAGGACTCTGTCCTTGGCCCTTTTCCATTTTGATATTCCTTTGGTGATCTCATGGCTTGGTACGTATATTCTTTTTTTAAAAAATCCTTATTATTTATTTATTTTTTAGTTTTGGTATGTGTATTCTTATGACTGTCTTCTGGTCATTTCTATGGGGACGTCTCACAGGCATCTCAAAATTGAGTTTCTGTTAGTCTTTGCCAAACTTGCTGTCCTTTCCAGCACCAGTTAATGGCAGTTCTATCCTTCTGGAAATCATCTGCTGACTTCTCATTCTGTTTGCACTCGGAATCAGTCTATTCGCAAACACTTATCTCCAAGATGTATCCAAAATTCTACTACTTCTCGCCAGCCCCACTACCTCTTCCTTGATGTAAGCCATCATCATTTCATATAGATTATAATAGCTTCCTAACAGTCTCCGTTTCTCTTCTTTGCCCCCTTCTCAGCACACAGCAGCCAAATCAGTCTTGTCAAAATGATAGTTTCATCTTGTCTTTTGCTGTTGTTCCTGTTTCATGCAAAATAAAAGCTAAAGTTCTTCTTCTTGGTGCTTTCAAATCAACTCTTTAAAAAAAGTTTTTATTGAGAAATATCCACACACGTACAGTCCAACCATATTATACAACTCTTAATGATCTCTAAGGACTTCATGATCTGGCTTCCTGTTACTTTTTTGACCTACTCTCTTCCTTATACCCCACGCCACTCCTGAATCAGGAGCATTTGGGGCTCCTTCCACCTGAATGCTCTGCTTTCTGGTACCCTGACCACTCACCCCTTCAGTTCCTTTATGGTTTTTACTCCCAAGTTACCTTTTCATTGAGGCCTCCCTAGGACCCCTGTCTAAAATTACAAGAAAGAAATAAAAAGAAAAATCTCATACATCATATACCCCTTACCTGCTCTCTTGTTGACCACTAGTATTTCAATCTACCCAATTTTTTTTTACCCCTCATCCCCCATCCCTATTACTTTATCTTTTTGTTTGTTTGTTCGTTTTTTAGCTCATCTGTGCATACTCCAGATGAAAGGACCATCAGACTTCAACACTTACTGTATGGAGTAATGCTGACTTTCATAGCTTCAGTGCTCTAACTCTGAGTCTCGGGTATCTCATAAATACCAAAGTTTCAGGGAACAACAAAGTTATGTTCAAATAGCTCAGCATCTCAGAATTTAGAAATAGCAGTTGCAGCTCATGTATATATGTGACTGCTGTAAGAGCTTACAATCTAGGATCCTTTATGATAGGCGCCACCCTGATAAGCCATGCTCTTGACTTCAATACTTTGAGTTTGTATATTATAGTTAGTCCATATGAGGCCTGATAATATTTGTCTTTTTGTTTCTGATATTTTGTTCAACATTCTGTCCTCAAGGTTCATTACCTAGTTGCAAGCCTCACAACTTCATTCCTTCTTGCAACGCTAAATAGTCCATTGTATGTGTACACCTCAGTTTCCCCTTCCATTCCTCAGTCATTGCCCCCTTAGGCTGCCTTGATCTATTGTGAACACTGCTGTCATAAACCCCAATGTACAAATGTCCATTCATGTCCCCACTATCAGCTCCTCCAGGTATATACATAGCAGGATCATATGGCAACCCCACCCCTAGCCTCCTGTGGCACCACCACACTTCCCTCCAGAGGAGCTGTACCTCTCAGCTTCCCTACCAACAGTGAATAGGTACAGCTCTTTCTCCACATTTTTTTCTGGCGTCCGATCTTGTCTCACCATACTTTTTTTTTTCATTATGTAGAGAAGACTTTATTAGTTTCTGTAATCAAACCTATATAGATAAGACCTTACATATTTAATACAGTGCGTTACCCCTGTACAAATGGAAAAAAATTAAATTTAACATTTCTAGACCAATATGGCTGCTAATTTCTGAACAATGCCAACTCAACATGGTATCACCATGATTTTTTAATCACACATTGTTGATGGACATTTGAGTTTGTTAACAGTATTTTGTTGTTAAATTTGCATATATGATTGTACCTTTGGTATCCAATCTTAATTTCATGGGCTCTGTCAAGATGTTCAACTTTAATCCATTCCTTTTATTCTTCATTCTGAGATGGGTTATTGGAGAATAATAGAGAAATGATCTTGTCAAACTTTGTAGGTCAGGAAAACTGTATCCATTTAGCCTTTTAAGTGGAGAAATTCTACAGCATACCACTACCCTTTAGAAAATTTGAGGACATCTTTCTTTTAAAGCAATTTTATTTAGATATATTCATACACTGTGCAAACCTTCTGAAGTATACAGTCAGTGGCTCTCAGTATCATCATGTAGGTGTGCATTCATTCACCATGATCAATTTTAGAGCATTTTCATTTTTACAGGCATCTTTAAGTTCTTTTTATTCTTCCTCCCACCACCAGTTAGTTCAGTCACCAGGGGTTACGCTTCTTCCGTCTTGTTGACATTTGTATTTGTCCCTTTTCCATTCCTACTTCACCATTTTATCCAACACAGTTATTCATAATAGCAATCTATCTGTACTCAGTCTTTTCTGCCTTCTAATTGATCCTTCTACTGGTAATGGCTAATGTTTATTGAATAGTTAACTGTATGCCTCACATCTGCGACTCCCTTTCATGTAATGACCATATTAATCCTCAAAACTACTCTGTGAGGTAATGGTAATATTTTCATTTCATGGATACAGAAATTGAGGCACAGAGATGATACAGCTAAGACATGGTGTAGAGTAAAAGAGCTATGTGAATGGTCCCTGTTCTTAACAAGTTAGTGACCTGCTTAGAAGAGACAGGAAACCACTCCTTCACACTATAAATGCTACACTACTCTAGAGAAGGACAGAGTTGACAGGAGGATAGAGAAGATTTTTAAAGGAGAGAAAGAGAGAAACAGGATATAGTGAATAAGTGGTGTGAGATAATTTCAGACAGGGGAATTTAATGAATATTACAGAAAAATGAGTGAGTTTGAGTAGTTGACAAATGCTGCCAACTCAACTAGTGCTGAACTATTGTATCAGATTTATTTGAAAACCTTTAACAAATATTGTTGGTTTCTGACCTCACTCCTAAGCTCCTGGTTCAGGTGGCCTGAAGCAGGGTTTTAGAATCTTTGTGTGGATCTTGTCACAGACTACTCTGATGCTCAGTGAGGTCACGGAACCATTGGCTAAAGAAGGAGGAGGGTGTTGGGTATGACTAGAGTAGAAGATAGATTTTCTGATAAGTGGTAAGAGCTAAGATTAGAACAGTGGGGCCAAATCATACTTGGAAAAAAACAGGCTACGGATAGACCAAGTACCCCTAAGAGTGGGATAGAAAGATTAAAGGTGATAGTGGAGTTATACAGAGAAGGTAGGGTTTTACAAACGATTATGATTGTTGAATCATTAAATTGATATTTTAGTCTCCAGTATCTTAGAGTAGCTAGAAGTAAAAACCTAAAATTGTGGAATTATAACCCCATACCAAAATCTGAAATCTGTTCTACAACTAATTATTTTGCTATGCTTTGAAATTTATTGCTTTTCTGTATATATGTTATTTTTCACAAAAAGGAAAAAAAAAGTTGATTGTGATTATAAAAAAATATTTATTCCTTCTAGCTTCTCATGTAGAGGGAAGGGCAGTGGGTCACGTGCTATATCGGCTTCCTGAGAGAGGTCACATCTGAGCAACACAAGAGGTTCTCTTGGGTGACTCTCAGGTCCAGTTTTAAGTAAGTTTAGCCTATCCTCGGCTGGAGTAAGTTTCATAGGGTGAACCCCAAGATCAAGGGCTCAGCCTACTTGCAAAAATATAAGGAATTCACAAAATGGGGAAGTTGAATATTTCCTCCTTTCTCCCCTGTCTCCAAGGGGACTTTGAAAATACTTTATTTACTGCCCAAATTACTCTGGGACATATTGGGGCATCACACTAACCTGTACTTACCAACAAAATCTCATGCCATATTCAAGAATCCATGTACTCATGGTGTTCAACTAAACTGACTGTACAAGTTAAAGTAAGTAATGCACTACCCAAAATACTAATTTACACCAACTCAACATCTCTCCCTTTGGTCACACACAGTTGAAAGTTTAAAATATGGACAATATCATTCATTACCCAGTCTTCTGATCTATTTTAGTCCTATCAAGATCAGCTTCATTCATATCTCTAGTCGATGTCTGACCATTTTTTCAACTTTTTCAACAGTTCCTGTATGGGTAATGCTGATTTTCATAGTTTGCATTCTAACTCTGAGTCTCAGGTGTCAGACAAATACCCTGGGAATGACCAGGTTATATACAAATAACTCAGTATTTCACAATTTAGAAAATAACAGAACTCCAGAACATATGTAACTAGTGTAAGAGCTTACAAATTAGGACCCATTTACAGTAGGCCCCAACTTGATAACCCCATGCTCTAGACTTGAATTCCTTGCGTTTGTATATTATAGTTAGTCCATATGAGTGAGGCATGATAATATTTGTCTTTGTTTTTGCCATTTCATTCATCCTACTCTCATTCATCCTACAGTACTTAAGGTTCATTCCCCTCGTTGCTTGCTTCACAGCTTCATTCCTTCTTGCAACCACTCAGTAAAACTTTGTATGTATACACCACAGTTCCCCCTTCCATTCCTAGTCATTGTTCCCTTAGGCGGCCTCCATCCACTGTGAATCAGTAACACTGCTGCCATAAACACTAATGTGTAAATGTCCACTTGTGCCCCCACACTCAGTTTTTCCAGGTATGTTTCAAGCATAGGAGTTGCAGGATTTTAAGATACCTAGATCTGCATATTAACTTCTTGTTTTGTGAAAAGCAAGACTAAATTAATACACCTTGACTGAGAATATGTCTTTTAATTTATATATTGTGAATCCCAGTTCTTTTTTCCATAAGTTTTTTCATCTTTTCTTTGCTGTTTCTGTAAGTAATATGCAGAATTTTTATTTTAAAGGAGAGTGTCTTTACTGTATTTCAGGGAGTCTTAGATTTTGTAGATCTCATTAGATCTATGACTTGATCAGTGGACACTAAAAGAAATATCATTATAATGATTCAGCAGTAATATTCATTTGTTAAATCCTGTCTTCTCTGTTGATCCTTCTCCCAATCTTTAGGAGTATTTGAGCTCTGCCCTCTAACTTTTTGATGTTGCAAAGGGGTATCGATAACATGGGATAAGGATAAATTGTTCTTGGAACGTCTGGCCCCTTTGGGTTTCAGGACTTATCTGGCCTAGGCACCCATCTGGAAGTTTTGGGTTTCTGGAAAGTAATCATAGTACATGAAACTTGTGTAGAATCTCACATCCCTAGGTTTTCTCTAGGGTTGACAGGAAACATTTTGGTTGCGGCCTGGCAAATTATGGTAAACAGCAATATCTAGCTAATACTTGCTAAGCCTAGTCTCCAGAATAGCCTCCCAACTGTATTTGAGAGGCTCTCAAATACAGCCACTGATAACTTATTTTGTTACATTTCTTTTCCCCATTTTGGTCGGGAAGGCATTGTTGATCCCATAGTGCCAGGGCCATACTCAACACTGGGGTTCATATCCAACCTTGCAAGGGGGTCTTCCATCCCTGGATGTCATGCTCCATGTAGGGAGGAGGGTAATGATTTTTCTTGGAGAGTTTGGCTTCAAGAGAGAGAGAGAGATGCCACATCTGAGCAACAAAAGAAGTCCCCTGGAAATAAATTCTTACTATAGATAGGCTTAGCTTCTCCATTACCTAAATAAGCTTCACAAGAGCAAGACTCTAGATCAAGGGCTTGGCCTACTGACTTGCGAGTCCCTAATGTTTGGGAGAGTATCAGGGGTTTCCCTGGTTGTCAATTTTAGTAGTTCCATATTTTTCTCCTGTCCTTCATGGATACAATTTGTTTTATGTTTATTGAAAAATATTTCAAGTCATGCCAGTTTTTATTATAAATACATTTTTGTTTGTCCTTAGTACCAGGACCTTCTGGTGATAATGGCATCAGTATTACTATGATCTTGATGGCCTGGATGGTTATTGCAGTGATCTTGTTCTTACTGAGACCTCCTAATCTAAGAGGATCCAACCTACCTGGAAAGCCAACAAGTCCTCATAATGTAAGTGTCATGGATTATACATCTTTTTGGATGGTGGGGAGAGGCAGAGGGAGCTTTTTTTTGGACTGAAATTAGCAAAAAATTTAACTCATGAAAGAATTAAGAATTCTTTCTTCAAAATTCTTCATAAGAATTTTTCTTATGAAGTTCCTAGGAAATCTTGGAGTCTCATATGGCTTAGTCTGCATGGAGTTACTTAAAGAAAGTTCAGATTAGTATCTCAAAAGTAATTTTAAAATGAATTCCAATCTTTACTCATAAATATTTCTTATATCAGTCAGGGTTCTCTAGAGAAAGAGAACCAACAGGAGATATCTGTAAATATGAGATTTATAAAAGTGTCTCACCAACTGTGGGCATGTAAGAGTCCAAAATCTGTAGGGGAGGCCATAAGTTGGCAGCTCCAATGAAAGCCCTTAACGAACTCCCCAGGAGAGGCTTGCTGGCTGAAGCAGAAAGAGATGAGCGCCACTCATTGTAGAAGACACTCCCCTTAGCCAGCAGCAGATATAGTCAGCTGTGGATGCAGCCAACGTGCTCATGATTTAAGTTCATGAAATGTCCTCACAGCAACAGATTGGCCAGTACTTGCTAGACCAGACAACTGGGCATCATCACCTGGCCAAGTTGACACATGAACCTGACCATCAATTCTCTACTATAGTGCATATCGCTGTTCAATAACCCACAGCAATATATCCCAAATTCCAGTTCTCTGCTCCCCAGTATGATACCCTCTCAGTTGATTCTTTGCTTCTCATGCTTCCAGTCCTCTACACTCTCTTAATTAAGCTCTACCTCAAATATTTCCCCCCCCCCCTTTCTTTACCATATTGTCCTAGCTCTCTTAAATACAATAGAGCCACAGAGCATGCCTGGCTAAATCCTGTTTTCCTAATTTTTTTCCCCATCCTATTTCTTTCACATCCTTTTTTCCAGTTCTGCATCTCTCTAGATCAACTGAGCTGGCAATAGGAAAGGTAGGAATCATTCATGTTGGTAAATCTTGTTAGATGATTTTAGTCATTTTTAGACTCTTCTAAATGAAATATATGGTAAAGCAACCCCATAGGGAATTTTTAGTACCATTTTTAATGGAACCTCTATTACATGATTCCTTTTAATCCTTTTATAACCAGTATTTATATTTTTCTTTGCCATTTGATTTGGATATTATCTCTTTAAATATATTTTTTAAAATGGATTAACTTGTTGAATACCAAGTTCTTCCACTAATTCTCTTGATGATGTGGAATTTTTTAAATAATCGCTTCCTTTCCCCAATCTTGTGTTTTGGTATAGAAAGAAGCTCAGTTAGACTAAATTCATATATGGGAGAAGTCATTGTTAATTGGTTAGTGATTTATTCTTTTTTCAGGAAATAAACATCTAGGTAAGTTGCATGCTGACTTTAAGAGATATATATCATTAGCATTAGATAAAAAGCCTTAAATTTATTTTTGTTTTTCTTAGAGACAGAGTATTCATAAAACAGTGTGCACATTGTCTTGATGAAAGTGTTGCTTCCTTAGCCTTTTTTCTTACTTTGTGCATGCAGCTGTATTCCTTTCATATCAAAGAACATCATCTTCAGTGTTTGGAGTTAAAGAAATCCAACTTAAACTGACTTAGAAACCGTTAAATGTGACAAAAATTCAAGTTAACAGTCTCCTAGACCTTAATCCACTGTTGGCCAGTTGTTCTAGGAATAGTAGACCCACAGTTCTAGTAAAAGGCAAGAAAATGTATAGACTCAAAGTAGAAAATTCAGTCACCCTCTACTTGGGCAACATATACAGTGTCAGGGTATATAAATGGAATCTTCCTGAAGATCCTTTATGGTGTGCTCTGTCCTTTACATCTCAGATGCTTTCTGTTGCAAGTAACAGAAACCAACTCAAACACATTTTAATAGTAAATGGATTTATTATATTTGTTTAGGCAATAAAAAATTCCAGAGGTGTAGGGTAGGTGTTTGGAGTGATTGATTCAACAAGTTTAACAATGTCATCAAAGATCCAGTTTCTTTCCTCATACTATCAGTCTTATTTTAACATGGTCTCTTCTTATAGCCATAGGATACACTAGCAGCTTGAACCACATGCTTCCTCACTGACATTTTGTTGTAAGAAAGAAACAAAAGTTTCTAGCTTCAGTTAGATTGTACTGTGCTCAAGGATTTACTTTAGCAAGAGGAATGTGCTATGTTTATTGATTTAAAGGCTAAATCAGAGAGCAGTCTCACCTAGGTCATATCACTGTTGCAATTTCCCTTTCTTTCATACCACAGGTAAGAATGGAACAGAAGTTAGAGAATCATAGTGTTAATCCACTGTTCCCTTATGTTAAAACATGAACAGTCCAAATAAATACATTTTGGGATGGGAGTGGAGCATTGCTGCTCATCATAATATTGCTGTTCATATATATGTTCGTTTGGTTGCACTGGATAAAGAAGTCAGTTCCAATAATTTATCTCTCTCTAATGCCAGGGACAAGATCCACCAGCCCCTCCTGTGGACTAACTTTGTGATATGGAAAGTGAAAATAGTCAATCATCTTGCACGACCAAATGAACGAAGACGACCAGAGTACTCTTTACCCCATTATAACTGTTTTTCCTTTTGCATCTACAATATGGGATGGTATTGTTTTCACGAGCTTCTAGAAATTTCACTTGCAAGCTTATCTTTGCTTCCTGTGTTATCACCATTCCTATTTACAATATATTTGAGTAAATGATATTGAAAAGAGTTACATGGGACTTTTTTTGGTTGTCCTAAATGTAAACATTCCATTCATTCTATTTGTAACTGTGATCAGAATTTTGGGGATGATTTCTAGCCTGACTGAAGGAAATTTGAGATCTTTGCATTTAAATATTTCAAATAGAATTGATAGGTTTAAAATTGCTTTCTTGCATAAGGTATTTATAGTTATTTGAACTTGTCTGAGATTAAATGAATGAAAATTAGAACCACACTGTATTTACATTTATCTTGATAGTTTATTTGTGGGTGCAAGTTTTCTCTTATTCTTTGGACTGTGGCAGCCCTTGGTATTCTATAAATTACAGCTAAAATTTGTATCTATTTTAAATGGCTTATGTGACTAGGATAGGAGAAGAAATGAAATGGTTGTTTACTAAGTTTTTTACACCATTAAAAGTACCTAATGTTAAGAAAACTTTAAATAAACATGATTGATCAATATGGAGGATGTTTACCAGTCCATTATATGACATTTATAAGCCACTGTACTTTAGCCTTACAAGGGTTCATGAAAGGAATAAAAAATTAACTCTGACTTTGCTGGGTATAATTGATACAATAATAATTTAAGCTATAATTTATTATTAAAACTAGTGCCTCTCAGGAAGCTTCTTTTCTATTCAAACACTTCTCTGTTAAAATGAAATTATCTAAAAGCTGTATTGGCGGCTTGTTTGATTATTGACATCTGAATGCCCATTTACTTTACTGACTTTTTATTTTGAAGAAAAATGTTTGTTATCCTTCTGACTTTAAAATTTTTTAAATAAATTCTTAGTTTACTCCAAGGAAAAAGGAGGAAAATGAGAAACAATCAAGGATCTTTTTTTTTTTTACCCCTTTTCATGGGGTAAAAATGGGATGGATTGGGATAGAAAGGAGAATTAATAGTTTTGAAATATAAGAAAAAGTAGAAGTTGCATTGTTTTGCTCACTTTGAAAAAAATTTAATATAATTACTATAAAAAATGCCTACGTGACCTATGTGGCTGTAGAATTTTTTCCTAGCAAGTGACTACAGGTTACTTATGGGGCTAGAAGATATTTTGCTATCAATGTAAGGACTTTTTCCCCTAGATCAGACTAGTTTTTCATTGTGTAGATTTGAAAAATTATTGTATGAATTCAATAAAGCTCTCTATATCATTTTACTGATTAATAGAGCCTCTGATACAGTTGTGTAACATCCATGGAGTTTTTTTCCCCTTTCACTATTATTACATTCTAAGTCACTAACATTAAGGGCACCATTTCAGTACATAATCCAATATTAACTGCTTGCATCCCTCCTTATGCACATCTTGGCTTTTTGCTCAACTTCTTGAAGTAATATAACTAACTCTTAATTACTTGTGCTAATAAAAGGGCAAAACAGGTAAGTCAGATTCTGGATAAATGAACTGAACACCACAAATGAAGGGTTTTTTCTCTTGCTGCAGCTTTCTGGAAACCTTTCCAGCTCCATACTGGTAAAATATTTAAGGCAGAAAGGGCAGGGACAGCTTAAGATGGAGAAAAATCCAGTAGCATTCTGTTTTTTTGCCCTTGCCCCCTGAAATTTGAAGGCTTGCCCTTAAATCATAATACTCTGTTCTCTAAACTGCCTGAGAGCCATTCCCTGGCAGAGAAACTGATGTATACACTGACTCCATGGCTCACAAATGATTGAGAATTGGTTTTGGTTTAAGGAATAGCTGTTACTCAGAAACAGAATGTGAGGTGTTAACTAGATACCTGGAAATCTGGATTCTTATCTCTTGTCTTTGATTTTTGTCACATACACTTAATTATTTCTAGGATTTTAGCCTTTCTTATATGAGCCACCTGCCTAATTAGTAATAAAAGTTCTTATCATAGTTGTCTTGTTTTTTTGCTTGCAAAATTTCTCCGCATTCCTGAAAAGACAGTGTACTCCACATACAGTATTCTTGTTAGCGTAATTAGTAATTTATATCATTCTATTTAATTCTTACTTTCTACATGTGGCTTTTTTATTGAGAACACTATTAAATCATTACTTGGCTTTGTAAATATTCACTCAACTGTGGCTAAAATCCTTTTAAAATAACCTGGAAAAAGAGAGAGAAAGCACCACATTTCAAAATCACCTTTGGCTCTTAAACATTCCACAAATGCTATTAAGAGTTTATTTTGCTTTTGAGTCATTCAGTATTCTTTTAGGCAAAGTAATTTTTTGCTTTCCATATCAAAAAGTTAACATTGGAAATGTTTATAGTGAAAGATTTTATCATGTCAATCCAACCATGATCTATGGTCTAGTCATATTTTTGAGCACAGCTATTCCATGTTACTTTTTGTGTCTTTGTAGTATGTGATGTGATAGTGTTTATGGAATTATAGATATCTTACATTTTCAAAGGAACTGTGGAATTCTATCAATCTAAATGGAAGTCTCTAAATGAATTTTATACTAAAATTTGACTAGCTCAGCTTAAGACACAACACAGCAACTTGAAGAAGGAAAAATGAAGAGTTTATAGTTAATGGATTAAGTTTTCATTGTTGCAATAGGTTTAGTCTTAACATTATATTTCTAAATGAAAAATCATAAAGTATTTGTTACCATGTCTGATGATTACTTTGTTAAAAGCAAAAGTGGTCATGTTAATTGTTAATTGTTAATTGCTGTTTTTAAATGTTTAAATCATGCCAAACAAATCATGTCTGTGCCATCCAGGGTTTATTGTTAATCTTTTACTGAGTACTTGGATTGGGATAAAGGGCTTGTACTATGCACTTTTTATTAATGAAATAAATAGAAAACATTAGTAACACTCTGTTTTCTGTTTGGATTTTGTGGGAAGAGAAGCATCTTTTGCTTAGTGAAATGTTAACATCCTTTTAAGACTGTTGATAAGATTTCCTTACCCTTTACTAAGATATAAGCTTTAAGAAATATATTTGTATAATAACACTTTGGGGCCAACTATTCAGAAATAGAGATTGTAAGACTTTAAGAAAGTAGATTGCAGTTATAATTCTTGATTATTCCCTTTTTTCTCCTTAGGATATAGGGGCAAATAGATGTTTACTTTGAGGGGATGATACTCATTAACATTAATTTTTTGAACAGACATATATTACTCAAAAGGAGATACACCTGAAAACACACAAAAGTGAAGTTTTGCTTTTGCTCTATGACTTGGAATTTACCCATCCAGACACTAAAATTATTATATCCATTTATGTGTCAGAGTGGTAAAGTTGCTGTGGCAGGATCATAATGTCTGTGTGATACTTGTGTTATTTAAAATAGTGGAATTTGCAAAAAACATAATTTCATGGAGACATTACATTATTTCAACTAAAGTTTGTCATATGTTGTATACATGTGTATGGACAGTCCAATCCCCAATAAAACCACAAGTTTTTGTTAAATATATCTGTAATTCTAGTTTCCCCCCAGAAAAGGGATTCTAATAGAAGTTTCCTTGCTTCCTGCCATTTCACCTGATGATTTTCTCAGCTCAGGGTTTCAACTTGTAGCTTATTTTTACCTAAGAATACTTCTCAAAACATCAACCACGATTATCTTTCATGTTCAGATTTTTTTAACTAGATATATCAGTGCAATCTTTTCCCATTAGTTTATTAGAGGGAATTTTAGTTAGTATATCTTTTTCCAAATAAAAGGGCCATGTTTGTTCAGTAAACATTTCAACAAGTGTTTATTCTTGTCTAATTGCTTATGTATGCTTTAAAATGGATGTTACTCAGGATTAGATTTCCGAAACCATCAAGGGGTCAAAACAAAAAAGCAGGTAGGGAAAGGGCAATGATGGGGGAGCAGGAAATATGTACGGATGAACAGTTTGTATAGTTTTATGAATGGCTTCCCCCTTTTGGTCAAGACATAGTATCCTCTTATAGTCCTTTTTATTTCAGCAGGGTGGTACTAATATCCTCCTTTTCATTTCCAATTTTAGTTATTTGTATCCTCTTTCTTTTTCTCTTTGTTGGTCTAGGTAAAGTTTGATAATTTTATTGATCTTTTCAAAGAATCAACTTTTGGTTTTACTGAATCTATTGATTTTTAGGCTCTGTATCATTTATCTCTGCTCTAATCTTTGTTATTTTCTTCCTTCTCCTTGCTTTGGGTTTATTTACTCTTCTTTTTTCTAGTTCTTCCAGTTTTGAGGTTAGGTCCCTGATTTGAAGTCTTCTATTTAGTGTAAGCAATTAGAGCTATCCATTTTCCTCTCAGCACTGCTTTTGCTGCATCTCAAAAGTTTTGGTATGTTGCCTTTTCATTTTCATTCACCTCAGGATATTTCCTAATTTTGCTTGTGATTTCCTCTTTAACCCATTGGTTGTTTAAGAGTACATTGTTTGTTTAATTTCCACATAATTGTGACTTTTCCATTTCTCCCTCTGTTACTGATTTTAACTTTATTCCATTATGGTAAGAGAAAATACATTGTATGATTTCAGTTTTTTTAAATTTACTGATAACTTGTTTTGTGTCCCAAAGTGTGGTCTCTCCTGGTGAATGATCCATTCTGATCATCTAAGAAGAAAGTATATTCTATTTTGTTGAGTGTGTTATATGTCTGTTAGGTTAGTTGCTTTAGAGTATCATTCAAGTCTTGTATTTCCTTATTGATGTTCTCATTAAGTGTTCTACCAGTTATTGATACTAGTTGTATTAGTTAGGGTTCTCTAGAGAAATAGAATCAACAGGGAACACTTGCAAATATAAGATTTATAAAAGTGTCTCATGTGACTGTGGGAACACAGAGACCAAAATCCGCAGGGCAGGCTGTGAAGCCAATGGTTCCAGTAGAGAGTCTGGATGAACTCCACAGGAGAGGCTTGCCAGCCAAAGCAGGAAGAGAGCCTGTCTCTTCTGAATCCTCCTTAAAAGGCTTGCGGTTATTGGATTAAGCATTACTCATTGCAGAAGACAGTCCCCTTGGCTGATTACAAATGGAATCAGCTGTGGATACAGCTGACATGCTCATGATTTAATTCTATGAAATGTCCTCATTGCAACAGCAAGGCAGCACTTGCCCAACAAGACAAACAGGTACCACCACTTGGACAAGTTGACACATGAACCTGACCATGACAGTCCACCCCTTGTCAACTTGGCAGCTATACATATCACCTTAAACCATACTTAATTTCTAAATAAAAAACAATAAAACCTTTTTTCTTTCACCAAACAATACTCAACTGTTCTGCATATAACTGGAAACACATTAAATCTCTCCAGAATAGGGTGCAAGTCCTTGGGTAATATTCATTCTTAAACTTGATATCTTACAACTTAAATAGTATAACAGGAACAAAACAGCATTATAGTCCTTATTTCTGTAACTGATCATGTGGTCACGGTTCATATTTGTTATACCTTCTTTCCACTACCCATTCCATGTTCCCTTTACCCTCAGCAAGCACTTCAGCTGGCCGTGGTTCTTTGCCTGGTGGGGTGACCCAAATCTTCATTCCTGAAGTTTCAGAGCCGTTGGTAGTCCTGCCTAGATTGGGTTGTTGCAGTTTTCCATTGATTTTAATCACAGGATATGGCAGTACTAAAAGATGCCCTAGGGGGATCTCCTATATTCCAAGAAAACTCTTCTTTACCTCCATTGTGTAGTTGCAGTCCTATTTCCCTCTGATAGTCAGGGTCAATCACCCCAGACAATAATGTAATTCCCCTTCTTGGCTTCTTGATCCAGGGCATAAGTAACCCAAAGTGACCAGATGGCAGTCTTAGATTCTAGTTCAATGGAATCATTGTGGTTTCTCCTGGTGGAAACATTCCCCCTTTTGGAACTAAAATCTGTAGGCCAGCAGAGCACAGGGTCACAGGGACAGGAAGCAAAAATTTTCCTAGTGGATCACTATGGGTAATAGTGAGTGGTACCACTCCCATTTCCATTCCTTGGTTCCTGGACCCATGGATCCTGACTATGGAAGAAACAGCACCATACAGCAGACGCTGATTCAGAGCATATACAGCTTCCTGGAGAACATTACCCCAGCCCTTCAAGGTATTGCCACCTAGCTGGCACTGTAATTGAGTTTTCAAAAGGTCATTTCACGGTTCTATCAATCCAGCTGCTTCTGGATGATGGGGAACATGGTAAGACCACAGAATTCCATGAGCATGTGCCAATTCCTGCACTTCATTTGCTATGAAGTGTGTTCCTTGATCAGAAGCAATGCTGTGTGGAATACCATGGCAATGGATAAGGCATTCTGTAAGCCCATGGATGGTAGTTTTGGCAGAAGCACTGTGTGCAGGGAAAGCAAACCCATATCCAGAGTATGTGTCTATTCCAGTTAGAACAAATTGCTACCCTTTCCATGAAGGGAGTGGTTCAATGTAATCAACCTGCCACCATGTAGTCACCTTGGGGAATGGTGCCATAATGGGGGCTGCGTGTGGGTCTCTGCTGCTGGCAGATTGGCACTCAGCAGTGGCTGTAGCAAAGTCAGCCTTGGTGAATAGAAGTCCATGTTGCTGAGCCCATGCATAACCTCCATCCCTACCACCATGACCACTTTGTTCATGAGCCCATTGGGCAATGACAGGAGTTGCTGGGGAAAGAGGCTGACTGCTATCCACAGAACAGGTCATCTTATTCAATTGATTATTAGAACCTTCCTCTGCTGAAGTCACCCTCTGGTGCACATTCACATGGGACACAACTTTATTCATGTCTTTAGCCCACTCAGAAAGGTCTATCCACACACTTCTTCCCCAGACCTCTTCATCGCCAATTTCCCAATTATGGTCTTTTCAAGTCCCTGACCATCCAGCTAAACCATTAGGAACAGCCCATGAGTCAGTATACAAATGCACCGCAGGCCAGTTCTCCTTCCAAGCAAAATGAACAACCAGGTGCACTGCTCAAAGTTCTGCTCACTGGGAGGATTTCCCCTCACCACTGCCCTTCAAAGACACCCCAGAAAGGGGTTGGAGTGCTGCAGCTGTTCACTTTCCGGTACTATCTGCATATCGTGCTGAACCATCTGTAAACCAGGCCTGAGTTTTCTCTTCCTCAGTCAATTCACTGTAAGGAACTCCCCAAGAGGCCATAGCTCTGGTCCGGGAAAGGGAAGGTAATGTGGCAGGAGTGGAGACCATGGGTATTTGGGCCACTTTTTCATGTAACTTACTTGTGCCTTCAGAACCTGCACTGGCCCTATCTCATATATACCATTTCCATTTTACATTAGAGTGCTGCTGCGCACACCCAACTTTATGGTTTGGTGGGTCAGACAATACCCAGCTCATGACAGGCAACTCAGGTCTCATGCTAACTTGGTGGCCCATGGTTAAGCATTCAGTCTCTACTAAGGCCCAGTTGAAGGCCAAAAGCTGTTTCTCAAAAGGAGAGTAGTTATCTGCAGGGGATGGTAATGCTTTGCTCCAAAATCCTAAAGGTCTGCACTGTGATTCTCCTATAGGGGCCTGCCAAAGGCTCCAAACAGCATCTCTAATTGCCACTGACACTTCCAGCACCATTGGATCTGCTGGATCATATGGCCCAAGTGGCAGAGCAGCTTGTTTGGCAGCCTGGACCTGTTGAAGAGCCTCCTGTTGTTTAGGTCCCCACTCAAAATTAGCAGCTTTTCTGGTCACTCGATAAATGGGCCAGAGTAGCACACCCAAATGAAAATGTTCTTGCCAAAATCCAAAAAGACCAACTAGGCATTGTGCCTCTTTTTCAGTTGTAGGAGGAGCCAGATGCAGCAACTTATCCTTCACTTTAGAAAGGATATCTCAACATGCCCCACACCACTGAACACCTAGAAATTTCACTGAGGTGGAAGGCCCCTGTATATTTTTTGGATTTAACTCCCATCCTCTGACATGCAAATGCCTTACCAGTAAGTCTAGAGTAGTTGTTACTTCTTACTCACTAAGTACAATCAACATGACAGCATCAATATAATGGACCAGTGTGATGTCTTATGGGAGGGAGAAACAATCAAGGTCCCTGCAGACAAGATTATGACATAGGGCTGGAGAGTTGATGTACCCCTCAGGTAGGACAGTGAAAGTATATTGCTGACCTTGCCAGCTGAAAGCAAACTGTTTCTGGTGGTCCTTACTAATAGCTATTGAGAAAAAAGCATTTGCCAGATCAATAGCTGCATACCAGGTACCAGGGGATGTATTGATTTGCTCAAGTAGTGATGCCACATCTGGAACAACAGGTGAATTGGAGTTAACCACCTGGTTGAAATTATGATAATCCACTGTCATCCTCCAAGACCCATCTATTTTCTGCACAGGCCAAATAGGAGAGTTGAATGGGGATGTGGTGGAAATCACCAACCCTGCATCCTTCAAGTACTCGAGAGTGGCAGTAATCTCTGCAATCCCTCCAGGAATCCAGTATTGCATCTGAATTACTATTTTGCTAGGTAGGGGCAGTTCTAGTGGCTTCCACTTGGCCTTTCCCACCATAATAGCCCTCACTGCATGAGTTAGAGAGGCAATGTGGGGATTCTGCCAGTTTCTCAGTATGTCTATTCCAATTATACATTCTGGAACTGGGGAAATAACTTCAGAATGGGTCCAGGTACCCACTGGACCCACTGTGAGATGGACCTGAGCTAAAATTCCATTGATCACCTGACCTCCATAAGCTTCCACTCTAACTGGTGGACTAGAGTGACGTTTTGGGTCCCCTGGAATTAATGTTACTTCTGAACCACTGTTTAATAATTCCTGAAATATCTGATCATTTCTTTTTCCCCAATGCAGTTACCCTGGTAAAAGGCCATTGGTCTCCTTGGGGAAGGCTTGGAGGAAGATTAATAGTATAAATTTGTGGCAGTGTAACAGGGCTCTCCCCCAAAGGGACCTGGCCTCCCCTTCATTCAAGAGGCTCTGGGTCTGTAAACTGTTTCAAGTCTGGAAATTGATTAAGGGACTGTGACTCTGTTTTTGTAATTCAGGTTAGACTTCTGTTCACTTGGCCTAGAACTCTTTTGTTTATACAGCTCAAACAAGAATTTAGTAGACTGCCCTTCTATTGTATTTCTAGGTACCCCATGATTTACTAGCCAATGCCACAAATCTCTGCAAGTCATATAATTCTGACTCCTGCTTTGAGTTTGCTGTCTATTAAAATAGCCACGTCTACCCTGTCTTTGGCGATTAAATGCTGCCACCTGGCTTCTGCCAACTTGGGATCCGGTCATCATCATTGTGTTTAAGGATTCCAGCTCAGTGACAGCAGTTCCTACAGTTATATCTGACCTACAGAGAAGTACAACTACAGAGCTCTTTAGGGATGATGGTGCTCGTCTCACAAATTTATTTCTCCGTGTTCTGGTAAAAGGTGCATCCTCCGGACATTCCTGGGGTATAAGAGTAGGCTTTGCATGATAAATCCATTCTAACATTCTAATCTCTCTAAGCTTCTGGATCCCCTCATCTACATTATATCAGGTCAGTTCTGGCATTTCAACCTCAGGTAATGTCGGCCACCTTTTGATCCATGTTTCAACCAACCATCCAAACAAACTGTTAATACCTTTTCTAACTCCTTGAGCTATAACACTGAATGCAGAATCTCTGCTTAGTGGGCTCATATCAATAAATTCAGCCTGATCCAGCCTTATATTCCTCCCACCATTATCCCACACCCTTTAACATCCACTGCCACACATACTCCCTTGATTTCTGTCTATATAAATTGGAAAACTCACACAATTCTTTTGGAGTATAATGTACCCCTTCATGTGTGATACTTTGTACCTCACCTTTAGGGGCCTGTTGGAACTTTAGTCTAGTTACAGGTCTGGAAGAAATGATGGGTGGTGGGGATGGGTCATGAAAAGAATAAAAAATATCTTCTAAGCCATTTGCTTCAGGGCATTCATTTGCAGTTCCATCTGGTAAAACAGGATTAATCATTCTAGGGATAATCCCTTCAGGAGGAGGTTGGGTAGCCAACTCCTCAAGGCAGGCTGGAGGTGGGGTGGCTATGTTCTCAGGGCAGACTATTACAAGGTTATCTAGAGAAGACTCAGCATGACCTAAGGGTTTCAACCTCACCCCTGACATCATTATCAATCCATATGTCACCATCCCATTTTTCAGGGTCCCACTCCTTTCCAATCAATGCCTTCACTTTAATGGCAGACACCATGCAACACTGAGATTTCAGTTTACATTGTAAAGTTGCTACTCTAACAATAAGATTCTGAGTCTGATTTTCAGAGATCTCAAGTCTACGGCTACAGGAAATAAGATTTTTCTTCAGGATACTCATAGAAACTTCTACATGTCAGATGACACTTAAGCTTCTCGTTTGAAGCCTTAAGCCCATCCCTTTCACTCCTTAATGTATCCAGTGTATCTAACAACAACCAGCCAACATCTCTATTTCTCTTATTTCCATAAAACTCTGTAAAGGTGCCAGAAACATTATCCCCCAGAGCCTGGCTTCGTACAAGTGAAGCATTAGGAGAATCAAATGCTGATATTTTGACTATCTCTCTTGCCAACTCCATGGTTTGGGAGTGTCATTCTGAATACGGAAATCAGAGTTCTTAGTGCCTTTGAGTCCAGTCAGAGTAGAAAACTATTCATAAAAACCCATTTTTAAGATTCTGTTTCTTAAGAACCACTCCTGGTACCAAAAAAATGTATTAGGGTTCTCTGGAGAAACAGAATCAACAGGGGACACTCGCAAATATTAAATGTATAAAACTGTCTCACATGACTGTAGGAACGCAGAGTCCAAAATTCGCAGGGCAGGCTGTGAAGCCAATGATTCCAATAGAGGTTCTGGGCGAACTCCACAGGAGAGAACCTGTCTCTTTTGAATCCTCCTTAAAAGGTTTCCAGTGATTAAATTAAGCAGCACTCATTGCAGAAGACACTCCCCTTTGCTGATTACAAGTGGAAACAGCTGACATGATCATGATTTAATTCTATGAAATGTTCTCACTGCAACAGACAGGCCAACACTTGCCAACCAGAGAAACAGGTACCACCATTTGGCCAAGTTGATACATGAACCTGACCATGACAGTAGTATATTAAAATCTTCTATTAATGTAGAACCATCCATTTCTACCTTCAGATATATCACTATTTGCTTCATATATTCAGGGGCTCTGCTGTTCTTGGTGTATATATATATTTATAATTGTGACATCTTCCTGCTGAATTGTCTTCTATCAGTAATAATGTTTACCTTTGTCTAGCGTAACTGTTTTTCTTCATCTATTTTATCTGATATTAGTATAGCTATCTCAACCCTCTTTTGCTTACTACTATACATATTCCCATCCTTTCATGTTCAACCTACTTGTATCTTTGAATTTAAGGTGAGTCTTTTACACACAGCATACATTTGGGTTATGCTTTTTTTTTTTTTATCTGTTTTGCCATTCTCTACCTTTGACTGGAGAGTTTAATCCATTTACATTTAATGTTGCTACTGAAAATGTAAGAATTTCTTCTGTCATTTTGCTATTTAGCATTGGTATGTCTTATACTTTTTTTGTTCTTCAGTTCTTCCATTAATGTCTCATTTTATATTCTCTTAATTTTTGTTTCATACCATATTGAATGTCTTCTCTTTTCTATTTAGAGATGTTTTTCATCTTTTTCCTTGTGGTTACCATGGGGTGAAAATTTAACATCCTAGATATAAAACTGTCATATTTGGTTTGATACCAACTTAACTTCAATAGCCTATATGTATAAAAATACATAAAATTTTCCTATATTCCTGTTCCCCCAACTTTTTAAAGCTTGGTACATTGTGTGCCGAAAGCCATAGATGTATCATTACTTTTTATTCATTTGCATTTTAGCACCTGTAGGAAAAGAGGTGGAGTTACATACCAAACAGTACATTACAATAATATTGGCATTTGTAATTACCTTTGTGGTTACCTTTACAGCACGCAGGGTTTCTTTCTTTATGTTGCTGTGAACCACTGTCAAGTGTCCTATACTATCAGGCTGAAGAATCCCCTTTAGCAT
Organism: Tamandua tetradactyla; assembly: GCF_023851605.1. Lineage (NCBI taxonomy): Eukaryota > Metazoa > Chordata > Mammalia > Pilosa > Myrmecophagidae > Tamandua > Tamandua tetradactyla. Next base: position 41,300,053 of record NC_135345.1, on the reverse strand, counting down.
TGCTTGTAGGGCAGGTCTAATGGTGAAGAACTCCCTCAGCTTTTCTTTGAGATATCATAATTGCTCCCTCATTTTTTAAAATTTATTTTTTAAACATAATAACATACAAACATGAACATTCTTACCATATGAACATTCCATTCTTGATATATAATCAACTCACAATATCATCACATAGTTGTATATTCACCATCATGATCATTTCTTAGAACATTTGCATCAATTCAGAAAAAGAAAAAAGAAAAAGAATTCATATATACCATACCCCTTACCCCTCCCTTTCACTGATCACTAGCATTTCAATCTAATAAATTTGTTTTAACATTTGTTCCCATTATTTATTTATTTTTATCCATATTTACTCATCTGTCCATAAGGCAGATAAAAGGAGCATCAGACAAGGTTTTCACAATCACACAGTCACACTGTGAAAGCTATATCATTATACAATCATCTTCAAGAAACATGGCTACTGGAACACAGCCCTACATTCTCAGGCCCTTTCCTCCAGCCTCTCCATTATACCTTAACTAAAAAGGTGATATCTATATAATGTGTAAGAATAACCTCCAGGATAACCTCTTGACTGTGAAATTTCTCAGCCACTGACACTTTATCTTGCCTCATTTTCTCTCTTCCCCCTTTTGGTCGAGAAGGTTTTCTTAATTCCTTGATGCTGAGTCCCAGCTCATTCTAGGATTTCTGTCCCACGTTGGCAGGAAGGTTTACACCCCTGGAAGTCATGTCCCATGTGGGAGTGAGTTTGCTTGCTGTGTTGGTTGAGAGAGAGAGGCCACATCTGAGCAACAAAAGAGGTTCTCTGGGGTTGACTCTTTATCATCACAATCGACTTTTTATCTTTTTTTGTGAAAAATAACATATTACTTTAAAAATAAGCAATAATGGAGGGAACTACCTGAAAATGTAGAACTGTGTTCCAGTAGCCATGTTTCTTGAAGATGACTGTATAATGATGTAGCTTTCACAATGTGACTGTGTGATTGTGAAAACCTCGTGTCTGATGCTCCTTTTATCTACCTTATCAATAGACGAGTAAAACATAGGGGATAAAAATAATAATGGGGGAACAAATGTTGAAATAAATTTAGATTGAAATGCTAGTGATCAATGAAAGGGAGGAGTAAGGGGTATGGTATGTATGATTTTTCTTGTTTTCTTTTTTTTTCTTTTTCTAAATAGATGCAAATGTTCAAGAAATGATCATGATGATGAATATGCAACTATGTGATGATATTGTGAATTACTGAATATGTATGCAGAACGGAATAATTAAAAGTTAAGAATGTTTGCATTTGGTGTTTTTGGTATTTTAAAAACAATTTTTAAATTAATTTAAAAAATAAAAGTAAATAAAAAGGGGAACAAATGTTAAATTTAGTAGATTGAAAAAAATAAGCAATAAATAAATATGCAAAAAGCAACAAATTTCAAAGTGCAGCACAACAATTAGTTGTAGAACATATTTCAGAGTTTGGTATGAGTTAGAATTCCACAAGTTTAGGTGTTTACTTTTAGCTGCTCTGAGACTAAAAGAAATATCAATTTAATGATTCAGCAACCATATTTGTTTGTTAAACCCTACCTTCTCTGTATAACTCCGCCATCACCTTTGATCTTTCTATCCCACTCTTTAGGGGTATTTGGGCTATGGCAATTCTAGCTTTTTCATGTTGGAAGGGACTGTCAATAATATGGGGTAGGGAGATGGAACTAGCTGATGTTCTGGAGAGGCTGCCCCTCTGTATTTCAAGACTTACGTGGTCCAGGGACCCATCTGGAGGTTGTAGGTTTCTGGAAAGTTATCTTAGTGCATGGAACCTTTGTACAATCTTATATATTGCCCTAGGTGTTTTTTAGGGTTGGCTGGAATGACAGCAAACTACTTTTGCTGCTCAAATTGTCCCAGCTTTGGCCACTGGGAGCTCCTGTCATCCTCTGACATACCAATGTGTTCATTTTTCCTGAGCACTTCCTTACTTTCTGGCAGTACAAGATAACTCCAGACTTATCTTGACATATTTCTTCCCCCAGTCCTAGAACCACCTATTTCTCCAAGGAGCCCTGGCTCTTTTTACTGAAGAATTATATTAGAAACAAAGATCTTGGTACTATGTTGAATCTTATTTCTATAACCACCATGTGTGAGTCAGATGCAGCCAAAGTCTGGACTTGGCATTTGTTAACCACTGCTTTTCGTGATTTTCCTTCTTGAGTTTTCAGTAGATGGCAGGACTGTGTTACTGCAATGTTTCGTTTGTTTTCTCACTCTCATCCAAAGAGGAGGTAGGCCTGAGGATCCAGACTAGTTAGAAACCGTTGTACACACCCAGAAATCCATGTTCTTTAACCCTGATTCAGTATTGCTGGGTGGGGTCTTTTTTGTTGTTGTATAATATAACATATATGCAAATCAAAGAAAGAAAAAAGCAGTAGTTTTCAAAGCACTCTTCAACAAGTTTTATAGGACAGATCCCACAGTTTGTTCATGGGCTACCATATCATCATCTCACATTCTTCCTTTCTAGCTACTCCAGAATACAGGAGGCTAGAAGGAATAAATATTTTTTATCATCACAACTGACTTTTTTTCTTTTTTGTGAAAAAGAACGTATATACAAAAAAGCAATAAATTTCAAAGCACAGCACAACAATTAGTTGTAGGACAGACCTCAGAGTTTGGCATGGGCCACAATTCCACAATTTTAGGTCTTCATCTCCAGCTGCTCTAAGCTACTGGAGACCAAAAGAAATATCAATATAATGACTCAGCAATCATACTTGTTTGTATAACTCCACTATCACCTTTGATTTTTCTCCCACACTTTAGGGGCATTTGAGCTATGTCTATTACAACTTTTTCATGTTGGAAGGGGCTGTCAGTATAAGGGGTAGGGAGATGGAACTAGCTGATGTTCTGGAAAGGCTGGCCCCTCTAGGTTTTAGGATTTATCTGGTCCAGGGAACCATCTGGAGGTTGCAGGTTTCTAGAAAGTTACCCTAGTGCATGGAACTTTTGTAGAATCTTATATATTGCCATAGGTGTTTTTTAGGATTGGCTGGAATGTTCAGAATGGCTTTTATAAAGGGGAATTTAATAGTTTAGAGGTTCATGGTTCTCAGCCTATGGAAATGTCTAAAGTAAGCCATTCAGGGAAAGATACCTTAATTCAGGAAAGGGTGATGCATCTGGAATACCTCTGTCAGTAGAAGGCACACTGATCCCTTGCTGGTCCCTTGTTCTTGGGCTCCTTGCTTTCAGCCTCTGTTCCTGTGGGGGTTCCTCACTTTGCTTCTCTGAAGCTGATGTCATCTCTTAGCTCCCCTTGGCCCTCTACAGGTTCTGGTTTGTTTAACATCTTATGGCAACGCCTGCGGGGCTCCAAGAATCTCCAGACCCCATGTCTCTGTTTTCCATGTGTCTGTAACTGTGTTAGCTCTGTGGTGAACTGTCAGATCATCTCTGACAGAAATGTTTCCTATTTTAAAGGATTCCAGTAAACTAAACAAGATCCACCTGGAGTGGGTGGAGTCACATCTCCATCTAAGCAAAGGTCACACCCACAATTGGGTAGGTCACATCTCCACGGAAATAATCTAATTAGGTTTCCAACCTACAGTGTTGAGTAGGGATTAAAGGAAATGGTTGTTCCCACAAGACTGAATCAGGATTAAAACCTGGCTTTTCTAGGGCACATGATACTTTCAAACCAGCACATTCCACCCTCTGGACCCCAAGAAAGACATGTTTTTCTCATATACAAAATACATCTACTCCACATTTCCTAATATAACTTACGTAGATAGTTTGATTGAACACCATAAGTACTTGGAATCTCAGGTAGGACATGAGATTTTGTTGGTTTGTCCAGAGTGATGCCCCGATGAATCACAGAGTGATTCGATCAGTTGAAAAGTATTTGCAAAGCCCCCTTCAGGGAATGGTGAGAACGGGGAAAATTCAACTTCCCCAAGTTGAATTCTTGATATTCTCACAAGCAGTGTGGACAACCAAAGCTAGAGGCTGAGACCCCAGTCTTGGGATTTGTTCATATGAAACTTAACTCCACAAAGGATAGGTCAAGTCTACTTAAAATTTAGGCCTAAGAGTCACCCCCAAGAGAGCCTCTTTTGTTGCTCAGATGTGGCCTCTCTCTCCAGCCAACACAACAAGCAATCTCACCACCCTTCCCCTCTCTGCGTGGGACATGACTTCCAGGGGTGTGGATCTTCCTGGCAATGTGGGACAGAAATCCTAGAATGAGCTGAGACTCAGCATCAAGGGATTGAGAAAAACCCTAGAATGAGCTGAAACTCAGCATCAAGGGATTGAGAAAGTCTTCTAGACCAAAAGGGGGAAGAGTGAAATGAGACAAAGTGTCAATGGCTGAGAGATTCCAAACAGAGTCGAGAGGTTATCCTGGAGGTTATTCTTATGCATTAAGTAGATATCACCTTGTTATTCAAGATGTAATAGAGAGGCTGGAGGGAACTGCCTGAAAATGTAGAGCTGTGTTCCAGTAGCCATGTTTCTTGAGGATGATTGGATAATGATATAGCTTTCACAATGTGACTGGGTGATTGTGAAAACCTTGTGTCTGATGCTCCTTATATCTACCTTGTCAACAAACGAGTAGAACATATGGACTAAAAATAAATAATAGGGGGAACAAATGTTAAAATAAATTTAGTTTGATATGCTATAGTGATAAATGAAAGCGAGGGGTAAGGGGTATGGTAGGTATAATCTTTTTTTTTCTGTTTTCATTTTCTTTTTCTATTGTCTTTTTATTTCTTTTTCTGAATTGATGCAAATGTTCTAAGAAATAATATGCAACTAAGTGATGATATTGTGAATTACTGATTATATTTGTTAATATTTTATTTTGTTTGTTAAATTTTCTTTAATTAATAAATAAATTAAAAAAAATACATCTACTCCATCACAATATCAGAAACCATTTCAGTAACAATACAATACAAAGTTAAAACCACTATAAAATCTCATCAAAGTCAACTACAGACACAGTCTGTTCTAAGGCAAAAATTCTCCCCTGGTTGTGAACCTGTGAAACTTAGAACAAGTTATCTGCTGCCAATATATAAAGGAGGGACAGTTGTAGGATACATATTCCCATTTCCAAAGGGATAAATTGGAAGAAACACAGGGGTCACTGAACCCATAGTTCTGGAAACCATAGCAAACACCATTAGATTTCAAAGTCTGAGAGTCATTTATTCTTGGGGCTTTAGAAAACAGCAATACCACCCTTTTGAAGGGGCCTATGCAGTGGCCTTGCTTTCTCTCCAAATGCTGGAGTATTTTGCAACACTGGGGCCCGTTGGGACCACCTTTCACTCAGCACCATCCTCTCCAAGCTTTGGGGCAGTACCCAGGCTGTCTGCCATCTCTGGGACACATGCTCAACCCCTCCAGAACAATGGGGTGGCAACCAGGCTCCCCTCAACCTCCCGTTTATGTGCTCCATGCTCTCTGAGGTCTGAGGTGGCACAGCTCTTCCTGAACAATGAAGTGGAAGGCCCACCCTCTGCTTCTGGGGCAGACTCACCCTTTCTATGTGTATGGGTTGGTCTGTTCTCCTGGCCCAAGGTTTCCTGGCTCCAGACTTTAACTACCATGGTTCTGCCTCTGAAGATATTTTTCTATCACTTCGTCGCTCTTATGTCCCTTTTAGTCCAGACTGGCAGTGGTTCCATTTATGCAGATCCTACAACACTCTTGTTGGTTTTAATGCAACAGGCTGGGCTCATGCCCATTATACAAAATAACTTTTCAGTCCTTCCTGGATAACCCCATGTCAAATGCTCACTTGTCCTATAATGGCTGATTGTGCCCATATTTGGTTAAACCCTCATGGGGGGAGGTCTCCCTTTTTGGAAGCCCAGAATTTTCCAGAACATCAATTTCTGATTTCTTTGTACTCGAGAGTTAAGTTCTCAACTTGTCTTTTTCCTCTTGCATTTTACCACAAACTACAAGGAGCAGCCAGGCTGCATTTTCCATATTTAGTTTGGAAATTTCCTCAGCTAATTATCCTAGGTTGTCACCTTTAAATTCTAATTTCCATTCAACAGCAGGACACAATTTTGGAAGATTCTGTGCCACTTTAAAACAAGGATCACTTTCCTTCTAGTTTGCAATAACATACGCATCATTTCTGTCTACAGCCTCATCAAAGATATATTTAGCGTCCACATTTCTAAAAACAGTCTTTTTAAAGTAGTTCAGGCCTTCTCTATCAAATCCTTACAATTTCACCAGAATCTTCCCCTTATCCATTTAAAAAGCTGTTCCAACATGTTTGGTATTTGCAAACCGCAGCATCCCTCTTCTCTGGTACCAAATCTGTTCTAGTTTGCTAAGTTGCCAGAATGTGATATACCAGAAACGGAATGGTTTTTAAAAAGGGGAATTTATTAAGTTGCAGGTTTACAGTTCTCAGCCTATGGAACTGTCCAAATTAAGGCATCCAGGGAAAGACCCCTTAATTAAAAAAAGGGTGATGCATCTGAAATGTCTGTCAGCAGGGAAGGTACGCTAGTCCCTTGTTCCTGGGCTCCGTGTTTCTGTTCCTGTGGAGTTTCGTCACTTTGCTTCTCTGGGGCTGGCTTTCAATTCTTGGTTCCCCTTGGCTCTCCCCAGGTTCTGGCTTGCTTAACATCTCATGGCAATGGCTGCTGGGCTCCAAGCATCTCCAAACATCTGCCTTTCTGTTCTCTACCTGTCAGCTCTGCTGTGAAGTTTCTGTTGGCTCTGAGGCTTCTGTCGTTTCTCTAGGCTCTGTCATTTCTGTCTCTATCAAAAATGTTTCCTCTTTTAAAGGATTCTAGTAAACCAATCAAGACCCACCTGGAGTAGGTTGATCACATCTCCATCTAATTAAAGGTCACACCCACAATTAGGCACATCACATCTCCATGGAGATCATCTAATCAAATTTCCAACCCACAGCACTGAATAGGGATTGAAGGAAATGGTTGCTCCCACAAGATTGGATCAGGATTAAAACCTGGCATTTCTAGGGTACACAATACTTTCTAATCAGCACAATCCCCAAGTAGGGCATTCTAACCTTATCTATGATAGCACCACACACCACCTGTTCTTTAACAATGAGACAAGGCACCATCCCCAGATAGATCTGCTTGGAGCAGTGTTGGCAACCTCCATTTCCCAGGCTGAGAAAACCAATGACTCAGGTAATATACAGTTTGCCCCAGGGGCTCCTGTAGGAACAACTGACAGAACTAACTTTTCCTTCTCTGCCTTTTTAAATATGAATCAAAGAATATACTGCATCTGTGGCACTTCTGCTTACCCCAGCCTCCCTCTGAAGTGGAAGGGCCTCTGTGGACTCAGATATGTGATTCCAAAGCTAAGTGCTGCATCTGATAATGCCTCCATTCCTTTCCCTATCACCACTGAGTTCCTCCCTTACTGCAGGAGTGCTCTCCACCTTGTTCCTCTCCTAGCATATCTGGGCATCAGCATCTTCGCTGGACTGGCGGCTACCTCCATTTACCTAACAGCCAACTTGTCACAGGCCATGTAAAGAGATATCCAACAACGAGCTGACTTGGTGCTAAGAGTACAAAAACAACTAGACTCCCTTGCTGGGGCAGTACTCCAAAATTCGAGGGCCCTGCATCTCCTAATCACTGCTCATTGGGAACTGTCTTTTCTTGAATGATCGTTGCTATTCTCTAAGAAGTTGTGAGCTCAGGGAGTTAGTGAGTTGCAGTATTAGGTAAGCTTGGTCCCTGTTCCCTTGCCTCAGCAGACACAAATAATAAAGCTGCTTACTTCACCCTCTGTGGCTGACTCCCACTGTCAAGGACACTGAGAAGGGCCCCTTGCTCAGGTCGGGGTCTCCCCAGTAACAAAATTAATGAACTTTCCAGTGCTCTTTCATTTATTTCTAGTTTCATTCCATTGTGGTCAGAGAAGATACTTATATGAGATCAATCTTTTCAAGTTTATTGACACTTTTGTGACATGAAAATGTTTTGAACTCATACCTGCTGAAAGGGCCAGAGGGACCCTCCGGGTCACCAGACACATTTTAAAAGCTGTTTTCTTAGATTACCTCACAAACTCACTCTAGCACTAATATTCTGTAATTTAATTTCTGAGATCCTATTGACTGTTTTGAGAATTAAGATTATCAAAATACTAGCAAAGAATGTGAGGTACTAGGTAGAAATATATTGAATTCACGATAAAAGAACAACTGAAAATGTTTTTTATTACAAAGCCAATTGTAATCAATTCAGTAACTCCAATCTATATATACAAGTTCAAAAAGATGACTCTACTATAGGATTTGTCACATGCATTACAATTACATGATTATATCTCCTCACTACTGGCTTGCAAGCTTTGAAAGAGGGAATTAAGCTGTAACCCATTTTATATCTCCTGCCTTCTGGATAATACTTGACACATAATAAGCACTAAATAAATTTTTTTGGATGAACTGAATTGCATAGACGCATAAAACTTACATATTCTATCACCTGTTCTAAAATCCATAACAAATTGTTTAATCAACTTTCAGCAACTTTTTAAAAAATCGCTATCATAGTCCTATAAATATCATCTATGCGGGCATTTTAAAAATACACCTTTATAAACTTTACAGATTACATCACCTGATATACAGATGATGTCAGATTCGTCACCCGATGTGACATCTCATTAATGAGGGAAACACAATGTCACAGCTGTGCCTAGCTCTTTTTCTTCTTAGATTTGAGGTTGAAGATGCCCTCAGAGTAGGTAAAGAGGAATAGAACTGTCCTCCCCGATGCAAGTGGGCAAGCTTCATAGTCTTCATCATACATAGCACTTACATGTTATACACAGACATCCCAGACCACGAATCTGCAGGGAGGAGTACCTCTGGGAAACAAGTCTGGAGGGCGTGAGCATCTCGCCTCTCTACCCACGGAGCAGGGCGGGGAGGGCAATAACTGGTCCAGTCATAAGGGGATTCAGCTTCCTCCGGACAAGAGGCGCCTACTTCCCAGAAGCTGCGCCTCGGGCGGTGTCTGACTAAACTCTGAGCCAAGAGCCCAGCGGGCGGGTCGAATCCACAAAGATGCACGCCCCGCGCGGGCCGGGACTGACCCGCAGGTTCGGTGGACTAAAAGCCGAGGTCGGCCCTCCCTCCTGTTGGGGAGACCGGAAGGGGGCCACGGGCTTCCGGCCGCCTCCTGCGGCAGCTTGCTAGGTGCCGGAGGCCCTGGCGGACCCACTGCGTACGCGGCCACCTTCTCAACGCCAAAAGCCGGACAGCTAAGACTCCCGGCTCCCAGAAGCTAATGAGTCTGGGCCTGGCTCCGACCTCCCGGTTCCACTGCACTCCAGAAGCCGGGTACCCGCAAGACGCGCCGCCCTGGGCCTAGCGGTGGAATAAAGCATGTAGCACCACCCCGCGCCGCTGGCGGCAGGGGCGTGGCCACTGAGCTGGCCGGCTGGGATTCGCACAGGATCGGCCCGGGGCGGGGACGGCCCCTCCTGGTCACGTAGCCCCGCCCCTGTTTCCCCGCCCCGGGAGTCTGCAGGAGACAGGGGCCGGACCACGCAGGCTGTGTCTGGCAGGAGGGGGAGCTGGGATGCAGTTGAGCGCTGAATCTGGGAGGGTCTGGATGCGAGGGAATGAAACCTCCGCCCTCTAGGGCAGAAGTCCTTAAATACGGGCTCGGGCCTGGGACTCGGGGTGCGGCGCTTGGCAGCCTGAGGCGAGGAGTGTTCTTTGAGTAGGGATCAGGCGTCGGAGAACGCGGGTGCAGAAGCTGCAGCGGTCGGAGCGCCCGGTAAAGAGCGGACGCTGTGCTTGGTGCTGGAAGAGGGTAAGCGCCTGACCTGGGCTGGCCCCTCCGCCTTCTCCCCGGGACACTCCAGAGCCCCGGCCAGAATGAGGAGACAGTGGCGTGGAACTGTGAACGCTGATCCCGGTCGTCCCCGCTTCCGGCCCCCAGGGCTTCCTGTCTCAAAACCCTGGTCTCCTGGTGGGCTCAGGGTGGGAAATGCCTTTTGGACTGACTGCCTTCGGGATGGGTTACCGCCTTCTGGATAGGTTACCATGGGCTTTTTATTGAAGACGTGTGAGTCTTCAACCCGTTTTCTGGCTTGAAGCAAATGAGATATCCCCGCCTCCCCAGAAAGCCGTAATCCCACCGAAGAAAGCGGTCTCTCGTTAGGGACCCCATTTTGGCCTCAGAGTCAGCCTTTTGTGTTTAGAGTCTACAAACCTGGGTGCTGCTGCTTTTCTGGTGTCTCTGGCAGCTCCTCTTAAAAGATCAAAAGGCAAACAAAGCCACGAAACTTTTTTGAGGGCGAAATCCCAAGACATTCTATCGTGCTATCCATGAGGATTTACCCTGGAATCTGTTTGGCCGCCCCACAATTTAATTGCTCTATTTGGAGTTAGGGAAGGCCTTTCTTGGGTGCTACAGGAGTCCATATTTGAGTGAGGCCTTAAAAAATTACACATCCCAATTCTAAGAGTTTTGAGAATTCTGATGTACAGAGAAGTTCACTTGCAGGAAGCTTTTCAGGAATATACGGAGAAGTATCTGTCTTTGCATACATTGTCCACTGACTGACGTCAAAGACACAGTAAGTCTTTGAGTTTCTTCAGATCCCCCAAGAAGTGGAGAACAGAAGTCTGGTCTGTTACTTCAGGGTGTTCTGGAAATGAAAGAGCTGACTGTCTGCTCTAAGATGTGCTTGTTTTAGTACCAGCATCTAATTTAAGGTAAGCGGTAGAAACCATGGTTGAAAGGATCACGTCTTCTCCCAGTGCTATACTCCTTTCTCTAGCATAAATGTTATGTAGGAATAAGTATACACCATTTCCCTCTTCCATTTGCACAGCTTTTTATGATATCCTTTAGATAAAAAGGTAACAAATCTTTCTTACTGATTACATATTTGCCAAAGCAGTGGAGGTGAGGAAGAGGCTTCTGTTAGTATTTAATTTTTAAAAGTGACTAAGGTGATGGGTGTAATTGATAAATGCAATCAAAATGCCCATTGCTTTAGCTCCTGGGTATGTTAGGCACTTATACACTGTCTACCGAAAAGGGGTAGGAGAATTGGTCATATTCTGCTTAGATTGTGGTAGGGCTTTCATTATATGTTAGCAACATCCTCTAAATTGAAATATTGATCTGAATTTATGAAATTTTAGATAAAGAGTAGTTTTGGAATGGCTTAGTTTGTTGTGACTTTCTCAAAATACATTGGTAAAAACTAATTTGAAAATGACTCATACAGTAAGTAAACAGTCCCATTTCTCTGACTGCACAGTAGAGTCAGAGGGTATATAAAAGTAGAAATTGAAAATGAAATCAAGACACCTGTGTCATGCAAAGTATATCACCAGCACAGTATCAAATTCATATTAAGTTTATTGAGGATTTTGTTGAAACTTCCAGTTGACAGTTAATTTGGATTTGTACTTATGGTACATCCAACTTCAGTAATTTTCCTATTTTCATCTATAAGCCATACTTCATATAAAATAGGAAAGAATACCCAAAATGATGTCATAAAACACATCCACCTGGATAATACAAATCTATCTGCCTTCAATATTTTACCTCATTTGCTGTGTATGATGCAGGTTGAAAATATGGTTCACAATGAAAATGGAGAAGAAGTAACTTTAAGAAGACATGCTGAATTTCTACCTAAAGAAAAGAGAGAATGATAGGATTCTAGCCAGTCACTGCAAAAATACCTTGATGAGATATCTGAATGAAAGCTATTTAATCAGCAGTCTTCTCAAAAAAAAAAAAGAGAGAGAGATTCTAGTGGAGAGTTAGTTGTTCATTTAATTAATATTTATTGAGAGCCTGCCTTTCCAGGTACTAAGGGTAGTAACAATGAACAGAAGCTGATAAGAACTGTTAGCCTGGATTCCCTTAATTAAACCAACCTCCTTGAACCCAGTAATTGCATCAAGTAGGCATTCAATCCATGTTTATTACAGGAGTGTTAGCAGAATTTGTCTTGATTGAGATTGAGGGCATAAAACTGTGCTGATAACCTTTTGGTAATGAGATTAAGTGGTAACCCAGAAAGATACTCTATTCCCAAAGTACTCTCAGATTCCACTTTTTAGGTATTATTTAGATGCAGTGGTTTTAATTAGAGAGGAAGGCTGGCTAGCTGAGCAGTTAGTCTTACAATGTGGTAGTTCTTCAGGATCATCAAAGGTCAGGATTTGATCTTTCAGCCTTACAAATTTGAAAGGTAGATTTGTTCCCATGGACCCAGAATTAATCAAGTTTTAGATTTTATTTATGATAATCAAGCTCTTAAGAGACTGGTGACTATCTAGAATGCAACTGTACTATTACACTAGGAGAATTTGATGCCAATGCCTAGAATATTTGTGTTTCTAGTTTAAGCCATCCCTTTCTATTATGGTTCTTGGGAATTTGAATTTATAAAGCAGCATAGCATCAGAACAAAGAATCTTTAGGGTATAAGTCATTCAAGCATGAAAAAGCCCTTTTTTGCTCCACCTCTCTGAAGCTAGAAAATTCCTAACCCCCATATTCCATGTCACTTTCCTCTCGATAGTGCTGAAATAAATACTGTGCAGTTTTTGTTCTTGACTCCCTTTTCCAGGCTGATAATCACCTATGTTCACATGTTTCTTTCTTCAGTGGAGTTTATTATATTTTAGTTATGTTAATATCAACATAACTTTATCATTGTTTTAAACTATTTCACCTGAAGTTGTTAAATTATGGCCTCATGGATTGCTATGGTTATACTTTCCCCTGAGGGGCATTCAAGACTTCACAGTTTAATTATTTGGAGACAATTAGTCTCACTTAATATCCGCTTTTTAGTCCAACAAGGCATTCTCCTCATTTTTCTGGACTCTTTTTTTTTTTCCTGGTATCTGAGCCCTTACTTATTCCCTCCCTCTCCTGTGGAATGTCCTTCTCCACTTACCTTTTCTTTCTAAATCCTATTCATTCTTGAGGCCAAGCTCAAGCTCATGTTCTCCACCTCCCTTGAAACCTTACTTGATTTTTTTTCTTTTGGACTTTAACACCAATTTTGCCATTTAATTGTTTATATTGTGGTGTATAATTTAACCACTTTACCAAGGTGTGAATAACTGCTTTTCTTCTTTTAAGTCAGCTTGTAAGTTAGCTTCTCAAAGAGTTCTTCTCTAATTACCATATCTAAAGTGGTTCTTTCTCTGCACTTATTTTCTTTATGTGGAACTTATCAATATTTAATTTATTTAAATATTTTTTATTGTTTGTACTGAATTTCAAATGTAGGATTTGTATGTGTATGTGTGTGTGTGCATGGTCCAAGAATTGAAGCCAGATCTCCCACAGGGAAGGCGAGCATTCTACCACTGAACCACCTGTGCACCCCAAACTACTATTATCTTGATTGTTTGCTCCCCTACTAGAATATAAGCTACGTAAGGGCAAAGACTGCCTCTGGTTTGTTATATCCATAGTACTGAGAACAATAGTGGCTGTTCTGTGGTAGGATATTTAATAAATATTTTTTATTACATTATTTCCCCAAATAAAGTACTTAAGGTTCAGGATCTATACTTCTCTATGGCTAAACTCTCCACCATGCCCACACAGTAGGCCTTTAAATTGGGAATATTACTTTTTATGAGGAAGGAAAAGGGAGTAGGTCTGGAGGAAGGTGAAGTAAATTTTCTGAAATTAGATGCTAAGCCTTTTCTGTTGCACAGGTAGGGGTGGCAGCAGTGAATGCTGGAGGCACACCTTGGTAAGCCTACTTAGGGCTCAGCTGTTTCCACCCACAGTGGGGGCTTTCCAAGAGAATTTTCCCCTGAACTTTAGCCACTGAGAAATTCCAGTGCACTCTCTTCCAATTTTAGTCAGGGTTTTCCAGAGAAACAAAACCAACAGATATATAAATATAAAAAGAACTGTAGGAGTTGCCTCACGTGACTATGGGGATTGGTTAGTCCAAATTCCATAGAGAGGGAGGTGTAAGTTGGAAACGCCAATAAAGGCGAAGTTCAGTTTCCTGGAGAGACTGGCTGGCTGAAGTATAGGCAGAAATTCTTTCTGACTTATGAAGTCCTTTCTGACTTCTGAAATCCTCCATTCTGACTTTTAAGACTGCCAGTAAATTAGATGCTGCTGAGGTCAGTCTCCTTTGTTGATTGCAGATGTAATTAGCCATAGATGCAAATGCAATCAGTTGACATAGATGTAAACCCATCTTGAAATTCCTCCACAGTAACAATCAGGCCCATGCTTGCTTGATCAAACAACTGGACACCATAACCTAGCCAAAGTTGCACAATAAATTAATCATCACCTCTCCCCTCATGCAGTCTCCATGTGTATTGAGCACTCATTGGCTGGAGATTAGTAAAGGGTAGAACTGAAAAGAAAGGAAGGATGGATAGTTGCCAAAAGAAAGTGTTCCTAAATTGAGTATTTTTGTTGAAATTAATCTTGTAGTCCTAAAAATTTAATAGGAATATATTTAGGTCATTAAGGAGAGAATCTACCAGATTTAGTAAGGACAACATTTCCTGGTAAGTGTCTCCACAAAGTGGAAAACAGAGCAACGGTTTAAAAGAAAAGTGGGTGATGGAGGAAGCCCTCCATGTCTTGAAATGGAAAGGTGTTTAGAATACATTAAATGTAAATGGTCTTTAGAAATAGTGTATATGGTATGCTACCATTAAAATTTACATATAGAATTATTAGGATATATATGTATTTAGCTGCATAAATAAACACTGGATGGATACACATGAGTTGGGGGATTGAATAAATAGGGATGGGATAGAGGTGAGACATTTAAGGGTATATACCTTGTTATGCAGATTTAATATTTGAACTATATGAATAAATTATTCAAAACAAAAAATGAATAAAATAAAAAACATTTCTTTATATAGCACTAGGAATATTACTTTCTTGAGTATAATCATGATAGATCTGCCCAATTTTATTATTTTGCTAAAATTCTATTCCTTTTTATAGTTTTTTTAAAGTCATTAGGGACCAGATTCTATGAATTGATATCTGCTGATCGTGGCCACTAAGGAATGATTTATAAACCAGAGTAATTGTTTATTAATACAGTGGGACTGCAAACAAACTAGGATATGTATATGGATTGGTCTGCTCATTCTCTTCCAACAGGGAAATCCACCCAGGGGCCTAATGTTATTTGATTAATACAGATTTAGATCACAGGTGTTGGATAATCTTAAAGAACGCTATCATTGTGCTTTGTGCATTGTATTAGTCAGAGTTCTCTAGAGAAACAGAATCAACAGGATATATATTACCACATTTTCTTTTAAGAAACTAGCTCATGCAATTGTGGGGGTCAACAAATTTGAAATCTGTAGGGAGAGCCTGGAGTTTGGAAATTCAGAAAGGAGTAGATGGTAAAGTTTTCTTCTATAAACCACAGTTCTTTAGAATTCAAGTAACTGTGATATCTGTATTTATATGATTTTTTTTCCTTCCTTGCTTTAATTTTTCAATTGGTTTGTGAAACGTATTGTACAAACAGGCTTTACGATATTTCTTAGATTTTTTTTTAGTATGTCTATGGATAAGCCAACTTAAATAGCCATTTTAGGTGGTTAAGATTCCCATATGTAATTGTAAAAATATTTATATCTTCATATTTTCCTTAAATCAGGAAAATAGTAACATAGGTCATTACTATAGCAATGTAGATATCTGTAAGAACTTTGTACTTGATATTTTGAGAACATTCAGTTTTGACAGCTGATCAAATGATATCTAAGTTAGTGTTTAATACTTAGAATATAAGAACTTTGCTATTTGAATGTGTGGATTTTTTTCTTTGTTGCCTTAATTTTAAATTGGTTTATGAAACTTACTGTGCAAACACAGGCTTTACAATGATTATATGGATACTTTATTTAAATATGCCTATGGTTAAGCTAAGATATGCATTGTTGGTGGTTCTAAGTGTATTGCTTGTTTTCTTAAATAAAAAAAAAAATTAACACACGCACAAAAACCCCACAGTTCTTGCTCTTAGGTCTTTCATCTTATTGGATGACCCTCTCTCACCACCACCACCACCACACACACACACAACTGAGGATAATCATCTTTGCTTAAAACCAACAAATTGTAGATGCTAATCACATCTACAAAATACCTACACAGCATCCTCCAGGCCAGGACTTGATGAAACAAATGAACACCATAACATTAAGACAGGTTGACACATAAAATTAACCATTACATGCATCTTTGTTTATAATAGGGATACACTTACCAGGCATTGTAATTAGGCCAGCCGTCCAGAGTACCTTCTTTAATGCATTCAGGAGTTTACCAACAAATTCTTAAATTCTCTAGTTACCATTTTCCTTCTCTTGGGAATCCATGAAAGGGCTAAATTGCGTGAATTCTGAGGTCTTAGAGAGGACTCTAAGAATTCTAATCAGTTTGACAGTTGTCATTCTCATTATAAATGGATAAATTCATTATTAGTGTGAATCAGTTAACCTAATAGCTTTTTAAAAACCTTTCAGAATCTGTGTGACAGCTTTTGGAACTATAGAAATTACCTTCTTTTAACCATCTCATGGTTTCTGATTATAGTTGAGATAGAATTTAAAGACCATTACCCTGTACCTAAAAATAAGCTGCTGAAACTGTATTAAGTTTATAAAATATAGTTTTAGAGGGCAATTCTGGGCTGCAGTTAAATTTTAATATCTCTCCTATTACTCTGAACCTGTTGTGAAGCTCACCTTTGTACCCTACCACTTAAGCAATAATTCCATCAGGTATTTACCTTGAACTGTTCCCTCAGCAGTTGAAGCTGTCCTAGTATATTAAAGACCTAAGTAATGTTCCTTTTTAGTTCCCTGCTTTCTAAGTATTGGGTCTAACCTTTGTGGCTGTTCTCCAGTAATATTGTCTCTATAATTCTTTCCATATATTTCATGCTAGTGCAGCCAAGAACAGATTAGGTCATCCATGCTATTTTTTATCTCAATTTTCATTAATTCCTATGAGTGAATTTGAGAAATCTTTCCAAATATGTTACTTTTTTGTTTTTTGTCTTTTAGAGTTTTTTGTTTTTATTTTTTAACTTTTTTATTGTATAATATGACATATATACAAAGCAAAGAAAGAAAAAGCAATAGTTTTTTTTTTAGAAATCATGCCGTTCTACATATGCACTCAGTAATTCTTAACATCATCACATAGATGCATGATCATCGTTTCTTAGTACATTTGCATCGGTTTAGAGGAACTAGCAACACAACAGAAAAAGATATAAAATGTTAATATAGAGAAAAGAAATAAAAGTAGTAATAATAGTAAAAAACAACAACAAAAAAAACCCCTATAGCTCAGATGCAGCTTCATTCAGTGTTTTAACATGATTACTTTACAATTAGGTATTATTGTGCTGTCCATTTTTGAGTTTTTGTATCTAGTCCTGTTGCACAGTCTGTATCCCTTCCGCTCCAATTACCCATTATCTTACCCTGTTTCTAACTCCTGCTGGACTCTGTTACCAATGACATATTTCAAGTTTATTCTCAAATGTCCGTTCACATCAGTGGGACCATACAGTATTTGTCCTTTAGTTTTTGGCTGGACTCACTCAGCATAATATTCTCTAGGTCCATCCATGTTATTACATGCTTCATAAGTTTATCTTGTCTTAAAGCTGCATCAGTAGTTTTTAAAGTACTCTTCAATAAGTAGGTACAGGACAGATCTCAGAGTTTGTCATGAGGTACCATACCATCGTCTCAGATTTTTCCTTCTAGCTGTTCCAGAACATTGGAGGTTAGGAGGAATATATATATAATCAACATAATCGACTCTTTTTTCTTTTTTGTGAAAAATAGCATATATACAAAAGTACAATACATTTCAAATCACATTGCAACAGTTAGTTGTAGAACAGATTTCGGTTTGGTATGGTTACAATTCCACAATTTTAAGTTTTTATTTCTAGCTGCTCTAAGGTACTGGAGCCTGAAAGAAATATCAGTATAATGATTCAGCACTCATACTCATTTGTTAAACCCTACTTTCTCTGTATAACTCCACCATTACCTTTGATCTTTCTCCCATTCTTTAGGAATAGTCTAACTTTTCTAACTTTTTCATGTTGAAAGGGGCTGTCAGTAATATAGGGTAGGGAGATGGAACTAACTGATGTTCTGGAGAGACTGGCCGCTCTAGGTTTCAGGGCTTATCTGGTCCAAGGACCCATCTGGAGGTTGTAGGTTTTTGGAAGCAAATATGTCACTTTAACAGTTTTTAGAGAGAGAGATGAATGTACATTGTGATTTCTTTAAGTTTTCTATTTTCAGTACTAAAACAGTGTTACTGTTTCCTTTCTAGTCCAATCATGTTTCAAATTAAGAAGATCTGTTGCATTGGTGCAGGCTATGTTGGAGGACCCACATGTAGTGTCATTGCTCATATGTGTCCTGAAATCAGGGTAACGGTTGTTGACGTAAATGAATCAAGAATTAATGCATGGAACTCTCCTACGCTTCCTATTTATGAGGTAAACCATATTAAACTGCTCTTTGTTCTTATATTCTTTGTTTTCTTACCGTCTTTGTTAAATAACTTGTATGAGCTTTTAGCATGCATATAACTAACTGATAAGAAATAAAATCTGAATACAAAGTGGTGTGGACATTATAATTACAATTTTCACGTCAAGTATGTCAAGGAAAAATGATTGAAAGAAAGTATATTTGAATATTAATCGTGGTTGTATTTAGCATGGAGGGATATGGGTAATTTTTAACTCTTTATTTTCTAATTTTGTTTTCTTAGTATGGTTACCATATTATAATAGTATAAATAAAAAGTGGTATTCTGTAGAAATAAAATGAATAAATTACTCTTTGTAATATTAATTCATATGAGTCCATTATATTTTTGGATTATTGTGCTTATATCAGGTAAAACATGAATGGATAAATTATGTCTTTTTTTTCCACCTCTTTTTATTTATCTTTTTGAATGTAATTGATTACATGTAGTAATTATCAGTAGGGCTATCATTGACATTAATCATTACCATAAATGATGTATTTTATGTTTGGTGTTTATTAGTACAAATTTGTTTAATTAGAATATCACAGTTTTCTGTGAATTTACAGTTAGGGAAATATGTGTCTATTTTACTGAGATATCTGGGTCCCATTTTAAATTATTTTATTGTAAAAGGAGTTCATGATTTTATGCATTTGAAGTGTAACAAGGAAGTATTTGAAAAATCTGATGGTAACATTTCCTATCCCACATTAATATAATATTCTTTTATCAGAAGAGTTTGGTTGCTTTTAAGACTCTCTTATTAACCATGGTTCTTAGGTGTATTTGGCCTTTAAAAGCGAAGTTCCAACCTAATTTTATCCATAAGACAAATCTGCCTGCTGTTTATGATATGTAAGATATAGGAATCCATGGAAAAGCACTCGTGGAGCAGTAGCCATTCAGCATCACAAACTAACTCACATCTGGATCAGACAGAATTAAAAAATAAAACCCTCTGTGTATATGATGGCTTCTTTTTGTGCTTTATCCTTCTACCAGATGACCTGCCCATGGTAGTTCTTTAAATACCTTGGTGTTATAGTGCTTCTTTACCTTTATGAGTCTAACATTACTTACTATATAGGGTTTTATAAATCGAATATCCATAAAAGGGCTGCAAGTTATCTGAAGCCCTGTACAGCAAACTTATATTCAAACATTCAGTGAATAATTCTGCCAGCAGTATACTGTAGTCTTAAAAAACAAGGAGCAACCTTGTTTGGCTAAAAAAATATTACTGACAATACAAAGTGGTGACAAGAATGTAGAACACCTGGAATTTTGTGCACTGCTGGTGAAAATTTAATTGGTACAGCCACTTTGCAGACCTGTTGGGCAGTATCTACTAAAGCTAAAATTATGTGTTGTCTGAGACTCAGGAATTCTCCTAGATATAGACTCAAAAGAGATGCATACATATGTGCACAATAAGACACATACTAGCAGTGCTTTCCTCAGATGGAAACAACACAAACAGTAATCAGCAATAAAATGGATATATAAATTATGGTACATTGCTGCAGTAAGATACTTCACTGCATTAAAAAATCAATGAAACTACCGCGAGTGCAACAATATGGTTAAATTTCATAAAAGCAATGTTGCCAAACACAGGAACATATACTATGTAATTTCATTTGTATAAAGTTCAAAATAGGCAAACCAATCTTTGAAGATAGAGTCAGCCTCATGGTAATTTGAGATGTAGCAGTGAGTTGCCTGTGGACATAATTCTAGTCCTGTGTGGCCCCTGAAATAGCTTTCACCTTGCTATGTAGATTGTTTGCCAAACTTTAATTTATTATGGATACTGTTTGAACCTTCTGCCCCAAAAAGAGTAAGCTTCAGCAATTTGGGTCTTTTTATTTTGTTTTTATTTTTATTCTGGAGGATTTCAAACATATATAAAACAGGCAGAGAAAATAGTATAACAAAGCCCATCACCTTGTTTCAACAGTTATCAACATGGCCATCCTCTCAGGTACCACCATCATGGGTTATTTATAATTTCATCCATAATAGTCATAGGTAAATGAAAGATTATTTTTTAAACATAAGCACATTACCATTAGTTTTCACTATTAAAAAATTAATAATTTCTTAATATTAAGAATTCTTATGTGTTTTCCCCTCGGTTTATTTGCTCAGAGTCCAGTAAGATATGTATATTGCAATTGATACCTCTTAAGTGTCCTTTTTTTACAAGGGTAGGCATCAGGAAGTGAACCTGAGTCTCCAGCATGGCAGGCGAAACTCTGCCACTGAGCTACCGTTGCCTGCCCTTATGTGTCTTTTAATGCAAAATATTTTAATATCCATTTCTTTTATTTTTAACCTCTTCAGTTTATTTGTTGAGGAAACCAGGTTGTTCATCCTGGAGAAATTTTCATAGTAGATTTTGTTTAGTGAGTACTCATGGTGTTTTTAAATTTGTTCTTTATTTTGTATTGCCTATAAATTGATAGTGAGGTCTGGAGGTCTATTCAGATTTAGGCTTGATTTATTTTATTTTTTTGGCAAGAATAATTGACAGGTAATATTGTATAGCTTAGTATTGCTAACAGAAATGCATCTCCTGTGAAATTATATGGGAAAAAGTAATAAATTTTGAATAGAAGTATTTCTTACAACAGTATCTAGACAGATATTTATAGATATATTGGGTAAATCTTAACTGTTTCACAGTAGTTATATAACTTAAATTATTGTCCATAAAAATCTACATTCATAATGACAATGCAAAATCTGATGTTTACTCGAAATCACAGAACCTTGAAGTTGCTGATAATTATGTTTCATAACTAAGTCAAAAGTTAACTAATAGGAAACAGTCAGGTACATGATAAACAATGACACAGCATTAGAATGAACTGCTGCCCTGATTGTGACAAATTCAACTTTGCTTTATTTAGTAATGTTATTTGGTGGATACGCATGGTCTTTGGTGTATGATCATTCTCTTTTCTACAAAGGTGCTATTGAGAACAAGTTTAAACCTTTTAATTATAACATTGCAAACAGTCCCTTTTAGTAAATATAATTCTATACTATTAGGTTGTCTTATATGAAGTAATAAACTGTATATACAATTCTTTTTCTCTTTTTATTTTCTAGCCAGGACTAAAGGAAGTCGTAGAATCCTGTCGAGGAAAAACTCTGTTTTTTTCTACTGATATTGATGATGCCATTAAAGAAGCTGACCTTGTATTTATTTCTGTAAGTAATTTCCCATGCTGTGTGAATTTTAAGGCATTCTTGTCTATTTAAAGGTTTCATTGTATTTTACTATAAATCTATTGCTACTAACACACAACATTGCTTCCTGTAGAATTGCCCAGTGGAATTTCGGTTGTCACTAACTGTGTACCGAACCCTGTAATCATGGTCAAATATCATTTCAGGTGATTGAACAAGTAAACTTGGAGAAAGTTCGTATTTGAGATCTAAAATTAGAAAATATTGATAACATGTGAGCACATGTGGTTGTGTGTATCACTGTTTTGTTTTTTTGTTTTTTTGTATCATCACTTCTTAATTGTTTTCACAGGATGGCAGATGTGAAGTAAAGAGAATCAGTTCGCAAACCTAAGACATGTCCTATCTAAATGAAGTGTGTTCCAAAGTTATTTTTAGATCAATTGTTTGGAACTTGACCTATGTTGGGTCAAGTTCCTGGCTAGCTACACAGAATTCTTTCAACTCATAATATAGCGAAATTGTACCTTTATACTGAAAAAAAAAAAGCAATTAATTCGTGGGATTAAATTCAGGTAATCTGATATTTGAACCAAGGAATTCATTTCTTATTATCCTAGTAGCCTGTTACACAAATATCTCATAATCATGTTACAGCTATCACCAACGGTGACTGACTTAGGGCATTATGCGACTCAAGACCTTTTTAGGGCCACAGGGAATAAAAGGAAAACCAGTGGTGTGACTTTTGTCAGGGACCTGTGGAAAAAAAACCTTTATAGGGTTATGCTGGTTTGAAACTGTGAAGTACCCCAGAAAAAGCCATGTTCTTTTAATTCTAATTGAGTCTTGTGGGGGAAAACCTATTATAGGGTGGGATCTTTTGATTAGGTTGTTTCTAAAGAGATCTGACGCATCCAGTTGTGAGTATGGCATTTTGATTAGATGGAGATGTGACCCCACCCATTCAAGGTGGGTCTTAATTAGTTTACTGGAGTCCTTAAAAGAGGCGATGCAGATTGCAGAGAGTTCAGATGCTTGGAGATAGACAGGAGTTCAGATGCTTGGAGATAGACAAAAGCTCAGAGAGAAGGCCACTGGAACCAGGAGCAGAGAGCAATGAAACCCGGGAGCAAAGGGCCAGCAGATGTTGCTATGTGCCTTCCTGTGTGACAGAGGGTGCTACCTTTCCTCTGAGAAGGTATCCTTTTGTTGGTACCTTAAGTTGAGCATTTTCATGGCTTTAGAATTGTAACTTGTACCTTAATAAATCCTGTTTATAAAAGCCAATCCAGGGCGGGCCGCTGTGGCTCAGCAGGCAGAGTTCTCGCCTGCCATGCCAGAGACCCAGGTTCAATTTCCAGTGTCTGCCCATGCAAAAAAAAAAAAAAAGATGCCGATCCATTTCTGTATACTGCATTCTCTCAGCTTTAGCAAACTGAAACAGGGGACCACAGACTGTAGATGCTGTTGTTAATGATTATAAATTGTTGCGTAAGGGGTTGTTTTCTGATGGGTGAGATAATACTTGAAAGATATGTGAACTCCAGAATAAAGTTGTAGTGAAGCCTATGGTAAAACTATGTTACCAAGTCATTCTCTCTTTTTGGCTTCCTTAATGATGTTGGAGAAACTGATGCAGCATCTGTGACTAACCCACCCATTTTCTAAGTGTGTAGAAAGTTAGGTTAGAAGTATGGAAAATGAGAAAATATTTTAAAGTAGCTAAATATTTGGAGAAAATCAAGAATTTGCCTTATCTAAATATTGAATGACCAAGAAGT
The DNA here is from genome assembly GCF_023851605.1 of Tamandua tetradactyla. Lineage (NCBI taxonomy): Eukaryota > Metazoa > Chordata > Mammalia > Pilosa > Myrmecophagidae > Tamandua > Tamandua tetradactyla. Next base: position 41,276,408 of record NC_135345.1, on the reverse strand, counting down.
AGAATAGAAACAGGAGTTTTCTATATAAATAACATTTAGAGAGAAAGCCACAGGAAGCTGAAATGATACCCAGAAGATAAGGAAGATACCAGGAAATCCCCCATGTACCTTGCCATGTGCCAAGGATTGCCTGCCGCCAGTCTTTGGGGAGAAATCATTGCCTTGATGATGCCTTGATTTTGACATTTTCCTGGCCTTGAACTCTGGTGGGTGCACTGATAGGTCTCTCAATTATCAAGTTTTGGTGAGCCTGTTTTAATCAAATGTGCACTGTTTTATGATTATATCTGACCAAATTACTCCCTTGCTGTATTAGTTTGCAAGCTGCCAGAATGTGATATACTAGAAATAGAATGGCTTTTAAAAAGGGAATTTAAAAGTTACAAGTTTATAGTTATAAGCCTGTAAAATTATCCCGGCTAAGGCATCCAGGGAAAGATACCTTAACTCAAGGAAGGCTGACAGGTCAGTAACACCTCTGTCAGCTGGATAGTCACATGACTGGCATCTGCTGGTCCCTTGCTCCTGGGCTCCATTGCTTTCAGCCTGTGTTCCTTTGGTGGTTCCTCACTTTGCTTCCCTAGGGCTGGCTTTCATATCTTGACTTCCCTTGACTCTCTCCAGGTTCTGGTTTGCTTAATATCTCATGGCAATGTCTGCTGGGCTCCAAGCATCTCCAAATATCTGTGTTTCTGTTCTCCACGTGTTGGCATCTGTGTCAGCTCTGCTCTGAAGTTTCTCTTGGCTCTGTCATTTCTCTAGGCTCTCCCTCTGTTTCTCCCTCTGTTTCCTCTTTTAAAGACTTTAGTAATTTAATTAAGACCTAACTGGAATGCACACAGTCACATCTCCATCAAATCAAAGTTCACACCCACAGTTAGGCACATCACATCTCCGTGGAAATAATCTAATCAGAGATTTCCAGCCTACAGTATTGAATCAGGATTAAAATAAATGGCTGTCTCCATAAGATTGAATCAGGATTAAAGCATGACTTTTCTGGGGTACATAATATTTTCAAACAAACATACTTACCAAAGGTCCTGGACTCAGTGTGATATGGTACAAAAGCTCTGGTCCCACTAGTATTTGATGGAAGTAGAATGAGCAAGGAGGAAGACTTCATTTGGTTACATATACTACAAAATTACTATAGGACACTAGCCTTTACTCCTGTATTATCAGCAGAGTGATATATGTTTCCAGGACTTAACTCCTCCTTGTAAACAACTAGTAAACAGATAGGAAATATCTGAGACAACTGTTCTGGGGCTCTGGAGGCCAGGTGAGCACTGTATAGCATCCATGGATGAGCAGAATGAAAAGGCTGAGAAACTGCGGTAAAGAACCATGAGTAACTCGCTCCACATCAGCTGCTGGCCCCTATTCCCCACTCTTGAGGCAGCTGGCTGGTGCAGATGGACAGGGATGTGGAAGTCCTCTTCTGCAAGAATGGGGGTAGGGGATTGGGCCCTAGATGAGCACTGATCATGGCTTTTGATCAGCGAATCCAGCACTGTGTCCCTATTTTGAACAGTGTCCAGTCAGGGACAGCCTGCAACCATTGCTTCAATTCCACCCCTGAGAGGAACAGAGATGGTGGAGGTTTAAAGACACAGTACCTTCCTAGGGCTCTGGGGAACAGCTTGCTAAAAAATGCCATCAGCTGGACAGGCCACAAAAGAGCAACTTTGGGTTATCATCAAAATGATGTCTTCTAATGTCTTTCCTGATCCTCTCCCCATGGCTTTTTGGAGCTGCTCTGTGCCCCATTCATGGGACCCAGGCCCTGTTTTGGCTGGAAAATACTGACTTTGGAAGGTTCTTTCTTGGGTGACCCTGCTTCCATATTTTCCCCTCCAGTCCAAAGCAATTAGAGGCAATGAATGTAGTTATATATATTAAAAAAACTATGGAGGCAAAACCAAAACCAACAGAACCAATCAAGATTCCCAGAGGAGGAACAGAGGAAAGGAAGCCTTCTCCTGAAGGTGAAACAATTGCACAAATAGTGCAGTCTTAAAAATTGTACTGCATATCCAGAGAAGAATCAGATGAAAACCTGAAAAAAGATCTAATCAGTTAAGCACAGGCTTTTCTAAATGTCTGTAGTAAATTGAAACAAGTGTCAAAGAAGAGCCTTAATACAAAGCCAATGAACAATAAAATCCTTGGCAAGAGACATAATCTGACCTTTAGAGTAAGCACATCAACATATTCAGAGGCTTAGATATCAGCAAAAAATTATAAACTATGCAGGAAGATAGAACCTGGTCAGAAGAACAATTAAAACTTTGGAGAAGACCCTGAATTAGAAGCAACTTAAGTGATGTTCAAACAAATCTCCTAAATGAATCCAAGGTGATGAAGGAAAATATGGCTAAAGAGACAAAGGATATTAGGAAGGCACTGGGCGAGCATAACGAAGAATTTAAAAGTTAAAAAAAAAAAAAACGTAACAACTAATGGGAATGAAAGGCATAATAGAAGAGATTGAAAATACATCAGAGGCTTACAACAGCTAATTTCAACAGACAGAGGAAAGAATCAGCAAACTATAAGACAAGACAATTGAAAACTTACATACAGAAGAACAGATAGAGAAAAGAATGGAAAAATTTGAACCAGGGTCTCAGGGATTTGAATGACAGAATGAAGCTGTTATGGGTATCCCAGAAGGGAAAAGAGGCAAAAAGAAGATTTCAGGAAATAAAGACTCAAATTTCCCAAGTCTTATGAAGACAAAATATGCACGTCCAAGAAGTATAATGTACTCCAAAAAGGATAATCTTAATAGACCTACTCTAAGACACATACTAATCAGAATGTCGAATCAGAAACGAGTGGGAGGACATTACTATCAACCCTGCAGAAATAAAAAGGATCATAAGGGAATATTATAAAAAATTATGTCAATAAAAGACACAACTTAGATTAAATGGACAAATTCCTAGAAATGCATTGTTCTAGTTTGCTAGCTGCTGGAATGCAATGTACCAGAAACGGAATGGCTTTTAAAAAGAGGAATTTAATAAGTTGCAATTTTACAGTTCTAAGGACGAGATAATGTCCCAATTACAACAAGTCTATAGAAATGTCCAATCAAAGATATCCAGGAAAAGATATCTTGGTTCAAGAAGGCCAATGAAGTTCAGGGTCTCTCTCTTATCCGAGAAGGCACATGGTGAACACAGTCACAGTTTCTCTTTCGACTGGAAGGGCACATGGCAAGCAAGGCATCATCTGCCAGCTTTCTCTCCTGGCTTCCTTTTTCATGAAGTCCCTGGGAGGCGTTTTCCTTCTTCATCTCCAAAGGTTGCTGGCTTGTGTGTTCTCGTGGCTATGTCATTCTTCTCTGACTCTCTCTGAATCACTTTCATTCTCCAAAATGTTTCCTCTTTTACAGGACTCCAGTAAACCAGTCAAGACCCACCCAAATGGGTAGAGACATGTCGTTACTTAATCCACCTTAACAACCACTCTTGATTGGGTTACATCTCCAGAAAGATCATCTGATTGCAGTTTCAAACATACAGTATTGAATAGGGATTATTCTGTCTTTATGAAATGGGATGTAGATTAAAACATGGCTTTTCCAGGGGACATACATCCTTCCAAACCAGCACATGCATGAACAAGTTACATTGACTTGAGAAGAAATTCAAGACCTCGGAAGACCAATTTCAAGTAGAGATTGAAGCAGTCATCAAAAACCTCCCAATCAGGACCAGATAGCTTCACAAATGAGTTCTGCCAATAATTTCAAGAGATCTTAATACCAGTCCTATATAAACTGTTAAGACATAGTGTCCTCCTTTGTCTCATTTAACTGTTTTACATTTGAAGTCTAATTTGTTGGATATTAGTATAACTACTCCTGCTCTTTTCTGATTGTTATTTGAGTGAAATATCTTTTCCCAACCTTTCACTTTTAACCTATGTTTATCCTTGAGTCTAAGATGTGTTTCCGGTATACAGCATATAGATGGGTCCTATTTTTAATCCATTCTGCAGTCTATGTCTTTTGATTGGGGAGTTTAATCCATTAACATTTAGTGTTATTACTGTACGGGTAGTACTTTCTTCTACCATTTTGCCTTTTGGATTTTATGTGTCATATCTAATTTTTCTTCCTTTTACCTTTACTGATAGTCTTTATTTCTACACTCTTCTCCACACCTCTCTCTCCTGGCTTTTCATATCTACCTCTAGTGCTCCATTTAGTAGTTCTTGCCAGTCTCTTTGTCACAAATTCTCTCAGTGATTTTTTGTCTGAAAATGTTTTAATTTCTCCCTCATTTTTGAAGGACAGTTTTGCTAGATATAGAATTCTTGGTTGGCAGTTTTTTTCTTTTAGTAATTTAAATATATCATCCCAATGTCTCCTCGCCTCCATGGTTTCTGCTGAGAAATCTACACATAGTCTTACTGGGCTTCCCTTGTATGTGATGGATTGCTTTTCTCTTGCTGCTTTCAAGATTCTCTCTTTCTCTTTTCCCTCTGACATTCTGATTAGTGTGTCTTGGAGTACGTCACACTTCTTGGATCTGTAATTTTAAGTCTTTCATAAGAGTTGGGAAATTTTCGGTGATAATTTCCTCCATAAGTTTTTCTCCTCCTTTTCCCTTCTCTTCTCCTTTTGGGACACCCACAACATACATATTCGTGCGCTTCATGTTGTCATTCAATTCCCTGAGTTCCTGCTCATATTTTTCCATTCTTTTCCCTATATTTTCTTTTGCTTGTTGGATTTCAGATGTTTCGTCCTCCAGTTCACTAATCCTATTTTCTGCCTCTTGAAATCTGACATTGTAGGTTTCCGTTGTTTTTTTTTATCTCTTCTACTGTGACTTTCATTCCCATAAGTTCTGTGATTTTTTTCAGACTATCAATTTCTTCTTTTTGTTCATTCCTTGCCTTCCTTATATCCTCCCTCAATTCATTGATTTGATTTTTTATAAGGTTTTCCATGTCTGTTCGAACATTCTGAATTAATTATTTTAACTCCTGTATCTCATTCGAACTGTTGGTTTGTTCCTTTGACTGGGCCATATCTTCAGTTTTCCTAGTGTGATTTATTATTTTTTGCTGGCATCTAGGCATTTAATTACCTTAGTTAGTTTATTCTGGAGATTGTTTTCACTTCTTTTACCTAATATTTTCTTTCTGGATGACTTTGTTGTCTATCTGTTCTTTGACATTCAGTTCAGCCTATTCTGGACCACTACCTTAGGTTTTGTTTAACAGAGCAGAATTTTTTCAGTTCTTGTTTTCTAGTTTCTTGCCCTGCCTGTATGGTGTCTCCCCCTGCCCCCCTTAGGAGGGTCTACTTAGGTATTATGGACCCCAGCCAAATTTTCCCAGACTAAAATGGCCTCCTTTCAGTAAGAAAGAGTCACCTCCATCAGTTGTCCCTGAGGGTGAGACCCAGCAGGTTGAAAGACTTTCCTATGAAATAGTCTCTGGACTCTGTATTTTTCCTGTCCTGCCCAGTATATGGTACTTTTCTGCCTGCAGGTCCCACCAGCATAAAGTGATACATTACCTTTAACTTCAGCAGACTCTCCCTGCTGGGGGCTTGGTAGAGACAGAGGAGAGATTGTAGGCTCACTTTAATCACTTCAATTTTCCAAACCCTGGGGTCTGAATTCCTTGAGGGAGGGAATCCATCTGAGCTGGGCCCCACCCCTCTCCTGGGGAAGGAACAGGTTCCAGGCAAAGTCTCATACAAGCTTGTTTCCGCCTATGCCTGGGGCAGTGGGAGCCTGAGAAGCCTTGCCCCTGTGTCCAAAGGCAGTCAAGCCATAGAAATACAGTTACAAAAAAGAAAGAGAAAAATCCTTCTCAGAGCAAGACGCCCATTCCTTGGGTTTGCCAATGAAGAGCCTAAGTTGGTATGTTGCTTTGTGTACCTTCAGATTCTGTGTACCCCCTCCTTTCCTTCAGGGCACAGACCCTTTCAAGTATTACATGCTTTCTGATCCAAAAAACCTCTATTTCTTTTTTCTTTTCCCATCAACCCTGACCCCTCGGCACCAGGGCAAAAATCAGCAACCTCTGCTTTGACTCGAGATTCAGTTGAGCTGGGGGCCTATTTTTAGTAGTCAGAATTTGTGAATTAATTCCACAGTTGGAGTTTGGTTGTGCTCAGTCCCTGCTGCTGATAAAGTCCCTTTGCTTTCCCCTCTGGGGAAAAGGGGGGAGGGACACCGGCTGCCGCTCCTTGGGGGACTTACGGTTCTGGGGGCGGGGGGCACTCGGAGCCGATCCAGCTGGTCCAGACTGGTGTATGCTGTGTGTCTGGTCACTGACGTGACCCCAGCAGTTGTTCTGTACTGTTCCTAGCTATTTAGTAGCTGTTCTGGAGGACAAACGAAATCCCACACCTCACTAAGCCACCATCTTGGCACGCTCCCCTACACAAACTATTACAAAAAATTGAAGAGAAGAGAACACTACCTAATTCATCTGATGAAGTCAACCTCCCCCTAATACCAAATCCAGATAAAGATAACATGAGAAAAGAAAATTACAGATCAGTTTCTCTAATGAATATAAATGCAAAATCCTCAAAAAATACTTGGAAATCAAATCCAACAACACATCAAAATAATTATATAAACCATGATCATGTGGGGTTTATCCCAGGTTCAACACAAGAAGAAAATTTTGGAAAGTATCTTCAAGATCTTGTGATATGTGATTGGGAATTTTGATATTGGAAGTGTCTGTCACTAATATAGGGTAGGGAGATGGAACTATTTGATGTCCTGGAGGGGCTGGGCTAGGTTTCAGGACTTATCTGGACCAGGAGCCCATCTGGAGGTTGTAGGTTTCTGGCAAGTTACTCTAGTCCCTGCAACCCTTGTGGAATCTTATAAATTGCCCTAGGTGTTCTTTAGGATTGGCTGAAATGGTCCTGATTGGGGTTTGACAGGTTATGATAGGTAGCAAGTTCTACCTAAAGCTTGCATAAGAGCAACCTTCTGAGTAGTCTCTCGATTCTATTTGAACTTGAACTCTCTCTGAACTTGAACTATCTCTGCCTCTGATTCTTTATTATTTTAATTCTCTTCCCCTTTTTGGTCAGGATGGAATTGTTGATTCCATGGTGTCAGGTCTGGATTCATCCCTGAGAGTCATCTCCCATATCGCCAGGGAGACTTTCACTGGAGCTTATTATTTTTATTTATTTATTTATTTATTAACATAACAACATACAAACACAAACATTCTTACCATATGGTCATTCTATTCTTAATATATAATCAATAACTCACAATATCCTCATATAGTTGTATGTTCATCTTCATGATCATTTCTTAGAACATTTGCATCGATTCAGAAAAAGAAATAAAAAGAAAACAGAAAAAAATTCATACATACCATACCTCTTATCCCTCCCTTTCATTGATAACTAGCATTTCAATCTAATAAATCTATATTAACATTTGTTCCCCCTATTATTTATTTATTTTTAATTCATATGTTTTACTCATCTGTCGATACGTAGATAAAAGGAGCATCCGACACAAGGTTTTCACAATCACACAGTCACATTGCGAAAGCTATGTCATTATACAACCATCTTCCAGAAACATGACTACTGGAACACAGCTCTACATTTTCAGGCCCTTCCCTCTAGCCTCTCCATTATACCTTAACTAAAAAGGTGGTATCTATATAATGTGTAAGAATAACCTCCAGGATAACCTCTTGACTCTGTTTGGAAGCTCTGAGCCATTGAAACTTTATTTTGTCTCATTTCGTGGAGCTTATTCTTATGCATTGTATCAACATCCCTTTTTAGTTTGTAGTGTATTGGAATGGCTAGAGGGAAATATCTGAAACTGTTGAACTATGTTCCAGTAGCCTTGGTTCTTGAAGACAGTTGTTTAATGATATAACTTTTACAATGTGACCCTGGGATTGTGAAAACCTTGTGTCTATTGTTCCTTTTATCCAGTGTATGGACAGGTAAGTAAAAAAAAAAAAAAGAATAATAAATAAATACTAGGGGGGAAATGAAGGAGGAAAATTGGGTAAATTTAAATACTAGTGGTCAATGAGAGGGAGGGATAGGGGATATGGGATATATGAGTTTTTCTTTTTTCTCTTAATTTCTTTTTCTGGAGTGATACAAATGTTCTAAAAATGATCATGGTGATGAATACACAACTATGTGATGATATTTTCAGCCACTGACTGTTTTATATGTATGGACTGTGTATGTGTGAAGATTTCTCAATAAAAATAATTTAAAAAATTATCAACTGAAAAGAAAAGAGTTAAGGGGAGTTTTGGGATTTCTCTTTGGTAAGGGTGTATTTATCTGTTATTTTTCTCTTTGGAGCAATGAAAAGTGTCTGAAATTGAAAATGATGATGACTGCACAGTTAAATGAGGATGCAGTGAGCTATGGGTTTATGTTTTGAACATTATCCATGATGCCCAGTGGATGGAAGTGGCCAAAAGGTACAATAACTGAGAAGCAGAAAGAGAAACTGTGGTGTATACAAATGATGGAATATTGTGTGGCTACAGAAAGGAATGAAGTTGTGAGGCAGGTAACAATGTGAACAAAACTTGAGGACATTATGTTGTGCAAAAGAAGCCAGAAACAAAAGGACACATATTGTATGGTCTCTTTTAGAGGATACTTATACGAAAATGGGGGCTAGATTGAAAGCTCTTACAGCAGTCACATTTATTCCTGAACTGTAAGTGTTAATTCTAGATTCTGAGACACTGTGCTACATGTATATTACCTGGTATTTCCCTGGAATTTTGGGTACCTGTTTAACACCTAAAACTCAGGGTTGAAGTTCCTACATACAACAACTGTTAAAGAAACCCAAAAAAGGGATCAGGCTTCAATTAGAGAAAAGAACAAAGACAATCTGGTTGGGATGAAGATAAATCAGAATACAGGGTAAAGGATGACAGTGTCTATATTTCAGAAGTTCACCTACTGTGTGAGACCAAAGAAAGAAAGTTTTATTTTGTCCAAAACCTAAATTTTCTGTAGCACACAATCTACCTCAACCTGTCGGGATAATTCATTTAAACAACCCAAACACGTGGACCCAGAATGGGAACAAGGGCTTGCAATTCTGTATAGCTTAATATAGTACCTGGATATATCTCAGAGTATATCGAACAGCTAATTTAAAAGTATAAGGAAGTCCCTTGAGGGGCTGGAGAAAAATATGGAACTATTAAACTTTCCCACCTGGGAAACCCTAATAGGCCATGCCCCTGAACTTGAGGCATACCCTTACGCTATGTATTTCTGTAGCAGAGAAATTAAACCTACCTATACTTATACCTAAGAGTTACATCTAGAGAACTTCTTTTGTTCCTCAAGTGTGGCCTCTCTCTCTCTAAGCCCTACTCTGCAAGTAAAATCACTACCCTCCCCCATCACATGGAACATGACGACCTGGGGTGTGAGTCTCCCAGGGAATTTATGGAACACAATTCCCAGGGATGAGCCTGGCAACATGGATTGAACAATGTCTTCCTGACCAAAGGGGGGAAAAGAAATGTAACAAAATAAGGTATCAATGGCTAAGAGAGTTCAAATAGAGGCAAGAGGCTATTCTGGAGGATACTTTTATACAAGCTTCAGCTAGATACAGCTAATTGCTACCATTTGCCAAACCCCATCCACATCATTCCTGCTAATCCTAATGAACATGCAGGGCTGTGTCTCAGATCCTACAAGTTTCACACAATAAGTTTAATTTTTATAAAACTAAAACCTTCAGAGGGTTCCTAGCAAGATAAGTCCTCAACCCCGAGTATTTCTAAGAACATCAACCAGTTCTATTCACCATCCCATATTCTCGACACTTCTTTCCAACATGAAAAAAATTAAAATTAATATAACCCAAATATCCCTAAAGACTACAAGAAGGATCAAAGAAGAAGCAGGAGTTATAACAGGGAATTTAACAAATAAGTACGCCTACCAAATCATTATATTGATATTCATTTTTAGTCTCCAGTGTCTTGGAGCAGCTAGAAGAAAAAAAGGAAGTTATGGAACTGTAACCAAACTTTGAAACCTGTTCCATAACTACTTGTTAAATTTATTTTGAAATTTATTCCTTTTTTGTATGTTATATTTCACAATATTAAAAAAAAAAAAAAGAAAAGCTCATGTGTTAGATTTTACAGTGTTATTCTCATTTTCCAGTGAGATCATTGAAGTGAAGGCAGCTACCCTTTCCCGAGGTAACATGATACAGCTAAGCCAAAACTAAATGCCAGGTCTCTGAAATCATGATTTTTCTTTCTATTTAAAAATCTTTCTTCACACAATATTCTGTATCCTGAAGGTGCTAGAAAATTTCTAGCTTTCACGAATGAAGAACTCATTAGTGAATGATGGCAAACATTCTTTAGAAGCTATTAATATAGGTCTATAAAAAGTGGGAGTAAGAAATCACTTTAAATCTTAGTTTTAAAGACCCTAGTAACACATTACATATAGGCAAGAATATAAAACTTAAGTATCATTTTAGGTGAGCTCCTTTAGGGGCAAGAACTGGCTCATCCACCTTTTTGTCTCCAAGGTTTTACTTGGTACCTGCTTGGCATGGTATCTGGCACATGTATATAATCTTTTTTTTTTTCTGGGTGCATGGTCCAGGAATGGAACCCAGGTCTCCTGCATGGAAGGTGAGCATTCTACCACTGAGCCACCTGTGCACCCTTATATAATCTTTTTTATTATTATTATTGAATGAATTCTCCAGATGCTACTAGAAATAAGTTGTTGATTATACATATAAAATGTGTTATTTCCCATGGAACTACTAGAGGATTAAATTGGGGCTACTGATGGTAGTTAATTCCTACTTGACTAGTTAACTGATAATCCAGGATGTATATCCTGAAGTCACTGGATATCTCGCAGGTACTCTGTTCTTTATCTCCTATACTTTTATCAGGTGAACACTCCAACAAAAACCTATGGAATGGGGAAGGGCCGGGCAGCAGATCTGAAGTACATTGAAGCTTGTGCTAGACGCATTGTACAAAACTCACATGGGTACAAAATTGTGACTGAGAAAAGCACAGTTCCTGTGCGGGCAGCAGAAAGTATCCGTCGCATATTTGATGCAAACACAAAACCCAACCTGAACTTGCAGGTATGAAGAAGCAATCATTAGAATCTGGTTCTTCTTTTTTGGGGGGGTGGGGGGGGTGCATGGTCCAGGAATCAAACCCAGGTCTCCTGCATGATAGAATCTGGTTCTTCTTATGTAAATATTGATGGCATAAAGTTGCCCATAATTTTAGTTTAACATTTTCCTTTGCATTGGGATTCTAGGTGCTGTCCAACCCCGAGTTCTTGGCAGAGGGAACAGCCATTAAGGACCTAAAGAACCCAGACAGAGTACTGATTGGAGGAGATGAAACCCCCGAGGGCCAGAGAGCTGTGCAGGCACTATGTGCTGTGTATGAGCACTGGGTTCCCAGAGAAAAGATCCTCACCACTAATACTTGGTCTTCAGAACTTTCCAAACTGGTTGGTATATAGCATTTAACTCTCCAAAAAATTTAAAGTCACATGCTGTTATCTCTTAAACCTGATAAGCTCTACACAGGCTTTCTTAATATTAATAAAAGGTTATGCTTCCTAATTTTTTTTTAATACTCATGTACATTCAGATTATGAAACTGTTTTCACAAGGGTAATTAAATATCAGGATATAAAATATTCTGGAAATCCTAAAAGTTTAATAAAATGTAATGTAAAATGATGGGTATATTAAAATAGTAATTCATTTTTTATTATTATTTCCCTTCTTTCACCCTTTTTCTTAATCTTCCGTCTTTTCTAATTTAAAATATTTTCCCTTATAACCCATTCATTGCCTCCTCAAATTGAGCTCCACAGTAACTTTTGCATTTCTCAATAATTTGCATCAACTTGATGAAATATAAATCCAGATGTGTAAAATTGCTATTTTTGTTCTTTCCATTTTTCCTTTTTTACAAGGCAGCAAATGCTTTTCTTGCCCAGCGAATCAGCAGCATTAACTCTATAAGTGCCCTGTGTGAAGCAACAGGAGCTGATGTAGAAGAGGTAGCAACAGCCATTGGAATGGACCAGAGAATTGGAAATAAGTTTTTGAAAGCCAGTGTTGGTAAATTGAAATTTTTCTCTAAAAAAAGTAGATTTGTTTAGCGGGGTCACTAAACAAACTTTAAGGAAATCTTCGTTTAACTAACACCCTTAAAAAAAGGAAAAAGATTCCATTATACATGTGGCCTTCATTGTACCAGTGACTTTTTTTTTTAACTTCTTAAATTGTATAATATAACATATATACAAAGTGAAGAAAGAAAAAAGCAATAGTTTTCAAAACACTCTTCAACAAGTAGTTACAGGACAGATCCCAGAGTTTGTCATGGGCTACAATACCATCATCTCAGATTTTTCCTTCTAGCTGCTCCAGAACATAGGAGGCTAGAAGGAATAAATAATTTTTTATCATCATAATCAATTTTTTTCTTTTTTTCTGAAAATAGCATACATACAAAAAAGCAATAAATTTCAAAGCACAGCACAACACAATTAGTTGTAGAACAAATTTCAGAGTTTGGTATGGGTTACAATTTTACGATTTTAGGTTTTTACTCCTAGTTGCTCTAAGATACTGGAGACTAAAAGAAATTTCAGTATAATGATTCAGTACTCATACTCGTTTTTTAAACCCTACCTTCTCTGTGTAACTCCACCATTACCTTTGATCTTTCTATCCCACTCCAGGTGTATTTGGGCTATATAAGTGAGGCAATAGGACTTACATTGTTTGATAATTACTGACTAGGTAGGAGAAACATAGGTCAGTATTTTAGGAGTTATAAGTTAGTGTAGTTAGAACATTTAGAAAGAATGAGTTTGGGAGACCACATATGAAATAATTTATTTAAACACATAGAAAACAATTCCTTTTGTCTGCTGTTCCTAATAATACTTTTGGAAATGTAAAGTGCTTTTGGAAATGTAAAATGCTTTTGGATATACACTAATAAGATTGGTATAAAGGTGCATAGAGTCTTACAGATTGGGCCACAGGCAGCTCTTCTAGTATTTCTCAGGCCCTACACAATCCCCCACTAATAGCTCCCTGGCTTTCTTTATATTTATTTTTTATATTCCAGCTACCATTTAATAAAAACAGCTGTTTACTGAAGGCATATTATATGCCAGTTTCTGTGCTAGCACTTTCTATATCTCATTTAATCCTTTTAAATTGTTACGAAGCTGCTATTTCCTTTTTAGGGATGACTGAAACTCAGGGAAATTTTTGCAATTTGCTTGTGGATGTATAGCTAATGAAGGACCAGGTGTTTCTGACTCCAGAGCCTACCCAGCTCTCATTGCCTGCAGCATTGCAGTAGAGCAGGGGTAGGCAAACCATAGACCTTGGGCCAAATCCAGACCTTAGCTTCTTTTTGTAAATAGAGGTTTTTTGGAACCCCGCCATGCCCATTTGGTTATATACCGTCTGTGGCTGCTTTTGAGCTTCAATGGCCGAGTTGAATAATTGTGACAGAGACTGTATGGCCTTCAAAGACTAAAATATTTACTATCTAGCTGTTCATTGTAAAAGTTTGCTGACCTCTGTCCTAGAGTAAGAGATGCAAGGCAGTGATACTAGATGAATGAGAAAAAAGTAGAAGATGAAAGAAAACAGAACAGAAAGTTAAATATAGCTATACTAAAATGTTAGCTAGAAAATTATTTGGAAATTAGAGAATTGATTAATTGCATGCAAATTTCACACAAATTATAAACCCCATTAATTTTCTAACATTTTAATTTTGTTAAAAATCCTAGCATAATGTGTTTGTGTATATTCATAGAAAAAGATCAGAAAGGGCGATGTGAAAACTTTATATAGTGGTTATTTCTCAGACTGGTAGTTTGGGGGAAGAGAGGCTTTCAATTTTTACTAAATTGTAAAAATACAACTATTACTTCAAAAAAAAAAAATCCTAGCATAGGCCCTTTGAGTTAGTCTGATAAATAAATTTGTCATGTGATTCACTTGTTTGTTTCTGAAATGAAAATATTGTCTTGTTTAACTTTTCTCTTCAGGTTTTGGTGGGAGCTGCTTTCAAAAAGATGTTCTGAATTTAGTTTATCTCTGTGAGGCTCTGAATTTGCCTGAAGTAGCACGTTATTGGCAGCAGGTAGTAATCTTATGGTCAACAACTTTTGATTAGTTTCGAATTAAAACATGTCGCCTTTGTGAAATGTTTTTGATGAGATTTATTTATTCCAGGAATTCAAGCATTATTATATTCATTTTGTTTATTTTAGGTTTATTTATTGTTCTTCTGTGTTCCTAATTTGTCTCTTTTACTGTGCAACTGTGATGGTAGTTTCTAGCAAATGAGTATTCTAATATTACTAAATTTGCCCCCAGAGTATTTCAGGTTTCCTTGACTGGTCAAGTAAATACTATGCAATGGGTTGGCGTAAGCAATGGAAATTTATTGGCTCACGATTTTGAGGCTAGGTAAAAGTATAAATTAAGTGGTTATCAGGGAATACTTTCTTCCCAAAGATTGGCCTTCTGGGGCTGGCTGCTGGTGACCTTTGCTTCTGGGCTTCTTTGTCACATGCTGTGCATATGGTGGCCGCTTCGGGCCTGTCCCTTTTCTTCTGGGTTCTAATGATGTTCAGCTTCTGGCTGCTCCCTTTGGCTTTCTCTCTATCTGTTAGAATTTCATTCTGCTTATAAAGGACTCCAGTAATAGACATATCCTGATTGAGATGAGACACACCTTAAATGAAGTACCCCCATTAAAAGGACCTACTTACAATGGGTCCACACCCACAGAAATGGATTAAGTTTAAGAACATGTGTTTCCGGGACACAGAGTAGAACAAGAACTATTATTCTGAAAGGCATAAAATCAAAACAATGAAAGAGCCTGTGTATTGCAATGCTTTCATATGGTTTACATGTGATGATACTTATTTTGTCCCTTTCAGATTCACAAAGCTAAAATTAGAGATCCTTCCCAAAATGGAATCATTGAATGCGCTCTAGGAAGTAGAGTTTACATTTATTGAGTGCTTACAATGTGCAGGCACTCTTCTAGGCACTTTGAATGCATTATCACATTTAGTCCTTATCACTAATATTGTCCCCATTTATAGATGAGGAAACTGAGGTTTAGAGACATTAAGTAATTTGCTCAAGGTATCAGCCAGTATAAATGCTGTTCCTAAATATTTTTCCCCTGAGTTTATAATTTTTCAGATTTCAGGAATAGAAAAGAATGGAAATCTAAGGAAATGCACTTTTTTTTTAGGGAATTGTATACTTTTAGTGTCATTTCACTAATCCAGCATGATGGTTTTATCTTACTGTTCATCATGGGAAAAATGAAGATAAAGACTTGATTTGCAACACTCTGGGCTCATTTCCCATGCTCTTGGGATAAGACGTGGCTCCTAGAAGCATAGAGTCTTTAAAAAAAGAAGAAGAAGAAACAAAAACTCTCTCTCTCTACCCTCGACACATTACCAACCTGAAGTCTTGTTTGTAAACTCTTGGAAAGTTAACAGATAGGTGATCAGAGACTCTTACTCTTATAACATTTAGTTAAAAATCTTGTCAAACGTTTGTGGTGTTTGTAGGCTCTTCAGAGGCAAGTGTCACTCTGTGCATTGTTTGATTGTTCCCATTTTCTATATTTACTGGGGTATTGTGGAGGCAGAGAGGTAAGCATATGAGCAAGTACTTTGGGATGATTCCTCACAACTTTGCCCTCACAGGGCTTGAAAATTTTGACTAAAGAGAACACTGTTGTTTTGTTTTTTTTATGTACCTTATTTAGGCTAGTCTCTTAGCTGGAACTCAAATGCTCTTAAAACTTAGCCTTAGCTGTGCTCCACATCTTTGCATCCATCTCACTCTGCTTCATGGGAAACCAAGCCAAATGAAAGGAAAAGTTTTCAGAGTGGCTTAAGGAGTAGGTTGGAGTTCCTTTTTCAATCTGTAGGCACAAAAGAGATCGGTTAATTTTTGCTTTCTCTTAAAGGCTTAAGTTCATAAAAGCATATAAGTTTTATGCTTATACTCAGCATCAAACTGTGAGTATGGGGCAGACGATGGTGGCGCAGTGGCAGAGTTCTCGCCTGCCATGCCAGAGACCCGAGTTCAGTTTCCGGTTCCTGCCCTTGTAAAAAAAAAAAGCTGTGAGTATGTCACAGGCTGCATTTCTTTTCGCTGATCATTGTACATGTAATTTCAGGTCATAGACATGAATGACTATCAGAGGAGGAGGTTAGCTTCCCGGATCATAGACAGTCTGTTTAACACAGTGACTGATAAGAAGATAGCTATTTTGGGGTTTGCATTCAAAAAGGACACTGGTGATACGAGGTATCAGTTCTTTAAAATATTTTCACCCTCTTTGAGCGTATGTTAATATCTCATCTTATCCTGATTATTCGGTTGGTGTATGTGTGTGTGAAAAACATGTATATATACAGGTGTGTATTTGTGTGTGTGTGTAGTATAAAGAATAAAAATAAAGTGTATTAAAGTGAGCATCCATATCCTTACCACTCAGTCAGCTTAAGAAGTAGAATCTTGTATTTAAACTTCCCAGGTATTAAAGTATAATTCCATTTAAAAGCTTAGCAATACTGATTTTCTTTTTCATTTAGAGAATCCTCGAGTATATATATTAGCAAATATCTGATGGATGAATGTGCACACCTCCATGTATATGATCCAAAAGTACCAAGGGAACAAATCATTGTGGATCATTCTCAACCAGGAGTTTCAGAGGATGACCAAGGTAAGGCTTTGGGTGTCATAATTGCTTTGATATTGGCCCCGAAACTTGCTTGTTCTCTAGAAATCTTGGTTGTTCATCTTTTATCATTTTTATCATTGATTAGTCCTCTTTTCAACCTCATTTCTCTAGAATTAAACTCCTAGGCATTGTTTCATCTACTTTGAAGTGACCAGCTTTGGGTTATTCAAATAATTGTTTTTTCAACATATTCTATAAAGCCCCAGAGGTTCCAAGGAAATGCTTCTGGGCCAAGGTTGGGAGGTACTCAAGAACCCCCATCATAACTCCCTTTTTCACTTCAACCAGACTGTTCCTCTTCTGTCAATGTATTGAATTCATCATGAGCCAAGGACTAATAATCTCCAAATTGGAATAAATTATAATCACAGAGCCTCAACACCTCCTTCTATAATAATAATGTTAAGATGCATAATTTCAAATACCCCCTTCCTTGTTGCCAAATTTTTTATTGTTATAGTTTCCCGACTTGTGACCATTTCCAAGGATCCATATGAAGCATGTGACGGTGCCCATGCTGTTGTTATTTGCACTGAGTGGGACATGTTTAAGGTGAGGTAGCAGAAATGATATCAAGAAAAATTCTAGAGATGTTCTGGTGTCAGTTGTGGTTGACTATGTGCTCCTGTATGTGTTTTAATTGTTCTTTTGGTTCTCTTTACAGGAATTGGATTATGAACGCATTCATAAAAAAATGCTGAAACCAGCTTTTATCTTTGACGGACGACGTGTCTTGGATGGGCTCCACAATGAACTACAAAACATTGGTTTCCAGGTAATCATGATCTGAACTGTTCTTTTTTTGTTTGTTTAGTCAATTGCTTTTTAACAGCTTTCAAGTTTTATGATTTTAATATTTTCTTATTTAACTGTAACATAGCTCTGGAATACCACCTCAGTTCTCTGGGAGGTCTCTATGGGAATTTTGTAGCTACTCCGTTCCCTCCCTAAATTTGTGATTGATATAAAGGTCATTCCAGTGTTGATCTCCCTTATATAGTATCTAGAAAGTCATAAGTTGCCTGTCATTTAGGGACAGTATGTTTCCCAACTTACCTTGTAGCATGAAGATTAAGTTAGAAAATATATATGTTGGTATTTTCAAAAATGCAAAGCGCTATACAGTTGTCAGCACTGTGTGTGTGTATATATATATATATATATATATATATATATGCAGTTATTATCATATTATGAATAAGAATAGTTATTCCCAGCTGAGCCAGTTCCCTTTCTAGTCTTCTCTTATTCAAAGAAGAGTTTCCCAAAGGGTGAAGTATGACTGTGGTGGTGATAGAGAAGGTGTTCAACTGCAAGAAGAGCACTAACCTTCTAAGTCTTGATGGGACTGACTGGCCACCATTCACATCACTGGGTACCCAGAGAAAGAAGGCTCCTGGGTCTTTCAGCAGGCGTTCATCCTATACATTTTGAGTGCTCAGTACTGTCCCAGTGCTGTTAGAGGTTTGGAAGAAAAGTAGAGGAAAAAAACAACAAAAAATTACAGGGGCTACAATGACTGCCCCTCTTCTAAATCAAAGTTTGCCATTTAATATTGGAATGTTAAGTTTGTCCAGAGCAGTGCATTTATGCATTATATCTATTTCTGTTCTACCTAGGATCCCAAAAGTGTTAAAATGGAAGAGCTACTTTCCATTTCCTCAGAGCAGCATGTGTGTGGTAATGGAAGGATAAAAAAAATACATCAGGAGATTAGTATCAGCATAGTCCCCAGGCTGAGGGAGTCAGCTAGTTGTGTGCTCCCCATCAGCACCAGCCATCCCGGAAGGGTATTAATAAGGTGTCACCGTCTATTCAGAAATTTCTGGCCTGATTCTCTTAACTTGTAACTGACTTGTTGAAGAGCCCTTCTTACAATAGACTTCAGTACCCATTTCTCCGTCATGAGAGGTTCACTTGCAACAAGAATCAGATGGCATCTTTGTCTGTTAACACTCCCATCCAATGGTAGCATTGCTTAGTGAGTAACAACATGAACGTTTTCTGAATCTTTGTTTAAACTCAGGTATGTTATTTTTAAAAGGTATTTGCAAGGCATAGATACATTTTCTTTCAATCCTGTTTTACTCATCCACGGGAGAAGATATATAGAGATACAGGTTTAAAATGAGGTTGAGTTCTTATAAATGTTCATTTTCCCTAGTAAGCATTAAAAAAAAAACCCAACTTGGATTGGAATCTCTAAATAAAGAGAATTTAAAATTGCTAAATAAAACAGTTGATTAAAACAGAGCACAAGTCCTTCCTTCATGGTATTTGTCAAAATTAAATCTTAATTCAAAAGAATTTGTATGAAAATTGAGTAGTAGATTTATTTCTGTTGTGAAGAAAGGTGAACTTACGACTGTTAAAGAAGCAATGTCTTTAAGGATTGATGATTTTGGATATATAGATAAAAAGGTTAAAATGCAATATGCAAAATAAACAGTTATTACCATTGTTTGAAGGCAACTGCATGCCAGACACTGCTAAACACCTTATCTAATTAATTCCTTACTGTAGCCCTTTTAGTGGACTAAAAAAGGCATAGGGAGTTTAGGAAACTTAATAAGAGTCAGTCAAGATTCTAAGTGGGGCCTTTCTGACTCTGTAGCCTGAACTCAAAACTATGCTATAACTGCTTATACAAACTTTTTAGAATAAGGAAAGTGGAAATGAGAATAGAGTTTGAGAGAGAATATGAACCAGCTGGAATCTGATCTGTCATGTGCTTTCATAAATGCTACTAAAACATGTGGCACGTGATTTTCTCTATTTGAGGGTGTCTGGTAATGGGAGTGGCAGGAATGAGTATATCTAGATATGAATATGAAAAGTGGAATGTGGATTGACTCAGAAACAAAAAATTATGATGGTACCAAATATATCTCATAGCAACCCAGACAACATGAGAAACTTTGCCTGCTTTTAAAAAGAAAAAATAATCCAGATTTCCCCCCTTAATACACGACATCACAGAGATCTTACATTTATGTTTTACAGTTATTAATAGTTGTCTTTCTAAAATTTTTTTTTTTTTTTACAGATTGAAACAATTGGCAAAAAGGTGTCTTCAAAGAGAATTCCATATGCTTCTTCTGGTGAAATTCCAAAATTTAGTCTTCAGGATCCACCTAACAAGAAACCCAAAGTATAGACATCACTGTTTTTATTTGTATTTTCTTGGTACTTCAATATAACAAATATCTATCTGATATTAAATGATAAATAAGCCAAGTGTTTTTAAGGAAACAAACTTATTTTTTTAATAATCAAATTTATATTAGCTGTATGGGTATTAGCATATCCAGTAATTTCGAATCTGGAGTATTTTTAACATATTTTTATAATATTATTACCTCAGTTATTAGATGGAATATAATCATGTTGGTTTTAATGGTGTCAATTTTTGTAAAATAAAAATTAAACTTCAAATACTCTTTACAGAATGTCCATAGGCAGCACTTTAGTGTCACATTGTAAAAGGAGAGGCATGCTTCAGTTTTTCTGGTCATCAGTTTAATATGTATTTTGAAGATATGAAATTGCTCTGCTAAATCCTTTTAAATTTTATCCTGCTAAACTTTCAAAAATATCATGGAAATTTACAGATTTCTGGTTTAATTGGATAAAGATGTTTTCTAAGCCATTTACTTCTGTGAGCTAAAAATCAGCATGCAATGGACAGGATGGGGCATTTTGTACTTTATTGAACATTTTTCTCATGCTTCCATTTTAGAAATAAACCATAAGAATATGGTCTAGTTAAGTTCCCCTGCTTCTTTTGTTTGAATGTATTGTGTTGTTTTTTTTAGCTCCCAAAAGATCATCATTGTACCTTTCAACTCAATCCAAATATGATTAAAAGGTATTTTTTTAAAAAGAGTAAATCAGTAGGAGAGTCTATTTCTCTCCCCTTTATTTCTTGATTTTCCTTGCTGATCATTAATTTTTAGTCCAAGAACCAAAAAAATCGTTGCCTTGCTTTTGCATTTTTATTTCCATGGTTAATTGTAATTTTTCCCTTTTTTTCTTTAAAAAGAACAGTATGATATCACGTACAAACTTAAAGATTAGATTTTACAAATTATGTAAAGCATCATTCTAAAATAAGAAATTCTGTTTGTATGTACTACCATCTTTTTTTTAAGTCTGTTATTGATTTTTACATTTGTAATATTTTTCTCTTCTATTTACTTGGCTCTGCTGAGTGTGTGCAAACTGAGTTCGATAAAAACAGGTTTCATCCTTTAGGGATTTTGCAATTCAATAAGAAGACAGAGACATCTGTATAGATAACAAATAAATAAAACATACTTTGTATCAACAACTGTGTGGGTATATTTTGTGTAATGGAGCAAGTAACTAATGAGTCATGATAGTCTGACATTAGAAGGGAAAAAATTCACTCCTTCCTTTTTTGAGAAAAGGATATTGCATCATTCTCTCAAATGTTGCAAGAAAGGGAGGGAATTAACTTCAAGTACAAGAATGTTTGAACATAAGATGAAGACTTACTCATAAGCTTTCAAAGTGAGGGCGAGCTTAGTAAAAGAATTTTATTTTACATTTCTGCTTGATAATATTCTTGGAATCTGTTTAATAAGTTTATATTCTAGTAAAAGTGGTTTACAACCCAAAGATATCTCTCTGAAGTTAATAGGATCATCACTTGCTTTAAGTTGCAGGATGTTTCCATTCTAGTGATTGATGAGCAAATAATTATGTGTAAAATATAGCTACTGATTAAAACGTAAAAGAATTTGGAACTTGTTTGTAATTGCTTCTCTCCAGTTTGAAAAGAAAACAACCAAACAAAAAACAGTAACTGAGCAGGTAAGTAACTTTAACATGGCAATTTAGAACCTTTGTGTGAAAAGTTCCAAGAAAGTGGTTAGCTTTTTTCTGCCTCTACCTGGAGAGTTAAAGACCTTTTTTTTTTAAAAAAAAAAAAAAAAAAAAAAAAAAAAAAAAAAGCTTACAAGATTTTTTATTTAAAATTTTGTTTTGCTAAAGTTTTAAATATTATTAGCCTTTTTTTATTTGGTGGGAGTCATGAATGTTGGTAAGATTATTAACTACTTACATTTGAAAATAACACATGCATGTGGTAAAAAAGTTTTAAAAGGGTATATAAAAAAAGTAAAATCTCTCTCTCTCCTAGAAATTGTTATTCAACTTAAGACTTCTAGCTTTAAATCCTGACCATACCATCTATTTGCCTGTGATATCTTGGCTAAGTTACTTGAAAGCCATATTCTTCTCATCTGTGAAATAGAGAGAATTCATCTCTTAGCTCAAGTGTTGTTATGAGGATTACATGAGAGCAAAGTTTACATAAAGATCTTATTGGGGGTGGGGGGGTGGTGCGAGGGTAGTTCAGTGGTAGAATTCCCGCCTGCCATGTGGGAGACCCGGATTTGATTCCGGCCCATGCAATTCCCAAACAAGGAAGCAAACAAACGAAAAACCAAACCAAACAAAAATTCAACAAATGGTGTTGCAATAAGGGGATGCTCACATGGAAAAAGAATGAAATGTGACCCGCACCATACAGCATACAAAGAAAAAGAAGAAAAAGATCTTAGTGGTGGTGAGCACTCTTGTTAGACACCATAATAAGCTGTCCCTTGGCACTAGATGCATGAGTAGGCTCTAGAATCATGGAGAGTACAATAATTAATACTACCCAGGGCATTAGACTAAGCCCTTTCAGTGCATTTTCTCATCTCTTCCTCCATAAATACTTTCAAGTAAGTTCTAACATTCCCTCTTTTTTTTTTAGATGAAAGAATAATGAAAAGACTAATTAGCTTACTCAAAGTCATATTAATGGGCACAGTGGCTCAGCAGGTAAGAATGCTTGCCTGCCATGCCCAAGGACCCGGGTTCCATTCCCGGTGCCTGCCCATGTACAAAAAAAAAAAAAAGTCATATTAATGACAAATCTGTGACTCGTCTCCCCAGGCTCTTAATGTTTATGTTAGTCTGCTTCTCTGCAAGTATAAAGGTGCCCAGTTCAAAGTCATTCTTAAAAATGTGGAGAGTAACCAGCACTCAGCTGTAGGCCAATACTTACTGTGCAGGAATAGAGCCTACTTTTTGTATATCATCAAGTTTCTCAAGAGAAACAAAAATTCAGATTTGAACATAAAACCTTCCAATTTATAAATGTAGTCACAATCTTGTAAATAACTTTTTTATGCTATGTAGCCCAAACTAAACATCTCCAAAGGCAGCTCTAGATAAAGGCTGCCAGTTAAAATTATTTTAACAAAATTTCAGACTTACAGAAAAGAAAAGCATAGTACAAACAATTCCTGAATAGCCTTGACATTAATGAACATTAATGAACATTATGTTTGCTTTGCTTAATCTCCTCTCTCCATGTTTGTGTGTTTCCTGAACCATGCCATTTGAGAGTAAGTTGTAGACTTACACAATGTTACCTCACACAGTTTCTGTGCATCAGGAATTTGGGAACAACTTACCTAGATGATTCTGGCTCAGTCTCATGAGGTTGGTCTCATGAATCAAGGTGATGGCCAGGATACATTTAATTGTTTAAAGCCTTGATTATTTTTATTCAAGATGGCTCACTCTTAAGACTGGCTATTGATAAAAGGTCTCAATCTCTGTCAATTCAACCTCCCCATAGGGCTGTTTGAGTGTCCTCACAATATGGCAAGCTAGCATCCCCCAGAATAAGTGTACCAATAGAGAGCAAGACAGAAGCCACACATTTATGACCTAGCCTCGGAAGCGACATGTCATTTCTACAACATCCAATTGCTTGCCTCGGTAGCCCTATTCAGCCTCTCAGGTGACTACAAAAAGGCTCAAATATCAGAAGGCAAGAATCACTGGGAGTGAGACATGCAACTAGGTGAATGAACCTTAAGGATAGTATTTGAATGAAATGTCAGAAACAAAAAGACAAATATTATCATGCCTCACTCATATGGACTAACTATAATATAAAAACTCAGTGAACTTAAAAGCATGAGTTATCAGGTTGGGGCCTATTGTGGAGGGTCCTATACTATAAGCTCTTAAAGCAGTCACTTATATTCAGGAGTTGTAACTGTTATTTCTAAATTCTGAGATACTGAGCTGTTAATATATAACCTGGTCATTCCCAGAAACTTCAGATATATGTGTGACATCTGAGACTCAGAGCTCTGCAGCTATGAAAGTTAGCAGTACCCCATATAGGAGCTGTTTAGAAAGTTGAAAAAAGGATCAGAATTTGACTAGAGATATGAATGAATCTGATCTGGATAGACTGGGGTAGATCAAAATACGGGGTAGAGGATGGTATGGTCCATATTTTAAAACATTCTCCCTTTGTGTGAGACCAAAGAGAGAATGTTTAGTGGGTGCAAAATTTATATTTTAGGTTGCGTATAACCTAATTTAGCTTGTATGGTGTGGTAGTTAGATTCAGTTGTCAACTTGGCCAGATGAAGGCACCTAGTTTTGTTGCTGTAGACATGAGCCAATGGTACGCAAACCTCATCTGTTGCTGATTTACATCTGCAGTCGGCTAGGAGGCATGCCTGCTGCAATGAATGATGTTTGACTTAATTGGCTGGTGTTTAAATGAGAGAGCGCGACATAGCACAGCCCAAGCAGCTCAGCATACCTCATCTTAGCACTTGCAGCTCAGCCCAGGCCTTTGGAGATGCAGAAAGAAGTCACCCTGGGGGAAAGTTGTTGGAACCCAGAGGCCTGGAGAGAAGGCCAGCAGAGACCATCCTGTGCCTTCTCACGTAAGAAAGACCCTCAGTTGAAATTTAGCTGCCTTTCCTCTGAAGAACTAACAAAATAAATCCCTTTTTAGTTAAAAGCCATTCCGTCTCTGGTGTGTTACATTCCAGCAGCTAGCAGACTACAACATAACTTTTACAATGTGACTGTGTGATTGTGATAACCTTGTATCTGATGCTCCTTTTATCCAGGGTCTGGACAGATGATTAAAAAAATAAGGATAAAAAAGAAATAAATAATGGGGCCATAAGGGGTAAAATACATTGGGTAGATTGAAATACTATTGGTCAAAGAGAGGGAGTGGTATGGGATGTTTGAGTTTTATCTTTTTTCATTTTATGCCTTTTTCTGGAGTGATGCAAATATTCTAAAAATGATCAAGGTGATAAATACACAACTATGTGATGATATTGTGAGCCACTGATTGAACACCATATATGGACTATGTGTGTGAAGATTTGTCAGTTAAAATATTTTTTTTTAAAATTACTGGGAAGCATCTGGAATGTTGGCTACCACAGTCTGTTTCCTAAAAAGCAAGTTTCATCTTACATAACAAGAGTACAATAATAAGAATCAGAAACCTAACATTGATTCAATGCTACCTATTATCTACAGACTTTATTCAGATTCTGCCAATTGTCCCAATTATGTTTCATAGCAAAAAAGAAAGTCTTAGGCAAAGGAAGATGTTTATTTTGTCCAAAACTTAAGTTTTCTGTAGCTCACAATCAAATAACCTAAACACATGGAGACTAGAATAGGGAATGAGATGTTATAATTCTACGTAGCATAATGTAATACCCTGATACATTCCAGAGTATGTTGGGCAGATAATTAAAAAGTGTAGGCAAATCCCTTGAGGAACTGGAGAAAAAATATGAAACTATTAAATTTCCCCACTTGGAAATTCCTGATACTCTCTCAAGTTTTAGGAACTCCCAAGTCAATAGCCCAAGCCCTCAATCTTGAAGCTTGCTTCTGTGAAATGTATTACTCTAATGGGGAAGCTAAGCCAACCTATAATTATGCTCAAGAGTCACTTCCTGAGAACCTCTTTTGTTGCTCAGATGTGGCCTGTCTCTCTCTAATCCCAATTCTGCAAGTATACTCATTACCCTCCCCTCCATGTGGGACATGACTTCCAGGGGTGTAAGTCTCCCTGGCAATGTGGGACATGACATTGTCAGAGAGAGCCTGGCCCTGGCATCATGGAATTGACAATACTTTTCTGACCAAAGGAGGGAAAAGAAATGTAACAAAATAAGGTATCAGTGGCTAAGAGATTTTAAGTAGTCGAGAGGCTATACTGGAGGGTACTCTTATGCAAGCTTCAGCCAGATATTGCAAATTGCTACAGTATGCCAAGCCCCAACCAACAGTATTCTGAAAACTCTAATGAATCCTAGGGCTCTATCTGAGGCTTAAGTTTCACTCACTAAGTTTATTTTTCAAAAACTCCAGATTGTTCCTATGTCAGATAAGCCCTGAGACCAGAAGCATGAGTCTCTCCAAGAACATCAACTAGTTGCATCTTCCTATCCCATAATTTTGACACCCATTTTAAACATTAAGAGCAGTCATTGCCCAAATATTCCTGAATATTGAGAGAAGGATCAAATGAGAGGGAGGAATTATAACAGAGAAAATAGGATTTAACAAATGATTGTGACTACTGAATCATTGCATTGATATTTCTTGTTAGTTTCTAGTGTATTAGAACAGATAGAAGGAGATACCCGAAATTGTGGAACTGTAACCCACATCATACTTTGAAATTTGCTCTGTAACTACTTGTTAAACTGTACTTGGAAATTTATCACTTTTCTGCCTGTGTTATATTTCGCAATAAAAAATGTTTAAAAAAATCTTAGATCGTGATTTGCATTCCATTCTCACGACTCTTTAGTCTCCTTTAATAGTCTCCTCAGTCTGTTTTTGTGTTCCTGACATTGACATTTTTGACAAGTACAAGTCAATCATTTTCTTAAATGTGTCTCAGTCTGGGCTTGTCTGATGTTTCCTTGAGGTTAGTTGAAAGTATGCATTTGTAATGGGACTACAACAAAAGCAATGTTTTTCTGTCTTAGTGCACCATATCAGGGAGTACATGAGGTCAGTTTGTCTCATTATTGGTGATGTTAATTGATCACTCATTTGGGGTTGTGTCTGTGAAGTTTCTCTGCTGTAGAGTTACAATTATTTACTTTGTAATTATGTATCTCTTATGGGGAAATACTTTGGAACTATGAAATGTTATTCCTCTAATTTTCATACACTAGTTAGAGCGTCTACTGGTGATTTCTGCCTGACTCAATTCTTATGACAAAAGTAGCTGCCAGTTTTTGCTTAAGTTTGAATCTTGCTTTTACCACTTGGTAGCTATGGGTTCTTGGCCCAGATAGTAAACTTTTTTCTTTTTTGGTGCACGGG
This sequence comes from Tamandua tetradactyla, assembly GCF_023851605.1. Taxonomy (NCBI): domain Eukaryota; kingdom Metazoa; phylum Chordata; class Mammalia; order Pilosa; family Myrmecophagidae; genus Tamandua; species Tamandua tetradactyla. The sequence goes on along the minus strand of NC_135345.1, from coordinate 41,249,342 downwards.
TGAAGAATCAAACCTGGGTCTAACACATGGCAGGCGAGCATTCTACCATTGAACCACTCAAGTCGACTTTTCTTAAGTGTAAATTTCTTCATATATAAATCAGAGAAAATAGTGTACATACTTCAGAAGGTTGTGAAGATTTCACTAGCTAGTGCATGTGTAAAGCACCTGGCACAGTATCTGATCCATAGTAAATGCTCAACCAATGTTAGGTACTAGTGAGACTTTGTTAGTTGCCCATCCAGCAGTATCACCCTAACAGAGCCCTGATATTCAGAAATCTTATTCTCCCCACCTGCTAAACCCATCTTCAGATTCAACAGTAGGCTTAATCTTTCTAGAAGCAACCTCATTGTGCCATGTTACAGACATTGACCTTCCTTGAGTGAAAGTATCTTTATCTGGATACCTTAGTTTGGACATTTTTATGGACTTAGGACTGTAAACTTGTACCTTATTAAATTCTCTTTTAAAAAGCCATTCCATTTCTGATATACTTCATTCTGTCAGCATTTAGCATACTATAACATTCATTTTCCTTGCCTTCCTTTTCCTTGCTTCAGGAACAGTTATGTGACCAATGCTGGCCACTGAGATATGAAGGGAAGTATGTTAGTAATATGGCTCTGGGACATATTCCTAAGAGAGCTACAAGAAACATGCTTTTTTCTCTCTCTCTAAATACTGTGGCTACATGTGATACCTGAGGTCACGGTTGTGAAGCCAACACTGAAGATGGCAAAGAAAATGGGCTATAAACCTAAATTCTGAATAAATCAACCTGAAGCCTGTTGGGTGAGATCATAAGTGTCCTTATTAATATTAATGTTACTAACATTAATGTGTCCTTATCAACAAAACCAATTTGAATAGATGTTTTCTGACTTGAAGCTGAAAGCATCCTAACTTTAGCAGTAGTGCCATTATTTTTATTATTAAGAAGAGTGAGCAACAGTGTCCTTAGACAAAAAAAACAGGAATTGCATCATAAAAATCAGAAAGCAGATGGAACAAAGTAGCATGAGCAGCAGCTGAGAGGGATGTGAGAATATGCCCTTCACCCCCATGGGGACTCCTTGCTACTAGAAAGGGGTCTGAGGTTCTACAGGAGGCCAGGGCAGGAAACAGAGGGAGAGTAAGGAAAGGCAATCAAGTTAGTGAAATTAAGGTCTTGCTGTTTGTATGTTCTAGTTTGATAGCTCCCAGAATGCAATGTACCAGAAACTGAATGACTTTTAAAAACGGGAATTTAATAATTTGCTAGTTTTCAGTCCTAAAGCCAAGAAAATGTCCCAATTAAAACAAGTCTAGACTTCCGGAGAAGATGGCGGCTTAGTAAGACGCGCGGGTCTTAGTTCCTCCTCCAGAAAAGCAACTAAAGAAACAGAAACAATACAAAACAGCTCCCGGAGTCACGACAGAGACCAAAAAAGACAGCGTACCCCATTCTGGAACGGCTGAACGGGTAGGGAGAATCCACTGCTGTGAGATACCCGAGGGGTGCACGTTTTCCCGGCTGGGGTGGCTGGCGTCTGGGGTCCCCTCCACGCACGTGGCTCCCCGGTCTGACTGGGAACATTGGATAGCGGGGCCCTCCTGTCACGCTTGGCGTCTCGGGCCAGCTGGGCAATTTGGACCGGCACTCCCCCAAGCCACGGCCAGCGACCCCCGCCTCCACGCGCGGTTTCCCGGGCCGACTGCCCCGCAGACAAACGACTGCCACGAGCGCCACCTACTGGGCAGGAAAAGAAAAACAGAGCCCAGAGATTCCACAGAAAAACCTTTCAACCAGCTGGGTCCCACACCCAGGGAAATCTGATCAAATGCCCAGACACCAGCAGAAAATAATGGATGACACTCGGAAAATTGAAGATATGGCCCAATCAAAGGAACAAACCAATAGTTCAAATGAGATACAGGAGCTGAGACAACTAATGCTGAATATACGAACAGAAATGGAAAAACTCTTCAAAAACCAAATCAATAAATTGAGGGAGGACATGAAGAAGATATGGGCTGAACAAAAAGAAGAAATAGAAAATCTGAAAAAACAAATCACAGAACTTGTGGGAGTGAAGGACAAAGAAGAAAAAATGGAAAAAACAGTGGATACCTACAATGGTAGATCTAAAGAGACAGAAGCTACAATTAGTGAACTGGAGGATGGAACAACTGAATTCCAAAAAGAAACAGAAACTATAGGGAAAAGAATGGAAAAACTTGAGCAGGGAATCAGGGAACTGAATGACAATATGAAGCGCACAAATATACGTGTTGTGGGTGTCCCAGAAGGAGAAGAGAAGGGAAAAGGAGGAGAAAAACTAATGGAAGAAATTATCACTGAAAATTTCCCAACTCTTATGAAAGACCTAAATATACAGATCCAAGAAGTGCAGCGCACCCCAAAGAGAATAGACCCAAATAGGCGTTCTCCAAGACATTTACTAGTTAGAATGTCAGAGGTCAAAGAGAAAGAGAGGATCTTGAAAGCAGCAAGAGAAAAACAATCTGTCACATACAAGGGAAACCCAATAAGACTATGTGTAGATTTCTCAGCAGAAACCATGGAAGCTAGAAGACAGTGGGATGATATATTTAAATCACTAAAAGAGAAAAACTGCCAACCAAGACTCCTATATCCAGCAAAATTGTCCTTCAAAAATGAAGGAGAAATTAAAACATTTATAGACAAAAAGTCACTGAGAGAATTTGTGACCAAGAGACCAGCTCTGCAAGAAATACTAAAGGGAGCACTAGAGTCAGATACGAAAAGACAGAAGAGAGAGGTATGGAGTAAAGTGTAGAAAGAAGGAAAATCAGATATGATATATATAATACAAAAGCCAAAATGGTAGAGGAAAATATTATCCAAACAGTAATAACACTAAAAGTTAACGGACTGAATTTCCCAATCAAAAGACATAGAATGGCAGAATGGATTCAGCTTTAACAAGATAAACTTATGAACCATGTAATAACATGGATGGACCTAGAGAATATTATGCTGAGTGAATCCAGCCAAAAACTAAAGGACAAATACTGTATGGTCCCACTGATGTGAACGGACATTCGAGAATAAACTTGAAATATGTCATTGGTAACAGAGTTCAGCAGGAGTTAGAAACAGGGTAAGACAATGGGTAATTGAAGCTGAAGGGATACAGACTGTGCAACAGGACTAGATACAAAAACTCAAAAATGGACAGCACAATAATACCTAATTGTAAAGTAATCATGTTAAAACACTGAATGAAGCTGCATCTGAGCTATAGGTTTTTGTTTTGTTTTGTTTTGATTTTACTATTATTACTTTTATTTTTTTCTCTATATTAACATTCTATATCTTTTTCGGTTATGTTGCTAGTTCTTCTAAACCAATGCAAATGTACTAAGAAATGATGATCATGCATCTATGTGATGATGTTAAGAATTAATGATTGCATGTGTAGAATGGTATGATCTCTAAATGTTGGGTTAATTTCTTTTTTTCTGTTAATTAAAAAAAAAAAAAAGAGAGAAGGGATAATTGGAGATGAAGGGATACAGACTGTACAACGGGACTGGATATAAAAACTCAGAAATGGACAGCACAATACTACCCAATTGTAATGCAATTATATTAAAACACTGAATGAAGCTGCATGTGAGGTATAGGTTTTTTGTTTTTGTTTTTTTTGTTTTTTTTTCTTTCTATTATTGTTTTAATTCTTATTCGTTGTCTTTTTATTTCTTTTTCTAAATTGATGCAAATGTACTAAGAAATGATGAATATGCAACTATGTGATGTTATTAAGAATTACTGATTGTACATGTAGATCGGAATGATTTCTAATTGTTTTGTTAATTCTTTTTTTAATTAATAAAAAAAAAAGGAAAAAAAAAAAAAAGAAACATGATATATATATAAAAAAAAAAAAAAAAAAAAAAAAAAAAACAAGTCTATAGAAATGTCCAATCTAAGACATCCAGGGAAAGATACTATGGTTCAAGAAAGCTGATGAAGTTTAGGGTTTCTCTCTCAAGTGGGAGGGCACATGGCAAACACAGTCAGAGTTTCTCTCTCATCTAGAAAGGCATATGGTGAACATAGTTAGGGCTCCTTTCTCATCTGGAAGGGCACATGGTGGACACAGTATCATCTGCTTGCTTCTTCTCCTGGCTTCCTGTTTCATGAAGGTCCCTGGGAGGCATTTTCCTTCTTCATCTCCAAAGGTTGCTGGCTGGTAGATTCTTCTTCTCCGGCTATGTCGTTCTGCTCTGCTCTCTCTGAATCTCTCATTCTCCAAAATGTTTCCTCTTTTATAGGACTTCAGAAATTAATCAAGACCCACCCAAATGGGTGGAGACATGCCTCTACCTAATTCGGTTTAACTCTTGATTAAATCACATCTCCAGGGAATGATCTCATTACAGTTTCAAACATACAATACTGAATAGGGATTAGAAGAAAGGCTGCCTTTACAAAATGGGATTAGGATTAAAACATGGCTTTTCTAGGGTACATACATCATTTCAAACCAGCACACTGTATAAAGTTCATTTGTACTCACTTTCAGCTAACCCATTGAAAATATTTCAAATTATTGTCTGAGTACTAAGGCAAGGCAGATACCTTGAGGTACTGAGAAATAGAAGGCATAGATGACTGAGAGCTATCTTGAAGAGAAGCAAAGATACATTCAGAATAACTCACCAAATATGACAATAGCCATACATGATAGAAACAAATGCAGTATAGGCACAGAGGTAAAAATTGCTTCTAGATGAGGCCCCACACTGATCAGGAAGGCTCAGTAGGAAACTTCAGGGCTCTGTCCTACTACAGAAGCTTTGAACTACCAAAGAAGTGACAGAAACATCTTTTTCAGATACAGAAAACAGTTACAGGACTGTAGTAACAGGGCAAATACCAAATAAAAATAAAGGCTTCTTAAAAGCAGTGGGATCTTATGGAGCCCTGGCTGGCCGCTTCCACCCTCTCAATAGCTGGTCATGGAGCTGGCCTGCATTCTAAGTACAGATCCCTGGTCCAGGTTTCAGAGAAAGAAGATACACATTGTGCACATACAGGGAGCTTATATGTCTGGCTCATACTGTCTTTTGGTGGTCTGAGGGACTTGTCACAGAATTTGTTTTGCATATGGAAGGTAGTTTGCAGAGGTCTCTTACAGAATGCTGTGGGTGACCAATCAAATTGTGCAGCCTGGGGCAAGGGATTGCTGGCTGTAAGATATACAGTGCAGTGGCCCCCCAGGACAGTGAAGAAACTGTTTCTTAGGGATGAGAGCACATTTCTATCTGCTTAAACAGGGAAGTTCCTAGAGCTAAATGCATGCCCAAGAGAGAACACATGGGCAGGAAGGACCAGAGAGGCCCCTACTCTTTCCCCTGGAGCTGTTCTCTAAACTCACGTATGGATAAGCTCTGAAGAGAGTCCTGACACAGGTTGTGGTAGTTAGATTCAGGTGTCAAATTGGCTAGGTGAAGGTGCCTAGTTCTATTGCTGTGGACATAGCCAATGGCATGTGAACCTCATCTGTTGCTGATTACATCTGCAGTTGGCTAGGAGGCATGCCTGCTGCAATGAATGATGTTTAATTGGCTGGTGCTTAAATGAGAGAGCTCAATGTAGCACAGCCCAAGCAGCTCAGCATACCTCACCTCAGCACTCATAGATCACCCCAGGCCTTTGGAGATACAGAAAGAAATCACCCTGGGGAAAGTTGTTGGAACCCAGAGGCCTGGAGAGAAGGCCAGCAGAGATCGCCCTGAGCCTTCCCATGTAAGAAAAAACCTCAGTTGAAAGTTAGCTGCCTTTCCTCTGAAGAACTATACATTAATTAAATAAATCTCCCTTTATTGTAAGCCAATCCATCTCTGGTGTGTCGTATTCTGGCAGCTAGCAAACTAGAACACAGGTCAATTTGCAAAGAACAGGATAAGTTTTTCTTTTTCCCATTAAAAAAAAAAACCTCCTGGCATTCAAGGAAAGCTCTGTTATAACACTAACAGGATAGGAACTTAGGGAATAGATGCCTTGGAGTCTAAATTTCAGCAACAACACATTCATGTATCAAAATGTCCAGGTTTCAACAAAAGATTACAAAACACAAAGAAAGAGGAAATGATAGCTCAAAGGAGAAATTAAAGCATTAAAAAACATCAATGAGGAAGACCAGACCTGGAACATTCCAAAGACTTTAAACAAATGGTCCTAAATATGCTCAGAGAGATAAAGGAAAATATGGACAAAGAACTGAAGGTAGTTAAGGAAATGATAGAGGAGTGCAACAAGAGCAACAATAGAGAGATGGAAGTCATGAAAAGGAAGCAAGCAGAGCTAAAGATCACAATAGCAGAAATTAAAAATCCCTAGAGGCGTTCAGCAGCAGATTGGAGCTTGCAAAAGAAAGAGTTAGTGACCCTGAAGAAAAGACAATTGAACTCATTCAGTCCAATCATTCAGCCTGAAGTGCAGAAACAGGAAAGAATGAAGAAGCGTGAACAAAGCTTGAAGAACCTGTTGGACACCATCAAATACACCAAAATACACATTGTGGGGATCCTACAAGGAGAGAGAAGGGAGCAGAGATAATATTCAAAGAAATAATGGCGGGAAACTTCCCAAATTTAACAAGATATGAATATACACATCCAAGATGCTCAATGAACTCAAACAGGGTAAACACAAATAGACCCACAACATGTCATATTATAATCAAACTGTCAAATGCCAAAGATAAAGAGAGAATTCAGAAAGCTGCAAGACAGGAAGAGACTATGTCACATAGAATGGACCACAACAAAATTAAGTGTCAATTTCACAATGAAAACCACAGAGGCTAGAAGGCAATGGGAAGACATACTTAAGTGCTGAAAGCAAAAAATTGCCAGGGAAGAGTTCCATATCTGGAAACACTGTCTTTAAAAATGAGGGAGGGATTAAGATATTACCAAGATAAACAAAAGTTGAGGGACTCTGTCACCAAAAGACCAGTCCTATAAAAATGCAAAAAAGGGTTCTGCAGGCTGAAAGGAAAGGGCACTAGATAACTGAATGAACCCACATGAAGATAAGATCTCTGGTAAAGACAATGACCTAGGTAAATAAAAACATCGGTACTATTGTATTTCTGATTTGTAAATCCACTTTTTACTTGCTATAGGATCTAAAAGGCAAATGCATAAAATGTGATGGCAAATGAATGCTTTTATACTTAAAACAAATAAATCAAGAACTACATAAAGGTGGGGAGATGGAGGAGTATAAGAACACAGTGCATATATACCATTGAAGTGAAGGTGGTATCAACACAAAAGAGATTGTTATAGTTTAGAATGTTAAATTTAAGCTCCATGGTAACCACAAAGAAAAAATACAAACTCATAAAGACAAAAAGTATAGTACAGTTACTAGAGGTGGGGGAAAGAGTCAAAGGGGAGTTAATGCAAAATGAGTATAGAGTTTCTGTTTGGGGTGAAGGGAGGAAGTTCTGCTAAGAGATGGTGATGAGGGTTCTGCAACATTATGAAGGTAATTAACCCCACTGAATGGTATGCTTGGAAGGAGTTGGGATAGGAAGATTTATGCTATATACATTTCCACTGTTAAAAAAATGAAAGGGAAACTAAAGAAATAATGCCAATTAAAGGCAATATATGCTACTACTGGTTGGGATTTAAAAATGGAGGAGAAAAGGCTCAAAAAGACATTATAGGGACATAAAAAATTGAAATATAGAATGTAAGCTTTATATTAATGTTAAATTTCTTGAACTTGATAATTGCACTTAAGGTGATGAAAAGTAATATCCCTGTTCTTAGGAAATGCTGATGGAAATATTGTGTCCAAGGAGAATGATGAGTACATCCTGCTCTCAAATGTTTAGAAAATAGACGATAGACAGATATAGATCAACCGATACAGTGATACAGCAAAGGTGGCAAAATGTTAAAGTTGATGGATCTTTGTATCTGAGGTAGGGGGTATGTTGGAGACACAGTTCTGGATCAAAGTGTATACTGAGCACAAATTTATATCCTCTCCCTTCTGCGGACCCCATTAAAATTACAGTGAGGAGGAAAAAAAGAAAGAGAGAATGGGTGGAAGTGGGTATCAGTGGTCAAGAGATTTCAACAAATTTCTGGAAAGCACAGGGTGGATGATGTGTATTGACTGATGAGAACAGCAGAGGAAGTCATACTCTGGAATAGTGTGAAAGAAGGTGGGAGAGGAATTAAAGACTAGATCTTTAACTTAAACAGTCAACCTCATCTCATCCACCTTAAGAGGCAGAATGACAGGCAGCCAAGCATTTGTACCCAACAGATGCCCTCTTCCAGCTCCAGGAGGGGAAGTGAGAAGGGGAGGGAGCTTTTATAAAGAAACTGATTAAACTGAGAACTACAGAACAATGAGTATTGTAGATGCCTAAGCACAAAGCCTTCTCTGTTCTATGTCTAATAGCAACTCTCTGCCTATTTGCTCCAAGGCAAAGCCTTCAAGTCAAAAGGTCCTGCCCAGACTCCACATTATATATATTGAATTAAATATATTCCTTGCTTTCATTCTCTCCTGAACGTCACTAAAATGGCAGTAAAAGGAATAAGAAGGCTTACCATAAGTAACAACAAAGTACGGGCAGAAACATAAATGCTTGCATAAGATACCAAAAACCAGAAAATGTTAGACAACACCCCATACCACCAAGCAACTACCTTTCCCATCCCTACCCTCCCAGGATATTACAGGTTTATTTTCTGGAGGAACAGAACCAGAAAGTTTCCAGACTTGGGTGGGGTGAGAGTGAGGTGTCAGACTAGAAAGAAGGGAAATCAGCTTTAGGGTGGCTCAAAGCTTAGTACGTACAGCCTAGAATTGCCAGATATTTGAGGAAACCCTTTCACACAAAGGTAGAGAAAAAACAAAGGAAATAGAGACATTGTATAATACAGAGAACAACTACATCTTCAAAATATTAAATGTCCTCAGAAAGAAAACACAGTAAAGTGCAGCTAGGAAACAAGAACAGGATGCCAAAAAAAAAAAAAAAAAGAAAGAAAGGAAGAACTCTTGAACATTAAAATGTGATCAAATTTCATCTTAATTTTAGCAGGATAATTATTTTGTTAAATGAAATTTTTATGGACACCCAATGTAAATTAAAATGGCATTTAGCATTAATGCATATTAAAAATTTATATATATATATATATATATATATATGCATACATCCCTGGGAGTCCCCACAGGAGTGAAAGTCATATACTCACATCACACCCCTCTCAGTTGCTTCAAGTGCTATTTGGCTTTTCTCACTTTCTGACTCTTGTTTTAGGATGTTCCCATTATTCCCCCTAAAGCTACTGGGTGTGTACTATTCCTAATATAATACTACTACTTTCTAAAGTTAGAAGGCTTTCTGCTTCAGGTAAAAGAAAGTCCAATTCAAACTGGTTTCACTAATAAGGGCATTTATAACTTCACCAAACGGGAAGTGGGTTCCAGGGTTGACTGATTCTGTGGTTGGAAAAAGGGCATGGGCCTCTGTGCTATTTGATTCTGTAAAACCATGTGCACTTATTACCTTCATTTTTTAAAAATGCCATTTGTACTACAGAAATAAAAAGATCATACACACTGAAACATGTCACATTCCAAATGTTAATATATTGGAGATCTCTGATGCATTATCATGTGTTATCAGATCAAGAATTTTTGTACGGAACTCATCCCCCATTTCTGGGCATTTAAATGCACTTCTTTAAATATAAAGTATCGCAAGGGCAAAGTACTGTACTGGCCTTTTAAAACTCAAGCCTAGGGTGAGTGTAATGGTGGCTCAGTGGCAGAATTCTCGCCTGCCATGCCAGAGACCTGAAAAATCAACTCAAGCCTACCCTTGCCCATTTGTGTTCAAATGCATAAGTGAATATGCCTCTACAGCACATGTTCACCACACTCAAACATCAAGTAAGGCCTGGACATATTTGTCACACATATTCTAGTGATGGTATAATGGGCGGTTATGAAATGATTAGTGAATGAATAACAAATCAAAAAGATATTAGTGATTCAACTTTGAGTCAAACATTTCCTGCCACCTCTCTTTCAAGTTGTGGACTAAGTTTAATTGGAGAGTATCCTGAGACTGCCAAATGAGGTATTTTAAAATCTTTACAATTTACTATTATTTAGAGGTATCAGTCAGCATTTTTCTCAATATTGAGTAGTCAAAACAAAACAAAGGAACGTAAATAGGCTGCAGAGGCTAATAAAAGACTGCAAATGTCATCCATGACTCCCAACTTCACATTAGTGTGTATCAAAAGTCTCATTTTTATCACTGTTGCTTTCATATAAAGATGTCATATATCTGAAACTTTAGCATTTATGCTAATACTATTTTAATCTATTTTATATTGGGGCTCCATGAAAACTTCATTTGACAATATGCTTACCCTGCTAAAAATATGTGATCACCATTGGCCTATACTATGCCAAATGCCCAAATATTAGAAAATATCTAATTCATGTCACAAAATCAGAGTTTGAAAAGTAATTCATTTTTCCTGTAAAATAAGTTTTTAAAGTGGGTGCTTGTCTGAGATGTTTAATTTAAAGTTAGTGGGGTTCATTTTACATGGCAAAATTTATTTGGATATATAAAGAATGTGAGTCAGGGAGCATATATGGCTCCCCTGGGTTAAATTAAAATGTAACTAATTTTCAAAGTTATGCATTACTTTTATAATAAATACTAGTTCATATATTTGAACATTCAAAACAGAATTGACTATAGACATTAGACATTTTACAATATAGCTATCTAGAAACTTCCTATGAGTTTTAGTAGAAAGACATGATTTAGAGTCAAAAGATGAATTTAAATAGTAGTACTCAGGAAGGAAATTCCTTCTTCAGGTCATTACTATCATATAATACAAATACCTCACCAGAGTGTTATGAGGAATAAAAGGAATAAATGGGATACTGTATGTAGAGGTAGCAAACCACTATACAAATAATGCTCACTATTGCTATTCTTAGATTTGCAGTTCTTTACTTTAGATAACATCGTGGTCTTGGTTTCATAGAGCTCCTGAACAAGTAATCAGTAAAACTATTTAACAGGGTCTGAAGCTGTCATACCAAATATAAAGAATCAACATTCAAACTCTTAAGACTTTTAAATCATTACAATGATGTTCTACTATTATGCAAAAGTTATATGCTGATTATAAGTAAACGGATCACAGTTTCAATCTATAACTGTTTCATCATAATATGCCTTTTTTCATAAGTGATATGTGACAATGATGCATATGTAACAGTAGTTTTAAAGGTCTTCTGGAAGTTCGTATGCTTAATTATGTTGTTAATAGCAAGCCCTTATAAAGATGTTTTATTATTACAACATATCAAGCAATTATTTATGGCAACAAAGAGGAAAAGTTAAAACTAAATGAGCTATTATAATTAAATACATAAATGACATTTACATAAATGACATTTTTTCTTAAAACAGAAAGAGGGTACACATCCACTGAAGTCTGGGCATTCTGGTTTCATCTCTGTTACTAACTGGAATCATATTTTTAAGATTCCTGTGATCTTGAACATCTGGTCTGCTTAAGTTTTCGACGTTTTTGTTTTTCTTTTGGCCACTAGATTTTTCAAGAAAAATTCACCTATTTAAGAAAAATTAAAACACATTCATATTAATGGAAAGTAAATAACAATAGACTACTATTTCAGAATCAAACTTCTGTGTTTCCCAGTTGTTTTCAGCTTCATTACTGACATATATTTTAAAGAAGACTTTTATGTTTATTGGAGTTTCTCTCTTCTTAAATTCCAATGGCAATATTTTCTAACCTTTGTATCTTTGACCCATTTCCCCAACAAAATGATTAGTCATTGTTCTTCTTATAAAAATTCTTATTACTATAGTCTCTACTATTATTCTTTTAGTAATCCAATATAATAAAAGGTGACTCTATTTTATCTATTGGTCTGCTTCTGTACATTTATTACACTGTATGTGCACTATCTTATTACTGACAAAGCATTGCTGTTGGCAAAATTCACTTTAAAGAGCAATTCTGCTACATTCTTATAATGCAGCCTTCACTGCAGTTGAACAGATTTATCTGATGGAATCTCTTTAGCTTATTTCCCTCTAGGGAAGCAAGAGATCTTCAGTTATAATGGACTTCCTCCCCAACACCCTAAATTGTGCCGGTGCAATAAGTTAGCTGTTTAGAGCAGCACATTAACTTTTTCAGGTCTTTATGCTTTCATTTAGTCTAACGCTGTTACAGCAAAGCTTAATGCTTATCAGTAGAGCTTGGCACTGGAGGGCTAATTTCTGAGTCTGATTAATTTCCCTTTGTCATCTTACATGTATAAGTAGAATTGTGATGACTGTATGTGTACATAATCATCAAGAATCCCTAGGCTCATAATCCAGCCAAGTAATAATAAATACTCAGTTAATGTACAGTAATCCATGCTGCCCCACATCTCTTCTAAATTTGGCTGGAATAGAGCCAACATTATCAGATCTTAATCCACCATTTAAGCCTAAAGTTCCAAGTACAACAATTTGATTTTTTTTTAAATTTTTTTTATTAATTAAAGAAAAAAAAAAGAAATTAACCCAACATTTAGAAATCATTCCATTCTACATATGCAATCAGTAATTCTTTTTTTTTTCCCTACTCTATTTTTTTTTATTAATTAAAAAAAGAATTAACAAAACAATTAGAAATCATTTCAATGTACATGTACAATCAGTAATTCTTAATAACATCACATAGTTGCATATTCATCATTTCTTAGTACATTTGCATCGATTTAGAAAAAGAAATAAAAAGACAACAGAATAAGAATTAAAACAATAATAGAAAGAAAAAAAAAAAACAAAAAAAACAAAAACAAAAAACCTATACCTCACATGCAGCTTCATTCAGTGTTTTAACATAATTGCATTACAATTGGGTAGTATTGTGCTGTCCATTTCTGAGTTTTTATATCCAGTCCCGTTGTACAGTCTGTATCCCTTCATCTCCAATTATCCCTTCTCTTTTTTTTTTTTTAATTAACAGAAAAAAAGAAATTAACCCAACATTTAGAGATCATACCATTCTACACATGCAATCATTAATTCTTAACATCATCACATAGCTGCATGATCATCATTTCTTAGTACATTTGCATTGGTTTAGAAGAACTAGCAACATAACCGAAAAAGATATAGAATGTTAATATAGAGAAAAAAATAAAAGTAATAATAGTAAAATCAAAACAAAACAACACAAAACAAAACAAAAACCTATAGCTCAGATGCAGCTTCATTCAGTGTTTTAACATGATTACTTTACAATTAGGTATTATTGTGCTGTCCATTTTTGAGTTTTTGTATCTAGTCCTGTTGCACAGTCTGTATCCCTTCAGCTCCAATTACCCATTATCTTACCCTGTTTCTAACTCCTGCTGGACTCTGTTACCAATGACATATTCCAAGTTTATTCTTGAATGTCGGTTCACATCAGTGGGACCATACAGAATTTGTCCTTTAGTTTTTGGCTAGACTCACTCAGCATAATGTTCTCTAGGTCCATCCATGTTATTACATGCTTCATAAGTTTATTCTGTCTTAAAGCTGCATAATATTCCATCGTATGTATATACCACAGTTTGTTTAGCCACTCGTCTGTTGATGGACATTTCGGCTGTTTCCATTTCTTTGCAATTGTAAATAACGCTGCTATAAACATTGGTGTGCAAATGCCCGTTTGTGTCTTTGCCCTTAAGTCCTTTGAGTAGATACCTAGCAATGGTATTGCTGGGTCGTATGGCAATTCTATATTCAGCTTTTTGAGGAACCGCCAAACTGCCTTCCACAGTGGTTGCACCCTTTGACATTCCCACCAACAGTGGGTAAGTGTGCCTCTTTCTCCGCATTCTCTCCAGCACTTGTCATTTTCTGTTTTGTTGATAATGGCCATTCTGGTGGGTGTGAGATGATATCTCATTGTGGTTTTGATTTGCATTTCTCTAATGGCCAGGGACATTGAGCATCTCTTCATGTGCCTTTTGGCCATTTGTATTTCCTCTTCTGATAGGTGTCTGTTCAAGTCTTTTTCCCATTTTGTAATTGCGTTGGCTGTCTTTTTGTTGTTGAGATGAACAATCTCTTTATAAATTCTGGATACTAGACCTTTATCTGATACGTCATTTCCAAATATTGTCTCCCATTGTGAAGGCTGTCTTTCTACTTTCTTGATGAAGTTCTTTGATGCACAAAAGTGTTTAATTTTGAGGAGCTCCCATTTATTTATTTCCTTCTTCAGTGCTCTTGCTTTAGGTTTAAGGTCCATAAAACTGCCTCCAATTTTAAGTTTCATAAGATATCTCCCTACATTTTCCTCTAACTGTTTTATGGTCTTAGACCTAATGTTTAGATCTTTGATCCATTTTGAGTTAACTTTTGTATAGGGTGTGAGATACGGGTCTTCTTTCATTCTTTTGCATATGGATATCTAGTTCTCTAGGCACCACCTATTGAAGAGACTGTACTGTCCCAGATGAGTTGGCTTGATTGCCTTATCAAAGATCAATTGTCCATAGAAGAGAGGGTCTATATCTGAGCACTCTATTCGATTCCATTGGTCAATATATCTATCTTTATGCCAATACCATGCTGTTTTGACCACTGTGGCTTCATAATATGCCTTAAAGTCTGGTATCGCGAGACCTCCAGCTTCGTTTTTTTTCCTCAAGATCTTTTTAGCAATTCGGGGCACCCTGGCCTTCCAGATAAATTTGCTTATTGGTTTTTCTATTTCTGAAAAATAAGTTGTTGGGATTTTGATTGGTATTGCATTGAATCTGTAAATCAATTTAGGTAGGATTGACATCTTAACTATATTTAGTCTTCCAATCCATGAACACAGTATGCCCTTCCATCTATTTAGGTCTTCTGTGATTTCTTTTAACAGTTTTTTGTAGTTTTCTTTATATAGGTTTTTTGTCTCTTTAGTTAAATTTATTCCTAGGTATTTTATTCTTTTAGTTGCAATTGTAAGTGGGATTCGTTTCTTGATTTCCCCCTCAGCTTGTTCATTACTAGTGTATAGAAATGCTACAGATTTTTGAATGCTGATCTTGTAACCTGCTACTTTGCTGTACTCATTTATTAGCTCTAGTAGTTTTGTTGTGGATTTTTCCGGGTTTTCGACGTATAGTATCATATCGTCTGCAAACAGTGATAGTTTTACTTCTTCCTTTCCAATTTGGATGCCTTGTATTTCTTTTTCTTGTCTAATTGCTCTGGCTAGAACCTCCAACACAATGTTGAATAATAGTGGTGATAATGGACATCCTTGTCTTGTTCCTGATCTTAGGGGGAAAGTTTTCAATTTTTCCCCATTGAGGATGATATTAGCTGTGGGTTTTTCATATATTCCCTCTATCATTTTAAGGAAGTTCCCTTGTATTCCTATCTTTTGAAGTGTTTTCAACAGGAAAGGATGTTGAATCTTGTCAAATGCCTTCTCTGCATCAATTGAGATGATCATGTGATTTTTCTGCTTTGATTTGTTGATGTGGTGTATTACATTAATTGATTTTCTTATGTTGAACCATCCTTGCATAGCTGGGATGAATCCTACTTGGTCATGATGTATAATTCTTTTAATGTGTTGTTGGATACGATTTACTAGAATTTTATTGAGGATTTTTGCATCTATATTCATTAGAGAGATTGGTCTGTAGTTTTCTTTTTTTGTAATATCTTTGCCTGGTTTTGGTATGAAGGTGATGTTGGCTTCATAGAATGAATTAGGTAGTTTTCCCTCCACTTCGATTTTTTTGAAGAGTTTGAGGAGAGTTGGTACTAATTCTTTCTGGAATGTTTGACAGAATTCACATGTGAAGCCGTCTGGTCCTGGACTTTTCTTTTTAGGAAGCTTTTGAATGACTAATTCAATTTCTTTACTTGTGATTGGTTTGTTGAGGTCATCTATTTCTTCTTGAGTCAAAGTTGGTTGTTCATGTCTTTCCAGGAACCTGTCCATTTCATCTAAATTGTTGTATTTATTAGCGTAAAGTTGTTCATAGTATCCTGTTATTACCTCCTTTATTTCTGTGAGGTCAGTAGTTATGTCTCCTCTTCCATTTCTGATCTTATTTATTTGCATCCTCTCTCTTCTTCTTTTTGTCAATCTTGCTAAGGGCCCATCAATCTTATTGATTTTCTCATAGAACCAACTTCTGGTCTTATTGATTTTCTCTATTGTTTTCATGTTTTCAATTTCATTTATTTCTGCTCTAATCTTTGTTATTTCTTTCCTTTTGCTTGCTTTGGGATTCATTTGCTGTTCTTTCTCCAGTTCTTCCAAGTGGACAGTTAATTCCTGCATTTTTGCCTTTTCTTCTTTTCTGATATAGGCATTTAGGGCAATAAATTTCCCTCTTAGCACTGCCTTTGCTGCGTCCCATAAGTTTTGATATGTTGTGTTTTCGTTTTCATTCGCCTCGAGGTATTTACTAATTTCTCTTGCAATTTCTTCTTTGACCCACTCGTTGTTTAAGAGTGTGTTGTTGAGCCTCCACGTATTTGTGAATTGTCTGGCACTCCGCCCATTATTGATTTCCAACTTCATTCCTTTATGATCCGAGAAAGTGTTGTGTATGATTTCAATCTTTTTAAATTTGTTAAGACTTGCTTTGTGACCCAGCATATGGTCTATCTTTGAGAATGATCCATGAGCACTTGAGAAAAAGGTGTATCCTGCTGTTGTGGGATGTAATGTCCTATAAATGTCTGTTAAGTCTAGTTCATTTATAGTAATATTCAGATTCTCTATTTCTTTATTGATCCTCTGTCTAGATGTTCTGTCCATTGATGAGAGTGGTGAATTGAAGTCTCCAACTATTATGGTATATGTGTCTATTTCCCTTTTCAGTGTTTGCAGTGTATTCCTTATGTTTTTTGGGGCATTCTGGTTCGTTGCATAAATATTTATGATTGTTATGTCTTCTTGTTTAATTGTTCCTTATATTAGCAGATAGTGTCCTTCTTTGTCTCTTTTAACTGTTTTACATTTGAAGTCTAATTTGTTGGATATTAGTATAGCTATTCCTGCTCTTTTCTGGTTGTTATTTGCATGAAATATCTTTTCCCAACCTTTCACTTTCAACCTATGTTTATCTTTGGGTCTAAGATGTGTTTCCTGAAGACAGCATATAGAGGGATCCTGTTTTTTAATCCATTCTGCCAGTCTATGTCTTTTGATTGGGGAATTCAGTCCATTAACATTTAGTGTTATTACTGTTTGAATAATATTTTCCTCTACCATTTTGTCTTTTGTATTATGTACATCATATCTGATTTTCCTTCTTTCTACACTCTTCTCTATACCTCTCTCTTCTGTCTTTTCATATCTGACTGTAGTGCTCCCTTTAGTATTTCTTGCAGAGCTGGTCTCTTGGTCACAAATTCTCTCAGTGACTTTTTGTCTGAGAATGTTTTAATTTCTCCCTCATTTTTGAAGGATAATTTTGCTGGATATAGAAGTCTTGGTTGGCAGTTTTTCTCTTTTAGTAATTTAAATATATCATCCCACTGTCTTCTAGCTTCCATGGTTTCTGCTGAGAAATCTACACATAGTCTTATTGGGTTTCCCTTGTATGTGATGGATTGTTTTTCTCTCGCTGCTTTCACGATCCTCTCTTTCTCTTTGACCTCTGACATTCTAACTAGTAAGTGTCTTGGAGAACGCCTATTTGGGTCTAATCTCTTTGGGGTGCGCTGCACTTCTTGGATCTGTAATTTTAGGTCTTTCATAAGAGTTGGGAAATTTTCAGTGATAATTTCTTCCATTAGTTTTTCTCCTCCTTTTCCCTTCTCTTCTCCTTCTGGGACACCCACAACACGTATATTTGTGTGCTTCATATTGTCCTTCAGTTCCCTGATCCCCTGTTCAAATTTTTCCATTCTTTTCCCTATAGTTTCTGTTTCTTTTTGGAATTCAGATGTTCCATCCTCCAAATCACTAATTCCATCTTCTGTCTCTTTAAATCTATCATTGTAGGTATCCATTGTTTTTTCCATCTTTTCTACTTTGTCCTTCACTTCCATAAGTTCTGTGATTTGTTTTTTCAGTTTTTCTATTTCTTCTTTTTGTTCAGCCCATGTCCTCTTCATGTCCTCCCTCAATTTATCGATTTCGTTTTTGAAGAGGTTTTCCATTTCTGTTCGTATATTCAGCACTAGTTGTCTCAGCTCCTGTATCTCATTTGAACTATTGGTTTGTTCCTTTGACTGGGCCATATTTTCAATTTTCTGAGCGTGATCCATTATCTTCTGCTGGCGTCTGGGCATTTAGTCAGATTTCCCTGGGTGTTGGACCCAACAGGTTGAAAGATTTTTCTGTGCAATCTCTGGGTTCTGTTTTTCTTATCCTGCCCAGTAGGTGGCGCTCGTGGCACTCGTTTGTCTGCGGGTCCCACCAGTAAAAGGTGCTGTGGGTCCTTTAACTTTGGAAAACTCATGCCGTGGGGGAGTTTCGCCAGCCGAAGCAGCTTGGAAGAGTGTCAGCCGGCCCGGGGATCCAAATGCGGGGAGGGTTGCCGGCCGCTGCCGCCCGGGAGAGCACCAGTCCGAATCTCCTAGTCGGCCCGGGGCACCAAGCGTGGCGGGAGGGCTCCAGCCGCTGCGGCCTGGGAGAGTGCACCGTTCCCAGCCGGACCGGGAAGCCACATGTTTGGAAGGGACCCCGGTCACCGTTCTCCGCAGCCTGGGGATCTCCAATCCAATTCTCCCAGTTGGTCCGGAGGTCTGCGCATGGTGGGGGCAACCAGCCCCCGCGGCTTGAGCGGACTGCCAGCCACCGCGGCTTGAGGGGACTGCCAGCCGCCGCGGCTTGAGGGGACCACCTGTCCAATTCTCCCAGCTGGCCCGGGAAGGAGGAAAGGAGGGACTCCGGCCGCTTGCCGCCCCGCCCGGGGAAGCCCGCGCCCCTCGGCGATCTCACCAGAGTGGGTTCTCCCAGCCAGTCAGCTGTTCCAGAATGGGGTACGCTGAATTCTTGATCTCTGTCGTGGCTCCGGGAGCTGTTCTGTATCGTTTCTACTCCCCTAGTAGCTGTTCTGGAGGAGGAACTAAGACCTGCGCGTCTTACTAAGCCGCCATCTTCTCCAGAAGTCTCCACAATTTGATTTTTTACTGGTAATTTTTTTAAAAGCATTGAAAAGTTCACAATTCACTCCTTAAAAATGTTAGAAATTTTCCTTAAAATGAATAAAAACTTCTTTTAAATGATATTACTCTAATCAGTCTAGAAACTAATATTAGTTCTGCTCTTTATTTTTAAGCTTGCCAACAGCAGTGCTTGAAAAAGAATAAATCCTGTATTATTATTCGTTTCCAAAGTCTCCATACTCTGAATCAATTTCTTGGGTTTTATAAGCAGGATAAATTATCAGTTCATTAACATGTTTTGAATTTCTTTACAGGAACATATTAAACATTACTTACACTTGAACATTAATTTTTACAAATAGAATTTACAACTAATTTAAACATATCTGTAATCCAGACCCAATGTACAAAGTCATTTAAAAGATCATTAATGATAATAACCTATATTTTAGGCATAACCAGAAATAACCAGCTATATATCTTTAAAAAATTAAAATTCCAACTGTTAGGGAAACCTCACAGAATTTTTTAGATTAAATTCAGTCCTCTGATATGTTCTCATGAGCCTTCTGATGACCTTTAACATGAATTTTTATTCCTTAGAAAATACTCTTCGTTTCATAAATGAGCTCAAGTTACTGCGCAAAAATAAAGGCTGAAATTCCAAAGGAGAAAAACTGTATTGCAGCTAGTAACAGCACCAAAAATTTCCACAGGAAAATAATCTTACGGATTTTTTCCTGTTGCGTTGGGGGAGAGGAGGGGCAAACAGATAAAGAGTGTAAGCAACAATGCCATCAAGTAGATCCTTTTAGGGTTTAAATTTATCTGAGATTGGGATTTTGGAGACGCAGCTAGTCTCATTTTCAAGTGAATATACATTTTCCAGAAAACTCCTATTATATGCTTAACTGATATTTATCTTTCTGAATAACTTACTACTGAAAACTGATTACTTCTGCTTTCATCATTCTAGCTGAGCTATATTGGGAGAGATTTTTCATTTAAAGAACAAAGTAGTTTTAAAGAAAAAGTCTTAATATAATCCCCATGGAGCAAAGTCCCTAACGATGTCCCAGAAAATAAACTCATCATTATAATTTTCTTAAGCCAAAGACAACCACAGCAGTCATAATTTGCCATAGAATTTTTGTGGTTCGGTACAGAACCTAAGATAGACCTCTATGGCCTAAATCAAATTATCCCCTGAAGTCAAACTTACCTGCTTTATATGAAGAACGTACCAGAGGGCCACTGGCAGTATAATGAAAACCAAGTTCATTTCCTACTTTTTCCCAGTATTTGAACTTTTCAGGAGTAATGTATTCTTCAACCTAGATTTAAAGAATTATTTCTGATTAGATTCTAGAATTCCACCTAAATCATTTTGATTCTACAGAAAATCTATGTCCATGTAATCGGGATGGTTTAACTTCATAATGTATCCAGATGTCCCAGGTTTTCCTCTTCTTCCTCCTCCTCCTCACCAATTATCTGTCTATTGGTTATTGCTTACAACTCTATCACAATGCAATAATAGGGAACTTTGTTCTACATTAGCTATCCCAAAGGAAGGCTATTATCTATATATTATAAAGGAAGAAAATTATCTATAGAGGTTATTATCTGTACTATTCCTTCATTGTCTAACAGGTATAATAAAAAAATTAGTTATGCCTGTAAGATTCTTGAGGACAAGGCTGTTTTTTCTCATCTTGTATCTTCTGTTTAGCAAGATGTCTTCCACATGGTCTACTCAACAAAAGTCTCGTGAAGGAACAAATAAATGCTCAATATAGAAAAAGACACAGTTTTCTATTTTTCTATTTCTCGCTTTACTTCTGGCTCTCTAAAACAAATTACAGGATCACCAAATGATAATGAGGGCAATTTCCTAATTTTTAAATTCTTTTCCTGAAGGTTCTCTTTTTTTTTTTTGCTTTTAAAAATTAGTTGTATTTGTTAGAGAAATGATTATATGACAGTAATAATTACCATACCACTCTCAATACAACATCCTTTTTAAGATTATATTGTACGTATTTTTCAAATACTGCAGAAAAATAAGTGGCAGATATCATTAACCCATGTAGACATTTAGACCTTCTCTAAAATGAAACAGGTGTTGCATTTTATAATATACACATTGCATCCTTGAAACAAAATATTTATCATTTGACCAAACTTTAAAATTATTTGCAACTGAATCAAGAAGTGCTAGAATGAGCAACCATTGAGAACTCCCCTTCTTATAGCTGAAATAGCTACTTTAAAAAGATACCCTATCCCTCTCCTCTACCATCAGTGCATTTCTTTTTTTTTTTTTATTAATTAAAAAAAACTAACTAACACAACATTTAGAAATCATTCCATTCTACATATGCAATCAGTAATTCTTAATATCATCACATAGGTGTATGGTCATCATTTCTCAGTACATATGAATCGATTTAGAGAAAGAAATAGCAAGACAACAGAAAAAGAAATAAAATGATAACACAGAGAGAAAACAAAAATAAAAATAAAAAGTGCAAAAATATATAAGAAAAAAAACAAACAAAAAAACTATAGATCAGATGCAGCTTCATTCAGCGTTCCAACATAATTACATTACAATTAGGCAGTATTGTGCTGATCATTTTTTTTTTAGAAATCATACCATTCTACATATGCAATCAGTAATTCTTAACATCATCACATAGATGTATGATCATCGTTTCTTAGTACATTTGCATCGGTTTAGAAGAACTAGCAATATAACCGAAAAAGATAAAGAGTGTTAATATAGAGAAAAAAATATAAAAGTAATAATAGTAAGAACAAAACAAAACAAAACAAAAACCTATAGCTCGGATGCAGCTTCATTCAGTGTTTTAACATGATTACTTTACAATTAGGTATTATTGTGCTGTCCATTTTTGAGTTTTTGTATCTAGTCCTATTGCACAGTCTGTATCCCATCAGCTCCAATTACCCATTATCTTACCCTGTTTCTAACTCCTGCTGAACTCTGTTACCAATGACATATTCCAAGTTTATTCTCGAGTGTCGATTCACATCATTGGGACCATACAGTATTTGTCTTTTAGTTTTTGGCTAGACTCACTCAGCATAATGTTCTCTAGGTCCACCCATGTTATTACATGCTTCATAAGTTTATCCTGCCTTAAAGCTGCATAATATTCCATCATATGTATATACCACAGTTTGTTTAGCCACTCGTCTGTTGATGGACATTTTGGCTGTTTCCATCTCTTTGCAATTGTAAATAACGCTGCTATAAATATTGGTGTGCAAATGTCCGTTTGAGTTTTTGCCCTTAATTCCTTTGAATAGATTCCCAGCAATGGTATTGCTGGGTCGTATGGCAATTCTATATTCAGCTTTTTGAGGAACCGCCAAACTGCCTTCCACAGTGGTTGCACCATTTGACATTCCCACCAACAGTGGATAAGTGTGCCTCTTTCACCGCATCCTCTCCAGCACTTGTCATTTTCTGTTTTGTTGATAATGGCCATTCTGGTGGGTGTGAGATGATGGGTATGGTTTTGATTTGCATTTCTCTAATGGCCAGGGACATTGAGCATCTCTTCATGTGTCTTTTGGCCATTTGTATTTCCTCCTCTGAGAGGTGTCTATTCAAGTCTTTTTCCCATTTTGTAATCGGGTTGGCTGTCTTTTTGTTGTTGAGTTGAACAATCTCATTATAAATTCTGGATACTAGACCTTTATCTGATGTGTCGTTTCCAAATATTGATTCCCATTGTGTAGGCTGTCTTTCTACTTTCTTGATGAAGTTCTTTGATGCACAAAAGTGTTTAATTTTGAGGAGTTCCCATTTATTTATTTCCTTCTTCAGTGCTCTTGCTTTAGGTGTAAGGTCCATAAAACCACCTCCAATTGTAAGATTCATAAGATATCTCCCTACATTTTCCTCTAACTGTTTTATGGTCTTAGACCTAATGTTTAGATCTTTGATTCATTTTGAGTTAACTTTTGTGTAGGGTGTGAGATATGGGTTTTCTTTCATTCTTTTGCATATGGATATCCAGTTCTGAAGGTTCTCTTGAGTTGTATGATTTAGGGGGAAGCAAACAAGTACTGGTATATTTACTTTCTACTGATAATAAGATGAGAACAGAACTTGGAAACAAAAATAAGACATACCAAAATGCTAACAGAGTCTTAACACCATGTATGGTAAAATTTAATCCAAATTCAATAGATGCAAATGTTCCAAGAAATTATTATGATGATGAATATGCAACTATGTGATGATATTGTGAATTACTGATTATATATGTAGAACGGAATGATTAAAATAGGAATGTTTGCATTTTCTTTGTGCTTTTTGGTATTTAAAAAGAAATGTAAAGAAAAATTTATTTCAAATTCTAATTATCCGTAAGTACAAGAGAGCTATACCTTAAGGTGGCGTTTTGTTGGCTGCATATATTGTCCTAAAGTCAAACAGTCCACATCTGCCTCACGAAGCGCTGTAAGAATAAAAGTTCAAATTATATTAGAAGATTTTTATGATATTAAAATTGTAGATCTAAGCATAATTTTCCTATTTTAAAACGGTGTGAACTTTATGTTCTTTTATAATCCTGATGTTGCAGAATAGGAATAGACCGATTCATTCAAAGGCATTTATGTATCAGCTATCATGGAAAGGACTGAAAGCATAGGGATGATTTAAGATTTAAGACATAGGGCAGACAGACCTAAGAAAAAACATCTCTAATACTAAGGAATAAATTCTAAAACAGTGTAGAGAGTGGTTTAGAGTAGGAGTCTGTTAGGCATAAATGTAAATAGAACAGTATATGCAAAGTCCTGAAAAGGCCCATATTATAAACCAGACATCCTGTATTGGGTTTTTACCAAATGTAAAAGATATGCTCTGGGGGATGTATTTTGACCTTTGACATAGATTCTTTCTAACAATAAACTGTATACATTATGGCAAAGCACAACCTTTAATTACTTCTTGAACTTATTATTCGTAGGCCCAAATCCTCAGTTCTTTCTAGATAAAATTTTAAAAATTCATGAATTACAAAGCAAATGAGCTATGGGACTAAAGTTCAGCAAAGTCCAAAGCACACTCTTCAAATGCTTGTATTAGTCGTGTTTATCTTTGAATTTTTAGTGCCTGCTAGAGTGCCTGCAACCTGTCCAGCTCTCAAAAACTGTCCAATGACAGAATAAGAAAGGTGAATGAAATCTTATTTTCACTCAATGAAAGAGTTGAGGAATAAAATGGGATACAAATTTCATATCTTGAGTTGCATGTAAGCCATTCAATGAAGTTCTTAAAAAAAACATACTTCCTTTTCTTTTAATGTTGCTGTTTACAAGTATCTACTATATTTTGTTCTTATTGGAACTTGCACTAAAACTATGAAGGAAGCATAAATTTAACAGGGCTTTAAAGTGAGTTCTTGTTATTACTCAAATTAAATGGGAAAGATTCTTCAATTTTTTATTTACCTTTCATTGTTGCATATACTTGCTCATCATTCTCACCTAAACCCAACATTATAGATGTTTTAGAAATAACATCAGGCTGAACCTCCTTGGCATATTTCAGTACACGCAGAGACTGGTCAAAATTGGCCCGGAGATCACGCACCTTCCTTGAAAGCAACAGGACCATTGTCAGAACAAATAACCACAAGTTCAACCAAGAAAACAGGTATTCAAGCAAAGCGAAAGACTAGAAAGTACATTCTAGACATCAGTAGTACAATGGTAGCATTTGTGTAAAAACGTCTAACTAGTAATTTAGGAAAGCACACAAGGCTTCTCTGGGCCCCTTAAGCCCTCTCAAAACTGGGGCAGAGGATAACAGAAAGGAAGAAATCACCTCAGGTTATGAATTATTCACTGAGTTACCAGAATTGAGAAGCTAAAAATGAAACATTATAAGGGGTTGTCAAGAAAGGAGGGGAAAAAAGAATGGAAGTATGAAAAATCGCCATATGGAACAAATTAAAAACAACCTAACCCATATTTTGGAGGTCTAAAACTTTTATGTTCATTTATTTTTTAAAGACTAAGCTGCCCTCTGCTGGTAAGCATGAAACACAGACAGCGCTTTAGTAAAGAAATGCGCAGTTCTGGAATTTTCACTAGAAAGGATAATGTTTAAGTGAAACCAGAGAAATTGAGACCTATTGGTGGCGGTATCATAAGATATGACAGGGCTGGAACACGCTGTGTCTGGGACTTCACCTGCAGCCAAACCATCATGGCTTAAATGGCAACAGAGCTAAAAACCCAGAAAGTTACTAAATCTTAGTTCTAAAGCAGCTTTGTTACTTGGTTTAGTTTAGTTTTGTTTTTTTTAAACTAATTTAGGAAACAAATTTATGAATTTAAAAATAACCACAACTGGGTGGGCCACGGTGGCTCAGTGGCAGAGTTCTTGCTTGCCATGCCAGAGGACCCAGGTTTGATTCTTGGTGCCTGCCCATGTCAAAAACAAAACAAAACAAACAAACAAAAAAACACAACTTAAGGGGATGTTTCACTATCTAAAATATTTTACCTATAGACGCTGTAAATTTCCAAACTGGAAATTCATTCCTTTGTGTTAGACAAATTATTCTTGCTAAAATGAAAAGATATCTCAGTGTCTGTCCATGCAAAAAAAAAAAAAAAATGAAGAGGGAAAAAACCCACAAAACTGACAACACAAAAAGTAATCACTTTTTAAAAATCTTTTTTTTTCTAAATTAGCATTTAGTTTTTTAAAGGATTTCTTCACTGACTTTAAGTTGTCCTCTTGAATGTTTATGATTTAGTAAAAAATGCTGGTTATTGTTTACCATAACTTCTTTCTAGTTTTATGACAGAGTAATAATAGTATGTAGAATTTAATAAAATCACTGCAGAATACTTTACTAAAATTAGAGTGAATGAACAAGGTCCAAAATCAATATCTCCTAATGGTTAGAGTAATTTTTGTTTTCCCAGAATTTGAATATAGCCATAAATATGGATAGCAGTTTGGAATTTTTCCTAACTACTACTATTACGAAGAGTAAGGAAGCAGTGTCTACTTTTAAAAATTTTTTTATTTTGTATACTGTGTGGCAGGGGTCACATTTCAGTCTTTTTCATGTGAGTATCCCATTACTGCAGCACCATTTGTTGAATTTTTTGGGGGGGGTTGCAGAGGAGTGCACAGGCCTGGAGTCGAATATGAGAATTCTACCACTGAACTACCCCTGCAGTCCTGTAGTGTCTACTTTTAAAATGAGATCTAAATGATGGAATGGTAGCCCATGACAAACTCTGGGATCTGTTCTGTAACTACTTGTTGAAGTGTGCTTTGAAAATTACTGCTTTTTTCTTTTTTTGGCTTGTATATATGTTATATTATACAATAAGAAAAAAAGTAAAAGAAAGAGACCTAAAATACACCTGAATTATACCAGTTTTCTTCTACATCACTTATTGGATCTATTAGTGCCATATGTATTTTTAAAAATCTTTTCTTTAGGATTGAAATTGAAGCAAATGTTCTTGTATGATTTTTTCTTTTTGACAACTGTAATTTGAAAAAATATTCATCATTACTCCATTAAAAAAAATGTTCATTGTGTGTGTACCCAAACATACAAAGACACACACACGTATAAATAAATACACTAAGATATTAATAACAGATAACACTGGGTGCAAATATGGATGATGTTTATGTTTTTGTTGGCTATATATTTTTATTTTTATTTAATAGGCACACAGTGCTTTGTTTACAAAAGGAGGAAGAGAGTTCACTTAGAAAAAGTCAACTGCAAAGTTTTCCCATGATAAAAATGAAAAAAAAAAAAAAAGCAGACTCTGAGCCTCTTAACTTTGCAACATTACTCCATACCGGTAATCACCTCTGCAATTCTGGAACTGTTTCCACATTATGTGCATACACATCTAATCCTGACATAGCAACTTTCTCTATTGCTTTAAGATCTCCTCGGAAATCAGGGGTGAGGCATTCCACAAGAATTTTTGGATTCCTAGGGCAGGAAGAAACATAAGTATCAAACTGAGGAAAATAATTGTTACAAATGTGGCTCAAAATAGAAATTACCAGTAGTCATTCCTTATTAGTTTCAACATAGTAATCTTTAGCACCTTCCTAAGAAAACTAAAAACATACAAATGTTTGTATATGAAATGTTATATGAAAAGAGGAACATCATGTAATATGTACATATGTACACATATATGCTAATAATGATAAGAATTTGAGATTATACAAGACTTTTAGACCATATCTGCATAGGATTTTGAAAAAGTTTAAAGGAATTAAAATATTAAAACATTAAATATAAAATAGTAAGTTTTTTTACTCTTTGGAAAGTAGGATGTTGCTTATGTGAATAAAAATATTACTTCATTGCTTAAACTTTGATTTTTTTTTAGATTGGCTTTTGATTTCACTTTATTATATTTTTAAAGTTACATTTCCTCTGTTAAATTATGCTCATTAATATAGCTTTTGCAAAGTGACTGTGTGATTGTGAAAACCTTGTTCTGATGCTCCATTTATCTACAATATGGACAGATGAGTAAAAAGTATGGATTAAATATAAATAAATAATAGGGAAAACAAATGTTAAAATAAATTGGTAGAGGGAAATACTAGTGGCCAATGAGCGGGAGGGGTAAGAGGTATGGATGTATGAGTTTTTTCTTTTTTCTTTTCATTTCTTTTTCTATAGTGATGTAAATGTTCTGAGAAATGACCATGGTGATGAATATACAACTATGTGATGATAGTGTGAGCCACTGATTGCACACCAAGTATGGAATGTTCATATGTTAAGAATGTTTGTGTTGTATGTTGATTGGTTTTATTAATAAAAAATAAAATATATATATATAAAAAAATTATGCTTCTTATAGAAAATGTTGAAAATACAGGGGAAAAAACTGCCAATTATCCTAGTAAACCTGAAACTGATTTAAAAAACAAAACCAGTTTTACTCACACACCTTACAATCCATCCTATTAACTTTGATTTTTAAAAAATTTATCTGATAGTGTCCTCCTTCCTTATTCTAGGCAAGTATTTCACAAGTGGCTATGGGTTTTAAATACTATTTTTTGCATTGCTGGGTCACTAACTTCGCTTAAATGAAGTGCAAGCTAAACATTGAATGTTTATATTTCTATTACAAATCATTATAATGTGAAATAGGTTGCTGAGTGGTTGTTCCCTTCGACATCAGCAAAAATGATTGGGAGAACCAATAATTTCTTTTCACAGACCCAATAGCAAAGTTTCTAAAGCTATTTCTGGAAAGAACAGATGCAGAAAGAACCATACACACATCCTCTCATAATATAAGAGATGTGGAAAGAACACATCCAATAACTCACTGCTGTTTTTTTAACTAAGTCAAAGACCCATTAGTGATTTGTGAAATCATCTGAGTCTCAAATAGAATTGTTTAATGAACCAATAAAAATAAAGTGAATTTTTTTGAGAAATTAGACTAGCACTGAACTGCTGGAAAGGAACATAACTCTTTTTTTATGCTTTTTAAAACTGATGGGATCTGAATATTAATAAAAACATGGACTATGAGTAAAATTCCCAGGGTAAATCTATACCAAGGCCCATATAATCTGGCAATGCTGGAGTTTATCTCATCTTAACTACCTCCAGATGATGATTTATTTAAAATCAGTGCTAAGATTGTAGTTTTATACTTCTTTTGAAAAGTACTCAAAATTTAGACCATCACTTATATATGAAGGAAGGATTCTACGGACTAAATGGCCATAAACAATTTCGTGTCTCTGAGCTCCTAAAATTTTTACCTCTATGTACAAATATACTTTTTCTGGAGAAACAGCCACATAATTACCATCAGATTATCTAAAGAATTTGTAACCCCTGAAAAGGTTAATAATCATTGCTTTCAGGTAAAGACCCTAAATAAATGGAATTTATATGGGACAAAAAGGTCTAATTTTAAATTACAAAAGCAAATACCTTTCCTTTAAGCACGACACAGTCTTTGCAAAGTGCTCAGCTCCCCCATCAGGCATATCTAGAAACAAAAATAACCCATGGTTCCAGACGATGTCACAATTTAGTAAGAGCCAGTTTCAGGAAGTAGACATGATTGACATACTAACCATCTCGATCCACAGATGTCAGGACAACATAATCCAGACCCCACTCTGCAATTGCCTTTGCAGTATTGTAGGGCTCATTGGCATCCAGTGGAGGTGGATTTTTTGCAGTTTTAACAGAACAAAATCTACAACCTCTTGTACATGTGTCACCCATCAACTAGAAAAGAAATGTTGTAATTTAAATCAAACAGATGATCCTCAAGAAAATAATGTTAAGATAATGAACCAAGCTGTAAAGAAGTTGTACAGTTTGATTGTTTATAAAAAGTCTGAAATATTCCAAACTGAACAATAAGTAGTTAAGCAATAAAAATACATGTAATAAAGCTATAAGGAACAGGACACTCGTGTCAAGAGAAGGGGATGGGATCAGGAAGTGACACACAGGAGGGATTCAAAGATAATGCTGATCTTCTTAAACTGGACAACAGTATCTAGGTGTCCACTGTATTGTTATTCTTTATAACTTACACACAGTTTATAAACATTCTTTTATATCTATTCGGAGCAATAAAATGATTTAAAAAAAACAAAATACACAATTGTTTAACAGCAATGTGCAGGTCTCTGTTGGAGTTAAATTGAAGCACAGCTCCTACCTGTAAAACAGATGGAACAGAAAAACATTTCCAAAAATTAACAGAAGAGATGTTTCAAGGCAGCACATGATCAGCTCTCAGGTAGCTGACAGAATCAATAACAGATTCATTCAAAGAATGGTGAGATCATAATAGGCTGGATTATTATCAGTTCTTTCCCTTCATATTTCTCATAAACTCCCATATAATGAAAAATTTGATCAGATTCATAATGCACATTTTTAGTAGGAAGACAAAAATATTTCCTGTCAGTTTCTAGACTTAAATTTCAGTGTCTGAGGCTGTCCTTACCATGATTGTGGCTGTGGCTGTGGCATATTCTCCACCTCCCCAACACTCTCCGATATTGGGACATCGAGCTTCCTCACACACCTGTGAGCAAAAGGGAATAATCAGGTTGAAAATAGTAACCAATTGAACAACTTGGAATTAGGCATTTTAAACTGCCCTTTGTTATATTAATGAAGAAATTCCCTATTCAAAAAATGCTGTTCAATTGCCAAACCACAGGCCTATCCTTTAAATTAAAATCGATATGCATGTATATATTCTATAGGTGCAAAGTAAAAAGGTCTATGAGTCTGAAAGTATAAGAGTGGCATGGTTAACATTTGGGATTGTGTAAGTGACATGCTTTCATATTTAACTTTATATTATTTTCAATGAGTTCATAATTTTGTTTGTAATATAAATCAAACAAAACTTGTTTCTCAAGTTATAGAAAAAATAATATATACATATTTTTAAAAATTATTAAATGAGAAGTTAAGAAATACAAACTATTACTATCTTTTGTTTCTCTTTTGAAGGGAAACTTATTTTAAATGTATTCCAATTGCTGGAAGTAATGCATCAATGACATTTTTTTATTTACTTCCTCTGAATTGTTATTTATATATTTAATATTAATTTTTAAGTTATATATATATGTAGAAACAGCATGACTTTTGGATAAGAGGAATATTTAACACTTTGACAGACTTACTGTATGAAGATTTAAAGTTCTCAATGTATTTTTCAGTTTACTGTAATTTTTCCCCATGGGAATCTCTGTCTTTAACCATGGAGGTAGTCTTAACCTGAGGAAAGCCAAACATAACTATCTTTTAACAAATATACTGCTAAGGAATCACACAGTTTTGATATCACTTTGCTCTATTACAATTCCTAGTTAGGATATCCCCCGCCACCCTGCTATAATGCTGAATTAACTCATAATTTCAGCTATAGGAATAATACAATTTAGGCTTACTCAAACCACATTAGAAAATATTGAAAATGGCATCTAACAAGGTATTATGTTTATGTCTAAGTTTTGCAAAGGCAGACTTACACCATTCTAATAAAAGAATAAGTTTTTTAACATCTCATTCCCCAATGGATAATACTGCCCCAAAGTACTATATTTGTTCAGAGTAAGGCAAGATCCCAACAGTGCACTATGTGCTCTACATTCTAGATTTTTAAATGATTATTAAATGGAAAAAAGCTAAAATTTGGAATAGAGATGATCTATTCTCAAATTCCCCTCAACTTTTGCCAATTCGTGATCTAGAAATTGTTGGATAAAGTATCCTACAAAACATTTTGCCCTATGGATGAAATTCCCTCACCATTCTTTAGAATTAAGGTAAGGTGTTTATAGGTTACATATAAATTGACTGGGAGCAAAACAAGTTGGATCATCAGCATCAAGTAATAATAAAAAATTTTTCTAAAGTCTACACAGATTAGTAGCAAAGTTTCAACTTTCATTCTCAAGAAATTAGATGCTGGGCAGAAAATAGGAGATCGTACTTGAAGATGGTTAAGGCTCCTGAAATAGGTCTTGGGAAGCTTGAAGAAAAGCTGTTACAGGGAAAAGAGAAAAGAAAAGGATTCCGAAAACTTCATTACTTCTTTGTTCTATTTAGGTTTTACTAGTTAGCACTTATTTTTCTGGTGATTTTGGCTAAATTTAACAAGTCTAAAATAAAAAAATAATAATCTGGAGTTTGTTATATCTGGAAATAATGCATGATGAAAGAATGGATATTAAAATTAAAATTGTCTCAAAATTTCAATTACCTTTCTCCTTTCTGGCGTTTTAAGTTTCCTTTATATTCGACCCAGGTGTTCTTGTCTGTAAGATCACCAGATACAAAATCTTGAAGATCTGGTCCATTCTGTAAAAATTCCTTTTTTTCTTCTGACAAGGAACTCAATGCTCTGACTGGACTGCATAAATACCTTCCAAATATCTAGAGAGAGAGAGAGAGTTCATTATATTACCTAATTTATTTAGTGGGGACTAGAATAATTTCTTTTTAACCTATTAGTATCTAGAAGGGAAGGTAAAGCCAGAGAACTGACTCAGAAGTTAGTCAAGATATTTAGAAGTTCTAATTATGTAAGAGCTTAGAATCTAAAGAGAGCAATCCAAACTTAAAGATGAATGGGTGTTAACTGTTTTTGTTAGATTTGAATGGATTTGGAAACCTTTGGAACCAACATGTCACTTTCATGTATCTCACTTAGGTACTAAAAGGCGGTCTTTCCACAAATTTAACCTGCAATAACTGGAGAGGATGCCACAGGAATTTTCCATTCCTGACTTGAGTAAGGACACGTACATGGAAATGTGCAAAAATCTTTCTGCTTTGGCTTTCCATAAGCATAAGTGTTAAACAAAAAGGAAAGGCCAAGTTAGTTTTAGAGAACTGGAAGGAGGAAAACCAAATCGAATGTTGTTTTTATTTTCCAGTTTACACTGACTCTGTATTTGAACATCAGAATAAATATTTGTTGAACATATAAAGCCATGGTATTTTGGCCTCTAAATATAAACACAGATGTGCACAAGAAAGCCAAACCGTTATGAAGTTCAGGAGTCAGCACATGTAACGCAAGGTAACCTTTAATAAATTTAGAGTTAGGCTGCGGCACAACTGCTACTGTACTTTTCCCTGTCTCCCTCCAAAGCCTAAAGGACCGGTAGAATTGTATTTACTACACAGTGAACGCAGAATAATAATAAGCAGTAATTTGGAGTGCTAAGCGCAGTGCCTTAATAAATGTAGGGTACAAAGCACTGAGATAGGTGCTGGTGGGTGTAGTCCTCAGCGCTGGGCCAGAGAACATTAAATCAACTCACTACCAGAGATACCACCTCATAGAGCTGTCCGGAGAATTAAATGACTTAGTATATGACAAATGCTTGGAACAGTGTCTGGCGCAAGGCAAACGCTACCAAGTGTTAGGCTTTATTACTGGGCACTCTAAGCGTTTGAAGGGATGGGTGCCCGCCACCCAATACCCACAAACGACTCGTCCCGCCGCTCACCCGGGGCCCTAGTACGCGGGCGGTCCCTCTGTAACGTAGAGACATCTTCTCTTTGGATCTAGCAGGGTGGAGGGACCAATGATTCCTGGGAAAGTACAGCTTAATGGACCGTCGCTCAGTTCACGTCAAGATTCTCAGTCCGCCACTGACATGATGGCACTTGAGCTGCGTCGCAATTGGCTGCTTTAGCCTTAGCGGCGTCGCGCACTTATGACGGAATACTTAGGACCCTACGTGCTACAAGAACGTGATGACGAAACACGTTCTCTCTTTGCCGCGTCTACTGTGAGGTGAGGACGATTTTATCCTCGCTGGGCTTCGAGAATCTGAAGCCATCCGTTTCGGGAAAGCGGGGGTCGCGGGTCTGGCGCGCGGAGGCTTCATTCTGGTTTTAACCCCGCACAAGGAGCCCGGTATTGACATGGCGGTGCTGGGATTCAGGCCCTGTTCTGGGCGTTTAGGCCTCCTCCCGCCCCTCGGTCTTTCCGGGATGGCGTGGCCAGAATGGGGCCTCCCAAGGCAGCGAAAGTGGTTTTGGCTGACCTTCGCCGGCTGGGCTGTCTAACACCGATTTAGGGCCGTCTTCTCCCAAGCGAGGACACTTTGGGGGCCGCTCTAGGGCGTAGGTAGTTATCCTGTGTCCTTCCCAAGTTTTTGCCTGGAAGTCTCCTGTAGAAGTGGAACTTTGCCGGGTGGTTTGATCGAGAACACACTGCGCCGGTTTTTTCACTTCGAGTGTTTATGTTTCAGAATGAAGACCATTCTCAGCAATCAGACTGTCGACATTCCAGAAAATGGTATGAGACTTAATGTTTTGTCTTTTTGCATATTTATTAAACGTCCTTTACCTTGCTTTGTGGTCTCACGAATACGGTCTTTCTTCTAGTCGACATCACGCTGAAGGGACGCACAGTTATTGTCAAGGGGCCCCGGGGAACCCTGCGAAGGGACTTCAATCATATCAATGTAGAACTCAGTCTACTTGGGAAGAAAAAGAAGAGGGTAAGGTTTTTTGATACTTGTTTGGAATATGGTGACTTATAATAGCATGCAACTTGGTTGCTTTAGAAATTGCAGAATTGGAGGTGCAATGTTTTACTTGAAGGTTTGATGTTCACAATAGTAGTTGACTTGTTATTTAGGGAAGTTGAAGAATGAAATTCTGCATAAAGCTTACTAAGTAGTACTCAGTGGCAGATCTTTGTACCATTACAAATTAGGTTTAACTGATGTATTTCTCTCAGTTGATCTTAGAGATGGTACAGTGGGTCATTTAAAATCTGGTATTGTAGAAGTGAAGTTTGTTGTAACTTACAAAAGTCATTGTTTTGGGGTAGTCATGCCCTTGTGAAATTGTGTACCTGTGATGTAGTATACTTATAAAAACATTACATATTGAGGGCTCTAAAGTTTGGGGTTTTTTTTCCCTGTTAACAGCTTCGGGTTGACAAATGGTGGGGAAATAGAAAGGAGCTGGCTACGGTTCGCACTATCTGTAGTCATGTACAGAACATGATCAAGGGTGTTACACTGGTAAGTATATTGACCACACTTGTTTTGGGAGAAGTTTCTCAGTTGTACTTGCCTTCCTAAGAGCATGGAATACACATGTAATTTAGTGGGATATAAGCGCTAGAACTTGGAAAAATAGTCGTGGAAAATGTGGCATCCTTGGATCTTTAGAATTGAATGATGTGGTTAAAGACCAGATGGGTGGAATTTTAAAACAAAAACAGGATGATGGTGTATTGTTTTCACATGAGAGGCTTAATTACTTTTTAGAAAACCAGAAACTACAGCTGCAATAAGTACAATAGACTTTGGTTACTTGTTAGTATGTTTAACCACAAGGGCTCCTTGGAGGTGTAGAAAAGATGGATATAACTTGTAACTGAACTCCTCCCAATTTCTCAGATGCATAGATGATGTGGGTAGTCTCTTTCCAAGGACTTCGTTATTAAGAGAAAGTTTATGCTACTGCCATTGCTGAAATGCTTTTCTTTCCCTTGCTAAATTTAAATTTAGACATCCTTTAGAACAGCGCAAGCTTTACTTACCTTCTGGAGTGCAGTTGATGATGGGACCTTGTACCTACCTCCATTATGAACCTTGTCAAATCAAGTTTCTCCCTATCTTGCTTCCAGACTAGATTCCTTGAGAGCATGGGGCCTGTGTCTTACTTGCCATCTGGCATACCTTAGTAACTGGATGAATGTCCACTCAGTGCTAAAGATGAGGGGCTCTGAGGGCTTTCATTAAAAGAAGTTAGCATATTGTTTGCTGTGGCCATGGGAGGTAGTAAAATAAGTGCTTCTTGGAAGAACTTTACGCTGTTCAGTGAAGAGACACTGAAATGTGTGTTTATAAAAATGTAAGATTTGGCAGAAGTGTCAGTCATAAAAACTGAGGACAGTTAAAATTCTTGAAAGTATAATGTAAACATTGTACAAATTTTTGAAGCTGAATTTATTAATGTTATAGGGTTTCCGTTACAAGATGAGGTCTGTGTATGCTCACTTCCCCATCAACGTTGTTATTCAGGAGAGTGGTTCTCTTGTTGAAATCCGAAATTTCTTGGGTGAAAAATATATCCGCAGAGTTCGGATGAGGCCAGGTATGTGCATATCCTCAGATATTCAGAAATTTTTCCTTCATACTTGTGAAGGTTGGTCATTTGGCTTGCCTATGAGTAAAACCAGATTATTTCAGAGTTCCTTTCTGATATTTACAAGATTTAGTGCTAGGTAAAGATTTATCTTTACCAGTTGTGGATCCTGACGGGTTATACGTTGGAGCAATTTGCAGGGCGTGGATGTTGGCTCAATTATGTTTGCAAATTGAAATCCTAAAAAGTGCAGTTAATAGTGTGGACTGCCAAGTATCATCTCAACTCACTGGCTCTCATTTTGCGCATCTCTAAAATTGGAAATATCTCATGATTAAACTGAAAAACACCAAGTTTCTTTGCCTGAGACATAATTAAGTTTTAAAGCCTAGTACTCTGGATGCTTTTTTATTCTATTGAGATAGAAATTATTTGATAACTATCTGTAATTAGTGACATTTAATGAAAACCTTTATGTAAAAAACTTTGAGGGATACTAAATATATACAATAGAAATAAGATTTGCATTGTGTGAATAGTGTGTTCTGGTACTGTATCACCGAGAGAGCCAGCAACCACCCTGGGACAGTGTGATTAAGCAGGTTTTGGCCCAGATGAGTTGGATCCTTTAAAACCAAAATCTTAAGAGATGGTTATTGCATGAAGTTTTAGATGAAATAGGTTACTGCTCCCTTGAATTTAGATATTTTTTTGCAGATAACTATTTTTGTGTTGACACATGTCCTCCCCCCTTTTTAGGTGTTGCCTGTTCAGTATCTCAAGCCCAGAAAGATGAGTTAATTCTTGAAGGAAATGACATTGAACTTGTATCAAATTCAGGTTGGTATGTTTACTGTGAAATGTTATTAACTTTATATGTGTATAAAATTTTGACTAAATTTTGTAGTTGAATACAAAGCATTTCCATTTCATTTGACTGGTCTTTTAATTGTGGAAATTAAATTAAAAGCTAGCCCAAAAGATAATGCTTATATTTTACATAGAGCATATGTGTAACTAGACAGCTACTTACCACCAACTTGGGCCATTTTAAATAGCAAAATTACCCCCCAAAAAGGCACAAGTATGTGAAAACCTGACATTAAATAGACTGCAAAGAGAACTTGTTTACAGTGTGAAAACTGAAACAAGGCAGAGTGTTGCTGTATGCAAACTCAGCTGGGAAAGAGCATGTTGGGTGGCTCGTTTTCTGCCATTCTGCACTTGTTTGCAAATGACTGCAAAGAGCACTGAAATTGCTTTTGGGGTTACAAATAAATTAGTGTGTGTAGGCAGATCTGCAAATGATGATCAGCTATATTTTTGAAGGGGGTTTTCCTGATGTAGTAATTGCTTTCTTTTTTACTTCCGTAGCTGCTTTGATTCAGCAAGCCACAACAGTGAAAAACAAGGATATAAGAAAATTTTTGGATGGTATTTATGTCTCTGAAAAAGGAACAGTTCAGCAGGCTGATGAATAAGATATAAGGAGGTAGGTTCTTGTAGTGTGTCCTTACTTTAAATAACTGCTTTAGTCAGGGTCTTGATTTACCAAGAATGAGACTAGAATTGTGTAATGGCAGGGCATGAAATGTTGAGAATTCAATAAATGTGGCAATAAGAGATACAATTGGCATGCATTTTAGCACCAACTAGTCAATAACTCAGTCAAACAATTTTGAAGTATGTTTTAGGTTATTTAGAAAAGAATTTTACTGGGCAAGGATATTAATGATTGAGATTTACATACATTTTCATTTCTTTCTACAGTTGTGCAGCAATGGAAACAGCAAGATACCAGACCTATTTGATTTTAAAGATGCAATAAAGTTCATCTGTTAATTTGAGGCTCTTTTTTTTTTTTATTAAGACATTATCTGTCCTAAGTAGGACTTAGTGGGTGGAATGGCTTGAATTTAGTTCTTGCAGATATTTCAGAAGAGGAATAGTATAGTACCAGTGACCACTGACACAAAAGACTATCATCAGATATGGAACTTTGGGGAGATGCTAAAGATGTAATTTTGCAGAGCTGTGAATTTGAATACTTGAGTCACTTGCCTGTATCAGAACTTGTTTAAAATACTTGTTCCACTACGAAGTGGAACAAAGCTGATGTACTGTCTTAGCAAGAGTTAGACACGGCATGGTTTCCTTTCATGATAAACAAGTTGCTATTTTATGTAGGATCCTTTCAGTAATTCTAAAAACTGGTCTTAACTCTGTCCTACTCTCTCCATAATGATGCTACCACATGTTCTTAATTATTACCAAATTTCTATTTCTAGCTTAAGATACTTTTGTTCAACAATTTGTTCAACACTGGTAGATGAACTGCATTTGGGGTTGTACTGGTTTAATAGACCAAGTCAAGAGGCCACTTATAAACCTCTACCTGTCTTGCCCATCTCATTAGATGACAGCTTCAGCCTTCCCAATTTCTGAGGCAAAATTTAGATTCAACCTTGAGTTTCCTTTTGCATGTCTCATTAGAAGAGCCTGTGGGGTCTGCCTTTTTAAATCAAGATATGTTTGCAAATACACATATTAAGCAAGGAAAAGTAGGGGACCTATAGAGTCAATAAAAGAGTAAAGTAAATAGCAACCACTTAAAATGTGTGGGTCTTA
Organism: Tamandua tetradactyla; assembly: GCF_023851605.1. Taxonomy (NCBI): domain Eukaryota; kingdom Metazoa; phylum Chordata; class Mammalia; order Pilosa; family Myrmecophagidae; genus Tamandua; species Tamandua tetradactyla. Next base: position 41,210,815 of record NC_135345.1, on the reverse strand, counting down.
CTTAAATCTTCATTCAAATGAGCCAGCTGGATATGATAATAGTAGTGATACTAGGTTTTTAAAAGAAATATGGATGAAATCTAGAATTTGATTAAAGATACTTGAGGTGGATTTCTAGATGAAACAATTTCCTGTGAGTAATTATTAGAGATGGATGATGTTCATTAAAGTTTTGAAATTTCCCATAATGTAGAAAGGAAAGAAAATCTTGGTGTATTTTACCTGAATTATTGCTATAACTTTTTTTTTTGCATGGGCAGATACCAGGAATTGAACCCAGGTGTCATGCATGGCAGGTGAGAACTCTGCCTGCTGAGCCACCGTGGCCCTCCCTGCTATAGCTTTTTAAGTCAGCTTTCCTCTACCTACCTCTTTTCTGTTTGCATAGTGGCAGCCAGGATGCTTTTTAAAACGAGAGGTAGATCATTAGGACTGCTTAACCTGAGCAAAAGTTGGGCATCTTTGTTTTTTACACTTAGATATATAAGCACAAGAACAGAGCCTACTACATAGCTATTTGCTAAATGAATGGTGTCCATATTGCCATGGAGATTCAAATAATAGCAGTGGGGTTAGATGTTTTGGGGTGTATTGACAAATTCAGAACAACTTGAGGGCTGAAGGAGAAATCAAGTACCAATATTAGAGAGGAGCACAGGTAATATAACATTGGAGGTGTCAGGTGTCGGTTTATGGGTGGAGTTAATGAGATTTGAGAGTGAGGTGGGTTGCTGTGCTGGATATGATCACAAGATAACTTTTGGAGGTTGTTTGCAGCTAAGGAATGGTTTTAATAGCAATCTAGGCAATTATCTGAAAGAAGTTTTGTCTCCTATGTCCTCTGTCTAGTTAGGCATAAGCATTTGCGGGTTATTTTACTAAGTGGCTTACCCAGTTATTACAGCCTCTGGGGGAAAGAGGAGAGGGAAGTGTTGGGACACACAAGTTCTAGTGCCAAATCCATTCACATTTTCAGTTGACCAAACTGTTAGTGGCATATTAAACAGTCAGTGTACAGCAGTTTGAAATAAAATACATTGAAAGTTAAACATTTTAGTCAGAATGTATTGGCTGTTCTTGTCCCGAGGTTCTTAGAACATTTTCATATATATCAAAGACTTGCTAGTGAAAGTTACAGGATCATATTGAATATACAAAATGTAACTAGACTTTAAATTTTTTTCCTATAGAAAAACTAAATATCTGCTACTTTCAAGAGTTATCAGTAGTTTCTAATTGATCTTACATGGTTTTAAAGTGAGTTTAGAATAAACCCAAATATTTTTATAGACTAATGTGTCAGGTTAAATATTATCTAAGGGTTTAAAAACCAGTGAAATAATCTCAGTTGCAGAAAGGGGATGCTGTAAGCATTGGGGAGTTTATGGCAAGGCTTAAGCACTTAATGTAAAGATGTAAAAAGTGGTGAAGGTTAGTGGACTTAGTGAAACATGAACATGATACTTTTAATCAAAGAGCACACAGTATTTAAACCAGAGGAGCAAAACTATATGTTTATGGATGGCAAATGTATTTCTTTGAGACTTGGGGCATAAGAGGTCAAGAAGTTGGTGAGTTTGCTCAGCTGACTTGTTTCCTATAGAATATTCACTGGAGCCTAGGAATCATGTGACAAAGGAAAAAAACACAGCCAAGTAATTTTTTAAATGACTTCATCTTTCCACATAGTTAACAAAATAGAATTACCAGTTGTGATTGTAAGGCTAATACAATGAGTTCTCAAGGAGACAAACATGAAATTTCCTTATAGAGCATACCTTAAAAACTGCCTGGGTTGGGAAAATGGTTGCAGGAAAAGACAAGAATTCTGAGGTAAGTGGACCTGAGTTAAATATCACACCTCCCTTAATTAGTTTCCTACTATGGCCTATTTTTTTGTGTGAAATAAACATACAAAACAATAAATTTCAAAGTACATTGTAACAAGTAGTTATTGAACAGATTTCAGAGTTTGGTATGGGGAACAGTTCCACAGTTTTAGGTTTTTCCTTCTAGCTGCTCGAAGGCACTGGCGACTAACCAAAATATCAGTAGAAGGATTCAGCCATCACACTTACTGAATCTGATCTTCTCTTAAAACTCCTCCTTTGATCCTTCTCCCAATCTTTAGGGCTATTTGGGCTGTGTCTGCTCTAACTTTTTCATGTTGGAAAGGGCGTCTATAATATGGGATAAAGCGATGGAACCTCTGCGCTTCAGGATTTATCTGGCCTCGGAACAATCTAGAGGTTGTAGGTTTCTGAAAAGTAATCTTAGTGCATGAAACTTGTAGAATCTCAGCCTTAGGTATTCATTAGGGTTAACAGGAATGATTTTGGTTGGGGGTTGACAAACCGAAGTAATTAGCAGTATCTAGCTAAAGTATATAGCTTCCAGAATAGCCTCTGTCTTCTTTTAGTCGGGAAGGTGTGGATCCGACGGTGCCAGGCCCAGGCTTATCCCTGGGAGTCATATCCCATGTTGTCAGGGAGACTCACCCTGGATGGCATATTCCATGTAGGGGGCAGGGTAATGATTTTACTTGGAGGGTTGGGCTTAGAGAGGTCATATCTGAGCAACAAAGGAGATTTTTCTGGAAGACCTCTTAGGTATAACTATAGGTAGACTTAGCTTCCCTACTACAGAAGTAAGCTCAAGAGCAAGCCTCAAGATCAGGGGCTTACCTCACAGCAGTCAGGTAAGGAGGAATGATGTCAATTTGTCTGAAGAGGAAGTTGCTGTAATGTGTGTCTGAGTAACTTGGCTTGTCTTCATACAATTGAGTCTAACTCTCCTTAATTACAATCATTTGTTCATTCCATAATATAGGTTATTGAAGTTACATTTAAAGAAGAGTAGTAAATCTCTGCTATAGAGCCTTAACATTTCACTTTTTAATTTTTTTATTTTCTCATTTCACTTTTTAAACAATTTTCATAAGTGTCTTGTATTTGTAGAAGAAAGCTAGAGACGGATGACTGAAAACAGCTTGTTAATCTTCATAAAGCAATGCTGTCATGTAGTTTACTGTACATGTAGGTGAAACTTTTATCTTCATCCCAGAATTGAATTCACTGATGTCAATAACTAAGGGAAAATGTATTTGGACAGAGCAGAGACATTGACTGCCATCATCACCTTGGTTAACTGCAGTATCTCAAATTGTCTTTTTACAATACAAATATATTTTCTAAAAGATACCAAGAGTATGGAATTGGTGTGAAGTTTTTGTCTTTCTGTCAGACAGAAATAGGACCAGTTTAGCTAAGAACTCTGTTTTGACCTCTCTTTAATGGTATGTGTTGTAAGTTTTTTGCTTTCCAAAATTTTCTTCTCTTTCGCTTATGAAAAATAGTAATTGATAGAAGTAGGGCTAGGGTGGAGAAGAAGCAACAGCCAAAGAATATCAGTGGTTTCTTCTGTCTTAGAAATAAGCAGGCCATGCACTCTGTGATTCTTTGAGTCTGACTGCATCTAGGACTGTTCTCAGAAGGGAAGCCACTGCTACTGATCAGTTTGCTATAAAACTTTGTTGAGGATTTAGCTTTGAAGTCAGATGTGAAGAACCCAAATCTAGGTTTGGATTTTTCTTCCGTCAATTTGAATGCATAATAGCCTTTGATTTTTACTTTGTCAATCAGGTATGCTGAAAAATATCAGAAATAAACATTAATCACAAATGGACTATAAAATATCTATGAATAAGAATCAAGTTTTCTTTGAAACAAGGTAAAGTTTGATCATTAAAAGTCAGTGATACTAAATAAAGGGCTTTTTAACATTCCTTTATGACCCATGTAAAGAGAAGATGAAAATAGGTATAATAAAAAATGAAGATTTAAAGAGAAATTTAAAGCAAAACTTTAATCTTTAAATAATCCAAAAACATTTGGGGGAAAAAAGCAAAATTTTCAAAGCTGAATCATGAAGGTAAAAGTACTTGTCACTTTTGTTCAGTGTATCTTGCCTATTTAGCCTGATTGTGAATCTCAAATGTGCCCTTTGTGATGCCCAGCAACCACATTTGGTTCAGTCTCACTCTCCTAGTAACTATTCCACATCTTTCCTCCCTCCTCAGCCTTATAGCATCCTTTGAGGTGATGACCTTGCTTCCTCCTTTGCTGTGAAAAATTATAGAACATCTTCACTCTTATGCAATTACATTCACTAGCCTGTTGGCATCTGTCTTCCCTCCTATGGGTGATCTGGGAGAGGCTGATTCCTTCACTTTCTGCCCTAAATTTATCCCTCTCTGCTTAAGAACATCATTCCATTAGTTCTTTCCTGTTTTTTCTCAGGTAACCATTTCCCCTCACTACTGGATTATTTCCATATTAACATGCTATAACTCCTATCTTAAAAAACAAACTATTGGTTGCGTATCCCACTCTGGCTATTTTTTATGGCACTGTCTCCTGCCCAGGCTTTTACTGATTTCTCCTTCTCTCTCTGACTTGTGAATATTGAAGTGTTGCAGGCCTTAGTTAGTTCTCTTTATGTTTGCTCCCTTAGTGATCTTAATACAGCTTGTTTTAAATACTATCCACATGCTCTTTACTCCCACATTTGTACCTCTAACCTACACCTCTCCTCTGAACCTAAGACTCATTGATTAGCTTATCTGATATCGCTAAGGATGTCTAATAAACATTTCAAACTAGTAGACATCCAATACCAGACTTCATCTCCATAACTTGTCCCGAAAGCCTCCTCTTATGACAATGTCTCCCAGCCTGGTAAGTGGCTCTTCCATCCTTTTAGTTGCTCAAAGCCAAAACCTGGGGGTAATTCTTTGCTTTTCTCTAAAATTACACATCTAATCCTTTTGATGCTACTTCAAAATACAGCCAGAATCTATAACCTGATTCATGGCACCATTATCTCTTGCCTCAACTGTTGAATGTGTCTCCCCGTTTCTGTTCTTGCTCCTATAGTGTATATCCACATAAGAGTTGCCAGTGATTCTTTTGAAACGTGTCATATCACCCTTTTATGTTAAACCTTCCAGTGCCCTCCTATCTCAGTAAAAACCACAGTTTTCACAATGGTCTACTAAGCCCTCCCTGACCTCATCTTTACTTTTCCCTCTTGCTCATTCTGTTTCAGTTACTCTGTTCTCTTTCCTGATCCTCAAGCAGGCCAGGCATGCTCTCACCTTAGGGCTTTTGCATTTGCTGTTCCCTGAACCAGAAGACTCCTCTTGTTTGGTGTTTCATCTCCTCCAGATCTTTGAAGTCTTCTCTAAGCACTACTCGACACTCTCATCCCTTACTGTTTTTTTCTCCACAGAACTTTTCACCATTGGGCACATTATATATCTTATCTATTTGTTGACTCTTACCCTTTGAAAATTAGGCTCCATGAGGGCAGTGATTAAATTTCCTTTACTTGGTGATACAGTGACTAGAATGCTTTTTTGCTGCTGTAATTTTTTGTTGTTGTTAAGGCCAGCCAAAAAATTTTGACTTTAAGTTAGTTAATGAATTAATTAAAACAAAAAAATTAGATGCTCAACAAATATTCATCAAATAAGAATAAATTTCTGGGGTCTTCTGTTTCAACAAATATATCAAGGACATTTAAAAAATACTTAAGATTGTTTAAAAATGATAATAGCAGTTCTGGGAAAGGGTATGTATGGTGAGTGTTCTCATACATTGCTGTTTATAGCACTTGACCCAATAATTCCACATTGGGCAGTCCATCTTAAGTGGATAATCAGAAATGAAACTAGTTTATATTCAAAGATACCTGTCAGTGTTATTTGTGGTAGCAAAAAATGAGAAACAACCTAAACATCAAACTAGTGGTATGTATGGTGTTCAGTACATGACAATATGTCTGTATGATGGGATACTAAGCAACCATTAAAATAATAGTTACAAGGAATTCTAAACGACATAGAATTCTTATAATGTGCTAGTAAGGAAAAATAAGGTTGGGTACAAGACTATGTATTATAGGGTGAGCCTACTTGTATTAAAAATATCTACCAAGCAACTGCAAGTAATTAGTCCAAAATATCAACAGTGCAGTTTTGGGGAGTGAGATTTCAGGTGAGGTTTTCTGCCTTTTTCAAAATATTCTTTTAGAACTGGCAAAATTTCCATAATGAGTCATGTTATTCTTATGATTAAATAAAAATTTAAAAATCCAATAGAAAGCCCAGTTTTCAAGATGAGATCCAATTGATAGGACATGGGGTGCAACAAGTCTGATATCACTAAAAGCCCTCATTCTTGTGTCCATATTACCCGGGAGTCATACTTCAGTATATCTGAAATGGCCCCTGAACCTCACCTTTCAAAGCCTCCTTAATGTATTTCTCTAAGTAGTATTTTCGGAGTTCGTCATTTTCCAGAGATTGGTCATCGATGCCATTGGCCGTGATGTAGACATCCAGGTCTCCATAGTTCTTCCGGATCCACTGCAGCATCTTTCGCTCTCCCCAGGGCATCACGGCCAGGCGGGTGGGGGAACTCAGGCAGGTGATGTCCTGCAGAAACTGGACGTCCCTGTCAGAGTCGTAGCGGCTGCCGTTCTGTCGCTCGTGCATCACGAACCTGGTGGTGAAGTGGTTCAGGGCGAAGAAGTCAGCTGCGCCCTTGACTAGCCTTTTCTCCTCCTGAGTGAAGTGGGGCAGTGTGGAGCTGGAGAGCCCTTCCCTGTTCTTGAAGGCGATGTACTCCCTCATGGCCAAAGGGTAGTCCCCAGTCTTGAAGATGGGTTCTGCAAACCAGGCGATCTCGAACTGCAGGAACCGTTCTGCAGCCTTCCAGTGCGAATGCGCGTAGGGATTGGCGGGTTCTGCCCAATCCGAGTGCAGGGACAGCGACAGAGCCCCGCGCTGGGAAGGCCTGTATTGACGGTCGTAAAGGTGCCAGACCAGGGCATGGGCGATCAGCAGGTTGTGGGCTGCCCTATAGGTGTCGTTACTGGTCCGGTTGTAGATGTCACTCAGCCGGTTGGGTTCATTGATGGTGATCCATAGTTTCACCAAGTCCCCCAGCTCCTGGAAGCACAGTCGGGCGTAGTCCTGGAAAGCCTTGGCTGTCAGTGGGTTCAGCCAACCCCCACTGTGCATCAGAGGCTTGGGGAGACCTAGGTGGGCATGGGTCGGATAGTACAACGTGACCATTGAGGAGATGTTAAGCTTCAGCCCCTCACTGACCACACACCTGTAATACCTCAGAGCTTGTTGATTAACCTTAGACAGGTTGCCCGTGGGAAGGACTGAGGACCAGTCTAGAGCGAATCTGTAGTGGGTGACTTTCATGCTCGCCAACATCTCAAGTTGTTTTTTGATGCTAACAAAGTCTGTGCACTGAGCTCGCCGTGTTTTCAGCCTCACCCCTTCCACTCGGTGCAACAGTCTGTTGCCTGTGACATTCCACACATACAGATGAGGATCACTGAACTGTGGGGAGGAAGCTACAGACTCCAGCTGTGAAAATTAAGCACACGCAGGTAAAGAATAGGCTGGCAGATGTAGGTTTTTAGCATACACAGCCTGTTCTTATTTTGCCTGTCACTGACAATAGGGAAAATAAATGATGAATATGTCTTTTATAATGACTTGTGTGTTCTGGCTGTTCAGCTGCTGATGTCAGAGAAAAGGCCATGATGCATTATTCTCCCTTCCAGCCCTTGAAATCTCCCCGGGAGACCACGAACCACACCCAGGAATTGACTTAAAAAACAAGGTGTTTTCAGAAATCACTGAGACGCCTTTTCCAGTTCTTGTACTTTAAAACCTGGATTATGTATTGGAATCACCTGCGATTTTGTTCAAACGTATCAGGAAATTGGCTTGGTACACTCAGGTAAAATAAATCACCAAGGATGAATCTTCTAAATCCTGTCATATATTGAAGATCAAGTTAAAATTACAATTATAAAGGATTTAACTGATTTCACCACTTGGGAATAGAGGAAGTTGATTGGCCCCAGGCATAGTTCTTAAAAGAGGCCAGTGGGATGGGGAAGGAATGACTCCTTTTGTCATTTGCTGAAGTAACTCCTTGCTCTTACTCCTTCCATTTGAAAACTCCAAACGATGTTACAGTTGCTTCCAATATGCCCACTTCCCAGTGTACCTGCGAGAACATAGCATTTATTCATCCAACAGAATACTGAATACTGAAGGGTACTCGGTGTTATGGTTTGAATTGTGTCTCCCAAAAGATAGATCCAAGTCCTGACCACTGGTCCCACAAATTGGACCTTATTTTTAGAAATACGACCTTTGAAAATGTGATTAGTTAAAATGAAGCCAAACTGGATTAGAGTGGGCCCTTAATCCAATATGACTGGTATTCCTAAAAGAAGGGAAAATTTGGACACACAAAGACAGACCTCAGGGAGATGGCCATGAGAGAATGGAGGAGGCAATTGAAGCGACACATCTACAAGTCAAGTAATGCCAAATATTGCTGGCAAACACTAGAAGCTAGAAGAGGCAAAAAGATTCTCCTGTGCGGCTTTCAGATGGAGCATTGCCCTGCTGACATCTTGATTTCAAACTAACAACCTTCAGAAATTGTGAGACAATAAATTTTTGTTGTTTTAAGCCATCCGGTTTGTTACAGTAACCTTGAAAGTTTTAAGACAGTTGGGAAATAAAATACCTCCGGAAACTCCCAAGGCTGATTCTTGGATCTGGTGGTGTCTCATTCCCTACCCCTCCACCAAGGAGAGAGCTCTGGCTTGGCCAGTGAACCCAAATATCTGGACAACTGTCCTAATTCTGTCCCTTTGAGATGCTAGCTTGGCAACTATATGGTAATGGAGCTGTTTCATCCACCTCAAAAGTTGTTGTGAGGTCTCAGTGACTCTGGGGAAGTGCTCTGTCAACTTCAAAACACCCTACAAACATAAGGAAGTCATGACTCAGGTTTTGTTTTCTCTGGTTGCAATAATTGCCTGCTGGGACTTAAGTCCAAACTAAATCAGAAAAGGGTTTAAGAAAAACATTGTCCAAATTCGAGATTAATTAGAAAAAGTAAAATTATGTACTTGTTTTAAAGACTTTTTTTCTTCCCTTTACCTTTGGTAAATACTTTCCCTTTAATTGTTTTCTCATATGTCATCTTTCATAGCTCATTAGAAAACACTGTCACTACCCACTTGCCATCTGCTAACCAGTTATCTACAACATTAAACTGAGAGAACATTGATCATGTGAGTATGAACTTAAATCTGTATAAAATAATTGAGTAAAATCCTTGGAGCCTAGAGGCCAATTTAGTGTTTTCAAAGCTCGGAACTTCATGATACTGAAAGCATGTTTACAAAAGGCGTTCTTGCCACTAGGCTAGGCAAGATAAAAATCAAATCAAAGTCTAATTTTTAAAAACCTCCAGAAAGTATTAGTTTTAGGCACCAGGTGGGTGTGATTAATCTGCTAAGAGATCTCATTAAAGATGATAGACCCTGAACCCAACCCTAGCTTCCAGAGTTGATTGTAAATATTTTTCTCCAATAAAAAGATCCTGGGTTCTTTGGAGAAATGTCTTTTTCCCTATCTGGAATAGGAAAAGAATAAGATGATCCTGGGACATCTTGTCCCAAGAAATAAGGAAGTGCTTAAAAACTGAAAGGGAAGAAACGAATCCCATTTACAATCGCAACTAAAAGAATAAAATACCTAGGAATAAATTTAACCAAAGAGACAAAAAACCTATATAAAGAAAACTACAAAAAACTGCTAAAAGAAATCACAGAAGACCTAAATAGATGGAAGGGCATACCATGTTCATGGATTGGAAGACTAAATATAATTAAGATGTCAATCCTACCTAAACTCATCTACAGATTCAATGCAATACCAATCAAAATCCCAGCAACTTATTTTTCAGAAATAGAAAAACCAATAAGCAAATTTATCTGGAAGGGCAGGGTGCCCCGAATTGCTAAAAACATCTTGAGGAAAAAAAACGAAGCTGGAGGTCTCGCGATGCCAGACTTTAAGGCATATTATGAAGCCACAGTGGTCAAAACAGCATGGTATTGGCATAAAGATAGATATATCGACCAACGGAATCGAATAGAGTGCTCAGATATAGACCCTCTCATCTATGGACATTTGATCTTTGATAAGGCAGTCAAGCCAACTCACCTGGGACAGAACAGTCTCTTCAATAAATGGTGCCTAGAGAACTGGATATCCATAAGTAAAAGAATGAAAGAAGACCCGTATCTCACACCTTATACAAAAATTAACTCAAAATGGATCAAAGATCTAAACATTAGGTCTAAGACCATAAAACAGTTAGAGGAAAATGTAGGGAGATATCTTACGAATCTTACAACTGGAGGCGGTTTTATGGACCTTAAACCTAAAGCAAGAGCACCGAAGAAGGAAATAAATAAATGGGAACTCCTCAAAATTAAACACTTTTGTGCATCAAAGAACTTCATCAAGAAAGTAGAAAGACAGCCTACACAATGGGAGACAATATTTGGAAACGACATATCAGATAAAGGTCTAGTATCCAGAATTTATAAAGAGATTGTTCAACTCAACAACAAAAAGACAGCCAACCCAATTACAAAATGGGAAAAAGACTTGAACAGACACCTACCAGAAGAAGAAATACGGATGGCCAAGAGGCACATGAAGAGATGCTCAATGTCCCTGGCCATTAGAGAAATGCAAATCAAAACCACAATGAGATATCATCTCACACCCACCAGAATGGCCATTATCAACAAAACAGAAAATGACAAGTGCTGGAGAGGATGCGGAGAAAGAGGCACACTTATCCACTGTTGGTGGGAATGTCAAAGGGTGCAACCACTGTGGAAGGCAGTTTGGCGGTTCCTCAAAAAGCTGAATATAGAATTGCCATACGACCCAGCAATACCATTGCTAGGTATCTACTCAAAGGACTTAAGGGCAAAGACACAAACGGACATTTGCACACCAATGTTTATAGCAGCGTTATTTACAATTGCAAAGAGATGGAAACAGCCAAAATCTCCATCAACAGAAGAATGGCTAAACAAACTGTGGTATATACATACGATGGAATATTATGCAGCTTTAAGACAAGATAAACTTATGAACCATGTAATAACATGGATGGACCTAGAGAATATTATGCTGAGTGAATCCAGCCAAAAACTAAAGGACAAATACTGTATGGTCCCACTGATGTGAACGGACATTCGAGAATAAACTTGAAATATGTCATTGGTAACAGAGTTCAGCAGGAGTTAGAAACAGGGTAAGACAATGGGTAATTGAAGCTGAAGGGATACAGACTGTGCAACAGGACTAGATACAAAAACTCAAAAATGGACAGCACAATAATACCTAATTGTAAAGTAATATGTTAAAACACTGAATGAAGCTGCATCTGAACTATAGGGTTTTTTTTGTTTTTGTTTGCTTGTTTGTTTGTTTGTTGTTGTTTTTTACTATTATTACTACTTTTATTTCTTTTCTTTATATTAACATTTTATATCTTTTTCTGTTGTGTTGCTAGTTCCTCTAAACCGATGCTAATGTACTAAGAAACAATGATCATGCATCTATGTGATGATGTTAAGAATTACTGAGTGCATATGTAGAACGGTATGATTTCTAAATGTTGTGTTAATTTCTTTTTTTTTTCTTTCCGTTAATAAAAAAATAAAAAAAAATTAAAAAATTAAAAAACTGAAAGGGAATTGTCAAAAAAGACACAGGAGCAACTAGAAGGGACTCCACTGGCCAAATTTGAGCCAATGAAAGCATCAAAAGAATGATGAAATAATGACAATAATGAATAACACACTGAATTAAAAAAAGAATCCATAAAGTCCTAATGCTGCGATACTCAGAATTTTTTTTTAAGTGACAAGGGTGAGCAAGAGAAACTTTTCTTTATAGAGTACCAACACATCTAGAAGTAATAACCTAATTAGAATTCACACCATTTTACAATCTACAAAATAAGAATTCAGGCAAGGTTGATGAATGTATGTTAAAACCATTGGGTGAAATGTTCATGAACAGAATATATGGTCTCAGTATCACTATCAGTTTAGTTCTTATGTATAAATGGAAAAGGTGCCTTTCAATTAAGATATCTATCAGATGCCTCCTTAACCAATAAATCTGGCTAAAAACCACTTCAATCACCTAATGTCTTCAATAATTAAACAAACTGACATTATATACTTCCTGATGTGATGCATTGGGAAATACACTTCATCACCTATGTGTATTCTTTCCAAGAATGGTTAACTGATTCCAATAAAGAACCACAGTAATCCAGAATATGAGACACTTCTAAAATGTCAGTACCACAAGGTTGGGGTGATTGCTAAGTAAATGAGGCACCAGTGTGTGACAACCATTCTGAATCCAAATGTATTTTTTAAAAACCTGAATTGGAACATTTAGGAAAATTCTAATATGGATTATATGTTAGATGATATTGAATCAATGCTAAATTTCCTGGATATGATAATGGTATTATAAAGATATAAGAGGATGTCTTTGTTCTTAGGACATACATAGTGAAGTGTTTTGGAGTAAAGTTTAATATCTACAACTTACTTTCCAATGGTTCATAAAAGAAAAATACATAGATATATTGCAAATGTGACAACATGTTAGCAACTGGTCAATTTTGATGAAAGGAATATGAGTTTTTATCGTGATAGTTTGAGATTTTTTTAAACAAAAAGTTGGAGGAAAAAATGCGAAGAAGCTGGGGGAAGGAGGCTCTACCACAATCACAATGGTGAAGTCAGAAGCTTCAGAGCCCCATTCCCCACAGAAGCTTTGAGCAACTAGCATGAACTGGCAGAAACATCTTTTTCAAACTTGAGAAAACAGTTAAAGGACTGCAATTGCAGGGTGATTGACAAATCAAAATAAAGGCTACTTAAAAGTGGCCAATATGGATTGGCCATATTGGATCTCTTGGTGCCCTGATTGGCCCCCTCCCCATCCCTTACTGGCTTGGTGCAGAGCTGACTGCTCCCGGTGCAGATTCCTGGTTCCAGTTCCCAAGGGAGCAGAGTAATCCTCACATACATATATGCTCCCTGCCTGTATGTCTGGCCCAATCTGTTTGATGGTGGCCTGAGGGACTTGCTATCCCAGAACTTGTTCTGCACATAGAAGGCAGCTTGCAGAGGTCTTCTATAGAATGCTGTGAGAAAGCAGTAAATTTGCCTGGAACAAGGGATTGCTGGCTGTAAGAAATACAGTACAGTGGTCATCTGAGACCATGAAGAAACTATTTCCTAGAGAAGAGGGGAGTTTCCTATCTGCATAAATGGGACAATTCTTAGGGCTAAAAAGGCATGCCAAAGACAAAACAGAAGGGCAAAAAGGACCAGGAAGTTTCCTACCCTTTGGCCTGGAGTTATTCTTAAAACTTTTTGTATTGTTAAGCTCTGAAGGAGAGCACTTGTACAGGTCAATCTGCGAAGATTGAGAAAGGTGTTTCTTATTTTTCCTTTTATTTTCTCTTAGTTCCCAGCATTCAAGTAAAGCTTTGTCTTTACAGTAACTTGATGCAACCTTAAAGGACAGACACCTCAGAGTCTAATTTACAGTGATAACATATTAAAATATCAAAACGTCCAGGTTTCAAGAAGAGATTACAAAACATACAAATAAAAAGGAAGTGATGGCCCAAGCAGAGGAGAAGATTAAAATATTAGAAACCATCAATGAGGAGGATCAGATCTAGCACATTACAGACAAAGTAGTTAAATAAATGGTCCAAAATATGCTCAAAGAGCTAAGAGAAAACATGAGCAAAGAATGAAAGGAAACAAGGAAAACAGTAGATGAACACAAAGAATATCAGTAGAGAGATGGAAATTATTAAAAGGAGCTAAACACAACTGAAGACCAAAATAAAAATGGAATATAGAAAGAATGTAGGCTTTATTTCAATGCTAAATTTTTTTAACTTAAGAGATAACTGTACTTAAGATTACATAAGTGAATATCCTTGTTTGTAGGAAATATGTATGGAAGTATGTGTGCAACCTGTTCTCAAATGTTCAGAAGATAGACATAATTAGATAGGTCGATAGGTAGATAGATAGAAGGATATAGAGGAGGTGGCAAAATGTTAAGATTGGTGGATCTGGGTATCTGGGATTGTGGGGATGTGTTGGAGTTCTCTGAATGGGGTTTGTGTATTTTGCAACTCTTCTGTAAATTTGAAATTATTTCAAAAGAAAACAATAAAAGAAAAAGAGGCTACAAGAAAATAAAATAGATCATGGTAGGCATAGTAATTTTTTTCTTTTTGGCATAGGCAGGATCCGAGAATTGAATTTAGGTCTCCAGCATGGCAGACAACTCTGCCACTGAGCCACCGTTGCACCGCCCCATAGTAATATTTTTAGTGTTACTTTAATTTTGTCACTCTCCCAGTAGAGGTCATTTAGTTTTTTTGCTTTTGCAGCATCTATGTATATGTTCTGTGGTTGATTTTTTTTTTTTGGAAAATGCACCCTGGATTTTTCTTGGAGAACCTCTCATCTATATTCTTAGTCTAAGTAGTTCAGGAGAAGCTGTGTTCTTGCTGGACTCTGGGGGTGAGCATGAGGCTCAGACCTGATTGTTCACAGAACTTATTTCCCGTAACCATTTGATCAGTTCTTACTCCTGGGAATAGGAGTGGGGTCCCAGAATGGGAGTGGACATTTACAACATTGATCACTGGGGATCATTAGGTCCTCAGATGAAGTGGGAACTTGCAGGTAGGGTCATAATATAGTAGAAGAGGGAACTCTTGTCTTTCCTAGGGTCTTTCTTTTCTGAAAATTTGAATAATTCAAGCACACTTGAAGTGGTAGGGAAAAAATGGGCAAGTAGGTAGCTCCAGTAGGGACACAGCTGAAGATGAGTTGTTTATGTTACCCTCTGTATCTTTTCCCCTTTATCATCCCTGAACCTTTACTAAAGACATGTTTAAATATGGCCAGAGTTTGATATCCATAACCTGTAAATTTTGCTCACCCATGGTTTGGCCCCTTTTGTCTGGTCTGCTCCCTAGTCCATCTACAGATTGTTGCCTTTCCATGTGATTCTAAAATACAGTCAGTAGTGTGTATTGCCAGTTCTTAAAATGAAGTCAGGAGACAGACAAATTTGGGTAACCTGGGAAAGTTATGTCATGTCCTGAACCTCAGTTTCCTTGCCTGTAAAATGGAATTTTGAAGACTAAATGAGAGAATACACATACATACAGCAGTTAAATACTTGGCACTTGAAAAGCCTGAAAGGTAGTTGTTATTATTCTGAAAAGTGTACTGTGAGTCTGGAAGCTTGAGGGCTGCCTGTTACAGTTCTGCCACTACTTGTGTTACCTTGGGCAAGTCCTCTGGACCTCAGTTATTATTAATTGATGGGTCTCACTTCCCTCACCTATAATGAAGGATTTGGAATAATATCTCTAAGATCTAAGGTCTCTAAGATCTCATCTGGATCTAAAAGTTTATCTCATTCATTCACTGTGTACCGAATACCTGCCATGTGCCCAGCATGGGGTACAGCTTGGCATGCAGCAGGCAACAAAGCTCTTTGAAATGTAGGGACAGCTTCTTGGGATCATGACATTTCAGTAAACATCTGAAGAAGGTGAAGATGAGATTTGCAGGGAGCTCCTCCTGGGATAGAAACCCAGGATATAGAGATCTTATAAGGAAAACTACCCAAATCTATTAAATAGCAGAAACAGCTTAAAGTATTGCTAATAATTTGTTCCTGGCAAAAAGAAAAATCTATAGCAAAACTTTTTCCTATAATTTTGACACTACTTACAAATGCCTCACACAGAAATGACTGCAAGTTCCCCCTAGACTGTATATTCCTTGAGAGCATTCTCTTCATCTCTTTATCTCCATCACTAAACATGAGTCCTGGCACATAAAAGGCTTTCAGTAAGGGTTTATTCCTCTTCCCTCCTCTTTCCCCAACCCCCTTCAGAACCACCGAATCATCGTGGTGTTTGATATTGTTACCATCCAGTACATAAGATAAAAATACCATGAACACTGTGTACAATTTGTCTCAGTTTATCCTTAATTTGTAAGTTGCAACTTACCTTTAGAACTGAGTCTGTGATACCCCAGGAGAAGTCGCAGGGAAACTGACCCTTCACGTCTGGGGTGGATTCTTTCAAAGTGAAACCATTTTCTTGAATGATCTGTTTATAGTAATATGCCGAAGACTTGGGTTTTCGGTCTTTATGTTTACTATTAAAATCCACATAAAACAATCCGCGGCGGATGGTGTAAGCATCCTGCCATTCAAAGCCATCCAGGAGAGACCAGGCAGTGTAGCCAAACACTTGTATTTCATCAAACCTTATTGCTGCACAGAGAAAAGAAAGCAGAGGTGATCAGAGGCCTAAGCACTTGAGCTCATGTTTGCAACTTCACTAACATTCCGCGACACTATGTTATTAGGTAACCAGACTTTTTACTAATTTTCAGGCCAACTGTGTTAAATGGAAAATTCATGTTCATATCTGAAGAGTGACAGAACTGTAATCCCAAAAAAGGGAGTGATGCAGTTAAATAATTAAATTAAGACTGTTCTTGAGATTTAGTGTGCAAATCTGTGTCGGGGGCATGGTGATTTCAAGAAACTTTGGGACTGATACAGTTGCTCGTGATCAAAACTCATTTTCAGTGTGGGGTGGTTCCCTTTTGTGGACAAACTGTCCGTTCTATGACTCCAACCTTCAGGATGAAAAAAATCAGTTTTTAGACTTAAGGGAATATAATGATAAGGAGAAAGAAGCAAAGTGATATAAGAGAATGAGCCCCATGTGAGGGACAGGAGGTGTGGGGTCTTCGTCTGCATTGCTCCTGGAAAGTGCTTTGGGCATAAATCTGTTTCGTGGTGCTCCTTCTAGCAGGTTGGTGCAGCAGATTCTAACTCTTCCTGAGGACCTTCCCTGAGGACCCACCACTGATGAACCTGAGATTTTGCTCTAAGCTTGTGATTTCTAAAGAGAGCTACAGAGTTTCGAGAAAGATCCACAGAATATCATTTATTGCTGAGTGAGGTGGAATTCAGTTCTGCAGGGAACAGAACTGTAACTTGAGCTGGAGTAGAAACTCCATTATTTCATTCAGGTACCTGTAGATGTCACTGCTTGAGCAATAGAAAAGAATGGGAAATAAGCCAGCATCAGAAGAAATATTGCATGTCAAGGAGCAATAATAATTGCTCAGCTTTGCCATTCATAGCTCATTTGTTGTCCTCAGATGTGTCAGTCAGTCGTGTGATAAAAGTGAAAGTATCACAATTTCAAGAAATGTTTAGAAAGTTAAAGTTTGAAAACTTTAAGCATCTCTTTTAGTATTATGTTCTTTTTAAAAGGGTGAAGCAGCGTGGTCTTGCCAATTAAGGATGTATCCAAAATTATTTTGTTCTCAAACTTTTATTTAAAAAAGACATAAGAGTGGGCGGGCCATGGTGGCTCAGCAGGCAGAGTTCTTGCCTGCCATGCCCAAGACCAAGGTTCTGTTCCTGGTGCCTGCCCATGCGAAGGAAAAAAAAAAGACATAGGAGTAACATTAAATAATTCAATGAACATTGGACAACAAAAAGGCCCAACAACAACATTATATATTCAAAGGTGACTTTAATCTATAGAATAAATATTTTAAAAAGTTTAAAAAATAGCACTAATGTGCAACCAACCTTGAAGAACCTGGTTGAGGAAATTCTTCATCATGTAGATGGCTGTAGTATCTTCTGTTTTCACATGACTGTCTGTAAACCAACCATTCTCGGCAATCAAAATTCGGGAATTGCCGTATTCCAGTTTAATCCAATTTAACACTTCTCTTAAATTGAGTGACACATTTTGTCCCATTTTAGCCATAGTGCTTAAGGGCTTGAAATTGTTGGGTCCAAAGGAAAAGGCAAAGAAGTCAGCTGTGCCCCTTACTCTATTCTTCTCTGCTTCAGAGAAAAGGGGTAGAATGGAGAGCAACTTCTTTTTCATTACCTCAGGATAGTCGCCATCCCCGTGGATAGGTTTGGCAAACCATCCCAGCACAGAAATCATGGATTGTTGGCACTTGAGTATATCCATTGTATTTTCTGATCTGTTTGGCTCAATCCAGTGGGATCCCAACGTGATCGATAACCAGCCCTTCTGATGTGGGCGGAAGTTAATGTTGTAGTTATGCCAAACTTTCGAGTGTGCCTGATAAAAAGAGAATATTATTATTAATCTTTATTGTCTTTTCTCTAACATGTGGTAACTTGGCTGAGAGAAGGGCCTTTCATGACAAAATTAATGAAGGATAGAGTGATAGCTGGGGAAAGCTGCCAAGGACCTTTGATAACCTCAAAGTCTACCTTTGTCCACTTCCCTGTGTTTCTGTCCTGCTGTTTCTCTTATAGGATCCTAGGGGCAGGCAGAGAACCCTAGTGCTGGCTCCACCTTATTTCTCTGCCTGGCTCTCTTCCTGGGTCTTCTTGGGGCTAGGTGCTGCGCAGGTGAGATATTATGTGGATCATAGCGTTTCTTCCTCTACGTAAAAAAAGAGTCACAGAGCAATGATCTTTTTTTTTTTTTTTTTACTTTTTTTAATTGTATAGTATAACATATGTACAAAGCAAAGACATAAAAAAGCAATAGTTTTCAAAGCACCCTTCAAAAAGTGGTTATAGAATGTTGGGTTAATTTCTTTTTTTCCGTTAATTAAAAAAAAAAAAAAAAAGAGAAGGGGTAATTGGAGCTGAAGGGATACAGACTGTACAACGGGACTGGATATAAAAACTCAGAAATGGACAGCACGATACTACCCAATTGTAATGCAATTATGTTAAAACACTGAATGAAGCTGCATGTGAGGTATAGGTTTTTTGTTTTTTTTTTTTTCTTTCTATTAATGTTTTAATTCTTATTCTGTTGTCTTTTTATTTCTTTTTCTAAATCGATGCAAATGTACTAAGAAATGATGAATATGCAACTATGTGATGTTATTAAGAATTACTGATTGTACATGTAGAATGGAATGATTTCTAATTGTTTTGTTAATTCTTTTTTTAATTAATAAAAAAAAAAGGAAAAAAAAAATGTGGTTATAGGACAGATCCCCGAATTTGTCATGGGTTACAATACGATCCTCTCATATTTTTCCTTTTCGCTCCTCCAGAATATAGGAGGCTAGAGGGCTTAAATACTTATCATCACAGTCGACTTTTTTTTCCTTTTTTTTTTTTGTGTGAAAAATAGTGTATATACAAAAAAGCTATAAATTTCAAAGCACAGCACCACAATTAGTTGTACAAGTATTTCAGACTTTGACATGGCTTACAATTTCACAATTTTAGGTTTTTACTTCTAGTGCTCTAAAATACTGGAGACTAAAAGAGATATCAAGCTAATGATTCAGCATTCGTATTCATCTGTTAAGTCCTATCTTCTATGTATAATTCCACCATCATCTTTGATCTTTCCATCCCTCTCTTTAGGGGTGTTTGGGCTATGGCAATTCTAAATTTTTGATATTGGAAAGGCCTGTCACTAATATGGGATAGGGAGATGAAACTATATGATGTTCTGGAGAGGCTGGGCAAGGTTTCAGGACTTTTCTGGACTAGGGACCCATTTGGAGGTTGTAGGCTTCTGGAAAGTTACTGTAGTGCCTGGAACCCTTGTGCAATCTTATATGTTGCCCTAGGTGTTCTTTAGGATTGGCTGGAATGGTCCTGGTTGGGGGTTGGCAGGTTATGATAGGTAGCGAGGTCTACCTGAAGCTTGCATAAGAGCCACCTCCAGAGTAGCCTCTCGAGTAGAGCAGAGATCTTTTACAGTTCTGCAGAATCTCCCTTTGGTCTTAATGTAGAAGTCCAGGGAAATGCAGGCTGTAAGTGCGTAACAGTAGAGCCCATCTACTATGTTGTTGTGAGAATTAAATTAGTTAGTGTATGTAAAGGGCTTTATAACATTGTCCAGCACAGAGTAAGCTCTATATAAGCCTTAGCGATTCTTACAAAAGGGCATTGAGCACTGCACAAAGCAGAAAACCAATGCAAAGAATGTGGACTTTGGAGTCAGCCCACCTGTGTTTGAAATCTTGTACTTACTGTGTGGCCTTGGGCAAGTCATTTAACCTTTCTGGAAATATCTTAGTTTCTTCAGCTTGTAAAATGAGATTAATCATAACAATAATAATAATGGTCTTGTAAGGTTGTCGTCAGATTTAGAGTGTATGTGTGTGTGTATATATATATATGTATATATATATATATTTCATATATGTATATGAAATACATTGCATATTATAAAATCTGTCACATAGGAGGTACTTTCTAAAGCTGTTATTACCATTGGCCCTCCTGAACATTACCTTTCCAGCTGAGCTGTCTTATAACAAAGCCTCATGGTTGGTACCCAGTAGATTCAATTGGTAGTAACTGAGCACTTACTCAATGCCTGGCAGAGTCTAATTGAAGGAAAGATATGGCACAAAAATTTGCCCTCAGGAACCAATAATCTTATTAGGAAAGTAAGACTGAAGTGTATGAAAGAGAAACATTAAAAATACATAAAATAAGACATCAAATGAAAAAAAATTAAAATCCGCAAGGCATTGTTCACAAAGAGTCATGAGCTAAAGCAGAAGGAGGAACAAATACTAAGGACTCTAGGTCAGTTAAGAAATGCCCAAGACCACTTCTCTGTCATGGCCAACCATGGGATCACCCTTCCTCTGTGTCACAGTCACCTCCATTTCCATCTGCATTTGACTTCACCTGGTTCTTGATTTCTCTTCTTAGATCTCCCAACTTTTCCTCCATCTAGGTGTTTCTAAAACAAGTTTACAATCACCTGTTATTTTTAACCCACAGTCTGTCCACAGTTTTGTTCCTTAGCTTCCCTTTTGCTCTCTGCAGTGTTTTATGTTAGATTGAACTATCTGAATTGCCTTTTTGTAGGTAAAAAAAATGCAGATATGAACAGTTTTAGGTGCTTCAAATCTGGTAGATCCTGTGAACACCAAAAATGTTCTGGTAGATCCTGTGAACACCCATTAGAGTAGGGGAAGGTTGGCATTAATGCAAGGGGCAAGGATTCCAAACTGATGCCTCTTTGCTTTCATGCCAAGAAAAACTGATTTAAATCATTCCCTAAAAAATTTTCTAGAGGAGGTGAGATGCCTTGCGGTACTACTACTGCCTACCTCCTCTTTATCGATTTTCCTTTGGAAGATCCTGGAACTATTTAGCACTCAAATGCTCACAAGGGTCGCTAAGAATGCTTTCCTCTCAGAGAAGGCTTCAGCCTGTAGCCTTTTCCCTTATTTCCAACATGAAGCTACTGCATCTGGAAAGAATCATGGGGGACCCTGGAGCAGAACCCCCTTAGCTGGTCTCTGCATCCCTTTCTGGATCCTTCTGGGTCTGGAATCCCAAGTGAATGTCTTGAGAACTGCTTTTTTCTTGATTCTATAGCAAAAATAATCATGCATTATTAGAATTCAAAGGGAGCAGTCTTTGCTATATTCTAATAGGTCACTTTACTCCTTCCATAGCCTCAGTGCTTTTATTTATAAAAGCCATAGTGATCAGTGTATTTCTTTCAGGGTTATCATATACCTCTGATATAGAAAATGTAAAGTCCTGAACACATGTAGGATACTGATGGAATCAGTATAAATTTATTAATCCAGTTCTAACAGGAAAAAGGGAAGTTTCTTCAGAACAGATGTTCTGTTGGATGATTCAGTGATTACATATATATGTATATGTATATGAAAGATGGCACAATTTGCAATAAAATCTTGGTTGCATCAGCATTTTAATGAAAAACAGTACAGCTTTGAAGACAATGAACAGATATGTACCTTTGCAACACCTTTTCCAAGTGTTTTCTAGACATACATGTGCATGTGCTGTCACACCCCAAGGTGACCTTCGTGTTCCCCAGGGTCTCTTTCACCTTTGCTGCTATTTGCATAAGCTATCAAGGTATCTAGGCTTATCTATACTCTGGGCTGAAGACTGCCTCCCTATTTTCATGTAGAGAATGTGGAGGAGGATCTCTGTGCAGTACTTATGGTTATAACTTGATCCTATTTACCAAGGAACAAGGGAAAAAGTATTGCACGGAGATAAAGAGTTTGACATAATTCTTTCTTTTTTTAATCTTTTTTAAAAATTTATTTATTAATTAAAAAAATGAGGACAAAGAAAAACATTAACATATAATTCTGTTTTACATACATATATATTCAGTAATTCTCAATATATTATCACATAGTTTCATATTCATCATTTCTTAGAACATTTGCATCAATTCAGAAAAAGAAATAAAAAGACAACGGAAAAAGAAATAAAACAATAACAGAAAAAAAAGATTATACATACCATACCCCTTACTCCCCACTTTCATTTATCACTAGCATTTCAAACTAAATTTATTTTAACATTTGTTCCTCCTATTCCTTATTTTGTTTTGTTTTTCTTAATTTATTTATTAATTAAAAAAATTAACAAACCAAATAAAACATCAACATATATAATCAGTAATTCACAATATCATCACTTAGTTGCATATTCATCATTTCTTAGAACATTTGCATTCATTCAGAAAAAGAAACAAAAAGACAATAGAAAAAGAAAGAAAATGAACACAGGAAAGAAAAAAAAAAGATTATACCTACCATACCCCTCACCCCTGGCTTTCATTGATCACTAGCATTTCAAACTAAATTTATTTTAGCATTTGTTCCCCCATTATTTATTTTTATTCCATATGTTCTACTCATTTGTTGACAAGGTAGATAAAAGGAGCATCAGACACAAGGTTTTCACAATCACACAGTCACATTGTGAAAGCTATATCATTATTCAATCATCCTCAAGAAACATGGCTACTGGAACACAGCTCTACATTTTCAGGCAGTTCCCTCCAGTCTCTTGACATAATTCTTGATGAAACAGGGATATCGATGTGTGGCCTATAATCTGCAGCTCATAAAGAAGGTCTGTTGGAAAAACTAAAATAAGATTGGCAGGGCAGTGCGACTCTGGGCCCTGAAACCTTGCACAACAGCCATTCTACCATTTTCCAAGGTTACCATCTATCTTGTACATCTACCTTTGGAATGATTGATCTGAGGAAGCTTCAACCTTTGTTCTTTAGATTCAGTAGTTTAAAGGGATAATCAGTGGGCTTTTCTTTTTAAGCCAGTTAGTTATCAGGGTCTGTGTCACACAGAGACAGCCAGAGGCCCAATATCTCCTTCTGCTCCCTCCTCTAGTCTAACATGGCAGCTCCCTTTGATGCCCTTGGATTCATATTCTAAGTTCTGTGGATGGTAGGAGGCATATATGGTAGCTGCAACAACTTTTTTTTTCTTTTATTTGTTTCTTTATTAAAGGAGTCTTTTTGTGTGTGTGTATCAGTAAGAATCGGTCAATTTATGCAACAAAAATAAAAAAAGAACTCAGTTACTTAACAGATGTTGAGGGGGTTTTTCTAATCAAAATCACTCAGGAACCCAGGCTGACTGCAGCTTCTGTGCAACTTGATCATCCTTTTTTAAAAAAATTATTGCACTTTAATTCACATACCACAAAATTTACCTTTTAAAACTGTACAATTCAGTGTTCTTAGTATATCCACAAAGCTGTGCAACCATCACCTCTATCTAATTCTAGAACATATTCATCCCCAGGAAAGAAACCCCACACCCATTAACAATCACTCCCCATTCCCCCGAGTCCCTAGTCTCTGGCAGCCACTAATGTACTTTCCATCTCTATGAATTTGCTTATTCTGGATATGTCATATCAATGGAATCATACAATATGTGACCTTTTTTGTCTTACTTCTTTCGCTTAGCATACTGCTTTTCAAGGTTCATCCATTTTGTAGCATGCATCAGTACCTCATTTTTTTATTGCCAAATAATATTCTATTGAGTGGGTATACCACATTTTGTTTATCCATTCATCAGTTGTTGGTCATTTGGGTTGTTTCCACATTTTGGCTATTATGAATAATGCTGCTATAAACATTTGTGTATGACTTTTTGTGTAGATGTTAAGTTCTCAGTTCTCTTGGGTTATACCTAAAAGTAGAATTGCTGGTCATATGGTAACACCATGTTTTAACTTTTGAGGAACTGTCAAATTGTGTTCCACAAACTGTTTTACATTCTCATCAGCAATATATATAAGTGTGTCAATTTATCTACAACCTCACCAATGCAACAACTTTTGAAACGAAGATGAAGGGGGTAGACATCAGAAAGACATGGCGGAATACTGGGGTAGGGGAGGGAGAAGGCTATTGGAAGGGATGTGTTGAAGACAGATGAACAAACCTAAAGCATCATTCATATCAGTTTTAATGAGTCCCCAGGCATTTGTCAGAAGTTAAATTTCCAAATTGATGCATCCTTTTAGCACATTTTGGCTGAAGTATCTTCTTGTGAACTGTAATAAACTTGCTTATTGTAAACTATTTAATAGCATATTAAATAAAAACTGTTAAAGAAAATTTGTTTAAAACCTCTACAAGCATAACAAACTGTTTTCGTATTTCTGTGTTCTCTTCCAGCCTTTGCCATTACATCCCAACTAAAATCACTTTAAACATTTTCCATATTACTTTTGTCTTCAAAATCACCTCATTTAATAGTATAAGAAATCATCAAGTGGATCAAATATTTAACCATCCCTGTCTTTTGATAGAAATTAGGTTGATTTTGTTTTGTTTTGTTTTTACCTGTCATAGATAATGTTGCAATAAATAACTCTGGGGACATAGCTTTGAATTTTCAAAAATTATTTCCTTCTCTTAATCCCAGGAATGGGCTACCTATTTTTTAAAAAATCATTTGAAATGTTTCCAAATGCTTTCCAAAATGTACCAAGTTAATATTTAACAGTTGGTTTTTCATCTAGGAATGTGTGGTAACAAAATAAAAGTTGTAAACAACACTAATTTAAATATAGGTTGTATTTCCCTGGTATGGATGTAAAAAATTACACAGTAAGCAGAGCATAAATCTAATGACATGATGGAATAAGGAAGTTTCTGAAGATTGGTCCCCAGAAACAGCTCAAACCAGGTTCAAGTCGCTGGGTACACATCATTTACATACAGGATTTCTGAGATTTCCTGCTTCAAATTCATCTCTGCACATTTGTCCATCCTTGTTGCGGCCCTTTGACTATCTGGTCTAGTAAACCCATTACCAACTCACTCTTGTCAAAATTGACAACTCTATTTGGGGAAAAATGACCATCAAAAATTATATAAACGTGCCATTAACCTACATGGTACTATGGGGGAAAGGACCTGCTTTTGAAAGCATGAAACCAGGCACAACAGTGGCCTTCTACTAATTAACTATATGATCCTAGACAAATTATTTCCCTTCTAGAAGCCTCAGTTCCCTCCTCTATTATGTCGACATAAAAACAAACACTTTAGAAAGTTGTTGTGAAGATCAAATGAAGTTTGTAAGTGAAGGCCTTATGAAAATGAAGTATAAATTGAAAATCCTTCAAAAGAGCAAGCTGGAAATAACTTACTGTGGAACATCGTGGTGGGAAGTCTGCGTTGGTGTAGTATTCTGCAGATAGTTCACCCTTACCTCTCCCAGTTTCATGGCTGGACAACTTTGTCCTCACTTGGTTTTTTCAGGTGACTGAATTTTACTCATTGTCTATTTGGGATTGATTTCAGTCTGATTCATTCTGTCATCTGATCAGCACTTCTTTATATTAGTATCAAGTTTTATGCTAATTACAATTAATTGCTCTTCCAGACTATTTAACATTTATTCCTTCCTTCTGTGTTCCACAAATTATTTATTGGAAACTTATGATATGCAACTTGTACTGTACATTGCTAAAAAATTATACGACTATAATTTCTTTAAATTATATCATGTGACTTGAAGTTTTTGATAACCTCGAAACTTTCTTGAAAACAGTATCTTATTCTCACTCTTAGGAGAGAATTTAAATGTCAACAAAAGTTACCATCTTTCATAAGGAAAATGTTTACCCACCCTATATTTAATGGTCCAAATTCATGTTTTCTATATTTGGAATAACGCAGTAATGGTCATGTTAAAATTCATTTTAATGAGTTTTCTTTTCAATCATATCTTCAAATTATTCCAACAAATCATTGATTGTTCTCAGCTTGTATGGTTTCAGGATTCCCCCGTAGGAATCATGTAAAGATTAAACTTTAACATATTTGTTTCTTCAAAAAAGGGTCCTCACTTGTTTCTTGAAATTGCAGTTATTGGTATATAATTCTAATTTCAATTATATGGTTACTAAATTGAACTAATGCCTGAGTCAAAATCTAATCCTGTAACACAAAGGGAAAAGAGCCTAGAATAAAGTTCATAATTTAATTAAATGAAGCATCTGTGGCTTTTCCCACATATTAAAAGAGAGAGTAAAGAAATCAATATTAGTAAATTTGTAGTTTCCTGAAGTACAGGTTCCTTGCCGGAGGAGAACTTTTGCATGCCAATTTTGTACAGAGTGGAAGGATATTTTAAGCTTTCTGTTGCTATTACATTAACAACAGTGATCCTGATAATAATCATAATTTTTTTTCATGTAAAAGGACCATATCCAAGGGTGTGATTTAAACTAAAATGGCCTGAACTATTGACTTGCCTTTCCTCACGAATTAGTAATCTTTAAGATTTAAAGATAATCTCTATAGAAGCCTTTCTGGAAATTAGAAATAATACAATTATTGCAATAATAAAAGTAACACCTTCTGTTTATTAGGATTGCAAGAAAAACATATTTACTATGAACCTAATGAAGCTTAAGTTCAGGGTCCCTCACTTGCATGGGTTGCAGTAAGTACTCTAGATAGAGAAGCCAGTTTGGGATCAGCAAGCATTTCTAAGTTAGCATTCTAGTGAATTCTCTGAAGAGACTTCAGAAGAAAGGAATCCGAATCTCCAAGACTACAGTAATTTGCTGTGATTTTTTTTCTCATTCTAAATTAAATATTCATTCTTGCACCAAGTTTTATTGATTTTGTATTTATGTATGTCCATAATTTTTTTTTCTTAAAGAGGGCTGTCCAAACTGTATAAACCTCAGGCACACACAATGTAAGTTCATCCCTGTCCTATGAGCTTCCCCAGTGCAGGGACTATATTTTGTTTACAGAGGTACACTGATGACCAGTGCAGATCTTGACTTAGAATTCTTGTTGTTTGCTGGCCATTGGTGATACAGATTCTGTAAAGTAGGATTATTTTTCCCATTCCAGAGAAGAAGTCAATGTTCACAGAGGCTGAACAGTTAGTGGAGCAAGGATTTGAACCCAGACCTTTCTAATTGCTTTGCTACATCATCCTGCATTCTGGCTGTCCCACCATTTCTAAATTTTGAAGCTGTAGGGGAGTGGCCATTGATAGGAGCCACAGAAATAGTCGTTTTTTTTTAAATAGTTTTATTGTCAATCCTTAACAAACAAACAAACATACAAACATTCTTGACATACAAATATTATATACGTGGTTAAAATCAGTGGCTCACAATATCATTACATAGTTGTGTATTCAGCACCATGATCATTACTTGAACATTTGCAACTCTCCAGCAAAAAAAAGAAAAAAGAAAAAATTCATACATACCATTCCCCTTACCCCTCCCTCTCATCGACCACTAGTATTTCAGACTACTCAATTTACTTTAACCTTTGTTCCCCCTATTATTTATTTTATTTTTTTGCATGGGCAGGCACCAGAAATTGAACCCAGGTCTCCAGCATGGCAGGTGAGAATTCTGCTACTAAGCCACCGTTGCACCACCCTGTTCCCCCTATTATTTAGTTTTTAACTGTATTTTTAACTCATCTGTTCATACCCTAGACAAAAAAAAGCATCGACACACGGTTTTCACAATCACACAGACACACTGTGACATGCAGTTTTAAATGATATCTCTTTCTGCCATACTTGGTTATTAAAAAAACTAAACAGTCCTAGAATGGGGGTACTATTCTAGCATGCTGAGAGGAAAATAATACATGTCTGTCTGGAATTTAAGATCACCTAGAAAGTTTGTGGAGGACCTTCCAGCAAATTTGTGGGGAAAGGCCATGGTCAGAAAACCATGTCACTGTCCAGACGCCTAGCAGAGTGTGTGGCACTTATGTGTCAGTCCCTGTTCCTTTTCCTAGAACCAGCAATGTTGGTGTTGGCTATTCATGGGGGTCAGAGGCTAAAGGAATCCCTTAGGGATCACCTCTACACTTGAATCTTGACCTGAGGATGGTGGTCTTGGTGCCATTCTCAATCTGAGACTGAAAGGGCAGGGCTGTTTTGCTTGCACAGCATTTAATGCAGCACCACCTTCAAACAAGCAGTAACTAAATTAGAACTAAATTCTTCAGCCTTCTAGTTCACTATCATTTCCAGGACACCCTGCAATTACCTTATGTAATTTGGAACCCACTGTCATACCTTAGAACAGAAGGTGACTGACTGACAGGCTGTGAAAAATGTAAGGGATATGAAACAGACACAGCTTGAAATCTGCCAAAGGACCATAGACGGAGGAAACTGTGTGACCAACGCCCCACCCCCCCCAAAAAAATCCACAGCAAAGCTAGGAACTAAAATAGAACGTTCAGCTATTCCAAATTTCACTATAAACTAAAGAGTATTTTTTACTCCATGATATGTTGATGTTCAAAACAAGGTAAGGGTGGTTAAAAGAAGGAAGCATACAGCACATATGACTAACATAAAAGAAGAACCGATAACAGGAAATCCCAGCCGTTTGTTTTAAACTTGGTTTAATAAACTCCAGCCAAGATGTGATGCTAATGAACGCCAGTGCAAGATGTTGGTGATGGGGTAGTATATGGGAATCCTGTATTTTATGCGTGATTGTTTTGTAAACTCACAACTTCTCTAATTAAAAAAAAGATGAATACAATAAACCTCTAATTTCAGATAATGAATGAAAGAAGGAAGAAAGGAAGGAAAGAGAGAGAGTAAGAAAGGGGGGGAAGGGGGAGAGAAAGAGAGAGAATAAGAAAAAAGATGCTAAGAAGAGTCAAGCAGCAGTGGGCTCACCAAAATACTAAAAAATCCTGGCTTTCACTAGCTTCAGAATTCCCCTATAAATATTTTGAAGTACCACTACTATATCATCCATGGACCGCCTTGATTACTTCTTTAATTCACTTGTTAACAGCAAATAAGTTAGAAGTTCTGATCTATTTTCAGCATCCCTATGATATTTCTGCAAGGGTATCTTTGTTGATGTCCAATAGTTTTAACTATACCTTTGTCTAAATAGACTATTTTCTAAGGAGTTTTTAGTAAGATTTTTATATACAAAAATGACTTATTTTACACTATATAGTAATGTAAAGTTCCTCTCAATTTGTAGTTTCAGCATACTTAGCACCATTTCCACTATTCATGATATTTTCTGATCCCTATGGAATCTAATTTTCCATGTAGGAGAGTGTTCACATTAAATCAAGCTGTTTAAATAGGACCACAATATTATTCTCTGAGCATTTATAATTACATATATTTAAACTTTTGTTAATCATTCACTCAAGTATAACTTTTTCTACTTAATGGTTAGAAAAGGCTCTCTTGAAGGTTTTAGGGTATGAATTTGTAGTCTACAAATGAATGTTTTATATGACTCTTTTATCTGACAATGGTATTCTGGTTATAGAAACTGTCCTTGACAACTCCTACCCACAAGCGGTTTTCATCTTTTATTCAAATTTGATTCAAAAATCTGAGAATACTGGTTTTGACTTGTTTCATCAATATCCCCCAAATGTTGTTAGAGATGTCTTAGATCCTGTTGGAAGATGAGTTGGGATTATTAAAGTAGATACTGTGCATTAGCTAATTCAATGAATAATTGTGTGAACTGATTTACTTACATTTTAGGTATTGCCAAGGACAAATATATGTGATCTATCACTTTAATGGGATATTAAAGTTTGGAGTAAATAAAAAGTAAAATCACAGGGGCAATGAAAAATCCCATGGTTAATATATGAGTGAGGGGATAAATGGTTCATAGATTTTGTGGAAAAGTAAAACATGTAAATAGTTTGTTTCAGCCTTTAAATAGGCAATTGAAATCAAATATCTTTGTTAGCTTAGCATTAGCATAAGTGGTTGTTATGAATTTTGAGGCAGTAAGTAGTTCTTTTCATTAAGCTACGTAGCTGACTCATGCTTACTAGTGTGAATTCAGACAGGTCAGATTTGAATTTTTGCTTCATTTGGCTTCGGAGCTTACCAACTGTGAAACCTTGTCTACACCTTAGTTTTATCTTCGTTATCTTATCTTATCTTATCTTATCTTAGTTTTACCTTAGTAAAATGGGTGTAATAACACTACCTGAAGAAGTTGATATGAGAACTAAACGATATTATAAAGAATACCAAGTTTCTGACACAACTGTAGGAATGAAATAACGTATTCTTCTTATAATAGTTAAGAATATTTTGACAGAATGTAAAAAATATCTGTAATAATCATCTTAATCTTCTACTTTGCTTTAAGAATTAAGACTATTTTCTGTTTTTTCTCCTACACTCTTCTGTGTTGCTAACTATCTAATCTATCTATTATCTATTTATTTATTTACTGATGTGGGAGGGAAAAGGAATGGTATAAGGTAGAAAATAGTGTTTTTTTATTTTTAAATTTTTTTAATTTTGTAGTATAACATATATACAAAGCGAAGAAATAAAAAAGCAATGGTTTTCAAAGTGCTCTTCAACAAGTGATTACAGGATAGATCCCAGAGTTTGTCATGGGCTACCATACAATCCTCTCATTTTTCCCTTCTAGGTGCTCCAGAATATAGGAGGCTAGAGGGCTTAAATATATTTTTTCATCATCACAATTAACTTTTTTTCCTTCTCTTTTTTTTGTGAAAAATAACGTATATACAAAAATGCTATAAATTTCAAAGCACAGCAGTATAATTAGTTGTAGAACATATTTCAGAGTTTGACATGGGTAACAATTCTACAATTTTAGGTTTTTACTTCTAACTGCTCTAAAATACTGGAGACTAAAAGATATATCAATTTAATGATTCAGCATTCATATTCATTTGTTAAATCCTGTCTTCTCTGTATAACTCCACCGTCACCTTTGATCTTTCCATCCCTCTCTTTAGGGGTATTTGAGCTATGGAAATTCTAAAGTTTTCATATTGGAAGGGTCTGTCACTAATATGGGGTAAGGAGATGGAACTGTCTGATATTCTGGAGAGGCTGGGCTAGGTTTCAGGACTTATCTGGACCAGCGATCCATCTGGAGTTTGTAGGTTCCTGGAAAGTTACTGTAGTGCATGGAACCCTTGTGGAATCTTATATATCACCCTAGATGTTCTTTAGGATTGGCTGGAATGGTCCTGGTTTGGAGTTGGCAGGTTATGATAGGTAGCAAGGTGTAACTGAAGCTTGCGTAAGAACAACCTCCAGAGAAGCCTCTCGACTCTATTTGCACTCTCTCTACCACTGATACTTTATTAGATACACTTCTTTTCTCCCTTTTGGTCAGGATGGAATTGTTGATCCCCTGGTGCCAGGTCTGGATTCATCCCTGGGAGTCATCTCCCAGTGAGACTTTCACCTCTGGATGTCATGTCCCACGTAGGGGGGAGGGCAATGATTTCACTTGCAGAGTTGCACTTAGAGAGAGTGAGGCCACATCTGAGCAACAAAGGAGATCCAGAAGTAACTCTTAGCCATGCCTAAAGGGAGTCTAAGCTTCTCCGCTACCTACATTAGCTTCACAAGAGTAAGCCTCCTGATTGAGGGCATGGCCTATTGGTTTGGGTGTTCCTAAAGTCTGACTCTCTTTTTTCCTGTACTTCATCGACAGGAAAGCTTGGGCTAGTTTTTCAACTGTAAGACTTGGCAAAAATTAATTCTGATATGTTATTTTCTTGAAATTCAAGTAAGGGAGTTTAAAAAAATTCCTCTTTTTTTCATGAAAACAAAATCCAGATGATCCTTGAAGATTTTGCTTCTGTTTAACCAAGACAGACTAAAAAGGCTCTTGCTACTATTTCCATTTCAAAATATTTCACTGAATCTTCAATATGTTAATGGGAGTTGGGAAGAAGAAGCTTATAAATGACACAATCTATTTAAACATACCTATGAAACCCTGCAATCTCCTTGATATGCAAGAAAGCTTTTGTAGCAGTATATTTACAAAGAAAGTTTAGTTATTAGTCATGAGATTGGTGACTTTTTCACAGCTGCTTCTTGTGGTTTTAACACAAAATTTTGATTAAGAATTTTGACAGAAACTTTAAAAGCATACTATGTAAAGATGGTTATTTTCTTTTAAATGTAAAATATTCTCCTTATCTTCTTATGTAATTTAATTGTTTTACTTTTAATTATGTAAATTGTCATAATACACAAGGATAGAAAGAATAGTATAATGAACCCTCCTTTAAGCACCATCCAGTTTTAATAATCATCAACATTTTGTAGCTTGTTTCAAGATGAAAAAAAACAGTTCTATTCACACATCATACCAAGATGAATTTTTAATGGTAAAAATTTTAATAGAAATGTTCATACATAATTGTTCTGGAAAGACTATGTAACATTTATTCTAAAGTGTGTATGTGTGTGTGTCTGCAACCCACTTCTATCCAATTGCTTTAAATCCTATCTTGGACAAGGTAGTATCTTAAAGAGAAAGCAATAATTACTTAACTGAATACTTAACACATGCCCAGTATTTTGCTAGCTTCTCTAGGGGAATGATACCAAGAAGTATTAAGACAAAGTCTTCAAAGAAGTGGAAAAACAGTGAAGAAATGTAGTCTTGTCCCAGGCTTAGGAACAAGTTGGTTAGTCTTTGACCTAGATTAGAGTTTCCCAACATTTCTTGTCTTGAGAGCCTCTTTCACAGTTTTAAGCAATCTCTTGAAACCTTCAGGAATTTAAAAAATCATTTCATCATTTGTATGTGGCATACAAATAAGTGTTGACAATTTATATAAATACATTTTAATAAAGATTATATTATAAAGTTTATTTTGAAGGAATTTAAATATTTATGAATTATGTATGTTTAAAATGCTCACCTTCCATAAACATCAATATTGGCATTTTCTTATTTAACAAATAATGCACATGATTTAATTTATTTTCATTATTCAAGAAAAAGTGTTTCATGAAAAACTGTATATGATGGATTGTGTTCGGTTTTACGACTAAGTGCAGAGTGAAATTTATACATTCGATTGTGGTTTTCCAGTGACTGGAACACCTACTTTTTTTCCTTTTTAATGGGAGATGATGTTATGTGGAACATAGATGAAAAATTTTAACTTTAAATATTATATATTTATCTTAAGGATATTAGAAAATACTGGTTTCTCATTTATAATAGAATAAAAACTTCCCTTCAAAATAAGATTTCTAAAGAAAAATGTTTTAGTAAAAAATGGTACATGTGTACTTTGTATGGTTTGTATGGTATGTGAATATATCGCAATAAAACTACTAGAAAAATAGTTCATATGGAACTTGGATATGCAAAAAACACACACATAACCCCAACATAAGGTGATATGTGAAAACATGATGTCCTGGCATCAAAAATAAAGAAAAATGCCTTTGAAACATTTTGCTTTTCTGAATTTTGCTTTTAAGGAAGGACAAATTTAAAAATAAATTTAGTGTTTATTTATAATTTAGCATATAAAAAGGAGAAGATTTGAGGCTGCTCTTTAAAGTATTTCATAAATAATGGAATGCCAAATGTAGATAGTCTTTATTTCCAATATGTGAAAAAGTCAAACTAGATAGAATGACCAATATTATATCCTCTTTTAACATTTTCTAAACATTGTTTTTCCTCTAGAAGCATCCTGATAAGCTATAAATGAATTCTGAGTTTGTGTGCGCAACTTCCAGATCTGGTGAAAATCTCTTTGAGGTAAATTTTTAAAAATATTATAATCTTTATGCTCCTCATTAACTGGTTATATTTCAATGCCCTTATTTTTTCTGTTTCATGTCCTCAACCAGTTCTCTACTATGGGTATAAATGTTTGGTTCTCAATGGGGGAGGGGGCAATTTTGCCCTCCAGGGGACACTTTAGTTGTCACAACAGTGGGGGCAGGGCGGCGGAGGATGTGCTGCTGCCATCTAGTGGGTAGAGCCAGGGATGCTGCTAAACGTCCTACAATGCCAGGACAGACCCCCATAACAAGGAATTATCCAGCCCCAAGTGTTAATAGTGCCAAGGTTGAGAAATCCAGATATAAGGAAAACAGTATATGTCTATGAAAAGTAATAATTTAGAGCTATGAAACGGTCAGTACTATTATGGAAGCTGGCAGTATTCCGTGGAATAATAAACTGAATGAGCTGCCTTCTATTGAGCAAACATCCCTGCCACCCCACCCTCAACCTCTGTGCATGTTTCCTTAGAGGCTCTCAATTCTCCATTTTAAGGGGGACATCTCTAGTTAAATTATGTGTATTTATTGACTTAAAAATAGAGTGGAAACAGACACCATGACTGCCTTTAGTAATGTGACTCCCCAGACATCTCATGGGCCCTTGGGGCTTTGTGGACCTGACAGCTGAGAAGCTGAGATGGAGGGCATTTTGAGAGTGTCCTGTCCTGTCATCCCTATGGTTTGGTAAGTGAATCAGGAAATTGCTCCTATTTGCTTAAGCCTACTTGAAACAGATTTCTGTCAATCACACCCAAAAGAGTACTGACGATTACATCACCAGATCAACATAGGCACTATTTCAAGAATTAGCAATAAGGAGATGAAATATGAAGACTGAATTTGAGATTGGTTCTTTGACTACTAGATTACAGATAGAAATCCTAGATTACACATTCAATAAACATCTATAACTAACCTGTACTAAATACTGTGCTAGGTGTTGAGTATATAAAGACAAATGAAAAACAGTTTGTCCTTTCAAGGAAGCGTAGTCTGTTTGAGGAGACAGAGAAACGCCGTATAGCATGGAGCGGTGCTCTGAAGGAGGCGAGCACAGTTTAGTTTGATGGTCCAGAGGAAGGGCACTTAACCCCGAAGGGTCAGAAATAGCTTAAAGGTGCTGAATGCCTGCAGGGAGTTTTGAAGGGCATTAGATAGGCAAAGTAAAAAGGACATTTCAACAGGATAGAGCAAGCTAATAGAGACTGGGTTGAGAGTAAGAGCAAGCTAAAATGAAGAAATTGCTACCATTTCACTATGGTGGAGTGTGGGATGCAAGGGGGTGGGGTTGTGGTGGGGATGGGAGAGTGGCCAGAGAGGAGGCTGGAAAGAAGGCCGAGGATTACGTCAAAAAGACCTTGGTGAAAAATTGGGACTTTATCCCAAAAACTTTGGGAGCCACAAATGGATTTTATGCAGGAAAATGATACAAGGTATGTTAGAAATGTCACTCTGTAAAATCAGGATACTAATAGGTACCTGACAGGGTCATTGCAAAGATTAAAGATAATATTTAAAGCAGTAATTACTGTAACTAGACACAGGAAGCCAGAGAATGTATCCTCATTCTATTCCAAAAATGCAGAGTGGGGCATCCATTAATAAGTGTATTATGGGGAAATTTTATCTCAGGCATAGATGCACTTTAAGGTAAATTGCCCGATCTGCAATAGAGTGAAATCTAAATTCCAGGTCAGTTTAAAAAATGCTTGGACCATTCAGGTTTCCTCTAAAGCAGGACATTTCAGACTGAGGTGGAGTTTTCAAGATCATCCTGGAACTAAGAAGACCCCAACAGGCACTATGAAATCTTTTTAATATCAGAGTATTGAGGAATGAAGTGGTCTATCACTATCTAAGAATTCAGTTTTATTTAGGCTTATTTATCTCAATAAATGTGCTTGGATGAAAAACTAATCTGAAAATGTTTTTTAGGGTCACTAGTTAGTAACGTAAAAAGAAATAAGAACGTCAACTAGTTCCATCCCCCTAGCCCATATAATCAACATCCCCTTCCAACCTGAAAATGGTAGAATGAACATAGTCCAAATATCCCTTAAGAGTGGGAGAAAGATTAAAGGAGAAGGTGGAATTATACAGAGAAGATAGGGTTTAACAAATGAGTGAGTGCTGAGTCATTATATTGTCAGTACTTTAGTGCAGGTAGAAGTAAAAACCTAGACTTGTGGAATTGTAACCCATACCAAACTCTGAAATCAGTTCTACAACTAATTGCTGCCATGTGCTTTGAAATTTATTGTTAATTGTTGCCATGTGCTCTGAAAATGTCTATGTTATTTTTCACAAAAAAGAAAAGATACATATATTTCTTCTAGCCCCAGTGTTTTGGAGCAGCTAGAAGGAAAAATCTGAAATAGTGGTTTGGTAATCCATAACAAACTCTGAAATCTGCTCTGTAGCTACTTTGTTGAAGAGTACTTTGAAAATCATTGCTTTTTCTTTCTTTTCTTTATCTATATGTTATATTTAATAATAAAAAATGTTTAGAAAAAGAAGAAACAATTCCTTGAAGCATAAAAAGCAAATAAAACTAACATTTTCTATGTTAAAGGAGAAACAGGGAGGGGCCAAATGGGAAAAACAAGTTTACCTCAGACTATAAAACCATTGCAAGATTTCTTTCTTCGTGCTATAAGTCACTGGGTTAGGAAGCAAATTTCACTTTCTGACTCATTTCATAGGACCTCTTACACCATTCAGTTTGAGACAGGATTTAGAAATTTTAAGATGAAAGAAACTGCGTGGAATGCACAATAATTAGTAACTTTAATCCTTCAATTTAAAACAAAAAATTTTATCTCACTGTTGAAAAGTGCTCGTTTTGTGTTAAAAGGCAGAAACTTATCTTGAATTAAGAGGAAATGAAACATATCTAGAAATATAACATTTTGTCAGCTAGGTTTGGAATCAATATTTGTTTGTAGTTAAGACTTTTATCCTGTTTGTTTTTTATCTTATAGCCAGTTTTTAAGGTTTTAAATAAGTCCAGGAAAGGGAAAGGGGAACTTAACTTTTCACTTTCCATATTTTGGTTCAATCTTATTTTAAAAAAGTTACACGAGCATGTATTGTTTTAATACCTTTAAAGAGCTCTCTAAAAGGAATTTTTTTCTTGTATATGCATAATATTTAACAAATATCTTTATTGAATTATCTTCGGGCACCATACAGTCCATCCAAAGTGTACAGTCAGTGGCTCACAATATCATCACATAATTGTGTTTTCAGCATCATCATGATCATTTTTAGAACATTTGTATGTGCATAATCTTAATAGCTATTACACAGCTATAAGTTTTCTCTTCTTTAAGGTCTTATTTGGCAAATCAAAGCATATCCATACATTAATGGTATGTTCTATACACAACCCTATTCAAAGATGTACGAATGAGCTTGAAATCATAATGTAATCTGTTTACTGTAAGGACAGGTATGACTGAACCCATTGCACAAATGCACATGTATAAGACTTCAAAAAGTTCAAAAGGAAAGGACGGTTAGCAGATATCATTGTATGTAAAGAATTAACATAGCGTAGTTTTCTGTTTCAAACATTTATTTCTATTTCTATATACTTAACATTTTATTATTAAAATTATAATTATCTAATTATAATTAATAGGGTTGCATTTCTGCACCCTATTAGTAAAGCTTGTAGCTTTTTTCATTTCCAAAATGCAACAGGTGCTCAAAGAAATTTATTTTTCCCAGGTAACTTTTTTAACTTGACGTAAAAAGTTAAACCTGATTCCAGATATTGGCAGCCTCAATGTGCGGCTAAGCCTCTTGAAAATTCTGAAAGATTTTTTTTTCTAAATTCTTAAGTCAAAGCATTAAATGTTTAATTATGTAGTCATTTATAAATCCTATGTTTACAACAGCTGAATTTTATGCTGTCATCTTGGGCAAGTTATTTAATCTTACTAAGCCTCAGTTTCCTCTTCTTTAAAATGGGAATAATAATAGGACCTAGTTCGTGAGGTTGCAATGAGGATTAAATGTGATAGATAATACATGTAAAGGCTTAATGTAGTCTGTGGAACAGAGTAAGCACTCAGTAAGTATTAGCCAATATTTTGCTTGCATTTTCACTATTGTTTTAATCATCTTAATATTGCCCAACATAAACTCTAATTTTTGAAATATACTGCTTTAAACACTTAGTAGAGCATTTTCTTCCCAACTTTTACATTACCCATTTAATTTTAACTCCCAGGAAAACTAATCTCATCTTTTCTACCACACAACGCAAACCGACTGTGAAAAGCATTTACTTTAATTCCTGTATTTAATGTTTGCTAGCTAATATTTATTTAGTTTACTATAATCAAGTACCTCCAAGAAGAGCAATATTAACAGTGAATATATATATATGTATGAAATGGTCTTGCCTTAGCATGATTTTGAAATGGTTATGTATTGTCAGAAAAGGGTTTCTACAATTGCGTTTGTAAAATCCTGTTTCTCCACATTTTTATTACAAATGAAAGTAAACTCATATTCTCACACTGTAACCTATAATTGTGAATCAAAAAAATAGTATCAAAGTGCAACTTTCAAGGAAACCAGTTGGATGAATACATTAATAATAGCTTAGATAAATAAAACATTCACTACTTTAAAGATGAAATTTGATGATAGACCTTGTGAATTAGACTAAAATTAATTGAGTTGATTTCAATAAAAAGAGGATCATTTAAGCAGAAGGTAAAGTTTTTAGTATTTCCCTCCTTACATTCTAAAACTATAATATGAAGCCAGCTGTACTGTACCTTGATCAGATTGTGTCCCACCGCGTAGACAGCTGCTAAATTTCCCTTTTCTCCAGGGGCATGCACACCTGTCCCATACCCATGCCAAGCAACCAGATATGGGTTGTGAATTGTAATCCAGTATTTGACACGGTCCCCAAACGTCTGGAAACAGTATGTGGCATAGTCATTGAAGATATCTATCATGGTTTCATTTTTCCACCCCCCATATTTTTCTTGTAGTGCTAAAGGCAAATCCCAATGGTATAAAGTAACTATAGGTTCAATGTTTCTAAGTACTAGAGCGTCAATAAGAGAATTATAGTACTGGAGACCTTTTGCGTTGGCAATCCCTGCTATTCCATCGGGGAAAAGCCTTGGCCAGGAAATTGAGAATTGATAAACAGAAACTCCTAAAAAATCCAGGGCTGCTAAGTCTTTTTCCAGAAAAATGTAACTGTCACTGGAACCGTTCGTGCTGTTGACATTTTTAAGGTATGTACGGGTGAAGTGATCCCAGATAGAGTGTCCTTTTCCATCCTTCTTCCAACTCCCTTCCACTTGAAATGCCCCAGTTCCAACACCCCAGAAAAAGCTTTTAGGAAAAGTGTCATAGAGAAACAGCTCACTTTCATTTACCGGACTAAAATTAGGACTTTTTGACCAGATAGCTCTTCCATCGCCAGAGAATCCAGTAGCAGCTCGTAGAAGAATAAATGCCGACAGGATGACAGATTTTTGCAGTCCCCGGTTGGACATTGTTTTCCTGTAGCGTATGTTTCTTTCATCAGTGCTGAAGAAAATCCATTCATTCCCTGGAGATCCAGCCGCACTGTCTGGCTTCATTTACCACTAACTGCTGGACTGCCTTATCAACGCTTCAGTAAAAGCTTGAGATTGTAAAGCTCTGTCAATGATTAGCTTGAACTGTGAGACTTAGGATGGGTCACGGAGAGCAACGTAACTTAAGGGAGGTGGCCCTGTTACAGACACCAACGCAATTCGTTCTCTCTCGTTATGAGAAAACACAGATGAAAATGCATCAGTGACAATAGTTTGAATGTATAACTAAAGCACTAAACAATGACTACAAATGAGTTTAACAGCCATGTTTTCTATGCAGCCTTTCATATTGACCCAAATCTTTTCTGAATGTCTAGAACATGACTGAATAAGGTTCATGCCTTTTTATTTTTGTAGTTTTAATGTAGTAACTTTATTATTTGGCATTTTAGGGAAACAACCTAATAGAAAGCAAATAGCATTCCTATAATCAATAAAAAAAAGCTAGGAAAGAAAACATTACACTACCACAAGAATTACAACACATCTAAGAATATTCTTAACAATAAATGTGACCTATTTTTAAGAAATTATAAAAATGTACTGGTAGATTTTAAGGAAGACAAGAATGAAGAAGTATATAGCATTTTCCGGATGGAAACACTGAATGTTTTCCAATTTAATTATAAATTTGATGTACTTTTAATCAAAATCCTCAAATTTGGGTGGTGCAAGGGTAGTTTTAGTGGTAAAATTCTTGCTTGCCCTGCAGGAGACCCGGGTTCAATTCCTGGACCCTGCATCCCACCTCCCCCCCCAAAAAACAACTCAAATCTTAAATTTTAGATCAACAGAATTATCATGAAAATCGACTTGAACAATAAATAGGCAATAATTACCAAAAAAATCTGAAAAAGAAAACAGTGAACGTACAGCATGCCTTCTGATAATAAAACATAAGAAACCATGACAATTTTTTTAAATTTTAATATATTTTATTTAACTCAGTATATCCCAAATATAATTCCAGCATGTAATCAATATTTGAAAAATATAAGAGATAGTTTACGTTCTTTTTTGGGTACTAAGTCTTCAAAATTTTGTAGGTGTTGTACACTTGGAGCACATCTTACTTCACACCGAGCAAGTTTCAAGTGCCCTGTGGCTGTGTGTAGCTGGTCACTCCTGTGTTGAACAGCACAGCTCTTCAGTCTGACTTTTCCAATTTGAGTCCTGGGGACAGTGATAATTGCATCTATGTCACAGGCCATTCTGAGAATTAAGTAAGATAAAATATTTGATAAATAATAGCTCCATTAGTTGTTCTTATGTAAGAAGGGTCTGTTCATTCATGCATTCATCACAGCAGGTAGAATTGCTGTTACGCAGATGGGTTTCCAGCCATGTAACTGTAGGCTTGAATTGACCATTACTTATTCCGTCTGTGCCTTTGCCCAGTAAATTCACCTCTCTGAGTCACAGATAAACCATGACAATTTAAACAACATGATTCTGGAATAAGAATAAACAGAAAGAAATATTATATAGAATGTATAGCCTCCAAATAATCTTAAATAATTTTAATGTTTTAAATATTTGATGTATTACATATTAATGAGAGGCAGAATAATTAATAGTTTAGTCTCTGGAATCAGACTGCTTGTGTTTAGATAAGGCTGTGTCCTGGAACAAGTTATTTAACCTTTCTGTACCTGTTTCCTCTTACATAAGAAAAAGCTTAATAATAGTATCTACTTCATGGATTATTGTGAAGCTTAAATGAGTTAATACTTGTAAAGTACTTAGAACAGAGGTTTGTACGTAGTAAGTGCTCAATTACTATTCTCATTTTTAATGTGAAAAGGAAAGCTTATTCAGTAAGTGATGCTAAGATTTAGCATAAAAGACACTTTGTTTTGGCCTCTGCCTATGATTTAAGCTTTACTTCTCATCAGTTAACTATATATGGCTCCCTTCTCTATAGCCATAACAAACTTTTAGTAAGCTGTACACATCCTGATATCACTGGGATGTTTGATTTCCCTGTTGGTACCTGTTGCCCTCTCTACACTGAATTTCTTCCCCCTTCATCTAAATCCTGTCTACCTGTTTTTCAAAGCCCAGGCATCTTCTTGGAAAGCCTTTCCAACTCCCCAGATTGATTTAGACGGCTCTCCTCTGTGTTCCCGTGACAGCTCATGCTTTCTTTCTTATGACACTTGTTACAGAATAAATTGCTTATTCATCTGGATCCTCCATTCATCTGTAAGCTCTTATTAATTATTATTTTTAAAGCAGGGATCATGACTGTTGGTGACATATTGGATATCTTGGGCCTTGCACAGTACCTGGTGGATGGGTATTAAACAGATATAAATTGAATGAATGAAATAGTCTATAGTATACTATGTATACCTTTATCACCACATTTACCACATAATCTTGGAATTGTCTCTACCAGATTGTAAGAATATCTCATCTAAATTTGTTACTGTCACTTATCAGAGCAAATGCTTAATAATCAGTTATTGAATGAATGGAGTTGGCTCAATTATTAACCATTTATAAAAATCCTATGGAAGAGGAGACATTTTTTGAAGAGAATGCCTTTTGAGAAGGTCAAGAAAGCCACAGCAGAGCTGAACAGAGGCACAAGACTGAGAGAACTACAAAGTCCATTAGCCAGCAACCTTTGGAGATCATGAGAGAGCAGAGAAAAATGACAAAATGATGAGAGCCACAAAGTGGAGTCTACCAGCCAGCAACTCAAGTATCGTTCCCTGGATACCTTAGATTGGACACGTCTATAGACTTACTGTAATTAGGACATTGTCATGGCCTTAGAACTGTAAACTTTAACTTATTTAAAAAGCCATTCCATTTCTGGTGTATTGCATTCCGGCAGCTATCAAACTAGAACAATGACAATGGTTTAACTACAAATAATTCTCCAGTAGTTTATGAAAATAGATTATGAATTTATGAAACATTTAACATAACTTAGTGAATCAGGTTAGGCACATCTCTCTTCTAAACAATTAACAAGTGTTTGTTGAATGTTTTACTACCTCAGTGGCTCATGTTAGGTCCTGAAGGGGAATATTCAAATGCAAGGTTTGTGTCCCTGCGCTCAAAGAGCATACAGTTAAGAAGACGTAATTAAAACCATAAAAATATCTAAGAATACAAAATAGTATCTCCCAGGTTCCAGGTGAGTAGGACACACATGTCACTTAGGAATCTATATTCAAAACTTAATATTGCTTCATGTGGGAAAGAACTTGGCAGCTGGAAGGGACCTTAGAGATCATTTAGTTCAGTCCTTTATTTATAAATGAGGATTTTCAGGACAAGATAGTAGAGGTAAGTAAGAATTCATTCATTCATTCAACAAATATTTATTAAGTACCTCCTGTGTGACAAGCACTTTGTAAACTATTGGAATTTAAAAGTGAAGATGCTACAGTATTCACAAGTCTCACAGAAACACATAGTAAGTATATATAATCCAGTTTAATGAATCTGTGTGTGTGTAGGTGTGTGGGTGGAAAGATAGAGTAAAGGCGCCTGAAAACTTTGAGTTGAGTCCTGAAAAATTAAAAAATCAGTGGCTCATAGTATCTTCACATAGTTGTGTTTTCATCACCAAGATCATTTTTAGAACATTTGCATTAGTCCAGAACAAGAAATAAAAAGAAAAAAACATACATCCTTGCCCCTTACTCCTCCCTCTCCTTGACCACTAGTATTTCAATCTACTCCAATTTTTTTAACCTGTTATCCCCCCCATTATTTGTTTTTTATTGTCCTTATTTATTTATTTTTTTACTCATCTGCCCATACTCTGGATAAAGGGTGTATCAGTATCAAGGTTTTCACAGTTGCACTAACCACATATACTTTTAAAGAAGCATTAGAGCAAAGAAGTGCAACTGACAAGTAAATTTGGCTGTTTCTATGATCTGAAGCCTTTTTAAGGAAAACTAAAACCATGACTAACAACATCATACCATTGTCTAACATACAATCAGTATCAGGATGTAACATGGACAGTGAGAACATTGTCAAATCTTTAGGAATTTTTATAGAATTTCTGAAGACATGAATAACATTTTATCGATATAATTTTAGCTAATAACAGGATAGAAAATCCTCTTTAACTACTGTAATACTTCCCAAACACCTCCTATGTAATATGTTAAACTATTTTAGCCTTTTACTTTTACAAGGTGAATGAAAAAATGCTTCATAAGAGTTTTCTTTTAAAAGAAGACCTGTCTTCTAAAATAAGACAAGTCTTCTGAAATGAGGATGATAAAAGTCCACATAAACATTAACAAGGATATTATTCTTATATAAGAATTTTTGTTTTCTAGAAAGAGTACTTAGATGGCTAAGAAAAACGTTTTAAAACTTCATTAAGAGCAGATTAACAATCCACATTAACAGAAAGAAAGCCAAACTTCAGTTTTGTATGAGTACACAGTTTAACACAAAACTTTTTTTAAAATGTATGATAAACAGGCTTATTAAATTTTGGTCAGCATTGACTATGTTAGGTAGAATTTACTTTTGTAAACCTTCTACAACTTTCCATATTCATTCAGGGCCTGTACAACAAAATTTACTTTCTTAA
Organism: Tamandua tetradactyla; assembly: GCF_023851605.1. NCBI lineage: Eukaryota > Metazoa > Chordata > Mammalia > Pilosa > Myrmecophagidae > Tamandua > Tamandua tetradactyla. Next base: position 41,166,628 of record NC_135345.1, on the reverse strand, counting down.
GCTTTCTACAATTTTCCATATCCATTCAAGGCTTGTAATCAGATACAAACAAAATTTACTTTCACAATATTTTACAAAATAAACAATTCACTTTAATCAGAAAATTTGATCATTTTAGTATGGAAACAAAAATACCATCTATCCCACCTATAGTCTTTGTTTGTCCAGACTGCATACAATAAAAAATAAATTTGATAACTAATTCACAAAGCTCTTTGAGCATGCATACTTCCTTTGTTTTTTTCACATGGGCAGGCACCAGAAATCGAACCCTAGTCTCCAGCATGCATACTTCCTTTTAATAGCAATATTCATGAAGGTTGAACAGAGATACTACAAAATAATGGAAGAAGGAAGAAATTTATGCTTGGGTTTGGAACACAACCAGGTATTTATATGTTTACAACACAAAAATGATTACTTTACAATATGCCTAAACTTTTTTAGTTTAATCCAGCACTATTTTTAAAGAGCAGAAGTGTCTAAGTTTGAAATATAGTTAGTTAGCTTTTCAATAATTAAGGGATTTATTTCTAGAAAAAAACCTCAAATTTTTTGGTACATTATTCCCAAGTATTAAATAATAACAGGAATATGTTAGTTTACAAAATTAAGGTATGGCTTAAAAAAATAAAAACTAGTTTAGAGTTCTATTTATTCAAATGCTACTTTCTTATTTAAAGGTTTTACAAATGTCATCTCGCCTATGAGGTTTACTTAGGTCACTTTTTAATCTATCTGCATTTTAAATTCTTCCAGCATTTTTATTTTTTAATACTATTGTCTAATACTATGCCCTGCTACAAGTATATTCTAACCAAAATATCATTTCTTTTAAGCTAAGAAATTATGTCTTTCTTATTCATGACAACTTACTTACAAAAATGTACTGATTGAAATTAAATAAATATATGGAAATACAATTTTTGTTCACATACTGATGGGGTAACAATGGATAAAATAACTGAAATGCCAGATTCTTTGAAATCTAGGTAATCAAGGTTGTAAAAAAATCTCATTTATATATCTTACTAAGCTTAACTAATTTCTCAAATAGGGTATATTTGAATCATCAGCATGTTCTCATTTTGTTAGTCAGTTAAGAAATTCATCATAAAATTCTTTCTACTTGAGGTTAAAAAAAAGCTCTTTGTTTTTATAAATATCCTAAAATTTTAAACAACCTTAAAAGTAAATTGACTATCTAGTTCTGGAAAACACAGTGCAATTGTTTAATTTGTCCCAAGCCGAAATCCAGGAAAAATTTTCCATAGTTTTCAAGGACCTTTCATTATACTCACCGATTTTTGGCAATTAGATCTTATTCAATTACTCTTATTCCAAGGCATATTTTAATAATGATCTGATTACTGTGGTTACCATTGCAAAGGTATTATAGGAAAAAAAACAATTTTAACAAACATGGCCTGTTCTGCAGCATTTTTCTATGCCTACCATTTCTAGTCTCCAGGCATAGTAAAAAATAATTCTAAATCATATCTTCCCAACTTTCTGCACCTAGCCCTTCCCCCATACCTGCTTTAGTTGGTTAGGCCTTGATGGCAGAGATAAATGAGACAAAATGTTCTAGTTGGCTAGCTACCGGAATGCAATATACCAGAAATGGAATGGCTTTTAAAAGGGGGGATTTAATGAGTTGCTAGTTTACAGTTCTAAGGCCGAGAAAATGTCCCAATTAAAACAAGTCTATAGAAATATGCAATTTAAGGCATCTGAGAAAAGATACCTTGGTTCAAGAAGGCTGATGACATTCAACGTTTCTCTCTGGAAGGGCACATGGTGAACATGGCCGTGTCTGCTGGCTTTCTTGTGGCTCTACCAAAAAGAGACTCTTCAAAATGTTTCCTCTTTTAAAGGATTCCAGCAAGCAACTCCACCTTCAGTGGGTGGAGACACACCTTCATGGAAATCATCTAATCAGAAGTTACCACCCACAATTGGATGGGTCACATCTTCATAGAAACAATCAAAATGCTCCCACCCAGCAATATTGAGGATCAAAGGGCATGGCTTTTTGGGGGGCCACCGCAGATTCAGACTGGCACACAAAGAATGAGGCTTGGCTTATTGAACTTGGATTTAAAAATTTTGAGTGAGGGCAGGTTGGGATTTGAGGGTTCCTATGCCATTCTTTTTTTTTTTTTCCCAAAGAGAGAAAGAGTTTATTACTGGGCACATAGTAGGAGAGCAGACAGCCTAGCAGCCCAAAATCTGTCTCCTTGAACTGCAGTAATTCAGGTAGTTTTATTAGGGCAAAGGTGGGCAGGGTTTAAGATAATGAGCACCAGATGATGTGGTTAGAGGTGTTCTGATTATTGAGCATATGCAGATTGATTACATGCTTAGTCACAGAATGTATGAAAGAAAATGGCTGAATGAGGCATAGATGACTTGTAGGTTAACGTCTAAGCTACTGCTATATGACAGGAGGGCCCAGTTTGGCTAGATCCAGTCTCAGTTATCAAGATAACTTTAGAGAATTGTTTCCAGTTTTTAGATTTATTTCACATAAGGCAGTGACCCTGACAACTGGAGAAGGTCTTTGCCTTTAGTTAGGAGCTGCTAAGTGGTTTGCCTCCATGAGGCACCAGTCACAATTGGTCTGTCATTCTGACGTGAAGAAAGGCATGCAGAGATGCCAACCAATGATCCTGACCCAAGCAGTTGCCTTCCCTAGGGGAATGGCCAAATTTCTCTGCTCTTTTGGACCCTTTGTGCTGGGCAAGCACTAAGGTGTTCATTTACTGGCAGCCTCTGTTGTACCTGAGCCTGTGCTCCCACGATGTACCATATAGCAACTCATTCCACAGGTTTTGGTGCAGTGAACAAGGCAGTAGGTTGGTTTTTTGATGGTTCTTTTTATCAAGCTTATATTTGTTTTGTTATATGCTATTTGGATCATCTCAGGCAACACAGTACTCACGGCTCTGTGGGCTAAACTGAAAGGTTGTCTCTGTCCTTTGAGGGAAGGATAGCAATAAATGGGATTTTGAGAATTCCCCCATGGATGCCAGATCATTGGCTAGCTGGTTTCATACTGAACTCAATAAAATTGGGGCTTCCACTTCCTGGCATACATTCCTCATAGCTTCTTATATCTGTTCTCATGCTGGAACTATGTATATCCTCACTAAGGCCACTCAGACTGATCTTGTAGTTAGTGGGAGACTGTTCATTATTCAGGAGACTCTTAGAACTGAAAATGGGCACCTGGAGGTGAAAACAAAAATATGGGCTTTTATGGAGAAGGAGATATGGAATATGAAAGATATGTATGAAGCTCAAAAAGGATCTCCTCTCATGGCTGTCCCAACTTTACAATGAAGGTGCCACTATGACCCTGATCAACCAGTCTGAATGGAGTTAGCCACCTTGTGTCTAACCCATTCTCCTACAAAATCCTAGTCAGTTGAAGTTAAGGGAGGAAAAGGCATGGAAAGGGAAGCTGACAGTGCAGACGCAGGATGACATTGATGATTTTATTAGAAAGGGCCCCCTGAGTGGGATGACCAGCTGCTTTTTCTCCTCACCCTGTGACATCACCTCGGACACACTATTGAACAGATTTATCATACCCTCCCTGTTTAGGGATAGGGCTCCTGTACCAGGAGGGTGGCTGCCATTATAATCGACAAGAGTCAGACTGGAATGTGGTAGGTGTTCACCTGCTAACCCAGCAAATCCTGAGACCTGTGGGTCAGTGGCCACTCCTTCCTCTTGGGGCACCCCCTCACTGAGCTATGTTCTTGTGACTGCTAGAACATGGGGTCCCAAAAGATACCATAGAAGGGATCTCCAATGGTGAACTTTGAGAAAAACATAAACTGGAAGGAGGGCCACAGGCTTGACAGGGTCAATCTGTTCCTGTCTGACCACCTCCCTACAACCCCCACACCCATCGCAGATATGAGCTAGAAAGAGAGAAAGATCCTAAAGATCTCTCACCTCTCCCTTTGACCCTAACTGAGGATTCTGGCCTACAGGAAGGGCCTCTTTACCCAGACTTAACGAAATTGAAAATGGCCTAGGGGGTGGGGCCGAGAGCCCCAAGGACCAAAAGCCATATGCGACAGTGCAAGTACAATTTGGAGACAGTAAACAAACCTTTATGGTGCTTTTGAATACAGATGCCCAGGTCACTATCATTCTGGGAGACTCAGAGGGGAGCGGATGTTTTGGGGACTGCGCATGAGTATGCAGATTCAGGTTACCACTACCCCCTTCTGTCCTTTGTCCATACCTGTGGCCATGTTTCCCCCCAGGGAATGCATTATAGGGATTGATATCCTGCACTGCTGCACATGCCCATCCTAATAAATTATGACCATCATGATTAAGTGACAAACCATGCATCCCCCAATAGGAACCTCCTTACCACATTGTCCAACAGCAGCAATGCTACCTCCCTGATGGGGAAAAGGACATTACATAACTCATAAAGGATCTTCTAGTTGCGGGTGTCCTCCAGTGCATGATCTCTGCACATAGTAGCCTAGTGTGGCCAGTGAAATAGGCAAATGGAGCATGGCGGCTGACTGTAGACTATTGGTGTTTGAAGGCAGAAGTGTCCCTTTTTGCATCCACGGACCCAGACATTGTAACTCTCACTGAAGCTATATGGCCTCCACCACTGTGCCATATGCAGTTGTTGACCTGGAGAATGCATTTTTCACCATCCCACTCCAGGAGTTGGACCAGAATCAATTTGCTTTCTAGTGATAAGGCTGACAGTATAACTTCACTGTGCTGCCACAGGGGTATTTAAACTCTCTGCCACAAGTGGGTGGGACAGAATTTGAGTAACTACCCCTGCCCAAAGGACACTAAGTGTTTGATTATATTGATGACCACATGTTGTGGGTGAGAGCAAGGAGCAAACTGCCCAGGGATTGCAGGTATTGTTAACTGGGCTTTGACAATCTGGCTGGACCATAAATTACAACAAAATACTAAGTAAAGCCCAGCAGGTTACCTTCTTGGGTAACATATGGGCTGGAGTCCAGTGCTGAGTCCTTATTTTAAAAAAATTAGAATATGAATATATTTCTTTATTAGGGAGGCTCACAATGAATGATAACATTAGCACTTTCTGATGTGATAACGTATACACCTGACCCACATTGTGGCAGGAAGCAAAGGTGAGGGCCCTCAGAGCTGGTACAAAGTGTCCACTGAAGAAATCCTCATTCACCGAAGAGAGGATGTTGCCTTAGACACAATAATCTCTTCTGCATGTTCCAGCCACGTCTGCATGACCTTCCCAGAATACTTCATTCCAACATCAGCTGACCCTCTTTTTCACTGATACTCTTGATTCTGTTAAGGCCTATGTCCACAGCCCCACTTGACAGGGTGCCTTGAATCCTACAGCACATCTCTTTGGTATGCTGCTGCCCTTACACCCTCAGGGGCATCAGTGGGGATTGGTGACAAAACATGACACCATATTACCAAAAACAAACAGTTGGTTACATTAGTAACTGATGCCTAGACATACATCTAGCAACCTCACAGAACACCTGCTTCCTCTCCAAATGAACCAGAGTATCCTAGAGAGCAAAGGAAACCCCTTGATTGTTTAAACATTTTGGGAATAATTCTGCACGTCAGGCACAGGGATGCAAAGTGGACAGTGTTTCCTTCCATCATGCCCTCTTATATGCTTGCACACAGTAGGTCTCCAGGAAGTCAGAGGATGATAGATGGAACCAGATCTCTATCCTGGCTCCTCCCTGCCTGTGAAAGTGGCCACCACCCTACTTCTATGGTGGGTATTGGTTTATTTTCAAAAGAGAGAATAAGATTGGGGAGAAAGGAATAAAAATCCTGTAAAACAAAACAAAAACAACCAACAATCTAGAAACCACTCAGGCCTACAATATTTTATAGCAATAAAAAATAGCTGAAAATACTACATGCCAATACAGACAATATATGATAGACTACCAGTCAGCTGGGAAATCAGGCCAGAAATTTACCCAGTGCTGGGTCCTTAATCCAGTATGGGACAAATTACTATCCCTAAAATCACCTATCTTAAAAGGGAGGCTCAGGAGTTGATTGGGCTATTTGTATATTGGTAGCAGCATAATCTTTATCTCAGTATCCTCTTGGCCCCCCTATATTGGGTGACATGGAATGCAGGTGTTTTCTACTAGGTAATGAAAGAGGAGCAGGCCCTCTAAGAAGGAAAAGCAGCTCTTTTAGCCACCCTGACTCCAGGACCTTAAGAACCAGGATTTCTGTTCGAGCAACAGGTTTCTGCCATTGGACCCATGCCAGTTGGTCCCTCTGGTAGAAGGAGGGAGCAACAGGAATTTGCAGACCTTTGGGATTTTGGACCAAGAAGTGCTTAGAAACAGTCCAGTGCTACTCCCCCTTCAAGAGACAACTTCTGGTGTATTGTTGGGCCTCGGTGGAAATGGTAATGATTACTAAGAGTTCTCAGGTCCTTCTGAGGACAGAAATCCTCATAACGTCTTGGGTCTTGGGTAATCAAAATACTGCCAGCAACAAAATATCATCAAATGGGAGAGGTACATTCAGGATCCCTAGGGAGAGGATATGCTTGCATGAGTGGATGGCGGATACCCCCACAATAATGATCCTGTTACAACACTAGATGAGGGACCTTCCCTTCCTGCATTGGCATCCTGGGGACCCAATTCAAGGATGCCCCACGTGAAGCTCAGCACTGGTTCACTGATGGTTGACCAAGCTGAAACCTTCCAGGGTCCATTGGGTGGCAACTACTGTTTCCTTTGCCTTGGGAAAACCATATACTACCTCTGGCACTGGAAAGAGTGCCCAATGGGCTGAACTTTGAGTGGTCCTTTTAGCCCTTGGGCACCTGGACCTAAGTACCCCTGTGTACCTGTTTATGACTCAGGGGCCATTGCCAATGGCTTAGAACTATAGTCACTTTTAAGGCAGGAATGTGATTGGAGAATCAGAGGTTCCCTAGTGTGGGAAAAGGATTTTTGGAAACAGTTGGCAGGAGTTGATTCTTAATCTACCTTATTCCATAACTTTAGGATCCCATGTTTAACTGATCATATTTTTTCAGCTGTTTCTCATCTGATTCTTGCCCTGGATGTGGTACAATTTTTGGATTGCACTTTTTGTGTGTTATTTCACCTCCTGGAGAAAGCTTCCTTTTGTCTGCTCATTCTTCATGAATATTGAGGTGTTCTATTTGTTTTTGTTTTGCCTTTGTAATTTTTACACTACTTTCGTTGTCTCTAGCTGCTTTTGCCTAAGGCAAATTCTGGGAGAAGTGTCACCCCAAAGACGACTTTCTCATGCCATTATTTCCCAGCCAAAACATGGTCACCCACAAAGAGGGTGCAGACCAGCTCTAAAGTTCCCTGGGAAGGAGATCAGGATGGGTACCAAAAGCCTCTTTGAGGGCACCCCAATTCTGTGCTTTCCTGGGCTGCCCAGAAAATGCAGCCCTTCGGCTAACAATTCCCTGGAGCTCTGAGGAAGTGTTATGTCTTTAAATCTCCACCGCCTCTTTCCATGTCAGGGATAGGGTTGAAACAATGGCTGCCACCATATTTGTCCAGGGTGGATTGAAATACTAACCCAGAGTTGGGATCTGGTGCTCCGAATTTGCTAATCAAAAGCTGTGATCTGCTATGCTCACCACTGTTCTTGGGGAAGAGGATTTTTATGTCCCTTTCTGTCCCAGCAAGCTAGCCAGGAGGTGAACCCCAAGGCTTCTACCATGAGAGTGGGAGATAGGTGCTGGCAGTAGCATCTCACTGTTCTTTACCATAGTTTATTAGCCTCTTCCTCCTTTTTTTCCCTGGATGCTGTATCGGTTCTTCTTACTCTGGAATCCCAGAACAGTTGTTTTAAACAGTCCCTGCCTGTTTAATATCTGTTTTGGTGGAAGGACTGAGTCTTGTAGCTCTCTGCTCTCTTATCGTTCCCAGAAATTCATGATCGGTTCTTTTTTTTTTTTTGAGAAACAAAACAATTCTGGTTTTTTTTTTTTTTTTGGTTGCTGTTTTCCACAGTGGCTGCACATTTACATTCCCACCAGCAATGCACAGTTTCCAGCCTTTCCACATCCTCACCAATACTTGCATTTCTCTAATGGCTAATGATGTTGAACATCTTTTCATGTGCTCACTGGCCATTTGTATATTTTCTTTGGAGAAAGAGACTAAAGTTTGAGGAGAGATCTTTCTGAAGTTGTAATGTGGACATTATCTGCATATAGATGATACCTGAAGGCCTGGGAATAAATGGAGATGAATTCAGAGGAAGAGGTTAAAAACTAACAAGTTAGGGTCTTTAAAGTCTTGGTATACCCACAGATTATTCTGTATCAGAATAATCTCTTGATCTTTATATAATGCTCAATCCACACCCTCAGAGATTCTGATTCAGTAGACCTGGGTAGAGACCTGGCGTCTGTTTCTTTTTTTATTTCCTATTTAACAAAATATACCCTAACAAATTATTAAAAAGTGATTTAAAAAGTAGAAATAAAAGAATATAGTGCAAAACATTAAAGTTTTTCTATGTTAATATTTAGAATATTAAGAATTCTTATTAATATTCTTTAATATTAATTATTAATTAATATTAAGTCTTATTAATAGTCTTCCTGACACACCACCATACATACATGCTTACACACACTTTTCTGAATTTTTAAAAAATGTGTAGTCATACCATACACAGTGCGCCACAATATACTTTATTCTTTTAACAATTTATTTTGAAGATCTCTTCATGTCAGTATATAAGATCTAGCTTTATCTTTAATAATTGCATAATAATCTATAGTGTAAATACACCATATTTTATTTAACCACTTACCTACCGGTGAACATTTTTCCTATTACAAACAATTCAGCAGTTATTTGTAATAAAAATTTTTTACAAACAAAAAAAAATTCCTCCCAACAAAGTGTCTTTTAACTCAATTTTAACAAAACAGATTTATTAAGATAATTCGTATATCATATAATTCACCAGTTGAAAGTATACAATTCAATGATTTTTGGTATGCCCACAGAGCTATGTTACTGTTACCACAATCAACTTTAGAACATTATTTAATTCTGTTATATATAAAATAAAATATATTAAATTTACTTGTGCATATTTTGTGCAACAAAACTTACCTATTCATTTCCTTTAAGCCTCTGTCTGAGCTAGGAAAGCCTTCTCCACTCCAATATTATAAAGACATTTTCCTATGTTTTCTCTTCAGTTCTTGTGCTGGTTTGAAATGATGTATGTACCCTAGAAAAGCCATGTTTTAATCCCAATTCCATTTTGTAAAGGCAGTCGTTTCTTCTAATTCCTATTCAGTACTGTATGTTTGAAACTGTAATTAGATCATCTCCCCAAATGTGATTTAATCAAGAGTGGTTGTTAAGCTGGATTAGGTAGAGGCATGTCTCCACCCATTTGGGTGGGTCTTGCTTAGTTTCTGGAGTCCTATAAAAGAGGAAACATTTTGGAGAATGAGAGAGATTCAGAGAGAGCCAGAGAAAAATGATATAACCATAAATAGCAGAGAGCCCACAAGCCAGCGACCTTTGGAGATGAAGAAGGAAAATGCCTTCTGGGGAGCTTCATGAAACAGGAAGCCAGGAGAGAAAGCTAGCAGATGATGCCTTGCTCACCATGTGCCCTTCCAGCCAAGAGAAAACGGTGACTGTGTTTGCCATGTGCCTTCTCACTTGAGAGAGAGACCCAGAACTTCATCAGCCTTCTTTTTTTTTTTTTTTTATTAACGGAAAGAAAAAAAAAAAGAAATTAACACAACATTTAGAAATCATACCATTCTACATATGCACTCAGTAATTCTTAACATCATCACATAGATGCATGATCATCGTTTCTTAGTACATTTGCATTGGTTTAGAGGGACTAGCAACACAACAGAAAAAGATATAAAATGTTAATATAGACAAAAGAAATAAAAGTAGTAACAATAGTGAAAAAAAAACAAACAAAAACAAAACAAAAAAAACCCTATAGCTCAGATGCAGCTTCATTCAGTGTTTTAACATGATTACTTTACAATTAGGTATTATTGTGCTGTCCATTTTTGAGTTTTTGTATCTAGTCCTGTTGCACAGTCTGTATCCCTTCCGCTCCAATTACCCATTGTTTTACCCTGTTTCTAACTCCTGCTGGACTCTGTTACCAATGACATATTTCAAGTTTATTCTCGAATGTCCGTTCACATCAGTGGGACCATACAGTATTTGTCTTTTAGTTTTTGGCTGGACTCACTCAGCATAATATTCTCTAGGTCCATCCATGTTATTACATGCTTCATAAGTTTATCTTGTCTTAAAACTGCATAATATTCCATCGTATGTATATACCACAGTTTGTTTAGCCATTCTTCTGTTGATGGACATTTTGGCTGTTTCCATCTCTTTGCAATTGTAAATAACGCTGCTATAAACATTGGTGTGCAAATGTCCGTTTGTGTCTTTGCCCTTAAGTCCTTTGAGTAGATACCTAGCAATGGTATTGCTGGGTCGTATGGCAATTCTATATTCAGCTTTTTGAGGAACCGCCAAACTGCCTTCCACAGTGGTTGCACCATTTGACATTCCCACCAGCAGTGGATAAGTGTGCCTCTTTCTCCGCATCCTCTCCAGCACTTGTCATTTTCTGTTTTGTTGATAATGGCCATTCTGGTTGGTGTGAGATGATATCTCATTGTGGTTTTGATTTGCATTTCTCTAATGGCCAGGGACATTGAGCATCTCTTCATGTGCCTCTTGGCCATCCGTATTTCCTCTTCTGGTAGGTGTCTGTTCAAGTCTTTTTCCCATTTTGTAATTGGGTTGGCTGTCTTTTTGTTGTTGAGTTGAACAATCTCTTTATAAATTCTGGATACTAGACCTTTATCTTATACGTCATTTCCAAATATTATCTCCCATTGTGTAGGCTGTCTTTCTACTTTCTTGATAAAGTTCTTTGATGCACAAAAGTGTTTAATTTTGAGGAGCTCCCATTTATTTATTTCTTTCTTCAGTGCTCTTGCTTTAGGTTTAAGGTCCATAAAACTGCCTCCAGTTGTAAGATTCATAAGATATCTCCCTACATTTTCCTCTAACTGTTTTATGGTCTTAGACCTAATGTTTAGATCTTTGATCCATTTTTAGTTAATTTTTGTATAAGGTGTGAGATACGGGTCTTCTTTCATTCTTTTACATATGGATATCCAGTTCTCTAGGCACCATTTATTGAAGAGACTGCTCTGTCCCAGGTGAGTTGGCTTGACTGCCTTATCAAAGATCAAATGTCCATAGATGAGAGGGTCTATATCTGAGCACTCTATTTGATTCCACTGGTCGATATATCTATCTTTATGCCAATACCATGCTGTTTTGACCACTGTGGCTTCATAATATGCCTTAAAGTCCGGCATCGCGAGACCTCCAGCTTCGTTTTTTTTCCTCAAGATGTTTTTAGCAATTCGGGGCACCCTGCCCTTCCAGATAAATTTGCTTATTGGTTTTTCTATTTCTGAAAAATAAGTTGTTGGGATTTTGATTGGTATTGCATTGAATCTGTAGATCAGTTTAGGTAGGATTGACATCTTAATTATATTTAGTCTTCCAATCCATGAACACGGTATGCCCTTCCATCTATTTAGGTCTTCTGTGATTTCTTTTAGCAGTTTTTTTGTAGTTTTCTTTATATAGGTTTTTTGTCTCTTTGGTTAAATTTATTCCTAGGTATTTTATTCTTTTAGTTGCGATTGTAAATGGGATTTGTTTCTTGACTTCCCCCTCAGCTTGTTCATTGCTGGTGTATAGAAATGCTACAGATTTTTGAATGTTGATCTTGTAGGCTGCTACTTTGCTGTACTCATTTATTAGCTCTAGTAGTTTTGTTGTGGATTTTTCTGGATTTTCAACGTATAGTATCATATCGTCTGCAAACAGTGATAGTTTTACTTCTTCCTTTCCAATTTTGATGCCTTGTATTTCTTTTTCTTGTCTAATTGCTTTGGCTAGAACTTCCAACACAATGTTGAATAATAGTGGTGATAGTGGACATCCTTGTCTTGTTCCTGATCTTAGGGGGAAAGTTTTCAATTTTTCCCCATTGAGGATGATATTAGCTGTGGGTTTTTCATATATTCCCTCTATCATTTTAAGGAAGTTCCCTTGTATTCCTATCTTTTGAAGTGTTTTCAACAGGAAAGGATGTTGAATCTTGTCAGATGCCTTCTCTGCATCAATTGAGATGATCATGTGATTTTTCTGCTTTGATTTGTTGATGTGATGTATTACATTAATTGATTTTCTTATGTTGAACCATCTTTGCATACCTGGGATGAATCCTACTTGGTCATGATGTATAATTCTTTTAATGTGTTGTTGGATACGATTTGCTAGAATTTTATTGAGGATTTTTGCATCTATATTCATTAGAGAGATTGGTCTGTAGTTTTCTTTTTTTGTAATATCTTTGCCTGTTTTTGGTATGAGGGTGATGTTGGCTTCATAGAATGAATTAGGTAGTTTTCCCTCCACTTCGATTATTTTGAAGAGTTTGAGGAGAGTTGGTACTAATTCTTTCTGGAATGTTTGGTAGAATTCACATGTGAAGCCGTCTGGTCCTGGACTTTTCTTTTTAGGGAGCTTTTGAATGACTAATTCAATCTCTTTACTTGTGATTGGTTTGTTGAGGTCATCTATTTCTTCTTCTTTTTTTTTTATTAATTAAAAAAATTAACTAACACAACATTAGAAATCAATCCATTCTACATATGCAATCAGTAATTCTTAATATCATCACATAGGTGTATGGTCATCATTTCTCAGTACATATACATCGATTTAGAGAAAGAAATAGCACGACAACAGAAAAAGAAATAAAGTGATAACACAAAGAAAACACAAATAAAAATAAAAAGTACAAAAATATATAAGAGAAAGAAAAAAAACAAAAAAAACTATAGATCAGATGCAGCTTCATTCAGCGTTCCAACATAATTACATTACAGTTAGGCAGTATTGTGCTGACCATTTTTTTTTTTTTTTTAGACATCATACCATTCTACATATGCAATCAGTAATTCTTAACATCATCACATAGATGCATGATCATCGTTTCTTAGTACATTTGCATCGGTTTAGAAGAACTAGCAGTATAACAGAAAAAAATATATAATGTTAATATAGAGAAAAAAAATAAAAGTAATAATAATAAGAACAAAACAAACAAAACAAAACAAAACAAGAACCTATAGCTCGGATGCAGCTTCGTTCAGTATTTTAACATGATTACTTTACAATTAGGTATTATTGTGCTGTCCATTTTTGAGTTTTTGTATCTAGTCCTATTGCACAGTCTGTATTCCATCAGCTCCAATTACCCATTATCTTACCCTGCTTCTAACTCCTGCTGAACTCTGTTACCAATGACATATTCCAAGTTTATTCTCGAGTGTTGATTCACATCATTGGGACCATACAGTATTTGTCTTTTAGTTTTTGGCTAGACTCACTCAGCATAATGTTCTCTAGGTCCGTCCATGTTATTACATGCTTCTTAAGTTTATCCTGCCTTAAAGCTGCATAATATTCCATCGTATGTATATACCACAGTTTGTTTAGCCACTCGTCTGTTGATGGACATTTTGGCTGTTTCCATCTCTTTGCAATTGTAAATAACGCTGCTATAAACATTGGTGTGCAAATGTCTGTTTGAGTTTTTGCCCTTAATTCCTTTGAGTAGATTCCCAGCAATGGTATTGCTGGGTCGTATGGCAATTCTATATTCAGCTTTTTGAGGAACCGCCAAACTGCTTTCCACAGTGGTTGCACCATTTGACATTCCCACCAACAGTGGATAAGTGTGCCTCTTTCACCGCATCCTCTCCAGCACTTGTCATTTTCTGTTTTGTTGATAATGGCCATTCTGGTGGGTGTGAGATGATATCTCATTGTGGTTTTGATTTGCATTTCTCTAATGGCCAGGGACATTGAGCATCTCTTCATGTGTCTTTTGGCCATTTGTATTTCCTCCTCTGAGAGGTGTCTATTCAAGTCTTTTTCCCATTTTGTAATTGGGTTGCCTATCTTTTTGTTGTTGAGTTGAACAATCTCATTATAAATTCTGGATACTAGACCTTTATCTGATATGTCGTTTCCAAATATTGATTCCCATTGTGTAGGCTGTCTTTCTACTTTCTTGATGAAGTTCTTTGATGCACAAAAGTGTTTAATTTTGAGGAGTTCCCATTTATTTATTTCCTTCTTCAGTGCTCTTGCTTTAGGTGTAAGGTCCATAAGACCGCCTCCAATTGTAAGATTCATAAGATATCTCCCTACATTTTCCTCTAACTGTTCTATGGTCTTAGACCTAATGTTTAGATCTTTGATCCATTTTGAGTTAACTTTTGTGTAGGGTGTGAGATATGGGTCTTCTTTCATTCTTTTGCATATGGATATCCAGTTCTCTAGGCACCATTTATTGAAGAGACTGTTCTGTCCCAGGTGAGTTGGCTTGACTGCCTTGTCAAAGATCAAATGTCCATAGATGAGAGGGTCTATATCTGAGCACTCTATTCGATTCCATCATCTATTTCTTCTTGAGTCAAAGTTGGTTGTTCATGTCTTTCCAGGAACCCGTCCATTTCATCTAAATTGTTGTATTTATTAGCGTAAAGTTGTTCATGGTATCCTGTTATTACTTCCTTTATTTCTGTGAGGTCGGTAGTTATATCTCCTCTTCCATTTCTGATCTTATTTATTTGCATCCTCTCTCTTCTTCTTTTTGTCAATCTTGCTAAGGGCCCATCAATCTTATTGATTTTCTCATAGAACCAACTTCTGGTCTTATTGATTTTCTCTATTGTTTTCATGTTTTCAATTTCATTTATTTCTGCTCTAATCTTTGTTATTTCTTTCCTTTTGCTTGCTTTGGGATTAGTTTGCTGTTCTTTCTCCAGTTCTTCCAAGTGGACAGTTAATTCCTGCATTTTTGCCTTTTCTTCTTTTCTGATAAAGGCATTTAGGGCAATAAATTTCCCTCTTAGCACTGCCTTTGCTGCATCCCATAAGTTTTGATATGTTGTGTTTTCATTTTCATTGGCCTCTAGGTATTTACTAATTTCTCTTGCAATTTCTTCTTTGACCCATTTGTTGTTAAGAGTGTGTTGTTGAGCCTCCATGTATTTGTGAATTTTCTGGCACTCCGCCTATTATTGATTTCCAACTTCATTCCTTTATGATCCGAGAAAGTGTTGTGTATGATTTCAATCTTTTTAAATTTGTTAAGACTTGCTTTGTGACCCAGCATATGGTCTATCTTTGAGAATGATCCATGAGTACTTGAGAAAAAGGTGTATCCTGCTGTTGTGGGATGTAATGTCCTATAAATGTCTGTTAAGTCTAGCTCATTTATAGTAATATTCAGATTCTCTATTTCTTTATTGATCCTCTGTCTAGATGTTCTGTCCATTGATGAGAGTGGTGAATTGAAGTCTCCAACTATTATGGTATGTGTGTCTATTTCCCTTTTCAGTGTTTGCAGTGTATTCCTCACGTATTTTGGGGCATTCTGGTTCGTTGCATAAATATTTATGATTGTTATGTCTTCTTGTTTAATTGTTCCTTTTATTAGTATATAGTGTCCTTCTTTGTCTCTTTTAACTGTTTTACATTTGAAGTCTAATTTGTTGGATATTAATATAGCCAATCCTGCTCTTTTCTGGTTGTTATTTGCATGAAATATCTTTTCGCAACCTTTCACTTTCAACCTATATTTATCTTTGGGTCTAAGATGTGTTTCCTGTAGACAGCATATACAAGGATCCTGTTTTTTAATCCATTCTGCCAGTCTATGTCTTTTGATTGGGGAATTCAGTCCATTAACATTTAGAGTTATTACTGTTTGGATAGTATTTTCCTCTACCATTTTGCCTTTTGTATTATATATATCATATCTGACTTTCCTTCTTTCTACACTCTTCTCCATGCCTCTCTCTTCTGTCTTTTTGTATCTGACTCTAGTGCTCCGTTTAGTATTTCTTGCAGAGCTGGTCTCTTGGTCACAAATTCTCTCAGTGACTTTTTGTCTGAGAATGTTTTAATTTCTCCCTCATTTTTGAAGGACAATTTTACTGGATATAGGAGTCTTTGTTGGCAGTTTTTCTCTTTTAGTAATTTAAATATATCATCCCACTGTCTTCTAGCTTCCATGGTTTCTGCTGAGAAATCTACACATAGTCTTATTGGGTTCCCCTTGTATGTGATGGATTGCTTCTCTCTCACAGCTTTCAAGATCCTCTCTTTCTCTTTGACCTCTGACATTCTAACTAGTAAGTGTCTTGGGGAACGCCTATTTCGGTCTAATCTCTTTGGGGCGCGCTGCACTTCTTGGATCTGTAATTTTAGGTCTTTCATAAGAGTTGGGAAATTTTCAGTGATAATTTCTTCCATTAGTTTTTCTCCTCCTTTTCCCTTCTCTTCTCCTTCTGGGACACCCACAACACGTATATTTGTACGGTTCACATTGTCCTTGAGTTCCCTGATACCCTGTTCAAATTTTTCCATTCTTTTCCGGATAGTTTCTGTTTCTTTTTGGAATTCAGATGTTCCATCCTCCAAATCACTAATTCTATCTTCTGTCTCTTTAAATCTATCATTGTAGGTATCCATTGTTTTTTCCATCTTTTCTACTTTATCCTTCACTTCCATAAGCTCTGTGATTTGTTTTTTCAGTTTTTCTATTTCTTCTTTTTGATCAGCCCATGTCTTCTTCATGTCCTCCCTCAATTTATCGATTTCGTTTTTGAAGAGGTTTTCCATTTCTGTTCGTATATTCAGCATTAGTTGTTTCAGCTCCTGTATCTCATTTGAACTATTGGTTTGTTCCTTTGACTGGGCCATATTTTCAGTTTTCTGAGTGTGATCTGTTATCTTCTGCTGGCGTCTGGGCATTTAGTCAGATTTCCCTGGGTGTTGGACCCCACAGGTTGAAAGATTTTTCTGTGAAATCTCTGGGTTCTGTTTTTCTTATCCTGCCCAGTAGGTGGCGCTCGTGGCACACATTTGTCTATGGGTTCCACCAGTTAAAGTTGCTGTGGGTCCTTTAACTCTGGAAAACTCTCGCCGTAGGGGAGGTTCGGCAGCCGAAGCATCTTGGAAGAGTGCCAACCGGCCCGGGGTTCCGAACACGGGGAGGGTCGCCGGCCGCCGCAGCACGGGAGAGCGCCTGACCGATTTCCTAGTCGGCCCGGGGCCCCAAGCGTGGCAGGAGGGCGCCAGCTGTCGCAGCCCGGGAGAGTGCACTGTTCCCAGCCAGACCGGGGAGTCACGTGTTTGGAAGGGACCCCCCGGTCACCGTTCTCCGCAGTCTGGGGATTTCCGACCCAACTCTCTCAGTTTGTCCGGGGGGCCTCGCGTGGTGGGGGCGCCAGCCGCCGAGGCCCAAGGGGACTGCCTGCCCAATTCTGTCAGCTGGCCTGGGAAGGAGGAAGGGAGGGACTCCGGCCGCTTGCCGTCCCACCCGGGAAAGCCTGCGCCCCTCGGTGATCTCACCGGAACTGGTTGTCCCAGACAGTCAGCCATTCCAGGATGGGGTATGCTGTCCCTTTGATCTCTGTTGTGGCTCCGGGAGCTGCTCTGTATTGTCTCCACTCCCCCAGCAGCTGTTCTCGAGGAGAAAAGGTGAGGGTGGCAAGGCTGTCGAGGCCGGTGGCGGAGGAGCCAGTGAAGGCGGAAGAGGGCACGGTGGTGGTTGGAGAGCCGCTGGAGCAGGAGGGGGAAGAGGGTGGAGAGGAGGGCGGGCGGGCCGGCTGCTGCGGGGCATGGGCGCCGCGCGCCGGGCCGGCGGACAAAGAGGGGAGAGGAGGGCGGGCGGGCCGGCTGCTGCGGGGCGTGGGCGCTGCGCGCCGGGCCGGCGGACAAAGAGCCATCAGCCATCAGTCTCTTTCCCTGGATGCCTTTGATTGGGCATTTCTATAGACTTATTGTAACTGGGACATTTTCTCAGCCTTAGAACTGTAAACTAGCAACTTATTAAATTCCCCTTTTTAAAAAGCCATTCTGTTTCTGGTATAGTGCATTCCGGCAGCTAGCAAACTAGAATAGTACTTTTATAGTTTTTGTTTTTCTTATAATTTAATAACTGCCTTGTTTTTCATTTGCTTAACTTATCTTTATCTTTCCACACCTGCACTCAGTATAATTTTTCATAAGGTCAATCTCCTCTATTAATTTATTAGTTTCAACTTTTTTTCTTGGAGTTAGTTCTTGTGTTCGTTTCCTTGGCTGCTCAAGCAAATATCATGACATGGGTTGGGCTACACAATGGGAACTTGCTCATGGTTTAAGTCTGTGAAAAAGTTGAAATCCAGGCATCATCAAGGTGGTGTTTTCCTCTCAGAGACAGTGACGTTCTGGGACTGGCTACTGGCAATCCTTGGCCCTTAGCTTGTCACATGGCAACATCTAGTCTTTCCTTTCATTTCTGGCTTCCACTCATGTTCAGCTTCTGGCTGCTCCCTCTGTGACTCTCTCCCTGTGTCTGAATTTCATTCCACTTATAAAGGAGTCCAGCAATAGGATTATGACCCATCCTCATTAAGGTGGGACACACTTAACTGAAGTAACATAATCAAAAGGTCCTAATTATAATGGGTTCTCACCCACAAGAATGGAATAGGCTTAAGAACATGTTTTTCTGGGATGCATACAGCTTCAAACTACCACACTCCTCTAGGAATTCCCTAGATGTTCCCTGCTCTCTAGTGCTGCTCTAGGTTTCATGCCTATTTGTCATCTTGGGACTTCCTTTTACTGGCATCTTAAGAATTCCCTTGCCTTTCTCCTGATTTGAGTTTTGTTTCTCACATCTCTCTCTCTTTTTTTTTTTTCCATATTTTTTGGTTCAGTTTCATTTTCATGGAGCATCTTCTCCAGTCACTTTGTCCAGTTAAAAATTTCAAGAATAGAGGGTGTTTCAGTTTACTAAAATTGCTGGAATGTATTCGCTAGGAATGGATTGGCTTTTACAAAGTTAAAAGTTGCAATTCTAAAGCCATGAAAATGTCCAATTAAGGCATGAATAAGAGGCCATCTTCTTGGAGGGAAGGTTGCTGGCATCCAGGGTTTCTGTGTCCCAAGGAAAGGCACATGGTGATGTCTGCTGGTCCCTCTCTCGTAGGCTCTGGTTTCAATGGCTTTCTCGCTCCTCTGGAGGCCTCTCTCTGAATTTCATCTCTTAGCTTCGCTTTCAGCTCTCTCCAGGTTCTGGCTCTTTCAGTTTCTGTGGGTCCTTGCTTAGCATCTCCCAGGGTGTTTCTGTCTCCAAGCATATGTGCTTCTTCCATAATATTTCCCTCTTAATGGACTCCATTAAGCAGATTAAGACCTACCTTGAATGGGTAGGATCATATCTCCCTGGAAACAACCTAATCAAGAGGTCCCAACCAACAATAGGTCTGCTGCCAGAAGGCTGCATTAAAAGAACATGGCTTTTCTGGGGTACATAACAGTTTCAAACCAGCACAGAGGGCATAGTGATGATAGCCCATGGTATGTCTGTTTTCTGAGAGATACTGCTGCAGGCTGGTTGTGTTCCCCTTGGATCTGGTGCACAGCTTTTGTCCTGGAGGTCCCTTCTTTTTCCTCCTGTGCTAGAACTCCTGTTTTCTGTTCCCCATGTCTCTCTTTGTTTACTTCCTTATTGGTAGAGTACATTTTCCAGTAGCTTTATCAGAAGAGGTGGGAGGGAGTGTTGGTGTTTAGTTTCCTAAGCTGGTGAAAGCAGATACCATGAAATGGATCAAGTTTAAACACTGAGAATTTATTAGTTTGCAGTTTGAGGCAGTGAAAACATCCAAATCAAGCATCACCAAGGTCATGCTTTCTCCTCAAAAACTGACTGCCAATAATGATCCTTGGATCTTCTGCCACACGGCAGGGCACATAGTGGTGTCTGGTGAATTCTCTCTTCTCTTCTGGGTTTCGTAGATTTCAGCATCTTGTTTCTGTGGCTTTCTCTCTCTCCATTCCATTTATAAAGGACTCCAGTGAGAGGATTAAGACCCATTCTGATTGGGGTGGGTTCACATCTTAACTGAAGTAGCCTCATCAAAAGATCCTACTTAAAAAGGGGTTATACCTGACATTGTGGATGAACTTGGGCAATTTCAGTTGATAACAGAGACCATCAGGAGATAGAAATAGCGTAGATATTAGGTAATTGGAGCTGAAGGGATACAGATTGCATCAGGATTGATTGTAAAAATTCAGAAATTGATAGCACAACACTACCTAACTGTAATACAATAATGTTAGAACACTGAATGAAGCTGAATGTGAGAATGATAGAGGGAGGAGGCCTGGGGGCACAAAGGAAATCAGAAGGAAAGATAGATAATAAAGATTGAGATGGTATAATTTAGGAATGCCTAGAGTGTATAATGATAGTGACTAAATGTGCAAATTTAAAAATGTTTCTGCATGAGGAAGAACAAAGGAATGCCATTACTGCAGAGTGTTGAAAATAGATGGTAATTAATATTTTAAAACTTTAATGTATGTGTGAGACTAGCAAAAAACGTTTATTTGGTACAAAATTTATATTTTGACTAGTGCATTTCCTAATATAACTTATGTGGACAGCTTAATTGAACACCATAGTACTTGGAACCTTGTGTAGGGCATGAGATTTTGTAGGTTTGTGCAAAGTGATGTCCAGATAAATCCCAGAGTGATTTGAACAGTGAATAGGGAAGTATTTGCAGAGTCCCCTAGGGGGAATGGTGAGAACGGGGGAAAATTCAACTTCCCCAAGTGGAGAATTCTTGATACTCTCACAGGCAGTGGGGACAGCCAAAGCAATAGGCCGAGCCTCCAGTCTTGGGGTTTGTTCATATGAAACTCAATCCCACAAAGGATAGTTCAAGCCTACTTAAAATTAGGCCTGAGTCACCCCCAAGAGAACCTCTTCTGTTGCTCAAATGTGGCCTCTCTCTCTCAGCTGACACAGCAAGCAAACTCACTGCCCTCGCCCTCTCTATGTGGGACATGATCCCAGGGGTGTGGACCTTCCTGGCAACATGGGACAGAAATCCTAGAATGAACTGGAACTCAGCATCAAGGGATTGAGAAAATCTTGTCGACCAAAAGGGGGAAGAGCGAAATGAGACAAAATAAAGTGTCAGTGACTGAAAGATTCCAAACATAGTTGAGAGGTTATCCTGGAGGTTATGCTTACGCGTTAGATAGAAATCACCTGTTTAGTTACGGTGTAATAGAGAGGCTGGAGGGAACTGCCTGAAAATGTGGAGCTGTGTCCGGTGACCATGTTTCTTGAAGATAATTGTATGATGATATGGCTGTCGCAGTGTGACTGTGTGGTTGTGAGAGCCTTGTGCCTGATGCTCCTTTTGTCTACCTTATTGACGGACAAGTAAAACAGATGGATTAAAAATCAATAAATAATAGGGGAACAAATGTTAAAATAAATTTAGTAGATTAAAATGCTGGTGATCGGTGAAGGGGAGGGGTAAGAGGTATGGTATATACGAATTTTTTTTCTGTTTTCTTTTTATTGCTTTTTCTGAGTTGATGCAGATGTTCTAAGAAATGATCATGATAATGAATATACAACTATGTGATGATAGTGTGAGTTATTGATTGTATAACATGAACGGAGTGATCATATGATAAGAATGTTTGTGTTTGTATGTGGTTATGTATCATAAATAAAAAATAAATAAATTAAAAAAAGAAAGGGAGGGGTAAGGGGTATGGTATATATGAATTTTTTTATCTTTTTATTTCTTTTTCTGAATTGATGCAAATGTTCTAAGAAATTATCATGATGATGAATATACAACTATGTGATGATATTGTGAATTACTGATTATATATGTAGAATGGAATGATCATATGTTAAGAATGTTTGTTTGTTGTCTTTTTTTTAATTTAAAAATTAATTTAAAAAATTTAAAAAAAGGGGGGGTTATACCCACAGGAATGGATTAAACTTAAGAAATGTTTTCCTGGGTATATACAGCTTTAAACCACCACCAGAAGATAGTTTTGGGGGGCAATTACATGTCTTTTCCTATCCACACATTTGTTTGTTTGGCTGGGTTTAGAATTCTAGTTTGGGAATTATTTTCATAGTAACTTTAGAAGGATACTTCTTGTGGTGGCAGAGGCTGATGGGCCATCTCATATAAATGAGCATTTGAAGCAGCCAATTCCACAATTTGCAGAATGTCTCCAGATTGACAAGCATGGGAGGCAGTGGCATTGGCAGTGGTGACAGCAATGGCAATCACAGTTTCCTAATGTGACCATAAAGTCCAAAGTCTAGTGGTGTTGTCTGCCTTCCATTTCTTTGGTCCCTGCTCTTCTAACACATTGTGTTAGTCTGCAAGTTGCTGGAATGAAATATACCAGAAATGGAATGGATTTTAAAAAGGGGAATTTAATAAGTTACAAGTTTATAGTTCTAAGCCTATGAAAGTGTGCAGACTGAGGCATCCAGGGAAAGATACCTTGTTTTGGAACAGCTCTTTCATCTGGGAAGTCATGTGACTGGCACCTTCTGGTTCCTTGCTCCTGGGCTCTGATGCTTTCAGCCTCTGTTCCTGTGGGAGTTCCCCATTTTGCTTCTCTGGGGCTGGCTTTCATCTCTTGGCTTTACTTGGCTCTCTCCAGGTTCTGGCCTGTTTAACATCTCATAGTGACATATGCTGGGCTCCAAGCACCTCCAAACGTCTGTGTCTTTATTCTCTGTCAGCTCTGCTCTGAAGTTTCTGTTGGCTTTCCCATTTCTAACTCTCAAAAATGTTTCCTCTTTTAAAGAATTCCAGTGAACTAATCAAGTCCAATCTGGAATAGGTGGAGTCACATCTTCATCTAATCAAAGGGTTACATCCACAACTGGGCATGCCACATCTCCATGGAGATAATGTAAGCAAAGGTTTCCAGCCTACAGTATTAATCAAGAATGGATTAGGATTAAAACATGGCTTTTCTCGGGTATGTAAAACCGGGACACACATTAAGTACCAAATTTCTTGTACAAAATAATCCTTTCTGAATGAAATACCTGGAGTGATACCTGTTTTCTATACTGAAGGCCCTCTTTGTTATTGTGCCCTTTGTGTCTGTAAATACTTCATACATAATTATGTTCTAAATATTTTAAATCAGCAACCACTTGGAATCTAAATCTAGTTTTCTTGTTGCTGTTATTGTTGCTGATTCTCACTCATGGTTTGGTGCTCGGTCATCATTTGATTGTGATTAAAGTCTTTGCAGTGGTGAGGGGGTGATCCATGCAGATATCAGAAGAAGCCAGGCAGAGGCAATAGTGAGTAAAAAGTTCTTGGAGCAGGAGCATGTTTGGTGCCCTTAAGAACAAATGAGGAGGTCATTGTGCTTGGAATAGAAGGCAATACATTCAGAGAAAGAGTAAGACCAGATGGTATAGTACCATGGGAGGAATTGTCTTATACTCGTAGAAGTAATGGAGGGTTTTCAGCAGAAGAGTGAATGATCTAATTTACATTTTAAAGGCCTCACTCTGGATGCTGTGCTGAGAGTGTACTATAAGGGAAACAAAAGCAGAATCATGGTGATCAGTAGAAAAGCCATGACTTTAGTGAGAGTTGATAGTAGCTTGGACTTGTATGGTTGTATGGAATTGGAGAAGGTACTGAGAATTGTTGGATTCTGGTTGTATTTTAAAGGTAAAGCCAACAGAATTTGCTGCTGACTTGGGTATGATGTGAGCATGTATATGTCTATAAGAGAGAGAGAGAGAAAGAGAAAGAGACACAGAGAGAGAGAGAGAGAGAGAGAGAGAGAGAGAGAGAGAGAGAGAGAGAGAGAGAGAGAGAGAGAGAGAGAGAGAGAGAGAGAGAGAGAGAGAGAGAGAGAGAGAGAAAGACTGAGAGATTGAGAGAGAGATTGAGAGGGAGAAGAATCACTTAAAATTTTTTGCCCTGAGCAAATGGAAGGATGGAGCTGTTATCAGTTGATATGTGTTAAGAATGTGAGTCATTCAGATTTATGAGGGAAGATCAGGAGTTTAGTTTTGGACATATTAACTTTGGTATATCTATTAGACGGCTGAATGGAGAAGTAAAGATGGAACACGAATTTGTAAGTCTCAAATTCATGGGAAAAATCAGCAGTTAATATAAATTTGGAAGTGTCAGTATTCATATAGTATATAAAGCTGTGAGACTAGATGAAATCACAAGGAGTGAGTATAGACATGAGTCCTAAGTATTAAGAGGTCAGGAAAATTAGGAGCAATGAACATAGTATAAGGGGGAGTGGTTATTGAAAAAGGAAGAACACCAGGGAACTATATGTGTCCTCAAAGCTAAATGAAGAAAATATTTCATTGAGTAATATTTCTCATCAAGAAGTATTTTGTTGAAGTCATATAAAATTTAATTTCCAGGTTATTAATAATTTATTAATTATACCCAATAACTTTTTTTTACAAAGGATTCTTCTTAAATTTTTTATTAAGCTTCACAGCTATGTTATAAATTATTATTTTAGACATAAATAAATGTATTTTTGGTTTCTTTGCTCATGAATCTTTCTTTCATACTGAGTCTGATTTAACATGCCCCAAAGACAAACTCTTGTTTCCTACCCCCAATCCTGATCCTGTTTTGGCCAACGGCACAACCATCTGGCTTGGGGTTATCATTTTTTTTAAACCTAAAAATTGGCTATAGAAAAGTTGCAAACAAAGCACAGGGTATTTACATATATCCTTCACTCAGTTTCCCCTAATGTTAACAACTCACGTAACCATATACAATGATCAAAACCAGTAAATAAACATTGGGACTATAGTGTTTACTAAGCTACAGAGCTTATTCTAATTTTTGCCATTTCCTTTTAATGTCCTTTTTCTGTTCTAGGATCCAATTCAGGAACCCACATTGCATTTATTGTGTCTTCTTCATTTCTCTCTCCTCAGTCTTTCCTTATCTGCCATGACATTGACACTGTTGATGTTTCCTGGTCGGTATTTTGTGAAATATCTCTCAATTTTAGTTTGTCTGATGTTTTCTTATGATTACATTGAGATTGTGCATTTTTTACAAGAATATCATAAAAGTGATGTTTTTCCCCTCTTAGTGCATCATATCAGGATGCATAGTGTCAATATATTTTAAAACTGATGCTGTTAATCTCAATTATATCTGCCTGCTTTTTTCATAATAGCCACTAAAGTGACTAGAGAGACAATTTTTCCCTTTGTAATTGATTAATATCCTGGGGGAGATACTTTAAGTTACTCTAAGATTCTGCTCCTGTTACTCAAACTTTCAGCATTAATTTTATCAGCCATTGGTGGATCTTGCCTGCAATAATTATTACTGTTCTGTTTTCCTAATGATGATTTTGTTATTATCAAGGTGAAGATACTAATGCCTTGTGACCTAGCAATTTAACTCCTGGGTATGTATTCTTGAGAAATTTGTGTTTACGTTCACCAGAATATATATATTTATAAAAGAATATTTGTAGCAGCATTGTTACTAATAGCCTAAAATTGTAACCAACCCAAATGTTACTATCAGTAGAATGAATAAGCTGCAGCATAATCACATAGTAAAGAAAATGAATAAAATAAAGACCATACAACAAAATGGATCAATCTTATAAACTATTCAACAACAGGAACAATATACATATAATATGATTCCAGATATGTGAAGCTCAAAAACCAGGCAAAACTAAACTATATCGTTACAGATGCATCCAGAGTAGGTAAAATTACAAGGAAAGCAATAGGGTTTTTAAGAAATTTATTTATTTATTTTTTTAATTTTCAAATTAAAAAAAAAATTAACAAACGAACTAAAACATTAACATGTGATCATTCCGTTCTACATATATAATCAATAATTCACAATATCATCACTTAGTTGCATATTCATAATTTCTTAGAACATTTGCATCAATTCAGAAAAAGAAATAAAAAGACAATAGAAAAAGAAAACGAAAACAGAAAAGAAAAAAAAGATTATACCTACCATACCCCTCACCCCTGGCTTTCATTGATCACTAGCATTTCAAACTAAATTTATTTTAGCATTTGTTCCCCCTATTATTTATTTTTATTCCATATGTTCTATTCGTTTGTTGACAAGGTAGATAAGAGGAGCATCAGACACAAGGTTTTCACAATCACACAGTCACATTGTGAAAACTATATCATTATTCAATCATCCTCAAGAAACATGGCTACTGGAACACAGCTCTACATTTTCAGGCAGTTCCCTCCAGCCTCTCCATTACATCTTGAATAACAAGGTGATATCTACTTAATGTGTACGAATAACCTCCAGGACAACCTCTTGACTCTGTTTGGAATCTCTCAGCCAAAGCCACTTTGTCTCATTTCACTCTTCCCCCTTTTGGTCGAGAAGGTTTTCTCAATCCCTTGATGCTAAGTCTCAGCTCATTCTAGGGTTTTTCTCAATCCCTTGATGGTGAGTCTCAGCTCATTCCAGGATCTCTGTCCCACGTTGCCAGGAAGGTCCACACCCCTGGGAGTCATGTCCCACGCAGAGAGGGGGAGGGTGGTGAGACTGCTCGTCGTATTGGCTGGAGAGAGAGGCCACATCTGAGCAACAAAAGAGACTCTCTTGGGGGTGACTCTTAGGCCTAAATTTTAAGTAGACTTGACCTATCCTTTGTGGAGTTAAGTTTCACATGAACAAACCCCAAGACTGGGGGCTCAGCCTATAGCTTTGGTTGTCCACATTGCTTGTGAGAATATCAAGAATTCAACTTGGGGAAGTTGAATTTCTCCCTGTTCTCACCATTCCCTGAAGGGGGCTTACAAATACTTTTCCACTCACTGATCGAATCAGTCTGGGATTCATCTGGGCATCACTCTAGACAAACCAACAAAATCTCATGTCCTACCTGAGATTCCAAGTACTTATGGTATTTAATCAAACTATCTAAAACCAACAAAATCTCATGTTCTACCTGAGATTCCAAGTACTTATGGTGTTTAATCAAACTATCTACATAAGTTATATTAGGATATGCACTAGTCAAAATATAAATTTTGTACCACATAAACATTTTTTGCTTTAGTCTCACACATAAGGTAAAATTTTAAAATATTAATTACCATCTATTTTCAGCACCCTGCAGTAATGACATTCAGCAACAGGATTTTTAATCACAAAATTCAAAATAGTAGTTACCTCTGGGGAGGGGCACATAGTGATCAGGAAGGGAAGGGAGGGCATCACTTATATATGCAATATATTCTGCTAGCTATTTAGATGAAAAAGAAAAATCAGTAAAGCCACCTGCCACAGTGAACTTTTAGAATGGAATGGGGGATAGAATATGTAGACAAATACATACAGAAACAATAGCCCCTTTGTCTTTGTGAAGTAGGTAGCAATGGCATAGTTAGCATTTAATAGGTAGAGAAATTATTTTAATGCATTGAATTTCAAGTCATCAATAATTGTCAAGAATTCAGAATTTCTTTTAGTTTGAGTATATTGCTTATTCAATCATTTTTATTTATAATTTCTTATCCATCTGTAATCTTATTAGGAATCTTTGATGCCAATGGTAATATTAACAGTAACATTTAAATGCTACACAAACCTATAAAGCTGGGATTGTGGGATGGGGAAACTATAACAACTTCTACATAGGAGATATCTCTAAGAAAGTATTTCTTTTACTCACAATCATTGAAACAGATTGTGATTTAACGAGAATGGTCCTCATTTTAGTCAGATTTAATCATCATTCATGGTGTTAGATTCTATCCTTCTTGGAATTCATTGAGCTTTCTGAACGTGTATATTCATGTCTTTTATTGGATTTGAAAAGTTTTCAACCTGCCTTCCTTGCTTCCTTCCTGCCTCCCTCCCTCCCTTTCTCTCCTTCCTTCCTTCTTTTAGAAGTTGTAGGTCTACAGAAAAATCTTGCATAAAATACAGAGTTCCCATATATGGGAACCTATTTAATAATAGGTTTAATAACCTATTATTAAAACCTTTCATCATTGTGGCTATTTGTTACAATTTATGAAAAAACATTTTTATAATTGTACTATTAACTATAGTCCATTGATTACAGTAGTGTTCACTGTTCGTGTTGTACAGTCATATGTTATGTTTTTTAAATTTTTATTCTAGTAATGTATATACAGTCTAAAATTTCTCCTTTTAACCACACTCAAATACATATTCAGTACTGATAATTATGTTCATAAAGATGTGCTCCCATCACCACCATCAGCCCCTATTTTTTCAAGTACTCTTTCTGCCCCCTTTTCTTTCTCTTGTCCTTCTGGGATTCTAATGACATGGGTGTTGGTTGGCTTAATGGCATCCTGTAGGTCCTTCTGGCTCTGTTCATTTTTCAGCATTATTTTTGCTTTCTGCTCCTCACATTGGATGATTTCAACTGTCCTGTTTCCAAGTTCACTGATTCTTTTTTTTGCCTGTTCAAATTTTGCTATTGAATTCAATTAATGTGTTTTTCAAATTTCAATTGTTATATTTTGCAGCCTCAAAACTTCTGTTTGAGTTATTTTAATAATTTCCATATCTTTATTTTATTCTGACAAAGTTTTCCTAATTTCTTTCAGTTCTTTGTATATGGATTCCTTTAGCTCATTAAACACATTTAAGATAGTTGATTTTTTTTAACAGTTTTAGTCACACACCATACAGTCCATCCTAAGTATACAATCAATTACTCTTGATTTAATCATATAATTATGCATTCACCACCACAGTTAATAAGAAAACATTTTCATTTCTTCCAAAGAAAAAAAATCCCATACCCTTCATATCCCCCTATTATTGACATTTAGCTTTGGTATACTGTCTTTGTTACAATTAATGCAGGGATATTACAATGTTACTGTTAACTGTAGACATTAGATTACATTAATTGTATTTTTCCCATATACCACCCTATTTTTAACATCTTGTAATAGCGATGTACATTTGCTCTAGTTCATGTGAGAACTTTCTTATATTTATACAACTAACCACCATCATTGTCCACTCCAGGTTTTGCTAAGTTACATAGTGTTCTAGTTTGCAAGCTGCTGGAATGTGACATACCAGAAACAGAACAGCTTTTAAATAAGGGAATTTATTAAGTTGCAAGTTTACAGTTCTCAGGCTGTGAAAATGTCCAAATTAAGGCATCTATAAGAGGTTACTTCACTCAAGAAAGGCCAATGAAGTTCAGGGTTTCTCTCACAGCTGGAAGGGCACATGGTGAAGTCTGCTAGCCTTCTCTCCTGGCTTCTTGTTTCAAGAAGCACCCCTGGGGATGTTTTCCTTTTTCATCTCCAAAGGTCTCGCTGCGTGGACTCTAAAGCTTTTTGCAAAACAGTTCCCACTTAAAGGGTTCCAGTAAGCAACCCCACCTTGAATGGGTGGGGACGCATCTCCATGGAAATCACAATTGAATGCGTAACATCTCCATGGAAACAATAAAAAAAGATACTACCCAGCAGTATTTAATGAGGATTAAAAGATATGGCTTTTCTGGGGTATACAATAGATTCAAACCGACACATACAGTACCTAAAAGATATGGCTTTTCTGGGGTATACAGTAGATTCAAACCGAAACATACTGTCCCAGTTTTTATTGTCTAGCTTTCCTTCTGGTGACATATATGACTTTAACCTTCCTCTTTCAACCATATTTGTACTCAGCTTTGTTAATTACACTCACAGTACTGTGCTATCATCACACAATATTGTGCTATCCATTTCTGAACCTTTAAATGGTAGGACATACCATGCACTAGAAGACTAAATATAGTTAAAATGTCAGTTCTACCCAAAATGATTTATAGATTCATTGCAATACAAATCAAAGTCCCAATAACTTACTTGGCATAAATAGAAAAACTAATAATCAAATTTATTTGGAAGGGGAGGGTGTCCTGAAAAGCTAAAAACAAATTGAGGAAAAAAAATGAAGTTGGAGGTCTCATACTACCTGAGTTTAAAGCTTATTACAAAGCGATGGTGGTCAATACAGCATAGTACTTCAATAAAGACAAATATACCGACCAATGGAATAGAATAGAGAGGTCAGAAATAGACTCTCTCATCTATGGACAACTGACTTTTGGCAAGGTGGTCAGGTCCACTTCACCGGGATAGAACAGCCTCTTCAAGAAATGGTGCTTGGAGAACTGAATATCTACATCCAAAAGAATGAAAGAAGACCCCTATCTCATACCTTATACAAAAATCAACTCAAAATGGATCAAACACCTAAACACTAGAGGTAAGACCATAAAACTCTTTTTTTAAATCATCACAATCAATTTTTTTGCATGTGAAAAGTAACATGTATACAAAAAAGCAATAAATTT
This sequence comes from Tamandua tetradactyla, assembly GCF_023851605.1. Lineage (NCBI taxonomy): Eukaryota > Metazoa > Chordata > Mammalia > Pilosa > Myrmecophagidae > Tamandua > Tamandua tetradactyla. Next base: position 41,136,200 of record NC_135345.1, on the reverse strand, counting down.
CAAAGCACATTGCAACAATTAGTTGTAGAACAGATTTCTGAGTTTGTATGGATTACAATTTCACAATTTTAGGTTTTTATTTCTAGCTGTTCTAAGATACTGAAGACTAAAAGAAATATCAATATAATGATTCAGCAATCATACTCATTTGTTAAACTTTACATTCTCTGTATAACTTCACCATCAGCTTTGATCTTTCTGCCATGGTATGGAACTAGTTGATGTTCTAGAGAGGCTGGCCCTTCTGAATTTCAGGACTTATCTGGTCTCAGGACCCATTTGGAGGTTATAGGTTTCTGGAAAGTTATACTAGTCCATGGAACTTTTGTAAAATCTTATATATTGCCCTGGGTGTTCTTTAGGATTGGCAGGAATGGTTTTCATTGGGGTTTGGCAAGCTATGATAGATAGCAATGTCTAATTGAAGCTTGCCTAAGAATGACCTCCAGAATAGCCTCTTTAACTCTGAGTTCTCTCAGTCATTGATAGCTTATTGTTATAGTTTTTTCCCCCTTTTGGTCAGGATAGAATTGTTGATCCCACAGTGCCAGGGCCAGGCTCATCCCTAGGAATCATCTCCCATGCCACCAGGAAGACTGGATGTCATGTCCCACACAGATGGTAGGGCAGTGATTTCACTTGCAGAGTTGGGCTTAGAGAGAGAGAGAGAGAGAGAGAGGTCACATCTGAGCAGCAAAAGAGTTCCTCCAGAAGTAATTCCTTAGGCATACCTATAGGTAGGTTGATCTTCTCTGCTACATACATAAACTTCACAAGAGCAAGCCTCAAGAGGGTTTGGCCTATTGATTTGGGTGTCCCTACAGTTAGACACAGTATCAGGGGTTTTCACCTGATAACTGTATTAAACTATGTACTGGTTTGAAAGAAAGTATGCCCCCTAAGAAAAGCCATGTTTTATTATAAATCCCATTTCATAAGCGTAGAATAATCTCTATTCAATACTGTATGTTTGAAACTATAATGAGATCATCTCCCTGGATGATGTGATTTAGTCAAGAATGGTTGTTAAACTGGATTAGGGGATGACATGTCTCTACCCATTTGTGTGGGTCTTGATTGGTTTATTGGAGTCCTATAAAAGAGGAAATATTTTGGAGAATGAGAGATTCAGAGAGAGCAGAGAATGCTGCAGCACCATGAAGCAGAGAGACCACCAGCCAGTGACCTTTGGAGATAAAGAAGGAGAATGCCTCCCAGGGAGCTTCATGAAACCGGAAGCCAGGAGAGAAAGCTAGCAGATGATGCCGTATTCGCCATGTGCCCTTTCAGCCAAGAGAGAAGCCCTGTGTTCGCCGTATGCCTTTTCACTTGAGAGAGAAACCCTGAACTTCATCAGCCTTCTTGAACCAAGGTATCTTTCCCTAGATGGATGTCTTAGATTGGACATTTCTATAGACTTGTTTTAATTGGGACATTTTCTCGGCCTTAGGACTGTAAACTAGCAATTCATTAAATTCCCCTTGTTAAAAGCCATTCCATCTCTGGTATATTGCATTCTGGCAGCTAGCAAACTAGAACAAACTATAAAGTTTAATAGTTCCATACTCTTTCTCCCATCCCTCAAGGGACTTTTACAATACTTTTTGATTATCTGCTTAATATACTTTGGCATTTATCCAGGCATTACATTAAGCTATATAGGATTAAAGGCCCTCATTCTTATTCTGCATTCGCTGTGCTTGGACTGTTTAAATGATCTATCCAGACAGGTTGAGTTAGATTATGTGCTACAGAAAATTTAAGTTCTGGACAAAATAAACCTTCTTCTTTTGGTCTCAGAGAGTAGATGAGGTTCTGAAACACAAATAATGTCCTCTTTACCTCGTTTTCTGAATTACCTTAATCCCGATCTGATTGGCTTCATTCTTCTCTCTAAAAAGCAGTTATACATATATAAAACAGTCTCTTAAAATCCAGAAATACCAATTACCACCCAAGACTAAATGTGACTGCTGTAAGTGCTTACAATCTAGGCCCCTGTTTTCTTTAATATAAAACTCTTAGAAGAAAATGTAGGGAAGTATCTTAAGGATCTTGTGATTGGAGGTAATTCCTAGACCTTATACCTAAAGCACAAGCAATGAAAGAAGAAATAGATAAATGGGATCTCCTCAAAATTTAATACTTTTGTGCATCAAAGGACTTTGTCAAGAAAGTAAAGAGAAGGCCTACTTAGCAGGACACAATATTTGGAAACCACATATCTGATAAGGGTTTAAGATCCAGAATATGTAAAGATATCCTACAACTCAACAGCAAAAAAGACAAATAACCCAGTTAAAAAATGTGTAAAAGACATGGGCAGATACTTTTTCAAAGAGGAAATACAAATGGCTCAAAAGCATAAGAAAAGATGCTCAACTTTACTACCTATTAGGGAAATGCAAATCAAAACCACAATGAGATACCACTCACATCAACTAAAAGGGCTCCTTATTAAAAAAACCCAGAAAAACAGTGTGGGGAGGATGTGGAGAAATCGGTACACTTACTCGTTGTTGGTGGGGATGGAGAATGGTGTAGCCTTTCTGGAAGGCAGTTTGTCAGATCCTCAGAAAGCTAAATATAGACCTGCCATATGATCCAGCAATCCCATTACTAGGTCCATACCCAGAAGAACTGAAAGCAGGTACATGAACAGACATTTGTTCACCCATGGCTTATAGTGGCACTATTCCCAATTGCCAATAGATGGAAACAGCCCAAATGTCCATCAACTTATGAGTGGATAAATAAATTGTGGCATATACATAGGATGGACTATTATGTAGCTGTAAGGCAGAATAAAGTTATGATGTATGCTACAACGTGGATGAACCATGAGGACATAATGTTGAGTGAAATAAGTCAGAAACAAAAGGACAAATACTGTATGGTCTCACTAATATGAACTAACTATAATGAGAAAACTCTGAGACTTAGAGAGCACAGGTTATTGGGAGATAGAAAGAGGGCAGAGATTGGGCAATCAGTGCTTAAGGAGTATAGAATGTTTAATAAGTTTGATTGTAAAGCTTTGGAAATGGATAGCACAATACTCTGTGAGGGTAGGACAATACTGTTGAGTGTAAATATGGCTGTAAAAGGAGGGCTGGAGTCATGCATGTCACCAGAAGTTAAGCCAGAGAATAAAAACTGAGACTGTACAACTTAGCTAAACATGAAGTGGACAATGATGGTGGTTATTTGTACAAATAAAAGAAAGAGTTTATATGAATGAAGACAATTGATTTAAAGTCTTTGAATAATAACTGTATGAGCTTCCTCTGGTATGGCTTCTGGAAAATTCCTTTTTTCCTGTGAATGGGCCATATTTTCTTGTTTCTTTGTGTGTTTTTATACTTTTTGTTGTTGTGAACTAGATGTTCTGAGTATTATGTTCTTATAACTCTGTAAATCTAGTTCCCCCACTCCTCTGGAATTGCTAGTCTGTTTTGTCATTGCTGTTGTTATTGAGCATTGGAGCCATCAGTTTGTGACTTTTTCAAACTATTTTTGCTCCCAGTCAAGAAATGGAAAGAGGAAAGAGAGAAAAAAAAGATACTTCCTTTTTAAGACTTCCTTGTCACCTTTGCTTAAGGGGGTTTGGAATAGTGGTCGTCTCAGTGCTGGCCCTCTAGTGATCTAAAGTAGCTGATCCAAAGTAGTGATCAGAGATCAGGCTACCCTCACCCCACCCATGGGCTTTAGAGGACTATGTCTTTATAGCAACGCTGGCACCAGCAAGCTGCCCTGGGAGCCTGGGTGGCAGTCCACACTGCTGCCTGCCATGCAGTTGAGTGATGGTGGATCGTAGCTATTGCATAAAGGATGAAATTCACCCAGCCTCTTCCTCCAGCTCTTCCCTGGATGCTGCTTAATGTTCTCCTAGACTCCAGAGTTTCAAAATAACTAATTCAGACTGCTCCTGCCAGATTAATAGTTGTTTTAGTGGTGTAACTGACTCCTGGAGCTTCCTACTTGACTATCTTCCTATAATCCTACAAAATTTATTTTTTCTAACTTTCTTTATTGTATAACATAACCCATATACAAGGCTAAGAAAGAAAAAGCAATAGTTTTCAAAGCACTCTTCAACAAGTAGTTACAGGACAGATCCCAGAGTTTGTCATGGGCTATCATACTATCATCTCAGATTTTTCTTCTAGCTGCTCCAGAACATTGGAGGCTAGAAGGAATAGTTTTTTTTATCATTTCACAATAGGCTTTTTTTTCTTTTTCTTTTTTTGTGAAAAATAACATATATACAAAAATGCAATAAATTTCAAAGCACATCGCAACAATTAGCTGTAGAACAGATTTCAGAATTTGGTATAGGTTATAATTCCACAATTTTAGGTTTTTACTTCTAGCTGCTCCAAGATACTGGAGACTAAAAGAAATATCAATTTAATGATTCAGCAATCATATTCATTTGTTAAACCCTACCTTTTCTGTATAACTCCACCATCACCTTTGATCTTCCAATCTTCCTATTCCACTCTTGAGCAATATTTGTGCTATGCCCATTCTAACATTTTTCATGTTAGAAGGGGCTGCCAGTAATACGGGGTGGGGAGATAGAACTAGCTAATGATCTGGAGAGGCTAGCCTCTCTACGTTTCAGGACTTATCTGGCCCAAGGACCCATCCGGAGGTTGCAGGATTCTGGAAAGTTATTCTAGTGCATTGGAACCTTTGTAGAATCATAGATTGCCCTAGGTGTTCTTTAGGATTGGCTGGAATGATTTTGGTTGGGGTTTGGCAAGTTATAATAGGTAGCACCTACAAGATTTATTTTTGAACCTATAATATACACCACACTATAAAAATAGTGATAATCGTATTCAATTCTACTTAAACGCATGTTGAGAATGAGAATCCGTGAGATTTTCACGGACTTTCAGAAGTTCTTTTTCTTGCAAATGTATTGTCATATGAATGAGAATTCTGGGCATACTTTATCATAGAATCTCAGGTTTGAGGGTCTTAAAGGTTAAGAATAGCCAGGTATGTTGTTATTCTTAATATAGCAGCAATTCTCAAATAACTGATGGTATTTTCCTTAATTCTGTATGTGCATGTCATTTCTACGAAACAAACAAACAAAAGTCCTGGAATTACTTTGACTTGTAGGGTTTGGAGAATGAAACATTACCTTAATAATAAAATGTACCATCACTACAAAATACTCTTGGAACTCCTGTTGCTTTGTGTATACATACCTGAAAATCACCAAGGAATCCCTTAGGGAATTAATCCACAATTTGGAATACATTACATATGTAATCAAATGTTTATGTCAATAGTAAAGCTGGATGTTTTTTGTAAAATTTACTATCTCTAATGTTTCTCCTAACATAAATGAAAATACTAATTTACTTAGGAGAAACTGTCTATTGTTTGCAGGATATAAAAATCATCAAGGAAATTTATATAAATTTAGATTACTCAGCCTAATCATATTAAGAAGGTAAATTGGATATCATCCAAGAATTAAGATCAATGACATAATTAGTGCTTAATTTCCTAAATTAGAATATGTGCACTTTAATGGTGACAGATTATGTCTTAATGATTATGTCCATAAATAGATTATAAGGATAATATCACCAATCTAGATCTGCATTCATCACAAATGCAGAAAAGGACAAGCTGCCTAATGGACTGTTTTCTATAAGGAAAAAATGTTCCAATAAACCCTGACAAAGCAGGACATGCTAATATTTATCCAGAGGGCAGAAAGTCACATTTGTTGTTGCACACTGAAAATTCGATTGATTTCTGTTGACTTTTTAAAGTCTTTGTGAAAGACAATGTAACTATTATGCCCCTGAAAAGGATTTTGAACTGACTCCAAGTTATTTCTATCACACAAATAAGTTAACTAAGAGAAAAGCCTTATTGAGATTTTATAGTGATCATTTCAAATGTTTTCCACGTACACACAGAGTAGTTAGACCAAAACTCAAACCCTGCACTTTCTAGCTTTCTACTAATATATTTTCTAATGAATACATAGCTTTTAGTTATTTCAGGAGGGCCATGATTTACCTCTATATGTTATGGAAAGAGAGCAAATTATGATAAGCATAATCCAATTATTCATAAGTTTAGAAACATATTGTTAAAGATGCTAATGTCAATAATCTATCTTTTGGGATGAAGAGTTCATAGAATGTAAATAGTTCTACCAGTTATATATTCCTGGGAGTGGGGGTGGAGGTGGGAGGGAATAGATCCCTGACTTTTACAAAATTGGCTTTAAAATTTTTCCTCAAACTCTTTAAGTATTAAGACAAGAAGGCTGGTAAGCACCAGGTAACCATATCTGCTATAAAATAAGTTCCACCAAATAAGTGCCGTTTCTGTGTTAAGTCTCAAATCATTACTAAAAGGAAGGAAAACATTTTACGAAATATTTTAGGTTTTGAGACAGAAGTCCTTAAGTCTGGAAACTGTAGACCTTACTCAATTGCTGTATTATCCTTTACCAACTTGATTCTAGAAGTGAATTATCAGTCATTTATTTATCAGCTTGTTTGAGAATTCATTATACGTAGAAAATTGGAATTAATGACTAAAATGCATGAGGAAAAACTTTTGGTCAAAATACTTCTAAGAAAACACAGAATGAATCTTTGTTAGCTAACTTTTTTTGACTTTTTTGTGAAAAATAACATACTAAAAAAAAAGCAATAATTTTCAAAGCACAGTACTACAGTTAGTTGTAGAACAGATTTCAGAGTTTGGCATGGGTTACAATTCCACAAATTTAGGCTTTTACTTCTAGTGGTGTTACTAATGTTTTATGTCATCAATAAATGACTTTCTGTGCCTCTCTGAAAAACTGTTTAAAAATCATCAGCCTGTTTGTTGTTTTCTTTGCATATCCTTAATTTCCTGGAGATGGATTATTGCAGTCTTTCATATCATGCTAAAGCATGGAAGTAGTTATGACATATCATCATTTTATTTTTATTGTCAAATAAAGGCCATGTAGAGAGGGAAGTTGCACAGAGGCTAGTCTTAGGTCTTTTTCCTGGAGCAAATTCAAACTAAACAGTAATGTTTAAAAGCCAAATGCAGAGTTATATAGAAACAAACTTAATAGACAAGTTTAAAAAATCATATTTTATAATTGTTTTGGTTTGCTAAAGCTGTCAGAATGCAATATACCAGAAATGATTGGCTTTTTACAAAGCAGATTTATTAGGTTACAAATTTACAGTTCTAAGGCCATGAAAATGTCAAAATTAAGGCATCAACAAGAGGATACCTTCACTCCAGAAAGGCCAACTGCATCTGGGTTCTCTGTCATAGGGGAAGGCACATAGCTACATCTGCTGGACCTCTCTCACAGCTTCTGGTTTCAAAAAGCTCTCTCAGCTCCTGTGGATCTTTCTGGTTTTCCCTGGGGCAGCCTCCTTTTGCATCTTCAAACATCTGTGTCTAGGAATCTGCTCTTTATGTCAACTCTGAGCTCTCTCTCTGTTTTCTGCCTTTTATTCTCTTCATATAGGGCTCCAGTAAGATAATTAAGACCCATTTTGGATGGGCAGGTTCATATCTCCATGGATACAACCTAATCAAATAGGTCTGTGCCACAAAATTGGACTAAAAGAATTTGGCTTTTCTGGGGTATGTAACAGATTCAAACCAGCACTGTAATGTTTCAGTAGTCCCAAAGACTTTGGAGCCATGAAAAAAAAGTCATATTTTCCCATAAAACACAAAGTAATCATTTCTTAATACAAAGTATAGAATGATCTATTTATAAAATAAAATTAGAATATTTTATAGAATAAAATTAAAACTCCTTTCCAGAAGTAGAGACATGAATGAAACTGATCTGGATAGGACTAAGATAAATCAAAATACAGGGTAAAGGATGATATGGTCTATATTTTAAACTAAACTTCTGTATGAGACCAAAAGAAGGATGTTTATTTGTGTAAAATTTATATTTGGGGTAGTGCATTGCCTAGTTTAACTTTGTATGGTCAGTTTATTTAAACAGTATAAGGACATGGAATTTTGAATAAGGAGTGAGATCTTGTTGGTTTGTCCAAGTTAGTGTGATGTCCTGATATATCCCAGAGTAATTTGGGGAGAGAATAAAAAGGTATTTGCAAAGTCCCCTCGGGAGACTAGGGAGAAAGAGGAAAATATTAAACTTCTCCATTTGGAAAATTCCTGTATTCTCACAAGCAGTAGGGACAACCAAGTCAACAGGCTGAGCCCTTGATCTTGGGGTTCACCCCATGAAACTTATTCCTGCAAAGGAGAACCTAAGCCTACTTATAATTATGCCTAAGAGTCACCCCCAGAGAACCTCATTCGTTGGTCAGATGTTGCTTCTCTCTCTACACCAATGTGGCAGGTGAACTCACTGTCCTTCCCCAATGCACTAGGTGAGACATGACTCCCAGGGATGTAAATCTCCCTGACAACACGGGACTTGACACCAGGGGATGAGCTGGGACCCGGCATCCTGGGATTGAGAAAGCCTTCTTGACCAACAGGGGGAAGAGAGAAATGAGACAAAATAAAGTTTCAGTGGCTGAGAAATTTCAAACAGAGTCAAGAGGTTATCCTGGAGATTATTCTTATGCACTATATAGATATCCCTTTTTAGTTTATGGTGTATTGGAGTGGCTAGAGGGAAGTAACTGAACCTGTTGTACTGTATTCCAGTAGCCTTGATTCTTGAAGACTATTGTGTAATGACATAACTTTTATAATAGGACTGTGTGATTGTGAAAACTTGTGTCTGATGCTCCTTTTATCCAGGATATGGACAGATGAGTAAAAAAACATGGATAAAAAATAAATAATAGGGGGAATATGGGGCTAAAATAATTGGGTAGATTGAAATATTAGTGGTCACTGATAGGGAGGAGTAAGGGGTATGGATTGTATGAGTTTTTTCTTTTTTCTTTTTATTTCTTTTTCTAGAGTGATGCAAATGTTCTAAAAATGATTATGGTGATGAACACACAACTAAGTGATGATATTGCGAGCCACTGATTGTACACCATGTATGGAATGGATGTGTGTGAAGATTTGTCAGTAAAAATATTCTTAGAAAAGCTGATCAGTAAATATATTCAAATTAAAAAAAAAGTTTCTGCTATACAGTATAGAATTAGTATTAGAGGAAATGACTGCCTCCACAGATTGAATCAGGAATAGAGTATAGCTTTTCTGGGGTACATAATATTTTAAAACTGGCACAGAGCCCTAGGTGTTCTTAGGGTTACCGGGAATGATTTGGATTGGATAATTACCAATTGTGGTAAGTATCATTATCTAGCTGGAGCTTTCATAAGAGTAGCTTCCAGAATAGCCTCTAGGACTCTATTTGAACTCTCTCAGTGTTCCCTTCTATTCTACAGGTAGTTTATTACAAATTCCTAGGTCCTTGAGATCTCTTGATCTGTAACATTTTAGTTTTGTTTATTTATCTACTTATTTTTTTCACAGGTCAATAAACACTATGATTTGACTTACGCCTCCTGACATTACAGTCAAAATTTTGTGTGATGTGACTGGTATGTACACTTTTCTGGGGAGCAAGTCATAACTTTTATTGATTTATAAACGTGTGTAACCCTTTCTCCCTCATTAAGCATTTCTCTGAGCAAAATCGTGGGGTAGATAAGTTTATTTTTGGAACAATCTCCGTTGAAAATACCTAGTATTGTGTAATCATAATGATTATAATGGATGGCATTTAAAAAAATGATTACTGATGTGCCAGGAACAGTTCCATAACAACTCTTTAAGGTACTACTACTATTACCCTCATTTTACAGATGAGGAAACCAAGGCACAGTAACTTGTTCATGGTCCCCAAGCGGTGGGTTGGGGACCTTACCATACTGGCTTGAGAGGGGCCCATATAATGAGACTCTGTTCATAAATAACAGTTTACTCATTTGTAGATTGGGAATAATACGAATAGCTAGTGTCACCGTGGGGATTAAATGAGCTAAAGTAGGATAATCCATAGCTGGATGGTTGGTACATATCACCGTGGTCATTAATAAATACAAGCTCTTCATACTTAGCCTCTACCGTATTCCAGTTGGCTTTGTTATCTTTCTCTGCAGAAATTTTAGGGTCATAAAGTGCATTACTGAATAGGGGGTGGGGGTAGGTGGGGGGTAAGGATATGAAACGCCAAGAGGAAGCCTAGGTAGTGCTCTCACCATTAGACTATTTATGGTCTCATGCTTCCTCTTAGAATCGCAGGCAAATATTGCATTCTATTCTACACTTCAGTTACCTATCTAAAAATAGAAAATTCCTTTCCTCCTAAGCTTTGGAGAGCATTGCTCTTCTAGTGAGATGGCCCTTGTTTATGCCTTGTCTTCACAATACCACTATTCTTAATATGCACGGTTGGGGATTAGGAGGCCTAGATTCCGAACGTCAGGCAGCTTTGGAACAAACTGGACCCTTTAATTTGTTTGAACCTTATAGTTCTCATTTATAAAATGGTGTCGGTGTCGGTTGTGGCGACAGATGACTTTTCCAAAGTCCTTTTTGTTCTAGAACTGTACAACTTCAAGATTGCCCTTTAACCCGGTGATTTTCAGACGGGGTGGTCGAGACAAAGATTAAAAGAAAAGATTTGTGTAAATACTGTTTCGGTGAAACTTTTGTTTCAGATTAGGTATTTATATGTAATATATGAAATTTATATCTAATATATATTAATGCCGGTGATGGTAAAAACTAATATAGGGAGTGCAACGTCTATACGTGTAACTGGGAGGGGCGTTGGGCACCTGGTCTTCCGGAGAGTCCAATCTTGCAACCCCAATTTAAGCGCCCCCGCCAAAACCCAAAGACGCAAACGTGAGCGCGGATTACCGTCTGCGGCTAGCTCCCCGCCAGGACAGCGGCCCGCCGTCCTCAGGGGCGGCACCCAGGCCCACGTCGCACCTCCTGCCCCGCTTCGGAGCCGAAGGGAAGCTGCGCGCTTCCTGACGTCATCACTACGCGCCGCGCCTCGGCCTTCTTCTACTCCGCGGGAGAAGTTGTTGGCGCGAATGGATCCTGGGTCCCGGTAACGGGTTGCGCAGACGGCCGGTTCTTCTGCTGCCCGCCCTCGCTTCAGTCTTTGGGCAGCCATGGTGAGCCCCTAGGGGAGGCTGTGCAGCTCGGGGGCTTGGGAGACTTTGCTGTCTGGGTGTGGACGGGGCATGTCTTGCATGGATGGTAGGAAAAGACGGCGATAAGTGGCTCTTCGTAGGGGGAGCGAAGGCAGAGAAGGGGCAAACCTTGGGCATTGGTCGCAGTACTTTTTTTTTTGACGGCGGGCTCTAGGTTTCGGCGGAAACCAGTGCGCAGGTCTTTTGGTGCCGCGCAGGCGTTTCGTTTTTTTCCACCCTTGGGGGAAGGGAGGAAGGAAGGGCATAATGAAGTTGATTTGGGGGCGCGGTGGTGAAGTTTTCCTGTTCAGCCTTGTCCCGAGTTTCAGTCTGAATCTTGCCTAAAGCTTTCATTCCAAGCTTTGGGTCCCGAGGCAGAAGCATGTAAGAAACTTTCCTTTGCTATAAGTTGTGTCAGGGTTTCAACTTTTCATTAACAGCTATGCGAAGCGCTCATCCCTTCCTTAACTGGTTTGAGACCGAGGGTATGGGAAGGATGTTTTATTTTGTTTGGATGCGTTCATAGCAGTCAAAGCGATAACACAGTTTACAGGAAAAAGGTACAGTGGGTAGAAACAGATGTAATACATTTGACAGCTGTCATCTCTTATTATGACGTTAAAAAATCTTAAAAATAATTCTGCATAATTTTGTATAAAGCGTTTAAATAAATTGAGAGTGAAACAATTATGCAGTCAGCAAAACTTGCATTCGTGATGATACAGGTATAACGTTTGAAATATTTTAAATATGAATTATCCTTTAAGATGTTCAAGTAATTCAGAGGATACTTAATACTCAGATGTAATTTTGTCAGTAGTTCTTCACCTTCTCTGTCAGAGTACCAGCCTTCTGGGGAAAAAGTTCTATACAAATTGGAAAACTTTGCAGTTCTTTATTTCTCAAAGAAGATAAAATAATAATGGTAATAGGCCCCCTATACCAAGCGTCTTCTTTATATCGATATGTGAGCTGTTTGTTTTACAAACCTTTCTTCGTTTAAACCTCACAGCAATCCCATTTTACAGATGGTAAAAGAGACTGTCAGAATTTAGACAGTTGTCATAAAACTAGTAAATGATTAGAATTAGAATCTAGTATATTTTCTGACCACTATAGTATATTGCCTCCTGGAAATGATTATTACTAGATTTTGAAGTTCAGGCACGATCAGGCAATGGTACTGTGGAAATTTGATGAGATTTAGGGCCTTGAAGGAGAGAGTCTTTTAGTCTTGTTCTGCTATTTAATAGTTTTGTGGTCTTGCCCAGAAAGTAGCTTAAATTAGATCCCATTTAAGCCTCTGTTTTCTTAACTGTGAAAGAAGGGAAAATAATAGCTGCTCTATTTGATTGTGTTGAAGATTAAACAAGATATGTAAAGCTTCCATTCTGGTGCCTAGCATGTGGTAGACATTACATTATACAACTACACAACTCCCAATCTGTTTTTCTCAGGAAGTACTCTATGGAGAGTCACAGAGTATAAGAGGCATTATAGATGCCTCTGATGTTGTCTGTTAGGGTGAATGACACCTTGTATAGTCAACTTTTGATCATTTAGGTACTTCTAATTTTGGTTCTTTTCTGTTTCTTTAGTGCTCCTGTTTATGGTACAAGTTGAAATGTAAAGTCCTTGTTAGAAAAGAAGTTGGAGTTAAATTGGTTAGTTTGCTGTTTGTTAGAGGGAAAAGGTTCTATACAGTAGGTAAGAACTTTTGATTTTATTGGTATTTAATTTAGTCCTCCTGTCTCTAGTTTAAAAATTAGCAAAATCCTAGACTAAAATTCTGTTCAACCTGTGTACAAATTGTATTAGAGTACAGTGCTTCTTATCCTTTGGGTGACAGTTTCCTTTGATAATGTGGTGAATGACATGCAGCTTTTCTGTCCACAGAAACGCACATAGGCACAGGTACAGCATTTTAGGAGATTCACATATCTTGTGAAGCTCATCAGTACCTGAAAGATTAACACCTCTTGCCCTGTGAGTTGCGTTTTCTCATATATTTTCCAATTAAAAATTATCAATAAAGGAATAAAATACTATATCCCTGCAAAGGAATACTATGCAGCTATTAAAAACGGGAAAACTGTTTATGCCTTGATATGAAATAATTGCCCAGATAAATTAAGTGAAAAAAGTAAGTGCAGAGCAATAAGTATCCTACCATTTTATACAAAAATAGGGGTGAAATATATATTTGCTTGTAGTTGCATTAAATATCTCAGAATGATGTACAAGAAACCGGTAGCATTTGAACTTCCAGAGATGGGAAATATGTGTCAGAGAGGCAGGGTGGAAGGGAAATTTATTACCCTTTTGGATTCTGAACCATCTACTCAGGAAATTTAAATGAAGTTAAAAATAAAGAGAATAAAAAAGAAGCCATATAAACAATCACATGAGACTTTTGGGACAGCTTTTTTGAAGAGTTGTCAAGTCCATCTACATTGTTATCAGCTGCCTCATTGCCCCATTGTGTGATTTTATTGTAACGGAGCTTTTGCTTTCTGATTACTTGCCCTTTCATCATTCAGGTTTCAGTAATTTTCTCTGAGGGGCTTTGCCCTATTCTAGCTAAAGCAAATATTCTTCACAGCCACCTTTTCCACATTTACCTATTTTATTCCCTAGCCCTTGTCAGTACCTGAAAATTATCTTTTTTTTAAAAAAAAGTCTTGTGATATAATTCACATGCCATACAATTCACTGATTAAAGTGTACATTGAGTGTGGTGGTGGCTCAGTGGCAGAATTCTCGCTTGCCATATCGGAGACCTGGGTTCGATTCCCCATGCCAGCCCATGTTAAAAAAAAAAAAAGTGTACATTGGCTTTTAGTACATTCATGGTTCTGCAGCCATCACCACAGTCAATTTTAGAACTTTATGACACCCAAAAGAAACCATGTACCATTAGGAATCACTTCCCATTTCCCCTCACCCTCTTTCTACTCCCAATTCTAGGCAACTGCCAATCTACCTTCTGTTTCTATCTAGGGATTTGTCTATTCTGTACCTGTCATATAAATGGAAAATGAAATCATATGCTATGTTGTCATTTGTGACAGACTTCTTTCACTTAGTACAATGTTTTCTAGGTTCATCTGTGTACATTCACTGGTAGCATGTACCAGTTCTTCATTTCTTTTTATTGTTGAATAATATTGCGTTTTATGTCTTTGCCACATTTTCTTTTTCCATTCATCAGTTGATGGACATTTGGGTTGTTTCTACCTTTTGGCTATACAAATAATGTTGCTGTGAACACTTGTGTGTATAAGTTCTTGTATGGAAATATCTTTTCATATGTCCACACAAGTGGAATGCTGGATCGTATGGTAACTGTTCAACTTTTTGAAGAATTGCTGGATTGTTTTCCAAAGTGGCCAACATCATGTTACATTTGCATCAGCAGTGTATGAGGATTCCATTTTTTCTACACCCTCACTGCCACTTGATATTATCTTTTGCTTTGATTATACCCTTCCTAGTGAGTATAAAGTAGTATTTCATTGTAGTTTTGATTTGTATTTACCTAATGACTCAGATCTTGAACATCAATTTTTTTTTTAGTTTGTTGACCATTTGTATATCTTCTGAGGAGAAGTATTTATTCAAATCTTTTGCCCATTTTTAAATTGTACTGTTTGTCTTTTGTTAAGTTGTAAGAGTACTTTATATGTTCTGCATACTAAATCTTTATCAGGTGGTTTGCGAATATTTCTCCGATTCTCGTGCTTATTTTCATTTTCTCAATAGTATCCTTTAATACATAAAGTTTTACATTTTGTTAAAAGTCTTACAAATTTTGTCAAAGTCCAGTTTATCTATTGTTTTTTCTTTTCTTGTCTGTGCTTTTGGTTCCATATCTAAGAAATCATTGTCCAATTCAAGGTTATGATGATTTATTTCTATATTTTCTTCTAACAGTTGAGTAAGTTTTGGAATTAGCAGGTGTGATTCTTCTAATTTTTTTCCCCTTTCTTCTCAAGACTGTTTTATCTACTCTGGATCCCTTGAATTTCCATGTGAATTTTAGAATCAACAAAGAAACCAGGAGAGAAACATCCAGTAGCATTAATATAGGTTTTATTCCTCCAGTAAGTGTTTTGAAAGCAGGCAGTCCTATTTATGTTTTTTTATATTTCCTCACCATTGTTTTTGTTTGTTTTGAAGGCAGACAGTCCTATTTATGTTTTTCTTTTTTTATTTCCTCACCATTGTTTTTGTTTGTTTTGAAGGCAGACAGTCCTATTTATGTTTTTCTTTTTTTATTTCCTCACCATTGTTTTTATTTGTTTGTTTGCTTGCTTTTTTTTTCTTTTTTAATGCAGCTTTTTATTTGATTTCTTTTTTATTTGCATGGGCAGGCACCAGGAATTGAACCCAGGTCTCTGGCATGGGAGAGAATTCTGCCACTAAGCTACTGTCGCACTGCCCTTTAATGCAACTTTTTTTTTTTTTATTTTATTTTATTTTTATTTTTTATTAACGGAAAAAAAAAAAGAAATTAACACAACATTTAGAAATCATACCATTCTACATATGCACTCAGTAATTCTTAACATCATCACATAGATGCATGATCATTGTTTCTTAGTACATTTGCATCGGTTTAGAGGAACTAGCAACACAACAGAAAAAGATATAAAATGTTAATATAAAGAAAAGAAATAAAAGTAGTAGTAATAGTAAAAAACAACAACAACAAACAAACCAACAAGCAAACAAAAACAAAAAAAACCCTATAGCTCAGATGCAGCTTCATTCAGTATTTTAACATGATTACTTTACAATTAGGTATTATTGTGCTGTCCATTTTTGAGTTTTTGTATCTAGTCCTGTTGCACAGTCTGTATCCCTTCAGCTTCAATTACCCATTGTCTTACCCTGTTTCTAACTCCTGCTGAACTCTGTTACCAATGACATATTTCAAGTTTATTCTCGAATGTCCGTTCACATCAGTGGGACCATACAGTATTTGTCCTTTAGTTTTTGGCTGGACTCACTCAGCATAATATTCTCTAGGTCCATCCATGTTATTACATGGTTCATAAGTTTATCTTGTCTTAAAGCTGCATAATATTCCATCGTATGTATATACCACAGTTTGTTTAGCCACTCTTCTGTTGATGGAGATTTTGGCTGTTTCCATCTCTTTGCAATTGCAAACAACGCTGCTATAAACATTGGTGTGCAAATGTCCGTTTGTGTCTTTGCCCTTAAGTCCTTTGAGTAGATACCTAGCAATGGTATTGCTGGGTCGTATGGCAATTCTATATTCAGCTTTTTGAGGAACCGCCAAACTGTCTTCCACAGTGGTTGCACCCTTTGACATTCCCACCAACAGTGGATAAGTGTGCCTCTTTCTCCGCATCCTCTCCAGCACTTGTCATTTTCTGTTTTGTTGATAATGGCCATTCTGGTGGGTGTGAGATGATATCTCATTGTGGTTTTGATTTGCATTTCTCTAATGGCCAGGGACATTGAGCATCTCTTCATGTGCCTCTTGGCCATCCGTATTTCTTCTTCTGGTAGGTGTCTGTTTAAGTCTTTTTCCCATTTTGTAATTGGGTTGGCTGTCTTTTTGTTGTTGAGTTGAATAATCTCTTTATAAATTCTGGATACTAGACCTTTATCTGATATGTCGTTTCCAAATATTGCCTCCCATTGTGTAGGCTGTCTTTCTACTTTCTTGATGAAGTTCTTTGATGCACAAAAGTGTTTAATTTTGAGGAGCTCCCATTTATTTATTTCCTTCTTCAGTGTTCTTGCTTTAGGTTTAAGGTCCATAAAACCACCTCCAGTTGTAAGATCCATAAGATATCTCCCAACATTTTCCTCTATCTGTTTTATGGTCTTAGACCTAATGTTTAGATCTTTGATCCATTTTGAGTTAACTTTTGTATAGGGTGTGAGAGATGGGTCTTTTTTCATTCTTTTGCATATGGATATCCAGTTCTCTAGGCACCATTTATTGAAGAGACTGCTCTGTCCCAGGTGAGTTGGCTTGACTGCCTTATCAAAGATCAAATGTCCATAGATGAGAGGGTCTATATCTGAGCACTCTATTCGATTCCATTGGTCGATATATCTATCTTTATGCCAATACCATGCTGTTTTGACCACTGTGGCTTCATAGTATGCCTTAAAGTCAGGCAGCGCGAGACCTCCAGCTTCGTTTTTTTTCCTCAAGATGTTTTTAGCAATTCGGGGCACCTTGCCCTTCCAGATAAATTTGCTTATTGGTTTTTCTATTTCTGAAAAATAAGTTGTTGGGATTTTGATTGGTATTGCATTGAATCTGTAAATCAATTTAGGTAGGATTGACATCTTAACTATATTTAGTCTTCCAATCCATGAACACGGTATGCCCTTCCATCTATTTAGGTCTTCTGTGATTTCTTTTAGCAGTTTTTTGTAGTTTTCTTTATATAGGTTTTTTGTCTCTTTGGTTAAATTTATTCCTAGGTATTTTATTCTTTTAGTTGCGATTGTAAATGGGATTCGTTTCTTGATTTCCGCCTCAGCTTGCTCATTACTAGTGTATAGAAAAGCTACAGATTTTTGAATGTTGATCTTGTAGCCTGCTACTTTGCTGTACTCATTTATTAGCTCTAGTAATTTTGTTGTGGATTTTTCTGGGTTTTCTACATATAGTATCATATCGTCTGCAAACAGTGATAGTTTTACTTCTTCCTTTCCTATTTTGATGCCTTGTATTTCTTTTTCTTGCCTAATTGCTCTGGCTAGAACTTCCAACACAATGTTGAATAATAGTGGTGATAGTGGACATCCTTGTCTTGTTCCTGATCTTAGGGGGAAAGTTTTCAATTTTTCCCCATTGAGGATGATATTAGCTGTGGGTTTTTCATATATTCCCTCTATCATTTTAAGGAAGTTCCCTTGTATTCCTATCTTTTGAAGTGTTTTCAGCAGGAAAGGATGTTGAATCTTGTCAAATGCCTTCTCTGCATCAATTGAGATGATCATGTGATTTTTCTGCTTTGATTTGTTGATATGGTGTATTACATTAATTGATTTTCTTATGTTGAACCATCCTTGCATACCTGGGATGAATCCTACTTGGTCATGATGTATAATTCTTTTAATGTGTTGTTGGATACGATTTGCTAGAATTTTGTTGAGGATTTTTGCATCTGTATTCATTAGAGAGATTGGTCTGTAGTTTTCTTTTTTTGTAATATCTTTGCCTGGTTTTGGTATGAGGGTGATGTTGGCTTCATAGAATGAATTAGGTAGTTTTCCCTCCACTTCGATTATGTTGAAGAGTTTGAGGAGAGTAGGTACTAATTCTTTCTGGAATGTTTGGTAGAATTCACATGTGAAGCCGTCTGGTCCTGGACTTTTCTTTTTAGGGAGCTTTTGAATAACTAATTCAATCTCTTTACTTGTGATTGGTTTGTTGAGGTCGTCTATTTCTTCTTGAGTCAAAGTTGGTTGTTCATGTCTTTCCAGGAACCTGTCCATTTCATCTAAATTGTTGTATTTATTAGCGTAAAGTTGTTCATAGTATCCTGTTATTACCTCCTTTATTTCTGTGAGGTCAGTAGTTATGTCTCCTCTTTCATTTCTAATCTTATTTATTTGCATCCTCTCTCTTCTTCTTTTTGTCAATCTTGCTAAGGGCCCATCAATCTTATTGATTTTCTCATAGAACCAACTTCTGGTCTTATTGATTTTCTCTATTGTTTTCATGTTTTCAATTTCATTTATTTCTGCTCTAACCTTTGTTATTTCTTTCCTTTTGCTTGCTTTGGGATTAGTTTGCTGTTCTTTCTCCAGTTCTTCCAAGTGGACAGTTAATTCCTGCATTTTTGCCTTTTCTTCTTTTCTGATAAAGGCATTTAGGGCAATAAATTTCCCTCTTAGCACTGCCTTTGCTGCGTCCCATAAGTTTTGATATGTTGTATCTTCATTTTCATTTGCCTCTAGGTATTTACTAATTTCTCTTGCAATTTCTTCTTTGACCCACTTGTTGTTTAAGAGTGTGTTGTTGAGCCTCCATGTATTTATGAATTTTCTGGCCCTCCGCCTATTATTGATTTCCAACTTCATTCCTTTATGATCCGAGAAAGTGTTGTGTATGGTTTCAATATTTTTAAATTTGTTAAGACTTGCTTTGTGACCCAGCATATGGTCTATCTTTGAGAATGATCCATGAGCACTTGAAAAAAAAGGTGTATCCTGCTGTTGTGGGATGTAATGTCCTATAAATGTCTGTTAAGTCAAGTTCATTTATAGTAATATTCAGGTTCTCTATTTCTTTATTGATCCTCTGTGTAGATGTTCTGTCCATTGATGAGAGTGGTGAATTGAAGTCTCCAACTATTATGGTATATGTGTCTATTTCCCTCTTCAGTGTTTGCAGTGTATTCCTCACGTATTTTGGGGCATTCTGGTTCGGTGCGTAAATATTTATGATTGTTATGTCTTCTTGCTTAATTGTTCCTTTTAATAGTATATAGTGTCCTTCTTTGTCTCTTTTAACTGTTTTACATTTGAAGTCTAATTTGTTGGATATTAGTATAGCCACTCCTGCTCTTTTCTGGTTGTTGTTTGCATGAAATATCTTTTCCCAACCTTTCACTTTCAACCTATATTTATCTTTGGGTCTAAGATGTGTTTCCTGTAGACAGCATATAGAAGGATCCTGTTTTTTAATCCATTCTGCCAGTCTATGTCTTTTAATTGGGGAATTCAGTCCGTTGACATTTAGAGTTATTACTGTTTGGATAATATTTTCCTCTACCATTTTGCCTTTTGTATTATATATATCATATCTGACTTTCCTTCTTTCTACACTTTTCTCCATGTCTCTCTCTTCTGTCTTTTTGTATCTGACTCTAGTGCTTCCTTTAGTATTTCTTGCAGAGCTGGTCTCTTGGTCACAAATTCTCTTAGTGACTTTTTGTCTGAGAATGTTTTAATTTCTCCCTCATTTTTGAAGGACAATTTTGCTGGATATAGGAGTCTTGGCTGGCAGTTTTTCTCTTTTAGTAACTTAAATATATCATCCCACTGTCTTCTAGCTTCCATGGTTTCTGAGAAATCTACACATAGTCTTATTGGGTTTCCCTTGTATGTGACGGATTGTTTTTCTCTCGCTGCCTTCAAGATCCTCTCTTTCTCTTTGACCTCTGACATTCTAACTAGTAAGTGTCTTGGGGAACGCCTATTTGTGTCTAATCTCTTTGGGGTGCGCTCCTTTAATGCAACTTTTAATGCAATTTTATTGAGATATATTCACATACTATAACAATCCATCCTTGTCTCAGATTTTGATAAGGATGTGTTGAATCTTTAGATCATTTTGAGGTGTTTTAGTTTCCTTGGCTGCTGAAAGGAGATGGCATGATATAGGTTGGCTTAACAATGAGAATTTATTAGCTTACAGTTTTGAGGCAGAGAAAAATGTCCAAATCAAGGCACCAACAAGGCAGTGCTTTCTTTCTGAAGAGTGGCTGCTGGTGATCCTTGGCTTCTTCCACTTGGCAAGGCACATGTGGTGATCTCTCCCTTTTCTTCTGGGTTTCCTTGCTTTTACTTCCTTGCTTCCCTGGCTTTCTCTCTCTCTTCATTCCATTTACAAAGAACTTCAGTAAGAGGATTAAGACTCATCCTGATTGAGGAAAGTCACACCCTAATTAAAAGACTTACTTAGAATGGGTTTTCATCCACAGGAGTGGATTACATTTAAGAACATATTTTTCTGGGGTACATACACCTTCAAACCACCACAGGGTGTATTGCCATCTTAACAATATTAAGTCATCTGATCCATGAACATGGCATATCTTTTCATTTATTTAGATGTTCTTTAATTTTTCTAAACCTTGTAGATTTCAGAGCATAGATTTTGTAACTTTGTTCAAGTTATTCCTAAGTCTTTTGTTCTTTTGGTTCTATTGTGAATAGAATTTACAATATTTACAAAATGGAGTTTACAGTTTACAAAAGCATAAAAACTACTTAATTTCATTTTAGGATTGTTCAATGCAAATGTATAGAAATATGATTGATTTTTATAATTATGTATCCTGCAGACTTGCTGAACTGGTTTATTAGTTCTGATAGTTCTTTAGTGGGTTCCTTAGAGTTTTTTATATACAAATCATATCTGCAAATTCACTTCCTTTCCAACTGGGTGCCTTTTATTTCATTTTCTTGCCTAATTGTTCTGGTTAGAATCTCCAATACATTGTTGAATAGAAGTGGCAAGAGTGGACATGCTTGTCTTTTTCTAGAGCTTAGGGGAAAAGCATTCCAGTAGCTTACTTTCTTCTTTCAGATTATAAGGCCTTAATATAAATTTGAATACTTTAAAGTTATTTCATAATTTTCTCTGCTATGCTTAGTCACCAGTGACATCATTGTATGTTTTAGTCAAGATATATAATTTAGCATTTTAGAGATTTTCAAGATAAAGTATTTTTATTTTGGATAGATTTTGTGAAGTGTATTCATAATAATTGGTTTCTGCCTGTGGGCTCAGTGGACTATTTAAAAGTATTAACCAGAAATATTTACATTTCTTTGTTACTCTCAAAATAGAGAAGTAAAATCAAGATATTACATTTTGGCAACTATTCTGCAGAGCAGTGCAATACTTTATTTTGCATAAAATCCTATACTGTTTAAAGATAAATAAACACAGTTGCATCATTTCCTCCCTCACCCCTACTCCCCTACAATTTAGATAGCCATTTCTACTGGTGTTTTGGTTGGGTCCTTAAGCAGTTAAACAAATTAATTAAATCTGTTTGGTTATACTTCAAATTAAATATTTATCACCATTTGTATTTTGATTTTCTTAAGCTAAAGGTCATTGTGATTGTTCAGTTCTGTATGGGTTTAGGAGTATTTGTTGTCAAATGT
The DNA here is from genome assembly GCF_023851605.1 of Tamandua tetradactyla. Lineage (NCBI taxonomy): Eukaryota > Metazoa > Chordata > Mammalia > Pilosa > Myrmecophagidae > Tamandua > Tamandua tetradactyla. Next base: position 41,114,136 of record NC_135345.1, on the reverse strand, counting down.
ATTTTTTCTGTCTTTAACTTTACTAATAGATTTAAAATCAACCATGTTGGAACCATCTTGGTATGATTAAATAGCCTAACAAATGCATGTTTTTTTGAGTATTTGACAAAGTCTGGTGTTTTTGTCTTGACATACGTATATTAAAATGCTATTTGGGTGCCTCATAGGCAGTGCTTTTCTCTGATAATGTTGTAGACTTGCTAGTTGTAACTTAAGGTAGGAAAATGCAAGAAATCTTTTTTGCCAACTTTTAAGAGCATCTTAAATTTAAAAAACTTTTACTAGAGAATGCCAGCAAGGCATTTAGCTCTAGTAAACGTTTTAAAATTTGATGCCTTGTTGGCATTCTCAGATTTTTTTCATCTTTGAATTGAGGTCAACAACTTCATAGAGTTTTTATGTGAATTCAATGAGTTAATATTGGTTTGTATAATGTTTGTTTTTATTTATTGTTGTTTTATTTTTGTTTTGTATAGTGTTTCAATTTTTGCCTTGCACACAGTAAGTTCGTTAAATAAGTAAGTAAAAGAAGCCCTGAATCAGGACAGTGCCAGTAATGGAAGAGAGGATAGCAATATTTGGGAGGTCGGATGATTAGGTGAAGGGTCAAAGTGAGAAGGAAAGACCAGTGCCTGTTTTTAGTTTGAGGTAGGGAACAAAGAGAAAGAAGAAAGTTCCCAGTTTTTGGACAGTATGAATTGAAGGCATCTTTGGAACAGTTGGTTGAAGATATATCTGACAGATTGCTGGTTACAGGGAAATGGAGCTCAGTGAAGTCCTGGAATGGAGACAGAAGATTTAGGAGGCATCAGTGTCAGTATATAGCACTGAGAATGAAATGGGTGTGTGAGTGTGCAGTGTGAATATGTGAATCAGGAGTTTTTAACTTGGGGCCCATGGAGATCCACTGATAAAATCTCAGGGGGGAATATCTCTAGAATTAGATGCAAGTTATATATGGGTGTTCTTTTATATTTTTGTGGAAAATATTCATAGCTTTCATCAGATTTATAAAATCATAAAACCTACTGTTATAGTTAGTGAAAAGACCACTTATTTTGTTTCCTTGGCAAACTTATTTTGTTGGCTTTAAAATTTTGGCATATTTTAATAAACAGGCAACCCATTATTGACTAGCATATCAACTCAGCAGGGATAGGTACAAAGATACTCCTCGTAGTACCTGGCACATGGTATGTTTTCAATTAATATTTGATGAATGAGTGAGTATAAATGAACTTTATAGTTCCAATAAAAGATAAATTAACTAGAAAGCAAAACTTAGTGGTATGAGAACAGTCTTAACTAACCCTTTCTACATGACTTTATATCTAAGCTATTGAACATTTAGTAACAATGAAGAATATAACCTAGAAAATATAGTATTTCCTATATTATGTTGAAATTTGCAGTTTGAAAAGTTAATATTCTATGACATTCAAATAGATTAAATTTGAGTTTTTGGACCAGTAGTCATTTACAAAAAGTTGATTTCTAGATCAGTAAAAAGCTTAATAAAAACCATAATAGTGTATATTATCCCTGCTGGAAATGTCAAACTGTTGTTCAAATCATTATATGTGGTACAAGCAGTTTCAAATGCTTCAGTTATCACAACTATGTAGATATGAAGGAGAGTTTATTTTTTTAAACCCAAGTTAGATACTTATTTCCATTTTCTGCTTAATTTGGTTAGTGTTGGTTTGTATTTTTGGGTCAGGTAACAAAGGTCATATGATAGGAAATATTTATAACTTCAGAATCTTACACATTTTCCTTGAACCAACTAAGAATGGAAATAGATGTTTTTACCTCAGTAGGAGCTACCTGTCAAGTAGCCTGTGAATAGATTCCAGGCTGAGTAGGGGAAGCTGTTTCTGTTCCCCATTTCTTTTGACCTGTCATACTTTATTTCCTCTGCTCTTTATTTCTTATTCTCTGTTTTATTTTCTAGCATCAGAAAGATCAAAAGCAAAAAGTTGAATGAAAGTTCCATGAGAACAGAGATTTTTGCCTGTTTTGTTTATCGTAAGCACCAAGAATAGTTCTTGGCCTAAAAATATTTGTTGAGTGAATAAAAGAACGTTTGAATGAAGGAAGTTGATTCTAACTAGAACCTTGTTATTGTTTAAAGAATTTTCAGCCACATTTCTAACTCACTTTCCAGTGTCTTCTTTGGAGAAATTCTTGAGGCCTTTGTTAATACTTTATTGTATCGGTAACATCAATTATATATAAAGGTATTTCTCATTAAAAAAGAACAAGCATAATTTGCTTAGCTAAAAACAAATTTTGAAGAAGAGGAAATATGTGACCAAAAGTGAATTTAATTTTTTGTAGCTGTAATACTGTAATATGAACATATTATGAGGGTCAATTATAAAAGGTCAGCTTTAATAATTTGGCCCCAAAATAATACACAAGCAAACTGAGTGTTAATTTAATACCCTCTTAATGTCTTAAATTAACAAAATTTAGTAGGAAAAATATAGAAAAATTAATCCCAATTGAAGAGTTTTTCAATACAAAACCGTTAAAGACAAATGTATTGTGTATTTTGATTTATATATGCAAAAATCCCTCTTTCTGAGCCCAGGTGGAAAGGTCAGTGACCTTAGGGATAACTTTTCACGCATTTGAGAATATTAATTAAGCATCTACTTATCTGAGGTGCTGGCTGTGCACTGGAGATAGAGTGTTGAAAAAGGTAGACAAGCCTGCTGCATGGAACTTAAATGTATTCAATGTTAAATTTCTGTAACTATAAAATGTATCTTCTACTAATCAATTTAAGACCCAATTCAGGTGTTGCTTCTTCTGGGACGCTGTCTCTGAGGCTCTCATTGTTTTAGGTACCTGTGGTGTTTTCATAGCTTTGTGATTAAGTCTGTCTTAGCATGTAGTATATTTAATTTTTTATATACTAGTTTGTCTCTTAGAGCATTTTCCTCTGTGTTCTAAGTTCCTGATGCAGTGCCTTGCCTGTAAGCATATAGAATCCAGTGTAGCAGTTACAACGAGAAAGCAGAAGCAGCATTGTTAGGTGTGGGAATATGACTATTTTGCATAGATGCTTAGAGTTATAGGGGACAGTTATGAACAAGTGGAAAACTGTGACAGAGATTTGAAGTCAGAAGACCAGATTCCATTTTGAAAGTTAGTATGCCATCTCTAACCCCTTTGGGAATTCTCTGAGGCAGGTAGCATCATGAAGAAACTAAGGGGCGGAGAAGTTAAGTCACAGCCAGTAATTGGCAAAACTGACAAAAGGCCTGTGATTGTCTCATTTAACCATTCACTTACTTATTTATAAAATGGGAGTGTATTAGTCTAATTATATATGCCCAATTTACTTATTTACTGCATAAGATTATCAAAAGGACATTAATCTATGTCTAATAACTGTAGGTAAGGCATCAAAAACTTTTTTAGCTATCTCTGTTAAAATTTGTTTTACCCTTTATGATGTTATCTTTGCCTAAATCTTTCTCTTTGCCTGAGCAGACCTGTTTGTTTAGTTAATAACTATTGAAGAAGAAAGTAAGGAGAATAAATTACTCTTTTGGTTCTCCCAAATAAAAATATCTTTATTTTAGAAATGGAATTACAAAGGAATGCACATTTAAAATTTTGATAAGTATTGCCAGATTGACCTCCAAAAAGATTTTTTCTTTTTGTTATCAGCTGTGTAGCATGTGAGCAGCTTGACAAATCTGGGCATTATTGAGCTTTTAAAACTTTGAAAATGTTGGTCACATTTTATTGTATTTATTATTTGTGAAATTGAGCATCTTTTATTATGTTTGTTGGGCATTTGATTTCTATTATAACCTACCTACTGGTAGCTTTTATTCATTTTCCTGTTGGATTTTTTTTTTTGGCCACATAAGAAGCCTTTGATTCTTCAGAAATCCACAATCATCTCTTTCTTATCCAGCTCCCTTATTTTATTTATTTATTTATTACTTTTATTGAGAAATCTTTATACACATACATTCCATACATGGTATACAATCAGTAGCTCACAATATCATCACATAGTTGTGAATTCATCACCATGATCATTTTTTAAAACATTTGCTCACTCCAGGGAAGAAATAAAGAGAAAAAAGAAAAAACTCATACATACTATATCCCTTACCCTCCCTCTCATTGACCACTAGTATTTCCATCTATCTAATTTATTTTACTCTACTGGGTTATTTTTTATTGATTTGTAGGTACCCTTTTATACATTACATATGCTTATATATTGTCAAGTGAATTACTTGTGCTTTAGCTTTGTTTAATGGTATCTTTTATTTTTATGTAATCAAATTTGCCTTTATGGATAGTGTCTAGCCTTGATCTTCTGTTTAGAATTCCTTCCCCTTTCCAAGGTTATAAAAGTAAATTTCTAAACTTTTGTTCCTTTTTTACATTCATTATTGTAATTATCAGTAAGAATTATTCGGTGCAGAAAAAGGAGGTAAGTGTTTAGACCCATTATTATTTGGGAGCATGATTAGCGGCTAGACTTATTCTATATTTTGTGAACTCTTTGAAGACCTGGCGTATAGTAGGCAGGTATGTTAATTGAAAGCATAAGTTAAAGTTATGATCTGTAAAGTAAGACCAAGTTGATAACCTCTGGCTCTTGGATATTTTCACCCAAGATGACTGTTCATCCTGGTGTAAAAAGGTGTGAGTACGGTGGCTTCTATTGTGATGAAAAAATCTTTTCCAGAAGTTTAGGCTTTTAATATATATTGAGTTAAGTCAGGGTATGGTAATTTTTTTTTTACTTTTTTGCTACCATCGGAGCAGTAAAGGCATGGGAAATGTATATAGGGGTAGAGTGGAGATAGAAAGGAAAAATAAAGGGAAAGGAAAAGAAAGAGGTTGGTAGTATAAATAATTTGGGAGGAAAGGGTGTAACAATGCTGAAGAGTGCCAGTGTAGTACAGACAAATATCAGAGCTCTGTATTACCAGCAGTGCCATTCCCTTAATTATGTTTTTCTTTCTTTCTTTTTGTGGTGTTAAGCATTTGTATTCTTAAAGCAGGTTGAAGACTACCACCCTCTTTAACCTCATCATAAACCCACGGTTTTGGTAGTTCCATGGCCTGTCCGTCTGTAGGTTTAAACAGTCGTACTGAGTAAAGAATCACTTGGCAATTTCATAACTGAAACCCTAATATGAACTCATATTTCCTCCAGAAGAAATAAAATAAGTATTTATCAGCTTCAAACTTGATTCTTTACGAGTTATAAGGAAGATTTGGCTTGCTTTATTGTCCCTCTCTTCTTTAGCTGCTGGCACAAATGTCTCCATTTCACAGCTGAGGCATCCATTCATTACAGTGGTTTTGCAACTTTTCTATGTTAGGAGATTTATGAAAGAGGATTTGAAATCAGGGAACTCTTTAATTCTTTTTTGTTTGTTTAATTTAACATGTCTGTGTACGTCATTTATCTACTTTGTTTATTGACTGAACCATAAAGCTGTTTGTGTATGTATGTGTGTTTGCACAACACGTTCATTTGGGATTTTTGATATAGTAAGAGTGAGTATATAATTTACTGCCAGGATCTAGGGAAATAATTGCAGAGCACTTAATTAATTAATTAATTAATTAACTTTTGCAGGCATTTTTCTCGCTACAATAAAAGAGAGGTAGGTTGAAGCAAGTAAAAAGGATTGAAAACAGAATAGGAAGAGGGTAAGTGTGCTATAGCTGGTTCTTGAACCTAGTTCTTTGGAATTGAGATCTTAAGTTCTCATTATTCTGTGCTCCTTGTACCCTTTCCTGTGAGCAGAGATAATTGTAAATGGAGACGTTTTGTTTATAAGGAGAAATAATGGCTCAGAAATGAAGGGAAGGCAAACTTTTTATTGAGCCAATATTGTGATAGATACATAATTGATCTTCATAATGTGTGGGTATTATCAGTCCCAGTTTACTGATGAGAAAATAGATTCAGATAAATTATAGTGACTTGCCCAGTGCCACACAAGTGGAAAACAGCAGAGCAAAGATCCAGACCAGAGTTTCCTGATTCTAATGTCTACTCCCTTTCTTCTGTACCAGTTTCTTCAAAACTGAGTTATAAAAATATAGGTATAAAATATATAGGTGTGGGCCACAGTGGCTCAGCAGGTAAGAGTGCTTGCCTGCCATGCCCGAGGACCCGGGTTCGATTCCCGGTGCCTGCCCATGTATAAAATATATAGGTGTGATGGTGGCTTAGTGGCAGAATTCTTGCCTGCCATGCCAGAGACCTGGATTTGATTCCTGGTGCCTGCCCATGCAAAAAAAAATAAAAATAAAAAAATAAAAGAAATAAACTGTATATATGTGAAAAGAATATGTAGATAGGTACACATGAACCTATCACTATGGGCAAATTACTCAGGGTAATGAAAGTAAGCCAGTGTAAATGTGTGGAGGGGTCCCTTTTAAAAATTGAAGTTAGAATTTGTGCAGTTAGTTTATTTATGAATCTACTTTTTGCTTTTAGGACATTAGAAAATTCTTTGGAGTTATACCAAGTGGAAAGAAACTTGTAAGTGAAACAGTAAAGAAGAATGAGAAATCACAATCTGCTGAAGAAACTTTAAAAGCAAAGAAAGGAATAAAGGAAATCAAGGTCAGTTTTCATAATACTACTTTAAATTGTTGAAAATTAAGTAAAATCAGTTCCTCAACTTGATATGTTAGGAGCCTTGAGTAAATACGGATTTCAACTCATTTAGCAGGAGAAAAAGAAAAGTAATAAGGTTATTACTTATTTCTAACTAATATAACTTACTCATAGCTTAGTGGTTTTCTTTGTTTTTCAAATGTAGAGATGGAACACGTTTAGTTGTTAAAACTTTGTATTTTAAAACCAAAGCTGATCATAGAGGCATGACCCTTTTCCTTACATGAGTGGTGTTGGAGAGAGAAGGCTTTGGAGGAAAACTTCCCTCTTGACCCTGTCCTCTTTGGGCCATAGAGAAATTAAGATGTAATGGCACTATGGAAAGCAAGCAATAGCAACAATAGTGTATTTGAATATTTATTTTTTCTAGTTCATATAAAATGTAATAATCTTGCAACTCTTCAGGCTTGTTTACCATAGCCCCCTCAAGCTTTATGCTGTAGTTGTCATAGGTATTATATTTATGTATGTTAATACTCCATAATTCAGTGTAATACTTTTTGTTTTATTTATTTATTTTTTGAACTGTGCATTTTTCTTTTATTTATTTATTTACTTATTTTTTATTTGCATGGGCAGGCATCGGGAACTGAACCCGGGTCTCCAGCATGGCAGGCGAGAACTCTGCCACTGAGCCACTGTTGCCCATACTTTTTGTTTTAAATAGATGTATGTATATATTTTTAAAAGTAGAAGGAAGAAAAGTATTATTTTATTTTTACCCACATTATTCTAGTTTGCTAGCTGCTGGAATGCAACATACCAGAAACAGAATGGCTTTTAAAAGGGGGAATTTAATGAGTTGCTAGTTTACAGTTTTAAGGCCGAGAAAATGTCCCAATTAAAAAATAGTCTATTGAAATGTCCAATCTAAGGCATCCATCCAGGGAAAGATACCTTGCTTCAAGAAGGCCGATGATGTTCAGGGTTTCTCTCTCAAGTGAGAAGGCACATGGTGAGCACAGTCAGGGTTTCTTTCTCAGCTGGAAGGGCACATGGCAAGCAAGGCATCATCTGTCGAGCTTTCACTCCTGCCTTCCTGTATCATGAAGCTCTCCAAGAGGCGTTTTCCTTCTTCATCTCCAAAGCGCTGGCTGATGGACTCTCTGCTTTGTGGTGCTGCAGCATTCTCTGCTCTCTCTGAATCTCCCAAATATTTCCTCTTTTATAGGACTCCAATAAACCAATCAATACCCACCCAAATGGGTGGAGACATGTCATCACCTAATCCAGTTTAACAACCACTCTTGACTAAATCACATCATCCAGGGAGATGATCTGATTACAGTTTCAAACATACAGTATTGAATATGGATTATTCTACCTTTATGAAATGGGATTTTGATTAAAACATGGCTTTTCTAGGGGGCATGCTTCCTTTCAAACTAGCACACACATATTTGCCATTTCTGATGCTCTTCATTTCTTTAGAAGCTGTTTTCATCTCATAGCATTTTTCTTTCAACTTGAAGAACTTTTTTTTAAGCTTTCACAATTTTTATTAAATGCTAGTCTAATTTAACAATATCTGATTTTATAAACATCATCCCAAAGTGAACATATTTAATAAGTGAAAGCAAATCAGACATCTAAGCCATTATTTTCTGCAGACTCAACAGTAAGGTCACAACTGCACAGACACTATATACTTCTCAGTTTTCATATAAGCCATGTTGTTCATTAAACTATATCTCCTAATATTTAATACAGTAAACTTAGTGATTATCATTTCCATATAATATTTTGATTACAAATGCCTTACTAAGATAATTAACATTCTGACAGTTTTACCAATGTCTCTAAATTAGCATTAAAATAGTCAAGGAAAAGAGTGAAAATTGAACATGAAAAGATAAGTTATTAAAGGAAACTGAAGTGAAGAAAAAGGGAGAAAGTGAAATATCATTGGGGTGAAAAAGTCTAGACATAAGGTTGGAAAATAACACATCAATTATGGATTTCACAAATCAAGAGATTATAAATTAACTGTTATACAAATCCTTCTTAATGTAAATGCCAAGTTAAAACGTATTTTTGGGGTGCACAGGTGGTTCAGTGGTAAATGCGCACCTTTCATATGGGAGTCCTGGGTTCGATTCCTAACCATGCACCCCCCAAAACAAAACAAAACAAGCAAACTTATTTTTGGCTTTAAGCAATATCAGCTCTTCGGATCAAAAAAGATCACAGCCATTAAGATTGTATTACTTTATTTTATTTTGCACTTGGTGGTGGGCATGAAGCAATCCTTCTTAATAAAGACGACAGCTTCACTCAGAACATTTTTAATAACTCACAATAAAAAAAAGTATTTACTTTACAAATTGTTATGCAATCCAAATATACAAAGGCTTGGAAAACAATGTTTAGCAAAACAAAAGTCAGTGTAAAAAGACAGATTAAAATAACTAGAGCAGAACAGGTTTTATATGGCTCTGATTTTATAGTTTTTTTACCGCATTATCATTGTCAGAATCTGTTCCTTCAGCTGGCTCCATTGCTTGGGATATAAAGAAACACTTTCTTCCTGATTTCATTTCACCTTCTGGATCCATCCAACATTCTCTAATGTCATTTAGAACTTGTCCTTTAAAGTCCCAAACACTGACGTACCTCATTTTTACAGTCTGAAGCATGTTAACATCTCTGCTGCTGTGGCTCTGTTTGGAAGATAATAGGGCTCTTGAGGTTTTACCAGTCTTTATAGGTTTTCCTGGAGTAACTTGCTTTTTCCTTTTTGACTTTTTGTCGACTTCACCATTAGAATCACTGCCAGATGAGCTTGAAGAAACAGGTTCCTTTCATTTAGGCATTGCTCTGCTACTGCAGTCTAACAAACTGCTTGCTCACTTGCTGCTCTCAAGAATCTAAAGAACTTTCTTTAGTATTTTTTATAGTATAGGTCTGCTGATGATGAAAATTTTTGTTTATCTAAAAATGTCTTTATTTTGCCTTTACTTTTTTTTTTAATCAGGGAAGTTGTGGCCTTATAAAACAAATCATGCATACAATGTGGAATTTCCATATACCACCTAACTATTAACACTTTGCATTGGTGTGGAACATTTGTTAACAATTGATAACACATTATTATAATTGTACTAGTAACTTAGTCCATGGTCTAACTGTTCACTTTGTAATGTAGTTCATGTTTTTGTTTTTTTTAAATTTTTTTTCTTGAGAAATCTTCACACAGATACAGTAGTTCATCCATAGTATAAAATCAGTGGCTCACAATATCATCACATAGTTGTGTGTTCCTCACCATGATCGTTTTTAGAACATTTGCATCACTGCAGGAAAATGAAAAGGAAAAAGAAAAGACACATACATACATCCCATACCCCTTACTACTCCTGACCACTAGTATTTCAATCTACCCAGTTTTTTTCTTTTCACCCCTTATTGCTCCCTATTATTTATTTTTTTACCTATTGTTTTTTACTCATCTGTCCATACCCTGGATAAAAGAAGCATCAGACACAAGGTTTTCACAGTCACACCGTCACATTGTAAAAGTTATATAGTTATACAATCATCTTCACAAATCAAGTTTACTGGAACACAGCTCAACAGTTTCAGGTACTTCCCTCTATCCACTCCAATACACCGTAAACTAAAAAGGATATCTGTATAATGAGTAAGAATAGCCTCCAGGATAACTTTCGACTGTTTGAAATCTCTCAGCCACTGACACTTTATTTTGTCTCATTTCTCTCTTCCCCCTTTTGGTCAAGAAGACTTTCTCAATCCCGTTATGCCGGGTCCTAGCTCATCCCAGGAGTCCTATCTTACGTTGCCAGTAAGATATACATCTGCGTAGCAGGGCGGGGAGGGCAGTGAGTTCACCTGCCAAGTTGGCTTAGAGAGAGAGGCCATATCTGAGCAGCAAAAGGGGTTCTCTGGGGGAGACTCTTAGGCATAATTGTAACTAGGCATAGCTTCTCCTTTCTGGAATAAGTTTCATAGGAACAAACCCCAAGATCAAGGTCTCAACATATTGAATTTGTTATCCCAACTGTTTGCGAGAATATAAGGAATTCCCCAGATGGGGAAGTTTAATATTTTTTCCTTTCTCCCTAGTCCCCCAAGGGGACTTTGCGAATACTTTTTTATTGTCTCCCGAAATTACTTACTCTGGGATGTATCGGTGTGTCACACTAACTGTATAAACCAAGATCTCATGTCCTATTCAGGATTCCATGTAATTGTGATGTTCAAAGAAACTGACCTTACAAGTTAAATTAGATATGCTACCCAAAATATAAATTTTACACCAAATAAACATCTCTCCCTCTGGTCTCACACAGAAGTTGAAGTTTTAAAATATGAACCATGTCATTCTTTACCCTGTGTTCTGATTGACCTTAGCCTTATCCAGATCAGCTTCATTCATATCTCTAGTTGACGTCTGATTACTTTTTCAACTTTTTTCACAGTTGCTATGTACGGGTATTGCTGTCTTTCACAGCTTGAGTGTCCTGCCTCTAAGTCTCACGTGTCACATAAATACCTGAAGTTTCAGGGAATGACCATATTATATACAAATAGCTCAGTATCTCAGAATTTAGAAATAACAGTTACGCTCCTGAATATATGTGACTCCTGAATATATGTGACTGCTGTAAGAGCTTACAATCCAAAACCCTTTACAATAGGCCCCAACCTATAACTCATGCTCTTGACTTCAATTCTCTGAGTTTGTATATTATAGCTAGTCCATATAAGTGAGGCATGATGTTATTTATCTTTTTGTTTCTGACATTTCATTCAACATAATGTCCACAAGGTTCATTCACCTAGTTGCATGCCTCACATCTGAGGAGACGCTCCTCCCAAAAAAAAGACTCTGTATAGGACAAGAAGCAGAAAAACAACAACTGAAAAATTCTAATCAGTTAAACAGAACCTATACTAGAGATCTAGAATAAGTTGAACTGAATGCCAAAGAACAGAGAGCAAAGCCATCCATAAAGAATACCCTAGGTAAAAGAGTAAAAACAACCTCCGGAATAAACTAATTAAGAAAGTCAGATGTGTTGCTATAGTAATGACCTTTGTTACTAAATATTTTCCTTATTTCAGGAAAATATGAAGATACAAATATTTTTACAGTTAGCATATGGAAATCTTAACCACCTAAATTGGATAGAAGATAGGATTTAACAAATGAGTATGACTGTTGAATCATTATATTGATACTTCTTTTGGTCTCCAGTGTCTTGGAGCAGCTAGAGGAAAAAAATGAAAAATCGTGAAACTGTAACCCATACCAAACTTTAAAATCTGTTCTATAGCTATTTGTTAAAATGTACTTGGAATTTCTTGCTTTTTTGTGTATGTGTTTTATTTCACAATTAAAAAAGTTTAAAAAAAAAAAAACAGAAAAAACTACCCCTTGTGGTTGTCTGTCCCCGACAATTATTTGCCCCTGGTAGTACTGTGATACCATTGATGTCTTCCTGTTAACCGTTGGCCATAGCATGCATTTTTATTTCCCCCCAAACCCCTCTACTATTGACTCTCTGTCCAATATCAAACCTTTGAAATACTTTATGTGAGTACTTATTTATAATTACAGATTTAATCAATGGGATGCATGGCACTGTACATTCTTTCAATTATATTAATCTTCAATATGGCAATGTTAGTTATATCCCCGCTAATTAGTTGCCACCACTTCCATCTGTTCCCTTGCATTTAAGTTCAACCTTATTGGGTAACCTTTCCCCCTTCTCTAGCTTCTGTGTTCCTCTAGGTCTGCTACATTCTACAGTGTAACTTCTGAGATTACCTTTATCAGAGTCATAATAGTGAAATCAAATAGTATCTTTCCTTTTGCGTCTGAATTACTTCACTCAGCATTGTGTCTTCAGAGTTCATCCACATTGTCATATGGATGACATTTGGGCCCTCATTTAGTCTTACTGCTGTATAATATTCCATTGTACATATATACCACATTTTGTTTATCCACTCATCTGTTGATGGTCACTTAGATTGTTTCCATCTTTTGGCAATTGTGAATAGTGCCACTATGAATATCTGTGTGCAGATGTCTCTTTGTGTCACTGCTTTCAGCTCTTCTGGGTATATATTGAGTAATAGTATTGCTAGGTCGTAGGGGTAGTTGATATTTAGTTTTCTGAGGAACCACCAAACTGTCTTCCATAGCAGCTGTACCATTATACATTTCTACCAGCATTGTATAAGTGTCCCAGTTTCTCCACATCCTCCAACATTTGTAGTTTACTGTTTGTTTAATAACAGCTATTCTTATAGGTGAAAGGTAGTATCTCATTATAGTCTTGATCTACATTTCCCTTATAGCTAATGAAAATGAGTGTTTCTTCATGTGCTTTTTAGCCATTTGTATTTGTGTTTTGAAAGTGTCTCTTCATACCCTCTGCCAATTTTATGATTGGGTTGGTTGCTTTTTTGTTGTTGAATTGTATAATTTCTTTATGTACACAAGATCAAGCCTTTATCTGAAATGTGATTTCCAAATATTTTCTCCTGTTGAGTTGGCTGCATCTTCACCTTTTTGTCAAAGTCCTTTGACACACAGAAGCTCTTGATCTTAAGGAGTTCCTATTAACTATTTTTTATTTCTCTACTTGTGCTTTAGGTGTAAAGTTTAAGAAGCTACCTCCTGCTACTGAATGTTGAAGATGTTTCCCTGTATTTTCATACAGAAATTTCATGGTACTGGTTCTTACCTTTAGGTCTTTAATCCATTTTGAATTAATTTTTGCATAGGGTGTATGGTAGGTATCCTCTTTCATTCTTTCTGCTATTGATATCCGATTCTCCTGTGCTCATTGTCTAACTGAAGCTTGCATAAGAGTGACCCCCACAGTAGTCTCTTGACTCTATTTGAACTGTCTCAGCCACTGATACTTTATTTATTTCACTTATTTCCCCCTTTTGGTCAGGATGGCATTGTTGATCCTGCAGTGCTAGGGCCAGACTCATCCCTGGAAGTCATCTTTCATGCTGCCAGGGAGACATTCACTCCTGGACATCATGTCTCACGTAGGGGAAAGGGCAATGATTTCACTGGCAGAGTTACGCTTAGAGGGAAAGAGAGGCCACATCTGATCAACAAAAGAGGTCCTCTGGAAGTAACTCTTAGGCATACCTGGAAGTAGGCTCAGCTTCTCTGCTACATACATAAGGTTCACAAAAGCAAGTCTCAAGATCAAGGGCTTGGCCTATTGATTGAATGTCCCTAATGTTTGACACAGAGTCTGGAGTTCCTGGTGGTAACGTTTAATATTGAAGTTTTATTTTTTCTCCCACCCCTCAAGGGATTTTGCCAATACGTTTTGATTATCTACTTAATTTACCCTGGGATGTATCCAGGTATTACATTAAGCTGTGCAAGATTAAAGGCCTTCATTCTTTTTTTTTTAAAAATATTTTTATTGTAAAACCTTAACAAACAAGCATGCATTCTTTTTTTTTTTATTAATTAAAAAAAGAATTAACAAAACAATTAGAAATCATTCCAATCTACATGTACAATCAGTAATTCTTAATAACATCACATAGTTGCATATTCATCATTTCTTAGTACATTTGCATCGATTTAGAAAAAGAAATAAAAAGACAACAGAATAAGAATTAAAACAATATAGAAAGAAAAACAAACAAACAAAAAAAAAAACAAAAAACCTATACCTCACATGCAGCTTCATTCAGTGTTTTAACATAATTGCATTACAATTGGGTAGTATTGTGCTGTCCATTTCTGAGTTTTTATATCCAGTTCCGTTGTACAGTCTGTATCCCTTCATCTCCAATTATCCCTTCTCTTTTTTTTTTTTTTTTTAATTAACGGAAAAAAGAAATTAACCCAACATTTAGAGAGCATACCATTCTACATATGCAATCATTAATTCTTAACATCATCACATAGATGCATGATCATCATTTCTTAGTACATATGCATTGGTTTAGAAGAACTAGCAACATAACCAAAAAAGATATAGAATGTTAATATAGAGAAAAAAATAAAAGTAATAATAGTAAAATCAAAACAAAACAAAACAAAACAAAACAAAAACCTATAGCTCAGATGCAGCTTCATTCAGTGTTTTAACATGATTACTTTACAATTAGGTATTATTGTGCTGTCCATTTTTGAGTTTTTGTATCTAGTCCTGTTACACCATCTGTATCCCTTCAACTCCAATTGGCCATTATCTTACCCTGTTTCTACCTCCTGCTAGACTCTGTTATCAAGGACATATTCCAAATTTATTCTCGAATGTCTGTTCACATCAGTGGGACCATACAATATTTGTCCTTTAGTTTTTGGCTAGACTCACTCAGCATAATGTTCTCTAGGTCCATCCATGTTAATACATGCTTCATAAGTTTATCCTGTCGTAAAGCTGCATAGTATTCCATCGTATGTATATACCACAGTTTGTTTAGCCACTCTTCTGTTGATGGAGATTTCGGCTGTTTCCATCTCTTTGCAATTGTAAATAACGCTGCTATAAACATTGGTGTGCAAATGTCCGTTTGTGTCTTTGCCCTTAAGTCCTTTGAGTAGATTCCCAGCAATGGTATTGCTGGGTCGTATGGCAATTCTATATTCAGCTTTTTGAGGAACCGCCAAACTGCCTTCCACAGTGGTTGCACCATTTGACATTCCCACCAACAGTGAATAAGTGTGCCTCTTTCTCCGCATCCTCTCCAGCACTTGTCATTTTCTGTTTTGTTGATAATGGCCATTCTGGTGGGTGTGAGATGATATCTCATTGTGGTTTTGATTTGCATTTCTCTAATGGCCAGGGACATTGAGCATCTCTTCATGTGCCTTTTGGCCATTTGTATTTCCTCTTCTGATAGGTGTCTGTTCAAGTCTTTTTCCCATTTTGTAATTGGGTTGGCTGTTTTTTTGTTGTTGAGATGAACAATCTCTTTATAAATTCTGGATACTAGACCTTTATCTGATATATCATTTCCAAATATTGTCTCCCATTGTGAAGGCTGTCTTTCTACTTTCTTGATGAAGTTCTTTGATGCACAAAAGTGTTTAATTTTGAGGAGTTCCCATTTATTTATTTCCTTCTTCGGTGCTCTTGCTTTAGGTTTAAGGTCCATAAAACCGCCTCCAGTTGTAAGATCCATAAGATATCTCCCAACATTTTCCTCTAACTGTTTTATGGTCTTAGACCTAATGTTTAGATCTTTGATCCATTTTGAGTTAACTTTTGTATAGGGTGTGAGAGATGGGTCTTCTTTCATTCTTTTGCATATGGATATCCAGTTCTCTAGGCACCATTTATTGAAGAGACTGTTCTGTCCCAGGTGAGTTGGCTTGACTGCCTTATCAAAGATCAAATGTCCATAGATGAGAGGCTCTATATCTGCACACTCTATTTGATTCCATTGGTCGATATATCTATCTTTATGCCAATACCATGCTGTTTTGACCACTGTGGCTTCATAATATGCCTTAAAGTCAGGCAGCGCGAGACCTCCAGCTTCGTTTTTTTTCCTCAAGATGCTTTTAGCAATTCGGGGCACCCTGCCCTTCCAGATAAATTTGCTTATTGGTTTTTCTATTTCTGAAAAATAAGTTGTTGGGATTTTGATTGGCATTGCATTGAACCTGTAAATCAATTTAGGTAGGATTGACATCTTAACTATATTTAGTCTTCCAATCCATGAACACGGTATGCCCTTCCATCTATTTAGGTCTTCTGTGATTTCTTTTAGCAGTTTTTTGTAGTTTTCTTTATATAGGTTTTTTGTCTCTTTAGTTAAATTTATTCCTAGGTATTTTATTCTTTTAGTTGCAATTGTAAATGGGATTCGTTTCTTGATTTCCCCCTCAGCTTGTTCATTACTAGTGTATAGAAATGCTACAGATTTTTGAATGTTGATCTTGTAACCTGCTACTTTGCTGTACTCATTTATTAGCTCTAGTAGTTTTGTTGTGGATTTTTCCGGGTTTTCGACATATAGTATCATATCGTCTGCAAACAGTGATAGTTTTACTTCTTCCTTTCCAATTTTGATGCCTTGTATTTCTTTTTCTTGTCTAATTGCTCTGGCTAGAACCTCCAACACAATGTTGAATAACAGTGGTGATAGTGGACATCCTTGTCTTGTTCCTGATCTTAGGGGGAAAGTTTTCAATTTTTCCCCATTGAGGATGATATTAGCGGTGGGTTTTTCATATATTCCCTCTATCATTTTAAGGAAGTTCCCTTGTATTCCTATCTTTTGAAGTGTTTTCAACAGGAAAGGATGTTGAATCTTGTCAAATGCCTTCTCTGCATCAATTGAGATGATCATGTGATTTTTCTGCTTTGATTTGTTGATGTGGTGTATTACATTAATTGATTTTCTTATGTTGAACCATCCTTGCATACCTGGGATGAATCCTACTTGGTCATGATGTATAATTCTTTTAATGTGTTGTTGGATACGATTTGCTAGAATTTTATTGAGGATTTTTGCATCTATATTCATTAGAGAGATTGGTCTGTAGTTTTCTTTTTTTGTAATATCTTTGCCTGGTTTTGGTATGAGGGTGATGTTGGCTTCATAGAATGAATTAGGTAGTTTTCCCTCCACTTCGATTTTTTTGAAGAGTTTGAAGAGAATTGGTACTAATTCTTTCTGGAACGTTTGGTAGAATTCACATGTGAAGCCATCTGGTCCTGGACTTTTCTTTTTAGGAAGCTTTTGAATGACTAATTCAATTTCTTTACTTGTGATTGGTTTGTTGAGGTCATCTATGTCTTCTTGAGTCAAAGTTGGTTGTTCATGTCTTTCCAGGAACCCGTCCATTTCCTCTAAATTGTTGTATTTATTAGCGTAAAGTTGTTCATAGTATCCTGTTATTACCTCCTTTATTTCTGTGAGGTCAGTAGTTATGTCTCCTCTTCCATTTCTGATCTTATTTATTTGCATCCTCTCTCTTCTTCTTTTTGTCAATCTTGCTAAGGGCCCATCAATCTTATTGATTTTCTCATAGAACCAACTTCTGGCCTTATTGATTTTCTCTATTGTTTTCATGTTTTCAATTTCATTTATTTGTGCTCTAGTCTTTGTTATTTCTTTCCTTTTGCTTGCTTTGGGGTTAGCTTGCTGTTCTTTCTCCAGTTCTTCCAAATGGATAGTTAATTCCTGAATTTTTGCCTTTTCTTCTTTTCTGATATAGGCATTTAGAGCAATAAATTTCCCTCTTAGCACTGCCTTTGCTGCATCCCATAAGTTTTGATATGTTGTGTTTTCATTTTCATTCGCCTCGAGGTATTTGCTAATTTCTCTAGCAATTTCTTCTTTGACCCAGTCGTTGTTTAGGAGTGTGTTGTTGAGCCTCCACGTATTTGTGAATTTTCTGGCACTCTGCCTATTATTGATTTCCAACATCATTCCTTTATGGTCCGAGAAAGTGTTGTGTAAGATTTCAATCTTTTTAAATTTGTTAAGACTTGCTTTGTGACCCAGCATATGGTCTATCTTTGAGAATGATCCATGAGCACTTGAGAAAAAGGTGTATCCTGCTGTTGTGGGATGTAATGTCCTATAAATGTCTATTAAGTCTAGTTCATTTATAGTAATATTCAGATTCTCTATTTCTTTGTTGATCCTCTGTCTAGATGTTCTGTCCCTTGATGAGAGTGGTGAATTGAAGTCTCCAACTATTATGGTATATGAGTCTATTTCCCTTTTCAGTGTTTGCAGTATATTCCTCACGTATTTTGGGGCATTCTGATTCGGTGCGTAAATATTTATGATTGTTATGTCTTCTTGTTTAATTGTTCCTTTTATTAGTATATAGTGTCCTTCTTTGTCTCTTTTAACTGTTTTACATTTGAAGTCTAATTTGTTGGATATTAGTATAGCCACTCCTGCTCTTTTCTGGTTGTTATTTGCATGAAATATCTTTTCCCAACCTTTCACTTTCAACCTATGTTTATCTTTGGGTCTAAGATGTGTTTCCTGTAGGCAGCATATAGAAGGATCCTGTTTTTTAATCCATTCTGCCAATCTATGTCTTTTGATTGGGGAATTCAGTCCATTGACATTTAGTGTTATTACTGTTTGGATAATATTTTCCTCTACCATTTTGGCTTTTGTATTATGTATATCATATCTGATTTTCCTTCTTTCTACACTCTTTTCCATATCTCTCTCTTCTGTCGTTTTGTATCTGACTCTAGTGCTCCCTTTAGTATTTCTTGCAGAGCTGGTCTCTTGGTCACAAATTCTTTCAGTGACTTTTTGTCTGAGAATGTTTTAATTTCTCCCTCATTTTTGAAGGATAATTTTGCTGGATATAGGAGTCTTGGTTGGCAGTTTTTCTCTTTTAGTATTTTAAATATATCATCCCACTGTCTTCTAGCTTCCATGGTTTCTGCTGAGAAATCTACACAAAGTCTTATTGGGTTTCCCTTGTATGTAATGGATTGTTTTTCTCTTGCTGCTTTCAAGATCTTCTCTTTCTCTTTGACCTCTGACATTCTAACTAGTAAGTGTCTTGGAGAACGCCTATTTGGGTCTAATCTCTTTGGGGTGCGCTGCACTTCTTGGATCTGTAATTTTAGGTCTTTCATAAGAGTTGGGAAATTTTCAGTGATAATTTCTTCCGTTAGTTTTTCTCCTCCTTTTCCCTTCTCTTCTCCTTCTGGGACACCCACAACACGTATATTTGTGCGGTTCATATTGTCCTTGAGTTCCCTGATACCCTGTTCAAATTTTTCCATTCTTTTCCCGATAGTTTCTGTTTGTTTTTGGAATTCAGATGTTCCATCCTCCAAATCACTAATTCTATCTTCTGCCTCTTTGAATCTATCATTGTAGGTATCCATTGTTTTTTCTATCTTTTCTACTTTGGCCTTCACTTCCATAAGTTCTGTGATTTGTTTTTTCAGTTTTTCTATTTCTTCTTTATGTTCAGCCCATGTCTTCTTCATGTCCTCCCTCAATTTATCGATTTCGTTTTTGAAGAGGTTTTCCATTTCTGTTCGTATATTTAGCATTAGTTGTCTCAGCTCCTGTATCTCATTTGAACTATTGGTTTGTTCCTTTGACTGGGCCATATTTTCAATTATTTGAGCGTGATCCGTTATCTTCTGTTGGCGTCTGCGCATTTAGACAGATTTCCCTGGGTATTGGATCCAAAAGTTTGGAAGATTTTCCTGTGAAATCTCTGGGTTCTGTTTTTCTTATCCTGCCCAGTAGGTGGCGCTCGTGGCACACGTTTGTCTGCGGGTCCCACCAGTAAAAGGTGCTGTGGGACCTTAAACTTTGGAAAACTCTCGCCGTCCGGGGGGTTCGCTAGCCGAAGCGGCTTGAGCCGGCCCGGGGTCCGAATGCAGGGAGGGTTGCTGGTCGCCGCAGCCCGGGAAAGAGCCCGTCCGAATTTCCTAGTCGGCCCTGGGCGACAAACGTGGCGGGAGGGCGCCAGCGGCAGCGGCCCGCCCGAGAGAGTGCACGTTCCCCGGGAGTCACGGGTTTGGAAGGGGCCTCCCCCACCCGTCTCCGTTCTCCGCGGCCTGGGGGTTTCCGCTCCAATTCTCTCAGTTGGTCCGGGGGGCCGCGCGTGGTGTCGGCGCCAGCCGCCTTGGTTTCAGGGGACCGCCTCTCCAATTCTCCCAGCCGGCCCCGGGAAGGGGAAAGGGAGTAACTCCGGCCGCTTGCCGCCCCGCCTGGTGAAGCCCGCGCGCCTCGGCGATCTCACCCGAGCTGCCTCTCTCAGCCAGCCAGCCGTTCCAGGATGGGATACGCTGTCTTTTTTATCTCTGTTGTGGCTTTGGGCGCTTTCTGTATCGTTTCTACTCCCCTAGTAGCTGTCCTGGAGAAGAAACTAAGATCCGCGCATCTTACTAAGCCGCCATCTTCCAGGAAGTACTAAAGGCCTTCATTCTTATTCTGGACTCCCTGTCTTTGGATTGTTTAGATGATCTATCTGTATACTTTGTGTTAGATATTTGCTACAGAAAATTTAGGTTCCGGACAAAATAAATTTTTTTTTGGAGTATGTGTCTTTTAGTAGGCCTGTTTGGATTATTCTGTTTGGCATTCGTTGGGTCTCTTTGTTTTGCATATATCTGTCCTTTATAAGGATTGGGAAATTTTCCCCGATTATATCTTCAACTAACTTTCCCATACCTTTACTCTTCTCTTCTTCTTCTGGGACACCATTGATTCTCATTTTTGTGCACCTTTTGTTGTTCATCATTTCCCTAAGATTCAATTCCTTTTTTACCATCTTTCTTGCCATTTGTTCATTTCTTCTTTTTTTATTGTGAAGAATAAAGTATATACAAATGAATAAATTTCAAAGCACACCACAACAACTAATTATAGAA
This sequence comes from Tamandua tetradactyla, assembly GCF_023851605.1. Lineage (NCBI taxonomy): Eukaryota > Metazoa > Chordata > Mammalia > Pilosa > Myrmecophagidae > Tamandua > Tamandua tetradactyla. Next base: position 41,093,106 of record NC_135345.1, on the reverse strand, counting down.
CAGGTTTCAGAGTTTGGTATGGGTTAAAGTTCCACAGTTTTAGGTATTTCCTTCTGGCTGCTCCAAAATGCTGGAGACTAAAAGAAATATCAATTTAATGATTCAGGAGTCATGCTTATTTCTTAAATCCTTTCTCCTCCTTTACAACTCCACCTTCTTTGATTTTTTAAAAATATTATTTATTTTTTATTGATATATATTCACATAGCTTGTAATCATCAAAAGTGTACAGTCAGTGATTCGCAGTATCATCGTAGAGCTGTGCATTCATCACCATCATCATCTTTTTTTTCCTTTTTGTTAAAAATAACATATATACAAAAAAGTAATAGATTTCAAAGCACATCACAACGATTAGTTGCAGAATAGATTTCAGAGTTTGGTATGGGTTAGAATTCCACAATTTCAAGTTTTTACTTCTAGCTGCTCTAAGATATTGCAGACTAAAAGAAATATTGATATACTGATTCAACACTCATACTCATTTGTTAAACCCTCCTTTCTTTGTATAACTCTGCCATCACCTTTGATCTGTCTCCCACTCTTAAGGGGTATTTGGGCCTTGCCCACTCTAACTTATTCATATTGGAAAGGGCTGCCATGTGGGCAGCCTGGGCTCAATTCCTGGCTCATACACCCCCCCCCCATAATAATTATAAAATACGATTTATAAAAATATGGGAAAAAGCCCACACCTCAACAGTAGTAAGCTCCAAAGCCAGGAGACACTCCTAGATATAGTAGAATGAACTCAGAGTAGTGTCCACAAAAGTGGGAGAAAAACAAACAAACTAAAAATATATAAAAAATCTATACAGATTATTTTACTACCAAGAAAAAAATAGAAAAAATGTGTTTAAAAGAAACAGACAAATCTAGTGAGTTTGCCAGACTGCACGCTTTTTCCCAGCAGGTAGCGAGCGATCTTGAGGCATCTCCACCCTTCAGTCTCTCCACTCCCCAACTGCAGCAGCTCTCTGGGCAGCTGCTGTGCATTGTTATGGGGTTGCTCCTTGGGGGCCACGGTGAAACAGTTGTACCCAGCGTGCGGGACATGGAAACCAACATAGCTCCAGGGGGAGCAGCTGATCCTCAGTGTTCAGCGCCTGGTGGATCTACCTTTCCCTGTGCCCGATGGGATGGCCATTCTTGGTGCCTGGTCAGAGGCTTTTCATGGTGGATGGCTAGGTGCGCCTCTGAACTCCCAGTGTGTGCCACCAGCTGTGGTGTGGCTTAGGGTGACCTCCCTAACCTGTAGCTGAGGCAGGCTGGAGCGGAGGGACTGTCGCTTCCCTCAGATTCTCACTTCCCAGTGTGCCACTGCCCATACCTGGTGGGGATCACGGCCAGTCAGACCCATCCTGCTCTCCCCATTTCAGTCCTGCCTCTGCCTCTCTCCTCCGGAAGAAGCACTGGTGGCCATCTTTGGTCACTCATCCTCTAGGACCACAGTCCCTGCCATTTTTTCCCTGTCCCCTTCTAGTCCCATGGAGCTGTAGTGGATTTAGTCCTCCCCACTTCACCATCTTCCCGAAAGTCTGGTTCATGTTTTTTAATCCATTTTGTCCATCTCTGTCTTTGATTGGAGAGTTTAATTCATTGACATTTTAAGTCAGTACTGATAACGCAGGACTTTCTTTTGCCATTTTGCTATTTAAAATAGGCTTTATATTTCTTAGACCTTTTTTGACCTTCGGTTCTTCCATTAGTGCCTACTCTTAAATTTATTTGATATTTTGTTTTACCATATTGAAGCCTTCTCTCTTCTACGTTGATTTTTTTTTCTATTTTATTTGTAGTTACCATGGGGTTAGACTTTAACATCCTAAGTATATAATAATCTTATTTTATACCAACTGAAGTTCAAGAGCATACATAAATATTTTTCTAACCCCCTGTCCCTCCACCTTTTTTTTTAGTACTTTTTACCACTTAGGTCTTTGTACATTGTATGCCAAAAGCATAGATTTGTCATTACTTTTCATGCAATTGCATTTTAGCGTTTGTGGGAAGTAGGAAGTGGAGTTACATACCAAACATTGCACTATAATAATACTGGCATTTATAATTACCCAATGAGTTACTTTTATTGCAGGTCTTTATTTCTTTATATCAGTTTGAAGACAGTATCTAGTGTCCTCTTCTTTCAGTCTGAAGAACTTCTTTTACATTGTCTGTAAGGCAGATCTAGTGGTTATGAATTCCCTCAGCTTGTGTTTGTCTAGGAATGTCTTAATCTCTCCCTCATTTTTCAAAGAAAGTCTCATTAGGTATAATATTATTTGATGGCACTTGTTTTCTTTCACCTTTTAAGTATTTCAACCTACTACCTTATTCTTTCCATGGTTTCTAATGAGAAATTGGCATCCCATCTTATTGGGACTCCCTTGTATATAATGTATTTCTTTTGTCTTGTAGCTTTCAGAACTCTTTCCTTGTCCTTTGTGTTCAAGAAAGTGATCGGTATATGACAGGGTGTGTTTTTCTTCGTGTGTTTTTCTTCGTGTTTGTCCTCCTGGTGTTCTCTGGTTCCTTGGATTTGCATATTCACATCTTTGTTATTATTTTTTCTAATGGTCTTTCTGGCCCATTCTCTTCTTTTCTTTGAGGACTCCCATATTGCATATGTTCATATGCTGGATGGTGTCTCAGTGATATCTTAGGCTTTTTTCAATTTTTGCAATTCTTTTTTCTTTCTGCTTCTCAGCCTGGTTTATTTCAAGTGTCTTGTCTTCAGGATACTTGAAATAAACCACGAGGCTCATCTAGAGCCTCTTTTATAGCTCACTAAAGCTGAGCTTTCTTAGCCTGCCTAGCAAACGCAGCCCTGCACCTAACTGTCCCCCGCAGCCCTGAGGAAGTATAGCATCTTCTCTTTTCTTCCTCTTATCTGAGATGGACTGAAACAATAGCTACCATCAGGCCTGCCATGGGAGTGGGGTATAGGTGCTGGTAGCAGCAGTGTAGAGAGAGCAGTTTTCTTTTCTTTACTGTAATTTATTAGCCTCTTCCTCCTCCTCTTCCCTGGGTGCTGTACAATGTTCTTCTGGCCTCTGAAATTTCAAAATAGTTGTTTCAGATTGTTCCTGCCTGTTTGATAGTTGTTCTGGTGGAAGGACAATGTCCTGGGGCACCTTACTGTGCTATCTTCCCGTAGTCCTACTCTTCCTTGTCTGTCTTCATTCTTGGAGGATTTTTAAGGATTTTTTTTTTTTAATCTAAGAATACTGTTCACACTTAAGATAGGAAAATAATACAAACTCCATGTAGAGAATTCTTTACCACCTCCATATACCCAGATCTACGAATTTTAATATTTTGCCACTTGGCCATATCATTCTATTTATCTGTCAGTCTATTTATCAATTCATTTTCTAAACACTTTAAAGTAGGTTGTGTACATCATGCTGTTTGAACACTTAATATTGCCATGTGTATTTCCTAGGAACAAGGATATTCACTTATGTAACCACGTTAAGTGCAGTTCATGAAATTTAACCCTGATATAAAACTTTCAGTCTGTAGTCCAATTTTTCATATGTCCCATTAATGTTCTTTTGAGCCTGTTCTCCTTTGCTAGATCCCATCTGGAATGATGTATTGCATTTAAGTGTCATTGTCTCTATAGTTGCTTTTTCTTTTTTCTTTTTTTTCTTTATTTAAATTGTGGGAACATATATACAACAAACTTTCCCATCTCAACCACTCCCCAGTACACCTTCAGTGGGATTAATCACATTCAAGATATTACAGTACCCCTACCACTTTCCATTATAAAAACTTTCCTGACTTCCTGAACAGAAACCCTATGCCCATGGGCAGATGAGTAAAGAAAAAAAAGGAAAAATAAATAGATGAATAATGGGGGGGGATAAGGGATAAAAAAAATTGAGTTGATTGAAATACTAGTGGTCAATTACAGGGAGAGGTAAGGGGTATAGAATATATGAGTTTTTTTTTTATATATATATAGAATATATATATATAGAATATATGAGTTTTTCTTTTTCTGGAGTGATGCACATGTTCTAGAGATGATCATGTTGATGAATACCCAACTGTGATGATATTGTGAGCCATTGATTGTATACTGTGGATAGACTGTAAGTTTGTGAATATTTCTCATAAAAATATTTAAAAAATAAAAAAAAAACCCTGTATGCATAATGATACCTTATTTTGCTATATTTCTCTTCCCACTTTTGGTTAAGGAGTCATTGATCCTTGGTACCCCATTTCTCCTGCTCCTCACTCTTGGTAACCTGTGCTCTACTTTCTGTCTTTATAGGCTTCCATACTCTCCAATATTTCTTTTTATATCCTTCCATTTATTATGTCTTCTTTAATTTCTTTCACTGTATATATTTTTAACATTTAAAAAAAATTTTTTTATTAATTAAAAAAAATTAAGACAAAACATTAAGATATCATTCCATTCTACATATACAATCAGTAATTCTTAATATCATCACATAGTTGCATATTCATCATTTCTAGAACATTTGCATCGATTTAGAAAAAAAATAAAAAAGACAACAGAAAAAGAAATAAAACGATAACAGAAAAAAAAAGATTATACATGCCATACCCCTTACCCCTTGCTTTCATTTACCACTAGCACTTCAAACTAAATTTATTTTTAACATTTGTTCCCCCTATTATTTATTTATTTATTTATTTTAATTAATTAAAAAAAACAACATTTAGAAATCATTCCATTCTACATATGTAATCAGTAATTCTTAATATCATCACATAGATGTATGATCATCATTTCTTAGCACATTTGCATCGATTTAGAAAAAGAACTAGCAAAACAACAGAAAAAGATATAGAATGATAATATAGAGAAAAAATAAAAATAATAATAATAAAGAAAAAATATATAGATAGATAAAAAAATACAAACAAACAAACAAACAAAAAAACTATAGCTCAGCTGCAGCTTCATTCAGTGTTTTAACAAAATTACATTACAATTAGGTAGTATTGTGCTGTCCATTTTTGAGTTTTTGTATCTAGTCCTGTTGCACAGTCTGTATCCCTTCAGCTCCAATTACCCATTATCTTACCCTGTTTCTAACTCCTGCTGGTCTCTGTTACCAATGACATATTCCAAGTTTATTCTCGAATGTCGGTTCACATCAGTGGGACCATACAGTATTTGTCCTTTAGTTTTTGGCTAGACTCACTCAGCATAATGTTCTCTAGGTCCATCCATGTTATTACATGCTTCATAAGTTTATTCTGTCTTAAAGCTGCATAATATTCCATCGTATGTATATACCACAGTTTGTTTAGCCACTCGTCTGTTGATGGACATTTTGGCTGTTTCCATCTCTTTGCAATTGTAGATAATGCTGCTATAAACATTGGTGTGCAAATGTCCGTTTGTGTCTTTGCCCTTAAGTCCTTTGAGTAGATACCTAGCAATGGTATTGCTGGGTCATATGGCAATTCTATATTCAGTTTTTTGAGGAACCGCCAAACTGCCTTCCACAGTGGTTGCACCATTTGACATTCCCACCAGCAGTGGATAAGTGTGCCTCTTTCTCCGCATCCTCTCCAGCACTTGTCATTTTCTGTTTTGTTGATAATGGCCGTTCTGGTGGGTGTGAGATGATATCTCATTGTGGTTTTGATTTGCATTTCTCTAATGGCCAGGGACATTGAGCATCTCTTCATGTGCCTTTTGGCCATTTGTATTTCCTCTTCTGAGAGGTGTCTGTTCAAGTCTTTGGCTCATTTTGTAATTGGGTTGTCTGTCTTTTTGTTGTTGAGTTGAACACTGTCTTCATAAATTCTGCATACTAGACCTTTATCTGATATGTCGTTTCCAAATATTGTCTCCCATTGTGTAGGCTGTCTTTCTACTTTCTTGATGAAGTTCTTTGATGCAAAAAAGTGTTTAATTTTGAGGAGCTCCCATTTATTTCTTTCTTTCTTCAGTGCTCTTGCTTTAGGTTTAAGGTCCATAAAACCACCTCCAATTGTAAGTTTCATAAAATATCTCCCTACATTTTCCTCTAACTGTTTTATGGTCTTAGACCTAATGTTTAGATCTTTGATCCATTTTGAGTTAACTTTTGTATAGGGTGTGAGATACGGGTCCTCTTTCATTCTTTTGCATATGGATATCCAGTTCTCTAGGCACCATTTATTGAAGAGACTGTTCTGTCCCAGGTGAGTTGGCTTGACTGCCTTATCAAAGATCAAATGTCCATAGATGAGAGGGTCTATATCTGAGCACTCTATTCGATTCCATTGGTCGATATATCTATCTTTATGCCAATACCATGCTGTTTTGACCACTGTGGCTTCATAATATGCCTTAAAGTCCGGCAGCGTGAGACCTCCAGCTTCGTTTTTTTTCCTGAAGATACTTTTAGCAATTCGGGGCACCCTGGCCTTCCAGATAAATTTGGTTATTGGTTTTTCTGTTTCTGAAAAGTAAGTTGTTGGGATTTTGATTGGTATTGTGTTGAATCTGTAAATCAATTTAGGTAGGATTGACATCTTGACTATATTTAGTCTTCCAATCCATGAACACGGTATGCCCTTCCATCTATTTAGGTCTTCTGTGATTTCTTTTAACAGTTTTTTGTAGTTTTCCTTGTATAGGTTTTTTGTCTCTTTGGTTAAATTTATTCCTAGGTATTTTATTCTTTTAGTTGCAATTGTAAATGGAATTCGTTTCTTGATTTCCCCCTCAGCTTGTTCATTGCTGGTGTATAGAAATGCTACAGATTTTTGAATGTTGATCTTGTAACCTGCTACTTTGCTGTACTCATTTATTAGCTCTAGTAGTTTTGTTGTGGATTTTTCCGGGTTTTTGACGTATAGTATCATATCGTCTGCAAACAGTGATAGTTTTACTTCTTCCTTTCCAATTTTGATGCCTTGTATATCTTTTTCTTGTCTAATTGCTCTGGCTAGAACCTCCAACACAATGTTGAATAATAGTGGTGATAGTGGACATCCTTGTCTTGTTCCTGATCTTAGGGGGAAAGTTTTCAATTTTTCCCCTTTGAGGATGATATTAGCTGTGGGTTTTTCATATATTCCCTCTATCATTTTAAGGAAGTTCCCTTGTATTCCTATCTTTTGAAGTGTTTTCAACAGGAAAGGATGTTGAATCTTGTCAAATGCCTTCTCTGCATCAATTGAGATGATCATGTGATTTTTCTGCTTTGATTTGTTGATGTGGTGTATTACATTAATTGATTTTCTTATGTTGAACCATCCTTGCATACCTGGGATGAATCCTACTTGGTCATGATGTATAATTCTTTTAATGTGTTGTTGGATACGATTTGCTAGAATTTTATTGAGGATTTTTGCATCTATATTCATTAGAGAGATTGGTCTGTAGTTTTCTTTTTTTGTAATATCTTTGCCTGGTTTTGGTATGAGGGTGATGTTGGCTTCATAGAATGAATTAGGTAGTTTTCCCTCCACTTCGATTATTTTGAAGAGTTTGAGGAGAGTTGGTACTAATTCTTTCTGGAATGTTTGGTAGAATTCACATGTGAAGCCGTCTGGTCCTGGACTTTTCTTTTTAGGAAGCTTTTGAATGACTAATTCAATCTCTTTATTTGTGATTGGTTTGTTGAGGTCATCTATTTCTTCTTGAGTCAAAGTTGGTTGTTCATGTCTTTCCAGGAACCTGTCCATTTCATCTAAATTGTTGTATTTATTAGCGTAAAGTTGTTCATAGTATCCTGTTATTACCTCCTTTATTTCTGTGAGGTCAGTAGTTATGTCTCCTCTTCCATTTCTGATCTTATTTATTTGCGTCCTCTCCTTCTTTTTGTCAATCTTGCTAAGGGCCCATCAATCTTATTGATTTTCTCATAGAACCAACTTCTGGTCTTATTGATTTTTTCTATTGTTTTCATGTTTTCAATTTCATTTATTTCTGCTCTAATCTTTGTTATTTCTTTCCTTTTGCTTGCTTTGGGGTTAGTTTGCTGTTCTTTCTCCAGTTCTTCCAAGTGGACAGTTAATTCCTGAATTTTTGCCTTTTCTTCTTTTCTGGTATAGGCATTTAGGGGAATAAATTTCCCTCTTAGCACTGCCTTTGCTGCGTCCCATAGGTTTTGATATGTTGTGTTTTCGTTTTCATTCGCCTCGAGATGTTTACTAATTTCTCTTGCAATTTCTTCCTTGACCCACTTGTTGTTTAAGAGTGTGTTGTTGAGCCTCCACGTATTTGTGAATTTTCTGGCACTCCGCCTATTATTGATTTCCAACTTCATTCCTTTGTGATCCGAGAAAGTGTTGTGTATGATTCCAGTCTTTTAAAATTTGTTAAGACTTGCTTTGTGACCCAGCATATGGTCTGTCTTTGAGAATGATCCATGAGCACTTGAGAAAAAGGTGTATCCTGCTGTTGTGGGATGTAATGTCCTATAAATGTCTGTTAAGTCTAGCTCATTTATAGTAATATTCAGATTCTCTATTTTTTTATTGATCCTCTGTCTAGATGTTCTGTCCATTGATGAGAGTCTTGAATTGAAGTCTCCAACTATTATGGTATATGTGTCTATTTCCCTTTTCAGTGTTTGCAGTGTATTTCTCACGTATTTTGGGGCATTCTGGTTTGGTGCGTAAATATTTATGATTGTTATGTCTTCTTGTTTAATTGTTCCTTTTATTAGTATATAGTGTCCTTCTTTGTCTCTTTTAACTCTTTTACATTTGAAGTCTAATTTGTTGGATATTAGTATAGCTACTCCTGCTTATTTTTAACATTTTTTATTGTTAAATATGTATACAAGAAAGCACTAAATTTCAAAGTTCATCCTAACAAGTAGTTGTAGAACAGATTTCAGAGCTTGATAAGGGTTACAGTTCCACAGTTCCAGGTTTTTTCTTCTAGATGTTCCAAGACACTGGAGACTGAAAGAAATATCAATATAATGATTCAGCAGTCGTACTTGTTTGCTAAATCCTATCTTCTCTGTTATAACTACTACTCTTTCTTTGCTTCTTCTCCCAGTCTTTAGGGGTATTTGGGCTATGCCCTGTCCAACTCCCTCATGTTGGAAAGGAGTGTTGATAATATGGGATAAGGCTATGAAACTGGTTGATGTTCTTGGAAAAGCTGGCCCCTCTGGGTTTCAAGACTTATTTGGCCTAGGAAGCCATCTTGTGGTTGTATATTTCTGAGAAGTAATCGTAGTATGTGAAACTTTGTAGAATCTCAGATACAGCCCTAGGTGTTATTTAGGGTTGACGAGAATGGTTTTAGTTGGAGTTTGGCAAATCATGGTAATGAGCAATATCTAGCTTAAGAGTAGCCTCCAGAATAGCCTCCTGACTCTACCCAAGCTCTCTTAGCCACTGATACCTCATTTTGCTACATTTCCCTTCTCCTTTTTGATTAAGAAGTTGTCAATCCGTTGGTGCCAGGGCCAGGCTCATTCCCAGGAGCCATGTCTCATGTAGGGGTAGAAGGCAATGACTTTACTTGCAGAGTTGGGCTTAGAGAGAAAGAGAGAGAGAGAGGCCACATCTGAGCAACTCTCCAATATTTGGATAGATAGTTTTGCTGGATATGAAATTTTGAGTTGACAGGTTTTTTTCCCTTTCTTCGCCAGCATTTTAAAGATGTTCCACTGTCTTTGGACCTCAATTTTCTCGATGAGATAATATTAATAGTCATTCATGTGAATTCCTCTCTGTGTAATACATGTTTTTTTCTCACGTTCTGTTAAAAGTTTTCTCTTAATCTTTGGTTTCTGGTAAATTGCCTATGGTATGTTTAGGTATGATTTTCTTTGTGCTTATCCTTCTTAGGGTTTCTGAGCTTCTTGAATCTATGTATTTATTTCTTTCATCACGTTTGGGAATTTTTTGCCATTATTTCTTCAAATTTTTTTTCTACCCATTCCCCTCTTTCCTCCCCTCTAGAATTCCAAATTATATATATATCAGTGCTTTCTTTCTGAAGACTTGTGTTCTGGGGCTGGCTGTCAGTGATCCTTGATCTTTGACTTTTCTGTCACATGCCAGTACACATGGTTGACCTCTCTCTTCTGGGTTCCTTTAACCTACATCTTCTGACTGCTGTCTCCATGGCTTTCTCTCTCTCTCTCTTTCTGTGGTCTTCTCCATAAGCCCTTAGTAATTGAATTAATATCATCCTGAGTCATTTGGGCCACATCTTCCAAAAATATTGATCCTTGTGGTTTAGAACACTCCAAACTCCAATTTTGTCACCCTTCTGATGTACAATAATAGGTGAACTCTTTGTTCAGTTCTTTAATCCTATAGCTGGGCAATTGGAGTCATTCTGCAAATGCATAGTAAGGGATCAACCAGAGATTTGAGCCAAGTTTATAGGCAAAATTTGAGACTTCCTCTCAGTGGCTTTTGTGCTTCTGGGATTCATTCTTCCTTTTCTCTCTCTCTCTCTTTTTTATAACTCCTGCATCAGGTTTATTTGTACAAATAACACAGGAGGACCCAGCCTTATGCAGATGGCAATTCAGGCGTCACAGCAGTCCTTCCATCTTCACATTGGCAAATGGAGGACTCTACCTAGGAGCCTTCATGGGAGCCTGGGCACCTTTCGGAGCCTGATTGGGAGCAGTAACCTGAGCCAGAGCTGGAGCCTGGGCCTTGGTTTGATCCTTGACCTTGGACTTCGGTTGATAGAATCTGAGACCCTTGGCGATGTGTGCACGAGCATGTTTCTTAAGCTTTGGTGGGCAGTGTAGGCAGGCCAGTTGAGCTTGTGGCTGCCACTCTTTAGGATCTTGGGCTTGATCTGTTTTAGTTTGTAAAAGCTGCTGAAATGCAATATACTAGAAATGGGGGCTTTTAAAAAGGGAATTTAAGTTGCAAGTTCAAAGTTCTAAAGCCTTGAAAAAGTCCAAATTAAGGTACCAACAAGAGGTTACCTTCACTCATGAATGCTAATGCTGGGAAGTCACATGGCTGGTGTCTTTTGGAGTCTTTGGGTTCTGAACACCCCTCAGCTGGGAAAGCACACAGTGACATCTGGTAGCTTTCTCTCCCAGCTTCTTCGACAACTTTCCCCAGGGGCATTTTCCTTCATTTCCAAAGGTCTCTGGTTGTGTGGGTTCTGTTGTTTCTGAGCTTTTCCCAAAATGGTTCCCTCTTAAAAGGCTCCAGTAAGCAACCTCACCTTGAATGATGAAGACACATCTCCATGGAAACAATGAAAAAAAGACCTGCTCAGCAATATTAAATGAGGATTAAAGAACTTGGCTTTTCTGGGATACACAACAAATTCAAACCAGCACAGTCTCCTTGGGCTTTACAATGACCTTGATGGCCTTTGCATGTGTGCTTATGGCCTTGACATTGTTGGCCTGCATCTTAAGGGCATTTTCCTCAAGAACTTGGGGTCCCCTCCCATTTAAGAGATTCATATCTTTGTGATAGGGGCTTCTTGATGCTGTTTCTGTGCCATTTCTGGGACTTGTTGTGCATGGTGTGGTTCTTGGATTTGGCCATGTCTACATCTGAAGGATGTAAGTACAAGAAATCAGGGCTTGCCACTCGTCAGGCTGGGCTCATCTCTGCCACCTGACCCTTACCTGCCCTTACTTTTGAGTTATGGTGGTTGCCCCTAACTCTGATCCAGTGGTGGATTAGAATTTTAATGGTTATGTTAAATGATTATATCTGCTTCATGCTTTCTAGGAAAATTTGAATATGTTAGAAATGTGATACATAATTTAAAAGAAGTAATATTTTTTTTTGCCTTGGTTTTATTTAGTTTTCCCTTGGGGATTGGCTAATGTGGGCCCCAAATTCATTAGTTTTTGTTTCTGTCATTACTTTTCATTTTCAGGAATCACTTGCCTTGCAATATCTGAGATCCTGTACTCTTTGTTTATATAGGTTAGTGTTGAAAGTCAACTCAAATCTCTGGCTGAACAACAATATCGCTTTTTTGTAATTGTTCTTTACCATCCTATTTAACTTACTGTGTGGCTTATTTGTTAACCCAGTCAGGCAGTTTTTGACATTTTGGGCAGGGTATTTCTTTGTTACATAGGATTGTCTTGTAATAAATTTAGTAGCATCCCCTTAGATGCCAGTACCATCTCCTCCTCCCCACCCCATAGTTGTAACAACCAAAAGTATCTTCTGGGGGCCCAAACTGCCATAGGTTAAGAACCACTGAGCCCAAGTCTAGTGAGGGAAAGATGTATAGGCTTCTTGGTGTTCTAATTATATTGTCACATTTATAGGTAAATAGTTCTTGTAAAGAAGGCAACTCCAAACAGAAGCAACCAAACAAGAAAAAGAGGATCATCTATGATACAGGTAATATTTCTTCTGAGGAGCTTTAAAGTTTAAAAATTATTTTTTATCTCTTAGAATAGTAGGGTTCTGTGTGAAATTAACAGTTGCTGTTAGAAGAGGAATCTATGTATTCAGATAATGTTTTAAGTAATTTTGTTTAACTGCAGAACTTAGAGTCTAAATATGTTAATGTATTAAAGATTCATTTAGAGAAGGTTATAGTATGTAGCATGTCTCAGATTTACTTTTATACAGTTTGTTTTAAAAACACTCCTTTTAACTTCTCTCCCATTTGTTTCTTGGAAATTGAATTTCATAATTGTGCCTTAGAGTATTGCTTTTAAAACAAAGATGTAAATAGAAAGTTGGCTTGGTTGAAAGGTTTGACCCTTTGTTGGATTTAAAAAGAATGAGCATAATTTAAAGACTTTTCTTTGAATATACTTTAAGATAGGGAACATGAAGTTTTCTTCATGCTTTTTATGATAAAATAATGGTAGAACTCAGAAAGTTTCAATTTCATTTTTTGTGGGGAAGATCCATCTGGTGTGAATTTTTAAGAGTAGTAAATTGGAAGCATATATAGATTGTCAAGATTTTGACAGTGATAGGAAAACTTCTGACTCTATTCTAAACATACTTGAGTGTTTACTGTCTGCCTTTAACTACTCTGCATTGTAAAGAACTTGAAAGAAGTACATTTCTCAGTTCCCCAGAAGTGTGCATCTTTTGGGAATCTGGAAAATATTTTTTGATACAATTTAAAACAGTGCAATTATAAAGGCATGATGCAGAGGTAGAGGAAGGACACTAAAGTCTATGGAATATCTATATGCACCAGGTATGGAGCTATGTACTTATATTTTGCTGTATTTATACTTAATATTTAAGTACTCTGAGCAAATAGTCTGGTAGGCATATACTGGCCTCCAATGAAGTCTATGCCCTAATCCTTGGAACTTGTGTATATGTTAGGTTACATGTCAAAGAGGATTTAAGGTTGCAAGTTGGATGACCTTAAAATAAGGAGATTATCTTGGATTATCTGGGTGGGCCCAGTTTAATTAATCACAGTGTTCTTAAAAATGGAAGATGGAGGTAGAAAAAGAGAGGTAGGTGGAGATTGATTACAGAAGTAGGTCAGGGAACCAGAGAGATGGTAGCATGAGAAAGACTTGGCCTTGATGTTGCTGGCTTTGAAGATAGAGGAAGATGGCCATGAGTCAAAGAGCGCTGGCAGCCTGGTAGAAACGAGAAAAGGCAAGGACATGGATTCTTTTCTAGAGCACCTTTATTTTAGCCCAATGAGACCCAGAGAACTGAAAGATAATGAATATGTGTTGTTTTAAGCCACTAAAATTGTGATAATTTGTTGTAGCAACAATGGAAAAGTGCATGGGCTTAACGGGTAGAAGTAATTGTAAGAACTCATGAAAGAGTTGTGTTTCAAAAAGGAGCTTGAGAAATTGTTTCATAAAGAGTGCTTTAAAAACACACTATATTAAAATAGTTCTTTTCAAAGTTTTCTTTTATTTTCCTCTCACATACAGATTCAGAATCAGAGGAGACAGTGCAGGTAAAACATGCCAAAAAGCAATCAGAAAAATTGTCTTCTAAACCTGGTAAAATTCTACGGCAGGATCCTGTTACATACATTTCAGAAACAGGTAAGTCTACTGAATATAGTTTTTTAGAGAGATCCAGTGTACTTGAGCTTCTCATTGGTGCCTACATGTGCCTCTATCACTTTTAATTGAATTTCTGTTTCCCTTTTTTGCTTTGTTGAGTTGTGTTTGTCAGGGGAAGGCTGTAATCATCTTTGACATTTTCTGTGGATGAAGGCAATCACGTACAGGGATTGAACTTTTGGTCAAAAATCCCAAAGCCTTTGACTTTTTTTTGCAGGGGCAGGCACTGGGAATCGAGATTTTTTTTTAAGTGCTCTGTATTGAATCATGTAAGTTAGAACTCTATCATGATTCCTATTTTAAATATTATTGGGTTTTAGAACTTCTTTATCAGGTAAGCTTTTATTGTACAGTCTAAGATCATAATTATCTAAGCAGATAATGGTTTTTAATGTTCCGGATTTGTAAAGGTAACACAAGTGTTACCTGACTCCCGGATACTCTGCTGATGTTTAAAGATTTTAGCATTGTCTTTTTAAATAAGGATTGTTTTGTATTTATTTCTCATCTATTTTAAGAGTGATCAAGAAACCTGGCATTTGCTTGGCCAAATTCTTGATTTTGAGGCTTGCTTTTGTGAAGCTTATGTATGTAGTGGAGAAGCTAAGCCTACCTATAGGTATACCTGAGAGTCACATCCAGAGGACCTCTTTTGTTGCTCAGATGTGGCCTCTCTCTCTCTAAGCCCAACTCTGCAAGTGAAACTATTGCCCTCCTCCCTATGCGGAACATGACATCCAGGAGTGAAAATTTCCCTGAAGGCGTGGGAGATAACTCTCAGGGATGAGTCTGGCCCTGGCACCGTGGGATCAACAATGCCATCCTGACCAAAACAGGGAAGCGAAGTGTAACAAAATAAGGTATCAGTGGCTGAGAGAGTTCAAATAGAGTCGAGAGGTTACTCAGGAGGTCACTCTTAAATGAAAGCTTCAGTTAGATATTACTACCTATCATAATTTGCCAGATCACAACCAAATCCATTCCTGCCTATCCTAAAGAACACCTAGGGCATTAATATATAAGATTCTACAAAGGTTCCATGTACTAGGGTAACTTTTCTAGAAACCTATACCTCCAGATGTGTTCCTGGACTCAGATAACTCCTGAAATGCAAAAGGGTAAGCTTCTCCAGAATATCAACTGATTCCATCCCCCATCCAAAATTATTGACAGTCCCTTCCAACATGAAAAAGTTAGAATGGGCATAGTCCAGTACCCCTGAAGAGTGAGAGAAAGATTAAAGGTGATGGTGGAGTTACACAAATAAGGTAGGGTTTAACAAATGAATATGATTGCTGAATCACTGTATTGATATATTTTTTTGGTATATAGTACCTTAGAACAGCTAGAAGTAAAAACCTAAAATTCTGGAATTGTAACCCATATCAAGCTCTGAAATCTGTTCTACAACTAGTTGTTGTGGTGTACTTTGAAATTTATTGCTTTCTTGTATAAATCTTATTTTGCACAAAAACGAAGGAAAAAAAGAGCAGTATAACAGAGAAGATAGGGTTTGCAAATGAGTATGACTGTGGAATCATTATATTGATAATCTTTTGGTCTTGTTTTGGAGCAGCTAGAAGAAAAAATGAAAAATCGTGGAACTGTAATCCATACCAAATTTTAAAATCTGGTCTATAACTACTTGTTAAAATGTACTTGGAAATTTATTGCGTTTTTGTATATATGTTATATATCACAATTAAAAAAACCCCAAAACCCCAAGACATTCATAAATAATGATGTACTACTCTTAATATTTCATAGTGTTAATGTTTCATTGCTAGTAATCTTTTACAGTGTTGATCCCTGAGTTGGATTGTCACCCTGGAAAAAAATCTAACTCAGGCGAGTTAGTTGTAAAGTCGTTTTGATTGTGACATTGTTATATTACCCTTGCAATTTGCAGGGCTGTTGCATTGGTTTCTATGTAGAAATGTTTGAAAGGTCTACAAAACATCTAACTCATCGATTTGTTCATTTTGAGGAAAACATCCAAAATCTTTTTTTTTTTTTTAGCACTCTGTCAGTGCTATTGCTAATGAAGTGAATACATCTGTTTTGAAGATTCATGGTGAAAATCACTTAATTATTTTTGCACAGCTTGTTACAATTTACATTCAACGAACATTTGTTGAGTGTATTTTGTATGCCAGAAAAAAGGTTGCTAGGGATACAAAAAATGACTAAAGACACCAAGTACTAAAGGAGTTGGTTGAAGTAGTCAAGGAGAGATCTTGATGGATGGGCTAAGGTTTGATTTGGTTTGTGAAGATTGAGCAAATGATGTAGGAGAAGAACATGTCAGATTAAGGGGACAGGATTACATCCAGTACAAGACTGATATGTTCATAGAATGCCAAAGAGATTACTTGCCTATGTGATGAGGAATAATGAGAGATAGATGAGACCAGCTTAGGGAAGTCCTTGAAAGCTAGGTAGATGAATTTAGATTTGACCAAGCAGGCAAAAGGAAAACATTGACATTTTTTAACAGAGTTGTGGAATGATGAAAATAGTACGGAGGGTAATTGCTAAATTATTAGTATTTGGATGGGTTGATAAATAGAGCAATCATTAATTAGGGAGGCTGAATAGGAAGTATTTTCAGTAGTCTAGGAGGAAAGTAACAAGAGCCTAAGAAGTTGGCAATAGTAAGGGACTGATCTGTATACATTTTGACTGATGGAGTATGTACTAGGTTTTTGAATTACCTGTAACCTTAATTTAGCCATGCTACCTGTAGTCCATTATTATGGACAATTGGAGAGTAGATATTATTAGTATGCTTAAGGGTTTTTTTAATAGTTGCTTTTTTGAGATATAATTTACATAACTATATAATTCACCTCTAAGGTTTTAATGTTATTGAACTTTGTGGATAAAGGCAAAGGTTTTTAGAGCAATAGTAACAGTAGAACTTCACTTATATGTACGGACTGTTACTTGATAGTATAAAGGTACTCATGGAAGGTAAATTGGTCAGTCAGTTGTGAATGAAACAGAAGAAAGTACTTTTGTTATAGAACGAATCTGGGACTTTTGAAAGTCAGAAGCCTGGCCTGGAGGTGCATTCTCGTATCTCTTCTTAACAGAATTGTAACTTTGGATTAAAGTTCAGGTTGTCTGTCTTCTTTCCCATAAGCCAGTATATGCTATATAAAGCATATACTGCATGTGCTTTATGGGAAGTATTAATGGAATGATGCACATGAAAGGGCCAGACCCAGTGCTTCTATGTTAATATGCATGCAAAAGGAAAAAAAAAAAAAGCCCATAGGCTGTTGAGACATATATTTGATAAAGTTGTTCAGAGTGTGCAAAGACAGTTATATAAGTGATGTGAACATATTTTCTGTAGAATTTTTGGTAAGTTAAGATGTTTCTTTGTTATGGCAGGTGACAGACTGACTCTTAACCTTTTTGTTCTATTGCTAAATATCTGCTCAGGCACATTGTGCAAATAAACTCTTCCATTAAGAGGTTCCCCTCTTAGATCCGGGAACCTTTGTGAAGTTTTGAATAAGTGGGAGGTTTATTATGTAACGAAGGTGGTGTGATCAAGCTTTCCAATGATACCCTGGAAACGTCAAAGTTAGTGTGCAGACAGCTGTGGCCTTCAACTGTGGATCAAGGCTGTCGTTATCTTGTGATTTTAGGTACACAAAACGGTCAGACAATTTAAGCCGTGATCTCAGATTTTCTTTAACATGCAGTTGTTTATTTTCAGCCAGGAATTTTTCAGTGTTATTTTCTGAAGAGATAGCTAGCATTTTATCCATTTTTTATAAACTTTAGGCAATGTTTGTGTCTTGCTTTCGATGGCATGCACATGTGGAAATGAACATTATTCTTTGTTTTAGCTAAAAATTTTAGAATGCAGTGTACCATCTTATGTGTACATTTAGTGTGGCACAGTAGTCTATTTTTTCTTAGAATTGAGACATAGGAAAGAAACTAGCTCTTTTTTGCCTGTTTTGTCTTCTCATACAATTGTATTTTTTGAAATGATAGGCTTATGTGAGGAAGAGAAATTTTCCCTCCGTAAAAGAGAATGAGACAGTTTTTAAAATGTCTACAATAATATTAGGACAATAAAGTCAGAAATGGAATGAAAAAGAGAGTGAACAAAAATGAGCAGTGCCACTTTTTGAAATTAATGCAAAAATTCGAAAGTAGTTGACTTTAAAATAATTCTTTTATCACTCTGATTTTTTCTTAAGTTAAAACTACAATTTTTCTATACTGTGTCATGAACATTTTCTTTTTATATTATCAGTATATGGTTAAATAAAAAATTTGTGGTAATAATAGCTTAAAAATAAAAATTCTAATCCAGAATTGTGTTTGGGGTATGGGAGCTTCTCAGTGAAAAGTATTCTCATGCTTCATTTTAAACAATCTGTGCATTTCAAAGGAAGCAATTTCTGCTTCATTTCCATGCTTAAAATTTTCTCTTATGCGTATCCTCTGCATTCTGATTTTAAAAACTAGCTTTTGGTTTCTTTTGGTATTTTTCTTGCATTGTAGCATGTATAGTGTTTAAGAGCATGAGCATTTGGACAGACTGCCTGGGTTATATCTTCACTTACCCACCCTAGTTTTCTCATATGAAAAATGGGCATATTACTGGTACCTCAATCAGAGGGCAATGTGATCAAATGAGATAATTAATGCTTTGAAAAGCAACTAAAATAGGATCTGACACATAATAAATGTTCATTAAGTATTAGTTGTTCTTCTTAGCTTTTGGTTTTATTGTATATCTCCATATGCCTGTAAAGACTGTGCTAAAGACATTTTGTTTTACTTAAGTCCTTATGGCTTACTGTTGATTATGTAATTGTGCTTTAGAAATTTGGAAATTATATTTGACCAACTTATGTTATAGATGTGTATTGCCCAGTATGTCATATTGGAGTGAAATTTGAGTATTAAAGACAGAAAATGTGGCTAGCCTGAATTAAATATTGTAAGTGTAAAATACACAGTGGAAGTCAGAGGCTTAATATGAAAAAAAAAAGTAAGCTATCTCATTAAAAGTTTTTTTAGTATTGATTCCATGTTGAAATGTTTTCAATGTATGAAGTTAAATAAAATAGATAAATTAATTTCACCTGTTTTCTTTTACATTTTTTAGTATGACTTTGTGGAGATTTAAAATTGCCTACGTGGTCTGTGTTTTATTTCTGTTTGCACAGTGCTGTTAGAAACAGTGGAAAACAGATTAAGGAAATAATCTAGGTTTCTAGTATTTTTGTTTATATTATACAGATTTTAGGTTATATTATTATGTAGATCTTTAGGCTTTCTATGTAGCTCCGTGACAGGTATTTTCATCATCATTTTGTTTGATTAAATGTCTTCTAGTAATACTTATTTTTAAGTAATTTGACCACATTAAGCTCTCAATTTAGAAGTAAAGTAAAAAAAAAATTGCTTATAAATATCTTCATAGCTAACCATTGACTCTAGTAAAATGTTCTTGTAGGTTGGTAAAAACCCAGATACTTGTTGTACTGGGTAAATATATTTGCCTTTAGCTGTTTAATGAAGTGAGAGACCTTGAGTTTTGTTTGGCAAAGATGACCTTTTCCTATGCTGTTTCATCAGGGGCTGCTGTTTGATTGAAAATGGTGGGGGGTTTTCCTGCCTGGAGAATTGTTTATAACTGATAATTTTAATTGAGTACATAAACAGAGGCAGTTTGTGCTCTTAAAGTTATAATTATTTTAGGGATGTTAAATAGGAAAAAAAATTGGGGTTGTTTTCTCCAGGTTATCATGTAATTTCCATGACATGTGGCTTGGAAAAATAGTAGCAGAAAATAGCACTGCTAATGTCTGTGTAACATTCTCTTTGCTACTTTTTAGAAATGTACACTTTTGTGTATGAGATGAATAGGAATGGATTTTGAATAGGATGGAGAACTTTTTCATAAAGTACTCAGGGAAATCTAGAGTGAGGCAGAAAATTTATTTGAAGAGGAAACTAAGAACTGTTTATTATATTTCTTTGATTTTACTTGTTGGGATATTAATATTGATTTGTGCAGTAAGATTCTGTATGAAAGAAATCAAGTTTAGAATTTTGGGAGCATGGAGGAAGTATTTAGATTTATGTTATTTTAAATTGCCCAAGTAGCACATTAACATATTCCCATTGAAAAAGAATTAAACAAATCAGATAAAAATATCCCATTTTCTCATGTACACTTTTCACTTTACAGAGCTAAATAAATAAATTTTGTCTATTTTTAAGTAAATGTACATATATATTTCAGTAACATCTTTTTATAAAATTTCTCTAGCTTTTTTTTTTTTTTTAAACTTTTTAATTGTGAAATAACAATAATTCCTTCTTCTTCCCTGATCCCCACAGGGCTATTTAGGCACTGCTCACTCTGACTTTTTTTTTTTTTTTTTTAAATTTTTATTTTTTTATTAACGGAAAGAAAAAAAAAAAGAAATTAACACAACATTTAGAAATCATACCATTCTACATATGCACTCAGTAATTCTTAACATCATCACATAGATGCATGATCATTGTTTCTTAGTACATTTGTATCGGTTTAGAGGAACTAGCAACACAACAGAAAAAGATATAAAATGTTAATATAAAGAAAAGAAATAAAAGTAGTAATAATAGTAAAAAACAACAACAACAAACAAACCAACAAGCAAACAAAAACAAAAAAAACCCTATAGCTCAGATGCAGCTTCAGTCAGTATTTTAACATGATTACTTTACAATTAGGTATTATTGTGCTGTCCATTTTTGAGTTTTTGTATCTAGTCCTGTTGCACAGTCTGTATCCCTTCAGCTTCAATTACCCATTGTCTTACCCTGTTTCTAACTCCTGCTGAACTCTGTTACCAATGACATATTTCAAGTTTATTCTCGAATGTCCGTTCACATCAGTGGGACCATACAGTATTTGTCCTTTAGTTTTTGGCTGGATTCACTCAACATAATATTCTCTAGGTCCATCCATGTTATTACATGGTTCATAAGTTTATCTTGTCTTAAAGCTGCATAATATTCCATCGTATGTATATACCACAGTTTGTTTAGCCACTCTTCTGTTGATGGAGATTTTGGCTGTTTCCATCTCTTTGCAATTGTAAATAATGCTGCTATAAACATTGGTGTGCAAATGTCCGTTTGTGTCTTTGCCCTTAAGTCCTTTGAGTAAATACCTAGCAATGGTATTGCTGGGTCGTATGGCAATTCTATATTCAGCTTTTTGAGGAACCGCCAAACTGCCTTCCACAGTGGTTGCATCCTTTGACATTCCCACCAACAGTGGGTAAGTGTGCCTCTTTCTCCGCATCCTCTCCAGCACTTGTCATTTTCTGTTTTGTTGATAATGGCCATTCTGGTGGGTGTGAGATAATATCTCATTGTGGTTTTGATTTGCATTTCTCTAATGGCCAGGGACATTGAGCATCTCTTCATGTGCCTCTTGGCCATCCGTATTTCTTCTTCTGGTAGGTGTCTAAGTCTTTTTCCCATTTTGTAATTGGGTTGGCTGTCTTTTTGTTGTTGAGTTGAACAATCTATTTATAAATTCTGGATACTAGACCTTTATCTGATATGTCGTTTCCAAATATTGTCTCCCATTGTGTAGGCTGTCTTTCTACTTTCTTGATGAAGTTCTTTGATGCACAAAAGTGTTTAATTTTGAGGAGCTCCCATTTATTTATTTCCTTCTTCAGTGTTCTTGCTTTAGGTTTAAGGTCCATAAAACCACCTCCAGTTGTAAGATCCATAAGATATCTCCCTACATTTTCCTCTAACTGTTTTATGGTCTTAGACCTAATGTTTAGATCTTTGATCCATTTTGAGTTAACTTTTGTATAGGGTGTGAGAGATGGGTCTTCTTTCATTCTTTTGCATATGGATATCCAGTTCTCTAGGCACCATTTATTGAAGAGACTGTTCTGTCCCAGGTGAGTTGGCTTGACTGCCTTATCAAAGATCAAATGTCCATAGATGAGAGGGTCTATATCTGAGCACTCTATTCGATTCCATTGGTCGATATATCTATCTTTATGCCAATACCATGCTGTTTTGACCACTGTGGCTTCATAATATGCCTTAAAGTCAGGCAGCGCGAGACCTCCAGCTTCGTTTTTTTTCCTCAAGATGTTTTTAGCAATTCGGGGCACCCTGCCCCTCCAGATAAATTTGCTTATTGGTTTTTCTATTTCTGAAAAATAAGTTGTTGGGATTTTGATTGGTATTGCATTGAATCTGTAAATCAATTTAGGTAGGATTGACATCTTGACTATATTTAGTCTTCCAATCCATGAACACGGTATGCCCTTCCATCTATTTAGGTCTTCTGTGATTTCTTTTAACAGTTTTTTGTAGTTTTCCTTGTATAGGTTTTTTGTCTCTTTGGTTAAATTTATTCCTAGGTATTTTATTCTTTTAGTTGCGATTGTAAATGGGATTCGTTTCTTAATTTCCGCCTCAGCTTGTTCATTACTAGTGTATAGAAAAGCTACAGATTTTTGAATGTTGATCTTGTAGCCTGCTACTTTGCTGTACTCATTTATTAGCTCTAGTAATTTTGTTGTGGATTTTTCTGGGTTTTCTACATATAGTATCATATCGTCTGCAAACAATGATAGTTTTACTTCTTCCTTTCCTATTTTGATGCCTTGTATTTCTTTTTCTTGCCTAATTGCTCTGGCTAGAACTTCCAACACAATGTTGAATAATAGTGGTGATAGTGGACATCCTTGTCTTGTTCCTGATCTTAGGGGGAAAGTTTTCAATTTTTCCCCATTGAGGATGATATTAGCTGTGGGTTTTTCATATATTCCCTCTATCATTTTAAGGAAGTTCCCTTGTATTCCTATCTTTTGAAGTGTTTTCAGCAGGAAAGGATGTTGAATCTTGTCAAATGCCTTCTCTGCATCAATTGAGATGATCATGTGATTTTTCTGCTTTGATTTGTTGATATGGTGTATTACATTAATTGATTTTCTTATGTTGAACCATCCTTGCATACCTGGGATGAATCCTACTTGGTCATGATGTATAATTCTTCTAATGTGTTGTTGGATACGATTTGCTAGAATTTTATTGAGAATTTTTGCATCTGTATTCATTAGAGAGATTGGTCTGTAGTTTTCTTTTTTTGTAATATCTTTGCCTGGTTTTGGTATGAGGGTGATGTTGGCTTCATAGAATGAATTAGGTAGTTTTCCCTCCACTTCGATTATGTTGAAGAGTTTGAGGAGAGTTGGTACTAATTCTTTCTGGAATGTTTGATAGAATTCACATGTGAAGCCGTCTGGTCCTGGACTTTTCTTTTTAGGGAGCTTTTGAATAACTAATTCAATCTCTTTACTTGTGATTGGTTTGTTGAGGTCGTCTATTTCTTCTTGAGTCAAAGTTGGTTGTTCATGTCTTTCCAGGAACCTGTCCATTTCATCTAAATTGTTGTATTTATTAGCGTAAAGTTGTTCATAGTATCCTGTTATTACCTCCTTTATTTCTGTGAGGTCAGTAGTTATGTCTCCTCTTTCATTTCTAATCTTATTTATTTGCATCCTCTCTCTTCTTCTTTTTGTCAATCTTGCTAAGGGCCCATCAATCTTGTTGATTTTCTCATAGAACCAACTTCTGGTCTTATTGATTTTCTCTGTTGTTTTCAATTTCATTTATTTCTGCTCTAATCTTTGTTATTTCTTTCCTTTTGCTTGCTTTGGGATTAGTTTGCTGTTCTTTCTCCAGTTCTTCCAGGTGGACAGTTAATTCCTGCATTTTTGCCTTTTCTTCTTTTCTGATAAAGGCATTTAGGGCAATAAATTTCTCTCTTAGCACTGCCTTTGCTGCGTCCCATAAGTTTTGGTATGTTGTGTCTTCATTTTCATTTGCCTCTAGGTATTTACTAATTTCTCTTGCAATTTCTTCTTTGACCCACTTGTTGCTTAAGAGTGTGTTGTTGAGCCTCCATGTATTTATGAATTTTCTGGCACTCCGCCTATTATTGATTTCCAACTTCATTTCTTTATGATCCGAGAAAGTGTTGTGTATGATTTCAATATTTTTAAATTTGTTAAGACTTGCTTTGTGACCCAGCATATGGTCTATCTTTGAGAATGATCCATGAGCTCTTGAAAAAAAGGTGTATCCTGCTGTTGTGGGATGTAATGTCCTATAAATGTCTGTTAAGTCTAGTTCATTTATAGTAATATTCAGGTTCTCTATTTCTTTATTGATCCTCTGTCTAGATGTTCTGTCCATTGATGAGAGTGGTGAATTGAAGTCTCCAACTATTATGGTATATGTGTCTATTTCCCTCTTCAGTGTTTGCAGTGTATTCCTCACGTATTTTGGGGCATTCTGGTTCGGTGCGTAAATATTTATGATTGTTATGTCTTCTTGCTTAATTGTTCCTTTTAATAGTATATAGTGTCCTTCTTTGTCTCTTTTAACTGTTTTACATTTGAAGTCTAACTTGTTGGATATTAGTATAGCCACTCCTGCTCTTTTCTGGTTGTTATTTGCATGAAATATGTTTTCCCAACCTTTCACTTTCAACCTATATTTATCTTTGGGTCTAAGATGTGTTTCCTGTAGACAGCATATAGAAGGATCCTGTTTTTTAATCCATTCTGCCAGTCTATGTCTTTTAATTGGGGAATTCAGTCCATTGACATTTAGAGTTATTACTGTTTGGATAATATTTTCCTCTACCATTTTGCCTTTTGTATTATATATATCATATCTGACTTTCCTTCTTTCTACACTTTTCTCCATGTCTCTCTCTTCTGTCTTTTCGGTTCTGACTCTAGTACTTCCTTTAGTATTTCTTGCAGAGCTGGTCTCTTGGTCACAAATTCTCTCAGTGACTTTTTGTCTGAGAATGTTTTAATTTCTCCCTCATTTTTGAAGGACAATTTTGCTGGATATAGGAGTCTTGGCTGGCAGTTTTTCTCTTTTAGTAATTTAAATATATCATCCCACTGTCTTCTAGCTTCCATGGTTTCTGCTGAGAAATCTACACATAGTCTTATTGGGTTTCCCTTGTATGTGACGGATTGTTTTTCTCTCACTGCTTTCAAGATCCTCTCTTTCTCTTTGACCTCTGACATTCTAACTAGTAAGTGTCTTGGGGAACGCCTATTTGTGTCTAATCTCTTTGGGGTGCGCTGCACTTCTTGGATCTGTAATTTTAGGTCTTTCATAAGAGTTGGGAAATTTTCAGTGATAATTTCTTCCATTAGTTTTTCTCCTCCTTTTCCCTTCTCTTCTCCTTCTGGGATACCCACTACACGTATATTTGTACGGTTCACATTGTCCTTGAGTTCCCTGATACCTTGTTCAGATTTTTCCATTCTTTTCCGGATAGTTTCTGTTTCTTTTTGGAATTCAGATGTTCCATCCTCCAAATCACTAATTCTATCTTCTGTTTCTTTAAATCTGTCGTTGTAGGTATCCATTGTTTTTTCCATCTTTTCTACTTTATCTTTCACTTCCATAAGTTCTGTGATTTGTTTTTTCAGTTTTTCTATTTCTTCTTTATGTTCAGCCCATGGCTTCTTCATGTCCTCCCTCAATTTATCAATTTCGTTTTTGAAGAGGTTTTCCATTTCTGTTCGTATATTCAGCATTAGTTGTTTCAGCTCCTGTATCTCATTTGAACTATTGGTTTCTTCGTTTGACTGGGCCATATGTTCAATTTTCTGAGCGTGATCCGTTATCTTCTGCTGGCGTCTGGGCATTTAGTCAGATTTCCCTGGGTGTTCGACCCCACAGGTTGAAAGATTTTTCTGTGCAATCTCTGGGTTCTGTTTTTCTTATCCTGCCCAGTAGGTGGCGCTCGTGGCACACGTTTGTCTACGGGTTCCACCAGTTAAAGTTGCTGTGGGTCCTTTAACTCTGGAAAATTCTCACCGTAGGGGAGGTTCGGCAGCCGAAGCGTCTTGGAAGAATGCCAGCCGGCCTGGGGTTCCAAATGCGGGGAGGGTCGCCGGCCGCCGCAGCACGGGAGAGCGTCCGGCCGAATTAGCTAGTCGGCCCGGGGCACCAAACGTGGTGGGAGGGCGCCAGCTGTCGCAGCCCGGGAGAGTGCACTATTCCCAGCCGACGGGGGAGTCACGTGTTTGGAAGGGATCCCCCGGTCACTGTTCTCCGCAGTCTGGGGATTTCCGACCCAACTATCTCTGTTGTTCCGGGGGGCCTCGTGTGGTGGGGGCACCAGCCGCCGCGGCCTAAGGGGACCGCCTGTCCAATTCTACCAGCTGGCCTGGGAAGGTGGAAGGGAGGGACTCCGGTCGCTTGCCGTCCCACCCAGGAAAGCCCGTGCCCCTTCGTGATCTCACCGGAGCTGGTTCTCCCAGATAGTCAGCGTTCCAGGATGGGGTACGCCGTCCCTTTGATCTCCCTCGTGGCTCCGGGAGCTGCTCTGTATTATCTCCACTCCCCCAGTAGCTGTTCTGGAGGAGGAAAGGTGAGGGCGGCAAGGCTGTAGAGGCTGATGGTGGAGGAGCCGGTGAAGGCGGGGGAAGAGGGCACCGTGGTGGTTGGAGAGCGGCCGGAGCAGGAGGGGGAGGAGGGGGGAGAAGGAGGGCGGGCGGGTCGGCTGCTGCGGGGCGTTGGCGCCGCGCGGCGGGCCGACGGAGAAAAGCTCACTCTGACTTTTGATATTGAGAATGGGTGGCGACATGAAAGGAAAGGGGGATGTAATTAGTTGATAACTCCGTAGAGGCTAATCCCTCTGAATTTCACTATTTATCTGGCCTAGAAATACTCTGGAAATTATAGGTACCAGGAAAGCAAATTTAGCACACGAGACTTTTATAGAGGCTCAATTTAAGCCCCAGGTGTTCTAAAGCGGTAACAGGAGTGATATTGGTTGAGGATTAGCAAACCATGGCAGTTAGCACTATTTAACTGAAGTTCGCATAAGAGTAGCCTCCAGGATAGTCTCTTGACTCCATTTGATCACTCTTGGCCACTGATGCCTTATTTTGCTACACTTCTTTTGTCCCCCCCGCCGCATGGGCAGGCACTGGGAATCGAACCTGGGTCTCTGTCATGGCAGGCAAGAACTCTGCCTGCTGAGCTGCTGTGGCCCGCCCTCAAAGAATTCTTTTTAATTATCAGCCCACCACAGTCTGAGTTGTATCTTGTTATTATATTAAGTTATACAGAATTATAAGACCTCATTCCTGTTCTGGACTCCAGAAGTTTGGGTTGTTTAAATGAGCTGTCCAGATGGGTTGATTTAGATTGTGTGATACAGATAACTTAGGTTCTAGACATAATAAATCTCTTTGCCTTTGGTCTCATATAGTAGGTGAGGGTCTAGAGTACATACACTATCATCTTTTATCCTGTATTCTGATTTACCATAGTCCCAGCCAGGTTGGCTTGGTTTTCTTTTTTTTTCCTTTTGGTGTATGGGCTAGGAATTGTCTTCATTTTTAACTCTAATTGAGACCTGATCTATTTTTTTAATGTTTTTTTTATTGTAAAATATATATACAAAGCAAAGAAAGAAAATAATAAATTTCAAAGCACACATCAACAAGTAGTTACAAACAGATCCCAGAGTTTGTTCTGGGCTACCATTTCACCATCTCATATTTTTTCTTCTAACTGCTCCAAAACACTGGAGGCTAGAAGGAATATTATTATAGTGATTCAGCAATCATCCTTGTTTGTTAAATCCTGTTTTCTCTGTTACAACCCTTCCTTCTCCTCTGATCCTTCCCGCAGTCTACAGGGATCTTTAGACATAACCTGTTCTGATATTTTTCATGTTGAGAAGAGGTGTCGACACTAAAGGAAAGGGAGATGTAATTAATTGATAATCTTGGAGAGTCTGGTCCCTCTGAGTTTCAGGATTTATCTGACCCAGGAACCCTCTGGAAATTGTAAGTTCCAGGAAACCAAACAAAGTGCATGAAACTTTTATAGAGTCTCAGTTCGAGCCCTAGGTATTCTTAAGTGTTAACAGAAGTGATGTTGGTTGCCATTTAGCTGACCATGAAAATTAACACTATATAACTGAAGCTTGCATAAGAGAAGTCTCCAGAATGGCATTTTGACTCCATTTGATCTCTTTTGGCCACTGAAGCCTCATTTTACTACACTTCTTTTCTTCCTTTTGGTCAAGAAGGGGTTGTTGATCCCACAGTGTGGGACTTCCACCCCGCATTGTCAGGGAGATTTTCATTCCTGAATGTCATATCTCACATAGGGGGAAGGATAATAATTTTCCTTGAAGAACTGGGCTTAAAGAGAGAGAAACCACATCTGAGCAGCAAAAAGTTTTCCTGGAAGCAGCTTCTTGAAGTTGTTATTGGTAATCTTAGCTTCTTCCCTACAGAAGTAATTTTCGTAACGGCAAACCTCAAAATCAAGGGCTTGTCCTGTTTTCTTGGGAGACCGCAGTGGTTGAGTGGGTACTGGGGATTCCCAGATGAGAAAGTTTAATAGTTCCACATATGTATTTTTGCCTTCAGATCCTCCAAGCACTCTACCATTACTTTTTGTCTGTGGAAATTTTAATCTCTCCCTCAATTTTGAAGGACAGTTTGGCTGGAAGTCTTTCTCTTTCAGGATCTTAAATAATGTCATACCACTGCCTTCTTGCCTCTATAGTGCCAGTTGGATAGTCTGAACTCAGTCTTCAGTGGTTTCCCTTGTATGTAGTAGATTGTTTTTCTCTTGCCACTTTCCAGATTTTCTGTTTCTCTTCAGCATTTGACAGACTGATTATTATGTGTTGTGGGGAAGCCCTATTTGGATTCATTCTATTTGGAGTTTGTTGGGCTTCTTTGGTTTCCATATTTATGTCTTTTAGAAGGGTTGGGAAGTTTTCCCTCATTATATCCTCAACTAATCTCCCTATCCCTTTACTCTTCTCTTCTGCTGGGACACTGATGATTCTTATATTTGTGTGCTTTGTTTTGTCCATCATTTCCTGAGATCCAATTCAAATTTTTCCATTTTTTTTTGCCATCTGCTCTTTTGTGTGTTTGAAATCAGTTGTCCTGCCGTAGTTCACTTATTCTTTCTTCTGCCTCTTCAAATCTGCTGTTGTGTTTCTCTAGTATATTTTTGATTTGGTCTAGAGCATCTTCAATCTCTGTGATACCTGGTATTTTTCTGTTTATTCTTTTAAATTCCTGTTTATGCTTTTCTTGTGTCTTCTTGATCTCCTTTATTAGCCATCCCATTGATTTTATTTAGTAGAGTTATGTGAACATCTTTGATTAGTTGTTCCAAAGTCTATGACTCCTCTGGTGTTTTAATTTGGTCATTAGGCTGGGCTATATCTGTCTGCATCTTGATATTATTTAGTGATCTTCTGTTGCCTTCAAGGCATTTAAACATCTTGATAGAGTTACTTTGGAAGTTGATTTTCTTCCGTAGTGTAAAGCTTTGTATTTGCAGGATGGATATGGAGCAGAATGCAGGGTGTGGGGAGGAGTAGAACACTTGGATTATGGGTTGCAATGCAGGTACAGGCACAGGTTGGGGATGCTACACTGGTACCTGTGAGCATAGGGTGCAGGGTTGTGGAGGTGTAGTGTGGGGGCCATAGGGATGGGGCCAGGTAGGCCTTGGAGTGCAAGAGCAGGGTGCAGTGTAGGGGACATGGTGGAAAGTGGGTGGGGGTTGTGCGGATACAGGGGTCTGGTGTGTAGGCAAGATGTGGGTGGGTACATGGAGGATGGGACTCATGGGTATCAGGATGTAGGGTAGATGGCACAGAGGTCAGGGGACAGGGAGGGCAGGGCATGGATGTGTCCTTGTGCAGGGGGAGGGGTCCAGGGGGCTCGGGATGTGAATGCAGACTGTGTAGGGGTGGGGCACAGGTCATGAGGGTTGCGGATGTGGGTCAGGGGCGGGTGATGTTCGCTGGTCAGGGCCCTGGTATGGGTGTACAGGTGCTGGAGGGGGAGGTTGGAGCAGGGCTGCATGCTTATGCAGAGTGGGGACTATGCAACAGATGTGCACATGAATACCTGCCAGGTGTGGGAGCAGGGCACTTGTGCTGAGGGGTGGTGCCAGGGTGCATGTGTGCAGGGCAGGGGTTGGGGTAAGGGGTTAAGAGGTTAGTGCATAAATGCGTGCACACTTGGCAGCAGGGAGGATATGGCTATCTGTGTGTGGGTTTGTAGGGCAGCGTCCTGGTGCCCGCTGGTCTAGGGGTTGGGGCCTTGATATGTGGATGCTCGGAGCTTAGGGGAAAGGGGCTGGATTGCAGAACTGTATGGGCAGGAGGGGTGTAACCTGGGCATGAAGGTCAGTGCCCCTAACTGCCTTTAGGGGGCAGGAAGGGCGAGATTGGGGTTGAGGGACTGGGAAGGGGTGGGTAGGTCTCAGGAGGGGCAGGGTGAGACAGTCTGCTTGCATGGGAGAGGTGGGTTAGGCTGGGACAGGTGTGTGTGT